>NW_004524613.1:7850587-7939791 GCF_000260255.1 Octodon degus
AAAAAGAATATGTAGGATTCTTCTATACACTTCATTCAGCTTCCCCAGATGTTGGTATCTTAGATAACTATAACAATTATCAACACTAAGAAATTGCATTGCTATAAAACTACTGGCTTAAGCTTTTCAAAATTTAAAAGAAATTTTTGTTGTTGTTGGTACAGGGTCTCGCCATGCAGTTCAGACTCAGTAATCCTCTTGTCTCGGCCTCCCCGGCACTGGGATTACAGGTGTGCACCACCACGCCTGGTTTCAGGGCCAGCATGGCATGAGGTACCAGGGATCAAACTTGGGGACCTTGTGCTTGCCAAGCAGGCCCTTAGACTGCCAGGCTATCTCCCCAGCCTCTCCTTAATCTTTTTAAAAAATATTTTGTTCATTTATTTGGCACAGGGCCTTGCTATGCAGCTCAGACTAGAAATGATCCTCCTGTCTCAGCCTCCCCAGCACTGGGATTGTAGGCGTTCTCCACCACAACCAGGCAGGGCCAGCTCAGCACAAGGCCAGCAAGGCATGTGTACCAGGGATTGAACCTGGGTCCTTGTGCTTGCCAGGCAGGCACTTAGACCGCCGAGCTATCTCCCCAGCCCCTACTGGCTTAATCTTAACACTAATATTAGCACAAGTATTACCTATAGAAGATTTTTCTGTGTTGTTTGCTGATTTTCTCTTCGTTTCATTCCATCTATATTATTCATTGAAATTCTGACAACAGCCTTGTTCTGTTCATTTATTTGTGTAATTTAGAATAAACCATATGTTTATTATGTTTACAATATAATTTATGTAATATGTTTTTAATATATGGTGACTTTTACCAGGCAGCTTTTAATCAATCCATTACTGTCATTTACTTTTTTGCTCATTTACTTTGGAAAGGTCCTTAGCCTGGCTCCTTTGATTCTCTTCTTTTAATGAAGAGAGTAGGCAGCTAGACAGTTTGACCTTTTCAGAAGCACATTACTTAGCTTAGGTAGATTAAATAGTTTTAAAATTTGGCAGAAAGGAAGATGTTTTCTGGAACCCAACTCACTCTCATAGCTGACCTTTCGGGAAGTAGGAGACATCTCTCCCTGCTCCTGGTCCATTCACTGTTGCAAAATTAAGGGGAAACTTTTACAACGTACTTTGAGCCTTTCAGCTACAGATTCTTATAAAGTGAGTTTCCTTCATTAAGAGGTCTTATTTGCAACCTCAGACATTAAGAGGAAGGTTTTCTTTTTGTTCTTCTTTCCCAAACCCTCTCTTTCCTCCCCTTCCTTGTCTTAGAGCCACTGTCCCCGTAGTCCCAGGCTCCTCTCACGCTACTCTCAAGCTCTTCCTGTCTTTTTACCTCCAGTTTCTGGTCATCTGCAAGTCCTCCTGCTTATCTGCTTAAATGTCTTTTTGTTGTTGTTTTAGTAACTGCTGCCAAATTGCTCTCTTCCTTTATTTTGCCAGTGTTTCCTAACATCAGTTTTTAATAATCTGATCAGTATGAATTGAATCTTGTTTTTAATGTTTCTATTTTTTTGGCTCCTAGTGAAGTTACATACCTCTTATATTTCTATTTTCTTTACTATGAATTGTCGTACATATTTTGACTGATTCTCTTCTAGTTTGTTGGTTTTTATCATTTTCTTTTTAGAACTTACTAACGTTAACTTTAATGAAACCTAATTTAAAATTATTTTCCCAGATTGTTTATGTTGTCTGTATCTTTAAAAATTTCAACGCTACCTTGGGTCAAAAAGGTATCCTTCAATGTAGTCTTCTAACGTGTGTGTGTGTGTGTGTGTGTGTGTGTTAGACTGAGACTTGAACCCAGAGCTTTCACACTGAGTAACATCCCCAACCCATGTACCTTTAATCAGGAGACAATCTTACTAAATCACTTAAGTTGCTCAGGCTGAGCTTGGACTTGAAATCATCTTGCCTCTCAGTCTCTAGTGTGCTGGGGTTATAGGCCTGCACAACTATGCGTGGCTTAGTTTTTTAATGGTTTTTGAGGCATTGTTATATTTATGGCTTCAATCCGCATGAAGTCTGTTTTCTTTATTGTAGTATTATGTACCCTAATAATAACTGTACTTATAGGATATTACCATTGTTTTTTTTGTGTGTGTGTATTACTTTCATAGGCCATGAACATCTACAGACTAAATCTTTTTTTTTTTTTTTTTTTTTTTTTTGGTACTGGGGATCAAACTCAGGACCTTGTGCTTGCCAGGCAGGAGATTAAGCTGCTAAGCTATCTCCCCAACCCCATACAGACTAAATCTTAATTTTTCAGTGTTTAGTTTCTATCTTAGACACTGAGAAGAAGCAGCAGCTGAAGATTTCTTATGTTCTAGGGCTCTTAAAATGGCTCGGAAGGGGACAGAGAAATGGCTCAGTGGAATAAGCACTTCCCTGGCAAGCACATGGTCCTGAGTTCAATCCCCAGTTCTGGGAAAAAAAAAAAAAAAAAAGGCTCTGAAGTAGTTGATCTTCAAAAGGTGAGCCTTGGTTTATTTGATCATCAAGTATTTTCTTAAGATAATTTTTGTACCATGAATTTACCCCTTAAAAGTATACAATGCATTGTTTTTAGTATATTCACAGTGGGCTAAGGATATAGGTGGCATAGTGTCTGCCTGGCAAGTGCAGGGTCCTGAGTTCGATTCCCAGTACCAAAAAAAAGAATGATGTATTCACAGAGTTGTTTCTTCATCACCACTATTTAATAATTCTAGAACCTTAAAAAAGCAACTTAAAACATGTATTGATATCCCTTCTCAGTCACTCCTCCCAATCTTGGCTTCTACTAATCTGCTTTCTATCTCTGTAGCTTGTCTGTTCAGGATATATTATATAAATGGAACCATAGAGTAGTTTGCCTTTTGTGTCTGGCTTTTTTTTCCCCACTTAGCATAGTATTTTTAAGGTTTGTCCATGTTTTAGTGTGTCTCAAGACCATACTTCTTGCAGCTGAGTAGTATTCCATTGTGTGGATATGTCATGTTTGATGTATCCATTTATTCCTCTGTTGATAGGATTTGAAGCGTTTCCACTTTCATGAGCTGAGGTGTTTTTGCATGAGTATGTGGTGCTGAGGATCAAACTTAGGGCCTCATGAATGCTGAGCATGGGTATTTCCAGTTCCTGCCTCTTAAAATAATGCTGCAATGAATGTTCATTTACAAATTTTTGTTTAAACATTTGTGATATAGTTACTGGACCATAACTGTTCAACTTTTTGAGAATTTGACAAACTATTTTTCAAGTGTGGGGCTATGGTTTCTCTTCATCTTCACCAATACTTGTTAATGTCTATTTGCTTTTAGCCATCTTTGTAAGTATGAAGGGACACCACTGTGATTTTGATGTGCATTGTCCTTTTGGCCAGTGATTGTTGAGCACCTTTGCTTTTTTTTTTTTTTTTTGCGGAACTGGGGATTGAACTCAGGCCCTTATGTTTGCCAGGCAAGTGCTTATTCTACTGAGCTGTCTCCCTGGCCCCCATATTTGTTGTTTTTTCATTAGAGTATCTTTTTTGGAGAAATGTCGATTCAGATGCTATGCTCATTAAAAAAATTTTAAATTTTAAAAAATCTTTTATTTATTTGGTACAGGGTTTTGCTACACAGCTTGAACTTGTAGTGATCCTCCTGTCTCAGCCTTCCCAGTGCTGGAGTTATAGACTTGCGCCACCATTCCTGGTTTTAGTGGCCAGCATGGCACACCTGGGGTTCTGAGGCTGATATAGCATGCGGTACCAGAGGTCAAACCCAGGTTCTTGTGCTTGCCAAGCAGGCACTTAGACCACCGAGCTATCTCCCCAGGCCCCTCCCCTTTTTTCATTTTGGTCTTTAAACTTATTTTTCAATCAATATACCCCTTATTTCTTTTAATTTTTCTCTTTTTAGAGTTCTTTATATATCCTGACTACAAGCTATCTATCAGCTATATGATTTGCAAGTATTTTCTCATAGTCTGAAGTTGTTGTTTTACTTCGTTGAAACACAGAAGGTTTTAATTATAATGACAGCAAATGTGTTGTTTCTTTTGTTGCTTGTGTTTTAAGTGATGTATTTAAGAAATCGTTACCTAATCCAAAGTCATGAAGATTTACTACTGTTTTTTTCTTTTTTTCCCATGTGTGCGCACATTGAACTATCTCCTCTGAGCCTCCCTTCTTAAGGCGATCTTGCTAAGACATGCTGACTGGGCTCAAACTTGTGATCCTTGTGACCAGACTCCTAGAGTACTGACACTAGAAATGTAGTTCACCATCCCCAGCTTTACTACTCTTGTCTTACATGAATTTTATAATTTTTAGGTCCTACACTTAGGTTTCTGGGCCGTTTTGTGTACAGTTTGAGATATAGGTCCAACTCTTCTTTTGTTTGTGGATGTGCAGCTGTCCCAGCACCATTTGTTAAAAAGATTGTTTCCCCCACAGGCTTGCCTTGGCATTCTTGTCAGAACTCAGTTGACCATAAATATAAGAGTTAATTTCAGACTTAAAATTCTATTTCATTAATCTCTATTTTTGTACTTATGCCAATGCCACACTGTCTTGATTACTATAACAGCTTGGCTTTTGTAACATCAAATCTGGTGTTTGTCCAAGTGTTTTTGTGGTTAGAAAAATTATGTAAGTACAAAATAGAAATGGCTAATAGCTGTTGTTCATGTAATGATAGTAAGCTCTTATTGAGGCCATTTGCTGTTCTTTTCTTTCCTGGTGATGGAATAAGCTTTGAGAGAGTGCGAGAGTGAGTGAGTGAATGAGAGAGAGAGAGAGAGAGAGAGAGAGAGAGAGAGCGAGCACATGCGCAAGAGCAAGCTCTGATCTTTGTAATTTAAGTAATAGTTACACATAAATCCTCAGAGTGGCTCTGCAGATCCTCTTTGCCCTCCCTAGGGATGACTGGCCTTAGTCAGAGTGCACTACCAGGGGCTTGGAGAGAAGCCTGTAATAGCACTCATTGGCATTTTACTGGCTGTCAGGGGAAGCATGGGCTTTGGAAGCTTTCATTAGCATTAATTGCCCCAAATGCACCATCGCTTTTGACAGTAATAAGCTAAACAGAGGGGTTATTATTCGTATCAGAAAGACTGCGTTTCCTGATGTTAAAACATTTTTTGAGATGTATGTGGCGTGCAGTGTAGGCAAAGAAGAAACTGGCATGATCCCATGTAAGCAGGATTGTCTACACTTAACATGGAGAAACAAGTGCCTTTTTTTTTTTTTTTTTTTTTTTTTTTTTTTTTGTTAACTAGGAAAACACAGTTTTGGTTTGAAGAAGGAAGCAGCTAACCAATAAGGATCCTCCATTGAATAAAGAGCTTTGAAAAAAATTCTCATGGTTTTTATTGCTGAGTTTGTTTTAAAAGAGTAGCATAGAAACACTTTACATCTCAGTATTTACAGAGTTCCATTTGTAGCAAGAGTTTAGGAACAAAGGATTTTCTTTGGGCTATTGCCTATTCACATAATCCTACAGTATTTCTATGCTGTAGAGAAAGCTGTTGCTTAGGAAGCCTTTTAGAATAAGAGAATAAGCCAAGTATTGCTCCAAGTATTTGACTGCAGTTTGTCCTGTGCTCATTCTTCTGTATAGTGTGGGAGTGCTCAGAATATCTTTAAAACAAACAGGCCTACTGACCATGCTGCTCCTGAAAGCCAGTAATCAGGAGGCCAAGCGAAAACCCAAGGTTGGTGGCCTTCTTGGCACTGTGATTTAAATACACTGAGGAGGCCCGCACAGTTCTTTATATCCATTTTCGTGACTGTAGCTCAGTGGTAAAGTGCTTGCCTGCTATATGCCAGGCTCTGGTTTCATCCCAAGCACTTTAGGAAAAAGTAGCAGTTTGGGTATATCCGTCTGCTAATATAAAGGACTGACTGTATGAACATTATACAGAGTCCACCAAAAAGTATATGCACACTTTAGGAAGAGAAAATTTTGTATACATATTTTAATATTAATTAATTTTTTTTTTTTTTTTTTTTTTTTTTTTTTTTTTTTTTTTTTTTTTTTTTGATACAGAGTCTTGCTACACAGTTCAGACTCATAATGATCCTCTTGTCTCAGCCTCCCAGCAGTGGGATTATGGGCACACACCACCACACCCAGTTTCAGGGCCTGCAGGGTGTACCCAGGGTTCTGGGACCAGCATGGCATGCAGTACCAGGCATCATACTCATGTCCTGTGCTTGCCAGGCAGGCGCTTAGACTGCTGAACTATCTCCCCAGCCTTTCATACTAAATTTATTGAGACATAAAAAATCCTAACACACCTGTGGACAAATGAGTCAGTTTGCTGGGAGTCAGTGTCTGCTGTGTATATTTATATAAGCTTTTCCTTTCCAGAAGTGTCTGTATTTTTTTTTTGTCAGACTGTATATTGGGTGATATTTGTAATATAAAAAGTAATAGGGCTGGGGAGATACCTGGGTTTGATCCCTGGTATTGCATGCCATGGTTGGACATACCTGTAATCCCAGCGCTGGGGAGACTGAGACAGGAGGATCACTATAAGTCTGAGCTGTGTAGTGAAATCCTGTACCAAAAAAAAACAAATCCCAAACCCATGCCATATGTTCTCAGAGTCAAACTACTATTATTAATTTTAATTTTTACTAAATTCAAAAAAAAAAAAAAAAAAAAGTAATAGGAAGACAACAATATGTAACTCACAGTCTCATTGCCCAGATAATCTTCATATTTAAAAAATTGGGGTAAATAGGCATGTACTTAAAATGTTGTTTAAGGCTGGACATGGTGGTACATGCCTGTTAATCTGAACTGCTGAGGAGGCAGAGGTGGAAGGATCACACATTCAAGGCTAGCCTAGGTAACTTAGCAAGACCTTGTCTCAAAATAAAATTTTAAAAAGACTAGAGAACGTAGCTCAGTGATAAAATCCTTGTTAAATGTGTGTAAGACCTTGGGTTCAATTCTTGGCACTCCTGGGGGAACTTAAAAAAAAACAAAACATTAAAACAGAATGCTAGTGATTTAATAGTATATTTCTTTCTTATGTACACAGAAGGATCTTTTGATAGAAGGAGCTGTGTTCATTGCTTTTGTCATGAAGTAAAAGATCGCAGATTTACCCTTGAGGATCTAGGGTAACTTGAAGGCCACACCATGACCCACCCACAACACTCCTGTAAAGATTCACCCTGTTGTCTAGGCTCACTGCCAGGCAGTGATTTCAAATGTAATTCTGCCACTAGCATGAAATGTAATTAAAGGCAGGCGGTAATAGCGCCATATCTATCCATAGACATTTACCTTGTTCTCTAATTGCTTCAGAGTAATTCACATAGTGCATGTACTATTATTTATCTAGCTAGTCTCCTGTTTATAGATCTTTAGGTGGGATGATAATGTCAGGATCACATTTACAAATTAAATGAGTAGTCCTTAGGAGAATGATTTGTAGGAATGAAGAGGAAATTACCTGGTTAATGTTGATAAAGACTGCAGAGTAGTTAACTTTCAGACACATTATTTTTATAGCATGACGTGTTACTAATTTCTTGCTTCTCCCAGAACTGCCCAAGGTCTGAATTACCTCCTTATCTTCCTGCCAGTGAAATGTTTCCCACTGCAGTCAGGGGCCACCCCCAGGCAAATTTAAGTCATAGTTTTTTATCCTGCACTTTCACTTTCATAGCACTTTGTACACTCCTCCATAAAGCAGCAGCCTATTCTAATTATAGTTTGCGTATGGACAGGAAGTGCACGTTGTCATCAGTGTATCCCCTGTACCAAGGTACTCTACCTGTGATAGGAAGAGGTAGGGAAAATGGTCTTAGTGAGTATCTCTAAGCCTGGTCAAAGCTCTTTGGCTGCTGCTTTGCTTAAGCCTTCCCCTCCTCAGATGCAGTTGCGTGAATACTTCTGTTGGCTAAGCTGTGTACAGTGACACTTGCTCTGGTTTTGAGCCCTGCAAGTTGTGAGTCAACTTAGAGAGCTTGAAGAGCCAAACTAGAGGCTCCTCGCTCCCTCTTTGGGATGTCTGTTCCACCAGTGGCCATTCCTTCCTCCATTGTATCATCACCCAGTTGCCTACCTTCATGACAGGCAATGATGCTAAGTATCGTTCTCTCTACGGGTGGCTGGATATTCAAGCAGAGATGGTAGTGGCCTTATGGCTCCTAGTAATACATGTATTCTTCTTTGTAAAAACAAAGCCAAACACCTTACTCAACAAGGCTTTGTCACAAAATAGTTATCATGGAGGTAAGAGAGAAGGCTATTAGAATTACCTGGTAGCCATCTTTCTGTCTTTAATTTTGCTTCTTTGCCCTTGATTTGAGGCTGTCACATCTTATATATGGCATTTGAAAAAAGTGCTGAAGTTCTGTCCTTCAGGTCTTTGCCAATTCTTCCACCACTATTCCTTGATTCTGACTTAGACTATAAACCAGTGGAATTCGATGAGGATTTCCTGAAGTATTATGCCCAAGCATATCAAATATTTGGAAGCTCAGAGATATATTTGCACATAAGTGCCTCGGGTTTGCATAATTTGCATATTTAAACTTCGATTTTTAACTCAGAAATTTCCCATGAATAGGCTTTTAACATTTCTTTGTCTTTTTGGGAGGGATATATACATTTTTTTTAATTTTTAAATTATTTACTTGTGTTAGCTAGCTCTTTGAGGTAATATTTATAAGGAAAATATAGAATGTAAAAAGTGTAAGAATCAAGATGGATCAGTTTGTGCTTACAATAAACTCCAAATTCAGTGGCTTAGAACAGTAAAAGACTTGGAGATGGTAGCACATGTCTACAATTGCAGCAGTCTCAGAGGCTGAGGCAGGAGGGTGGTGAGTTTTAACCTGGCTTGGACACCTTAGTGACTTGGTGGGGCTTTGTATCAAGATAGAAAGGTAAGTGGCTGACGAGTCAGGTGCTCTGCTTCATCTTCTCCTTCCTCCTGGGCACTGGTGAAGGAGCAGGCCTCTCTGCACATTGTGTGTGTCCACTTTAAAATGACAGTCTGCTTCTGCACACATTTCATTGGCCAGAGCAAGCCACGTGGCTATGCCTTACTTGAGGGGAAAGTAGAGGTTAGAATTCTACCACATACACAGAAGGGAGATTAGCATTTGGTGAGCTGTACAGATAATTACCATAGCTTCTTAGGTCTTCATGGTAGTTATAGTACTCTTTCATGCGGTTGGAGGGCGCCAGAGAAGCTGCAAAGCTAGGTGCCTAAACACGTGGATTTTGAGTGCCTGAGCTTGAATACTGGCTTCGCCATTTACTGTCTAATCTTGAGAAAGCAGCTTGATCTTCTAACCTTTAATTTCCCATTTGAAATAAAACTTTTACAGTATTTTTGTGAAGATTAAATGAGATCGTCTTTACAAAGCCAGTGCTTTTCACAGAGTAAGCACTCATTGAATCTTTTTTTGGAGGACAGGGGGAGTCTTTTTGAGACAGGGTTTTGCTATGCAGCTGAGGCTGGCCTTGAACTCACTTTGTAGCCCAGGCTGGGCTCAAACACAGTAATCCTCCTGCCTCAGTGTCCTGAGTGCTGGGATTACAGGTGTGCGCCACCACTCCTGGCTGCTCCTGAATCTTAGCTGTCACTACAATTGAGAGCTTATTGATTTGAATTATTTAAAAGTTACTGCTTTAGCACATGCTTGCGACTCCAGCACATAGGAGGCAGGAGGATCACTGCAAGTTCAAGGACAGCCTGAAGAACATAGCAAGACCCTGACTCAAAAAAAGAAAGAAAGAAAAGAAAAAAAAAAAAAGGTTACTGCTTCGTAGTTTTCTCCTTTATGTTAAAAAAACTCATGAAAAGGTATACCTTGAAAAATATATACCTGTATCATCCAACCAAAGCCACAAAAGGAAAGGAGTAAGAATCGAGTTGCCTTTTAGACCTCAGGATGGACAGAGAAGACCACCTTGCTCAGTCAGTTTTGCTGTCACCTTTTGATGGCTTCTGTCAAGGTTCCTACCACTGAAAGAAAAAAAAATAAGACTTGTGTCTTAGGATTTTAGTATCTTAACTTTTTTTTTTTTTTAATTTTATTTATTTGTGTGTGTGTGTGTGTGTGTGTGTGGCCAGCTCAGCCCACCAGGGGGCGGGGCTGGCTGGCATGTGGTGCTGGGGGATTGAACAGTGGTCCATTTGCTTTACTAAGCTTGTTCTAAGTAGGTGCTTTAGACCACTGAGCCATCTCACCAGCCCCTTAACTTTTTTAAAGAGTAGACGAGTTGGGATGTATGTGTTCAGTCTTTGTGTACCCATTGACTGACTTGGCAATTGTCTTCTATATTTTGCTCTAGCTCAGAGTCAAGATCTCCACTGAAGTTGGCATCACAAATGTTGATCTGTCCACTGTGGATAAGGATCAGAGTATTGCACCCAAAACTACCCGGTAAGTGAGGGAGGCTGTGGGGTTCCCAGCTCTAAAGCGAGAAGGACATGCTTTCGCACTGGGTCCTCCAGGTGGAATCTGCAGTGATCCATTTAGCACTCTATACTCTGGAGACTAGTTCCTGTGGTACTGCTCTAAGTATTCTGCTAGGTATTTGAGCAGAGCTTTCGGCCGGAACCGCCATCTTCCAGTAATTTGCCAAAATGACTAACACAAAGGGCAAGAGGAGGGGAACCCGGTATATGTTTTCCAGGTATTTGAGCAGAGCTGGGAATTCTGTATCCTGATGTTCAATCCAGGAGCAAAACTGGTTACTACCGATTCACAATGGGATACAGGTTTTCTAGGATATAAGTCTTGAGTTCAGTTATGCCACTAAGCACATTATTTAGTTCTGAGTGGAAAAGCAATGTATTCATTTACATTTTGGCATAGTTGCCTTATCTTCATGTAGTCATGGATTTACTTCCAGTGGCCTCATGGGGGCTGTATCTGATCTGTAGGTCTGAGGTCAGTGGAAGCCTCATAGGTCCTTAGAATTGAGGTGGTAAACACCTAGCACTAAGGCTACCCTTCCCCTTGCCAAGTCCATACAGGGCATTACTGAGTCATAGTCCTTGTCCCTGCTGACCTAAGATGCTGCTGAAGGTGACCATGAATAGTTGGTCAGAATGCTGAATGGTGCCCTTTTGCAGGAAAGAGGACAGGTGTTTATCTAGATCTCTGGGTATAGTTCGTAGTCAAATTTTATTTAAGTTGCATAGACCAGATAGTAGGTGAACACTGAAGGCCATTTTGAAGCCAGCACCTGGAAGCCAGTAGTCACTCCTTTTAAGTCATGTTTCTGTCTCCTGCTTGGTTATCATCTTAGTGATATTGGAGAGAAAAATGTTTGAGAATTCACTGAAGTAATGTCTGTGAGAGTACATCCCAAAGTTTGTAGATTGAACCGTTGGTCTTTATTCATGAGTAAATTTAAAGCTAGAGTATTAAATGTAAGTATAAATGTGAAATAAAGCCAGGTGACAGCTGTGTAACCATTTGGCTTATTTACCCCCTGGCCATCTTATCCGAAAGTTCCAGGAAATAGCAATACCAAAAAATAGTTTTCCTCCTCAAGTTTTCATTTTGAGAAAATGACTTTTTAAAACCCAATTTCAGGGCAGAAAAATAAATTGAAGCAGTGTCCAGGAACAAAATACGTTTTCTAAAAAAAAAAAGACAAAAGCTCAGTCTTTGTTTTTTTTCTTTCACTTTGCATTCTTTCTTTCCCCTGTCCCCTAGTCTTCCACAAATAATGCTGCTGGAATCAATCCCATGACTGCTTCTCCTGCAGCTCTGCCAGTGCAGCTCTCAGCCCAACTCTGTGCTTGCCAAGGTCTACGTGAGCTCTAATAGCTTGGTTAAGTTGAGACCTTAGGTCCTTGAAGTGAAAGCCCAGAGGTACAGGCAACTGCACAGAGCATTTCCTCAGACTGCTTTTCTCTGTCTTGGCTGTGGGGCTGAGGGTGGAGCTCTATGGTACAGCACTTGCCCGGTGTGCACAAGGTCCTAGGTTCATTTCTCAGCAGCTCAAAGAAACAAAACAAAGTAACAACAGCAAACCCTCTCTTCTGGCTTTATCATTCTACTTTGTTTTGTTTTTTTGGTACCAGGAATTGAACTGATGTTCACACTTGCCAGGCAAGTGCTGTGCCACTAAGCTGCATCCTCTGACCCAGTCAGTCCACTTTGACCACAGGCCATAGACATTTCTCTTCATCTGTCTGCCTACCACTGAAATCTTACAAGGGGAGAGGGAGGATTAGGCAGTCACATAAAGAATATTCCTTGCTTGTTCTCCAAGATATAGAGATCCTGCCTGACAACTCTCTGTAATGTCTCTTTCAGGGTAACCTACCCAGCCAAAGCCAAGGGCACATTCATTGCAGACAGCCACCAGAACTTCGCCTTGTTCTTCCAGCTGGTGGATGTGAACACTGGTGCTGAACTCACCCCTCACCAGGTCAGGAAGAAGCCAGACAGTTCTCTTGGAATTGTCTGGAAACATGAATGCACACTACACTGATGATGTAGTTTAACATGGACAAGAAAAAAATGACATGTTCCTGCTTTCAGTTCTTGACTCCAAGCCCTGGCGGGCCCACCTGATGCTCTACCCCTCAGACCATGGAATTCATGCCTGCCTGCCTGCCCGCCCGCCCGCCCCCTTCCTTCCCTCCCTCTCTCCCTCTCTCTTCCTCTCCCTTCTTTCCTCTCTGTTTCTCCCTCCCTCCATCCCTCTCTCTCGCGTACTTTCTCTCTGTCTCTGTCTCTGTCTCTCTCTTTCTTTCTGTTTTGTGAGTACTGGGAATTGAACTCAGGACTTTGCAATTACCAGGCAGGTGCTATGCTGCTGAGCCATCTCCCCATCCATGCCTCTTGTAAAATGATGAGCTGGTATTGAAAAGATGTTTTTAGGACAAATTAGCACTTAATTGAAGTGCTAATTTAAAAATTTTTGATGTAAAGGAAAAGGAGAAAGATTAAAATTTCCAAAAAAGAAAAAGAGAACCTAAGCAGAGGATCCAGATCTTGTTTGTGTTTGAGATAGGGTCTTACATATATAACTCACAGCGGTCCTCCTTTCTGAGCTCTCCCGACTGCTGAGATCACAGGCTTGTACCACCATGCCCAGCTCTCCAAATCATTTTTTTGTTGTGGAGTTCTGAAGAATAGCCTTTTAAAAACTTGTGTGATAAAAGCAGTCCCTTATTTTACATATAGAAAATGGAAATTATCATTTTAAAGATTTTTAAACCAAGTAGCCTTTTCTCAAAGTACCTAAAATGGCACCTTGCTCTCAGATACCTCCCCTATCTCCTGCCTCTATCATCAACATTAGAGAAAAACTACTCTCAGTCCTCTCATGTGTAGTAAAGTGTTGTCTAAATGAAGCTACAGGTAAGTACTTTGGCTCCCTACAGTTAAGAAAAAATGAGGGTGACTAGGGAGATGGCTTGGCAGTCTTAAGCACCTGCCTGGCAAGCACAAGGACCCGAGTTCGATCCCCAGTGCCCTACTAGCCACTGAAACTGGGCATGGTGGCACACGCCTGTAATCCCAGCACTGGGGAGGCTGAGAGAGGAGGATCACTGTTGAGTCCAAGCTGCATAGCGAAGCCCTGTACCAAATAAATAGCATTTTAAAAATTTTTTTGAAAAAAAGAATGAGGGAACTCATGGCTTGGCTTCAGGATTCATGTTGACACTTAGTCGTAACCAGCAGTTTTGTCTAGGCTGAGAGGCAGCGTCAGAGCAGACTGCTGCAGTGACTGGAATTGCATACAGACCTTCTTGTTCCCCTTTCTTGTGGCTGCAGCTGCTGTACCTGTGCTGCTGAATTCCCCTAGGGCTGCAGGCCTGGTACCTTTCTCTTCTACCCTCAAACTCCAGGGTCTTTTACAGTTTCACCTCCTGTTCCAGGTGTCTTGATCGGGGCACTTAGCCATGCTGGCTGATCTATAAGCACTTTTTAATCCCTTCCAGTTCTCTTCCACAGTGACATTTGCCAGCCAAATAACACTAAGGAAGAAGAGTATTAAGGGAAGAAATTTTTAAGAGTAGATTGGCAAGAATAGGGTTAGGGCAGGGAGAGTAGGTGAGGAAACAGAACTTTAATTGAACACTTGTTTCCTCTGAGTTCTGTTTTGGAATCCATGACTCAGAGACCTCCAAGATAAAAATAGCATTTTTGCAGATGAGCTTGGCAGCCACTTGCACTTAGCTAAAAAGATCAGGCATCCAGACTTGTCTAATTCCTGACTAAGACACATACATCACTGTAGTCAGGTTGGTTCACATCTCTGAACTCCTTTCCCTAATTAGGTGCAAATGAGATTTCACCTTTTTCTATAATTCCAGCACTGAGTGACCGTGGCACCTCATTTAATGTTTGTGCTTTATGGTCTATAATTGGAATCTACCTACCTACCTTATTGAATTCTTCATTTTCAAACACTTCAAAGAAAGCTCTGAGTAAATATTAAGTTTTGCTGTGCAGTGGTACCTCTATTCACAAATTTGATTCTTTCCACAATTCTGGTCACAAACCATGTTGGAAAGAACCGAATCAAATTCAGTGGTGAGGTTCAATGTGGACCCTGTGGGAAAATTTGATTTGGTTATCATCCAGTTTGGTTTGTGACCAGAATCACAGAGAAAATTGAGTTCATGAACCGAGGTACCACTGGAGTTGTAAAGCAGAGAAATCTTAATTTTTTTGTGCCACTGGGGCAGGGGTTTAAGTGATTAAACTTAGTATCATTATACTGAGTATACTACTAGCAACTGTTGGCTGACCAGCTAGTATATACTATGCCCAGAACTACATGTTTTGCATTCATTACTACAAATCTTGATATGCATATACCACACGCAGAAGTTAATCTGCCTGGTTTAAGGGTGAAGAAATCAGGGTCCAAAGAGGTTAAATAACCTGCTCAGCTAGTAACTAGTGGAGCCTGCTTTATCTGTCTTCAGAGCTGGGGCTCTCCGTGACATCAGGCTGCTCTGCTCAATTAGAACTCTGCCTTGCTGTCGACCCCAGAGCGGCCGCTACTGAATCTCTAGCTGAAGGCGCTAGGAAATTGAAAACGGTCCTTTCACAGTTCCAGTTCATTTCCCTTCTTTTCAGCCTCTAGTGAAGGAGTTAATTGGGCAGCAAAGTGGCCAAAAGGCTGGCAGGAAGAAGAAATTGCAGCTGCAGCAAAGGATTTAAATCATCCACAAACTGGGCACTGGGCATTTAGTCCCCCCTAAGTTAAGTTTCTTTCCTTGCACCAGCAAAAAATTGTCTCTGAGCTAAAAACTAGAATGAGATGGCTATTGCTTCCACTGGGTAGCTCTGGTAGATCCTGGAACTCTTACTCTGATGAAAAAACTGAGAGTCTGCTGCCTGGTTGATGTGACATTGGGCCCAGTCGGGAGGTTGCTGCTGCTTCTGCTGCTGTTGTTGCTGCTGCTGTTACTGCTATTTTTCTGAGGTGCTGGAGTCTTTAAACTGAACTATATTTGTAGCCTTTTTTGATTATTTTTGGTTTTGCTGAGTTGCCCAGGATGAGCTAAGAGTTGTTCTCTTTCTGCCTCAACCTCCCAGAGTGCTGGCATTATAGGTGTGCACAGCATACCTAGCACCCACACAGAGTTTGAAATGATCAGATGAAAGGTTGTGTTATTGTTCTATTTAGACATTTGTCCGGCTCCATAACCAGAAGACTGGCCAAGAAGTGGTATTTGTTGCTGAGCCAGACAACAAGAATGTGTACAAATTTGAACTGGACACCTCAGAAAGAAAGATTGAATTTGACTCGGCTTCAGGCACCTACACTCTCTACTTAATTATTGGAGATGCCACTTTGAAGAACCCAATCCTCTGGAATGTGGTATGTGTCTGATGTACCTGACCCAGATGCAGGTAGTTGTGCCATTGTTACGTATAGCTTGTTTCTGGGCCCCAGGGCTCTTCACCAAGCCTTGCCTGTGCCTCTCAGGCAACAGAAGAGCATCAAGAGGTGGGCGTTGTGTCCTGCTCTGTAAATAGCTTTAGCCTTATGCAGGTAGCTTGCTGCACGGTAAGTGCTTAACAAATATATATATATATGTATTTTTTTATGTATTCAATATAGGGTCTCACTATGCAGCTTAGACTCATAGTGATCCTCCTGTTTTCAGCCTCCCCAGCACCAGGATTACAGGTGTGTGCCACTGCACCAAGTCTCCGTGGCAGACTGAGCATGCCTGGGGACAGGGCCAGTGCAGCTGGTGGTGCTGGGAATCAAACCCAGGTCCCTGTGCTTGCTTAAGCAGGAGCTTAGTCCACTGAGCTATCTTGCCGGCCCTACTAAATACTGACTGAATAAATCAATTGTAGATTGTCCTCATGCATTTTAGTAAATCTGAATTCCTGTAAATGTTATACTAGAAAGAGAATATTGTGTTATAGTAAGATTATGAAGAATGCTTAGATGTAAAAGGCCCTAGCCATTGAGCTACATATGATATAGTCTCATGGAAGGAATAAATTTGAATTTTCATAATAGCTCAGGATAGTGTTATGCCAGTGAGTTGTGAGACTGCAAAATGCTATTAAACTGATGACCACTTGTGTAGCATGTTGAGCTTTTCACCTACACCCTTCACTTTGGATTAGTGTGATGACAGAAAACTTCTTGAAAGACATGACTTCAAGCAAGGAGTAGAAAGGCAGGGGCTTTGTCAGGCTGTTATCTGGGGCCTGTGGGAGACTGGGGGGAGCAGTGCTGAGAAGCGCCACATGCTTCTGGGGAAATGTGAGTGCTTCTGTCTTTCGGAGCCCCTGCACCCTGTGGAGAACAGCAGAGAGTGCAGCTGGAAAGGGGCAGAGGCCAGATTGCGGTCTTGAGAGGACAAGCGGACAGGCATATTTCTGTGTTCATGGCTCCCTTTCTTCTGAACTTTGGGCTACTTTTGTACAAAAGTGCATTTTCATTTTCTTTTCTTTCCTTATGTGACTAAATTACATGTCGAAGGGACAACCAGCAGTTTCTGATTATAGCTGAAACAGCCGGTGTACCAGCTGAGATTTTTGTATTAGGCAGCTGTATGAGGCTTTTTCTATCATAGTAGTAGAAAATTGGAACTCTTGCTCTAAAAAACATCTTCAGCAAATACTTGTTTTGTTCTTGAAATCTGTACTACCTCAATTTGTCAACTAATGGATCAGAAATGATTGGGCTGCCTGGAGCATTTTTTCTGTTGTGGATGTGATTTAGAAAGTCGTACTGCTGAGGAATCCCCCACCCCCATCCCCCTAAAGGCTGTTCTCATTTTTTAGGCTGATGTGGTCATCAAGTTCCCAGAAGAAGAAGCTCCCTCGACTGTCCTGTCCCAGAACCTTTTCACCCCGAAACAGGAAATTCAGGTATATTGAAAGGCCTTCTCACTGGACACAATGAGAAGCAGCAAGCCCCTGGGCTACAGCTTTGGTCCTTCCTTTAACCTATTTATGTGGTATTTATTTGAGCCTTACCACCCTGTGAGTTAGGCAAGGCAAATAGCAGACCTGTCCTGGAGCTGGTCAGACAGGTTTGGAGGGCCAGTGTGGATTCCCCAGATTCCCCAGATTCCCAGGAGCAGAATGGGGCATAAAGTCAGAGACCACTTTTTCTGCTATACAGGAGCTCAGACCTCAGGTGACTGCTTGGCAGCTGGAGGCTTTAGGAAGCTGTCCTGTTCCCTTCTGCATAAATCAATCAACTCGCCTGGGGAACAAAGCTTTACTCCCATAGTCAAGCTCCTCATCTCTACTAAGGAGCTTGTCCTTCTCCTTACAACAGAAAAATCAGCAAGCCCTACCTACCACAGCTCAGAGGAGGCCTACGATGACCAAAATGAGCATGAATGAGTGAAGTGAGGCTAGGCCAGGTGTAGTGGTGCACACCTGTCAGGACACTAGGGCACACAGATCATAAGTTTGAGACCAGCCTGGGCTGCATAACAAAACCTTATGTCTTGTCTCAGAAAAGAAAAACAAGGCAAAACAAGAGGAACTAAATAACAAAAACAAAGATGAAGAAAGGGCTTGAATAGTTCTAGGAATTGTTACAAAATAAATGTTTAAAAGTTTGGGTAATGGGCAAGGAAACGGAAGTAAATTCACTGGGTGGACTGTTTTGACTGTTTTGCAATCGTGAAACATGGTCAAACTGAAAACATGGAAGCCTTGTATAACTTCCTGTGAAGTGTTAAAAGTAGAGTGCTTATTTTCACTTTACTGTTCACATGTTCACAATAAGGCCATATTTGTACATGTTGTTGCTGGGTGGCTCTGAACTGCCAGTGTTTCAAGCTGGTGGAAATGTGTTAGGACATATTCA
Organism: Octodon degus; assembly: GCF_000260255.1. Lineage (NCBI taxonomy): Eukaryota > Metazoa > Chordata > Mammalia > Rodentia > Octodontidae > Octodon > Octodon degus. Next base: position 7,868,869 of record NW_004524613.1, read on the forward strand.
AGGGCTCAGAGGGTGGAGTAGTAGAATTTTCCCTGAAACTCTCCCCATGTTGATGCAGCACTGGTCAGGAATACACGGTGCAGAGCCAGGTGTGCTGGCACATGTTTGTCATCCCAACATTCAGTATGGTAAGGCAGAAGGATTGCTACAAGTTGGAGGCCAGCCTGGGTTACATAGGTAGTTCTTGAACTATGTAGCAAGACCTTGTCTAATGGGACAATGAAAAAAAAATGTGCAGAGCTGGAGTGATTGCTCAGTAGAATAAGCACTTGCCTAGCAAGCACAAGGTCCTGAGTTTAATCTCCAGTACCGCAAAAAAAAAAAAAATAAATAAAAGTGCAGTGCCATTAGCGAGAAAGGCACTTCTCTGGTAAGGAAGGGTGCTGGCCGATCAGGAGAGTGGGGTAACTGGGCAGCAGCAGCCTCTACAGATCATTGAGAAATACCTTAATGATGGTGGCAGCAAAGAGGAGGTGAGGTGAAAATTTAGCAAGAAGAGCCTCAGGTGGGCTCTGGCAAACAGGGCACTGGCAAACAGGGCCAGAGTTTGCACATTGGAGGGAAAAAAAGGTTCAATTTGCATGTGTGTTATATCTCAAAGCACAGTTGTTCACTGCCCTATTCCCTTTTGTCCTCACAATATCTTAACAAGCCTAGTAGGGTGGTCATTGCTCTCCATATGCTCAGTTGTCCACTGGGAAACGGCGGCAAAGAGTGCTCTCATAGCCGTATATGTCAGTGTGGAGCTAAACAGAGGTCTGTGGATTCCTAGTCTATTGCTGCCTCTTTGTACTGATTAGGTGAGCTTCCAAAAAAGAATTCATGTTGAGTTGCTCAGGGAAAAAAATCAATTATCAGGAGAAAGGTTTACCCAGGGCTGTGGTATAATTCTGGAAAGCAGGTGGTGTTTTAAAGAAGGAGAAAGTATGTTCAGTGCTTCCTTAGAGCCATGGCCAGGGCAAGACGGGTAAGTTAGGGTTGCAACCATCTCTAGTAAGGCGCTGTTAAATGTTAAAAGGAGAGGGCATTACTGCCAGCTAGCTGACTGAAGCAGGGTGGCAGCGTATTCCGCCCTTGGAACTCAAAGCATGAAGAAATGCAGAGCCTGCTTTGGATCCACACACATGGCCACCCTCTATGATACCAGCCAGATACTCCTTGGGTTGTGTTCTCTAACATGTAAATGGCAATGTGTCTTTGAGGTAGAAAAAGAATTAGCTAAGCAGTGAGCTGGGACCAGTGTAGCATCTTGGGAAGGGAGACCTTTGGGCTCAAAAGCCAGTATTAAGAGGTGAAAGGCCAAGTGGCTACTTGTTACCAGAATGTTTTAGCCTGTGGGGGCATTTCCTCTTCATACTTGTCATTGACCTTTTGAAGTACATGGCTGCCCCTGCTGGAAGGTCCAGTTCTCACGTCTTCCCTGTGTGTCTTTTGGCAGCACCTGTTCCGCGAGCCTGAGAAGAGGCCCCCCACGGTGGTGTCCAATACATTCACGGCCCTGATTCTCTCCCCTTTGCTCTTGCTCTTTGCTCTGGTGAGTCACTGTAATTAGCATGGGCAGCGGGTGTCTGACGCCAGACTCGGCAGACGTAGCCATTGTAAAGGAGGCTTTGTGCTCTGGCCTCAGCACAGCTCCAGAGGGGTCCAGCAGCTGTGACCTGAGCTGATGGTCAAAACATTTTAGAATAACCAAAATTCCCCGCTATGGGGGAGCAGCCAGATAAACTGATCCATTAATAAGAGGGCATGAGAAAGTTCCTAAGAACCAAAGTGACAAAAATGTGTAGGCTGCGATACTCCATGAGAATGTTCAGATGAAATGAAGTGTGAAAAAGCAAGGCCCATGCTGCTGGCAGTGAAGAATGGAGAGCAGAAGTTGCACATTCCAGCTCTGTTGGGAGCGTAAAACTGCAGAGAACCGGAAGTCCTCATAAAAGCAAGAGTTCATTAGTGCACTCACAGAATAGGACAGTATACAGCTTGTTCACAGAATGGATAAATCTCTGTGCTGATAGGTGGCCCAAGTGAGCAAAGCAAGGAGTAGGATAATTGTAGATAGAGTGTTATCCTCTCTGTGGAAAGATGTTTAAAAATACGTATTAGGCGGGCCAAATAGCTCAGCAGGTTAAAGTGCCTGCTTAAGCAGACACGGGTTGGAGGTTCGATCCCTAGGCCTGCTGTGCTGACCTCACTCCCTGGGGTGCACTGAGACAGCAATTGAGACTGGGTGTGGTGGTGTGTGCCTGTAATCCCAGCACTTGGGAGGCTGTAAACTGGAGGGTCACTATGAGTCCGATCCATGTAGTGAGACCCTGTAGAGCCTGTACTAAACACACATACACACACACACACACACACACACACAATGTATTAGTGTCGGTCCCCTCTGGGGAGAGGATATTTTAGAGAGTATAGAGGAAAGAAACATTTAGCTTGTATGTTCGTTGTGCTTATATATTTTTAAAACAATTAGAGTTTTCTTTGTTTCTTTTAAAGTTATAAATACAGTGCATATCCTCAAAGTTCAGAGAATTTTGAGGAAAACTCATTCGATCTTACTTTGGGGGAATTGTTCCCAATTAATTTCTAGATTGTAAGAAAAAGAGTTTTATTGGTTAATCTAAGTCTTGAATTCCACAAGTTTTTGAGAACCAAATTGAGGGTATGTATACCTTTTCTCATATTTGACAAAAATTTCAAAAGGCATAGAACTCACAGAACACACAGGCGTCCTACCAGCTTCCAGGGAGGTTATCATACCAGTTCTTATAGAACTTAGTGAAAGAGCTGCTTGCTTCTTCATAGATGCAGATTTTGACCTTTCAGCCTCATGGTTTCACCTGTTTTAAAATAGAAGTGTTTGCTGTCATAAAATATTATATTGAGGTTTGAGTTAACCAAGCACATTTCAGAACAGGTGCTGAGATTTCTTTCTGAAGAAAAAAGGGAACTACTTTTTTCCCTTATCTCTTATAATGGGGTGGTTATCACTTGGAAAAAGTCCTGTCTTTCCAGAATGTGTGAACTTCTAAGAGCCGAAGGCTGTTCCTGGGACCAGTATTGCTATGACTTGCGTTGCCTCCTAAGTCCTCAGGTGTTCTTTATTTATTTCCCCCATCGCTCAGTGGATCCGGATTGGAGCCAATATCTCCAACTTCACTTTTGCTCCTAGCACGATTATCTTTCACCTGGGACATGCTGGTAAGTGCTCCAGGCTGCCAATTCTATTTAACCTCCTCTGACATTTGTCTGCCCCCACAAAAGCCCTGTTAATAGACCTTCCACCTATTAACTATAATGACTTAATAGCGTAACATTTCCCTCTTCCTCCTGGCCTTTTAGAACAGTTAATATGATGATAAAACCTGTTTGGCCCGTCAGCTCAGAACAGCTGTCATTATATCGGGCTTCGCTGTACTAGGAGGCTGTTGGCAGGCCACTTACCCTCATTTAATAGCCCTGTTCATTTCCAGAGATTACTCACTTACCGTATCTTTACACTGAGCCATCTCCTGGATGAAGAGCATTAATGCCGTTTCCAGAGGTTATCTTTCCCTACTGCATCCATCTTCACGGGCACTGGCAGCTCTGTCTGGACAGTAATAGAGAACAATCCCTTCCATGGTCAGACGTGCTGTCCTATCTACCTTGTTCTATTAAGAATTTAGGGCCTAAACAGTCTCCAATAGCAAGATAGTAATTTCACAAATCAGGCATTGGTGAAATTCTGATGCTCTTGAGTAAATATCGCTTTATTGCCTCCTTCAGGGATCACTGTCTCTGCATCCCTGGTGTATGCCTTCTGGAAATGACTCCCTTAAAATTCCAGGCAGATGTCTATCTGCACTTTTCTAGGGAAAGAGAGAAAATCAGTAACTTTGATCAGATTCTCAGAGTGGTCCATGACATCACATTCTCAAAGTGGTCCATGACATCAAGACTACTGTAATAGTCCTTGACTACTACTGTAGTTTATCTGTCATCCTGTTGGGCAGATTTGACAGGATGATCTTTCTCCCCAGCTCAGTTACCAGATTTGGAAGCCAGCTTTCTGGGTGCAGACTAAGAGCAAAGTCTTTATATAAATTTGTTCACAGCCACGATTTTTAAAAAGCTTTTTTTATTTTTAAAAACTTTTAAATTTTGCCATTTTTCTTTTTGTGTATGTTTCTTCATTTGATTCTCATTAAAACCCCAATAGGAATGACTGAACAGGGTTTATAATCCTGTTTTGTTTGAGAGAATTTGGGCTTGGAGAAATGAAGTGGCTGATAAGGGCAGAGTCTGGACCAGAGCCCAGGGCTTTCAGCACCCAGCTCTGGCCTTTTCACTGAACTTTTCTCCTTGGTCCACTTTGGTCTCTTCCTAGACCCAGTGGTGAGTCCTTAACATGGCTACCAGGTCTGGCTTCCTGAACATACTTTTAATGAAAAATTATTCATTTATCTATGTCCTGCGTACTATCATTAAGATTTGAAAATGGTAGTACATTTCTGTAATCTTAGCACTGTAGGAAGCTGAAGCAGAAAGACTGTGGCCTGAGCAACTTGGTGACTTGGTGAAATCCTGTCTCAAAATGAAAAGAGCTGGAAGGGTAACAGTGTGAGGGCCTGGGCTCAGTTCCCAGTACTATGGAAGAACAAAAAATGGCAGCAAAATATATGTGAGATGTATTGAAAGAAAGTAGCCAAAATCTGATTTTTTTTTTACCTCTGTGTTTCTTATTAGAAGTCAAATTTGAAAAGCAAGAATAAGTTAAGTACTCTGTCATCACATAAAAGGGATAAAACAAGCTGGTCTAGAAATGGAAACCTTTTCATGACTGAACAATCACTGTTTCTAATTCCCCTCCATGTCACTGTGTCATTTAATTGTGTATCCATTGAACCACATCTCCATCCCTAATTAGATGTCATAACACTTTTTCTTCTAGCTATGCTGGGGCTCATGTATGTATACTGGACTCAGCTCAATATGTTCCAGACCTTGAAGTACCTGGCCATCCTGGGCAGTGTGACATTTCTGGCTGGCAATCGGATGCTGGCCCAGCAGGCAGTTAAGAGGTGAGGCGCTGGGGTGGGCTAGGGATTAGACATGTTTGTGTCACCTCTGCCAGTGCAGCCCTTAGTCCAGGAATATGTAACATCATGACTCAGACCCTAAGGGCAAGTCTGCTATAGTCTACTCTGATTCTGAACTTTCTAGGTCAGGAAAGAGCTTTAGGGATCCTTTGTAGATGTATTTCAACTAGAATAATTTATGTCTGTACACAGTAAAATGAGAAAAGGAGATAATTGCTTTATGAAGATTAAAATGGGTTAGAATGGGTGGTGGAAGATTATTAATTTGCTGGCTGTATAAAAATTTCCCTTTCAAGCTGAGGATGTAGGTCAATAGTGTAGCCCTAGCTGAGGTTCGTCTCCAGCACTGAAAAGCCTTTTTGTTACTACACAGGATTGTGCCCTGCTCTCCTCCCCAGCCCCTGACGGCACCTGGGGCTTTTCTTCCCTGTGTGAGCTCTGCATTCTTCCCACAGAAGCTGCTCAGGGTTTGCAAAGGCTCCCAGCAGGGAGCATCTACTTAGGAGCCCACATCACTGTCTCAGGAACTAGACAGCGTGAGAGTCAGACAAATAGTCAGACTTGACATAATGGCAGCTTAGTGGCAAGTTGACTTTCAGAATAGAATTAGAGGCAAATTTAAATGTCATGAAGGTATTTCTCATTGATTTGGCTTTATTAGAACCTGGGTGGTTTCAGCCATGAAAAGGTCAGAATTGCTTTCACCTTTGAAAGAAATTATTTTCAAATGTGCTGTGTGTTCTCTTCATAACTTTCGCTAGCAGAATGGAATGTAGTAGCCTCCCCTCCAACATGGCTGCCAATTAGGTCAGTCACATCCAAGAGGCTTTCTTTAAGGGAGACCATTAATGGGTAGGAGAGGCAAAGGTCTCTCATCTCCACCTGAGTCTCTGGTACATTTTTGGATTACCTCCCTGTGGATACTGGAGCAGACCTCCTCCTTGTGTGGTAGCTACCAGAGTTCCGCTTAGTACCAGCAGTGGTAGCTGGTTCATTTTTCTGTCCTCTTCAGCAGCCATTACTTGGCAGCTAGGCAGTGAATATGCAAAGAATAGTGGAGACTCAGCTATTCTTTCAAAACAACACTCTTCCCTTGCAACAACCAGAGTGGGTTCTCAGGGAGTGGAAAGGCTGTGCTCTGCTATCTTCTTTTCTGAAAGCTACCTACAAAATGAACAAAATAAAGGGGAGAGCAGAGTAGAAACCATTTGCTTTAGATCCTGCTTAGCAGGTGCTCCTATCCTGGAATCTTAAGTCATGCATTTTCTGGGGAAAGACTGTGACTTTCATCAGAATCCCCAGAGGCTTAGTGACGTCCCCCCAACCTATACACATGCCCCCACTCGGAGGGGTACAGCCCACTCCTGTCACAGCTTCACAAGTCCTAGGACTATCACTGCCCTGGGAAGTCAGTGACCCTAATGGAAGCTCTGGTTGGGTGTTTGCTGTTTCTGTCCTCAGCTTATTTCTTTTCTCGCTGTCCTTTCTTGATTCTCAAACCTTCTTTCCTTTGGCAGGATCGCTGCAGAGCAGAGCAGTAGATTGGCAAAATATAGGACACTACGGTAAAGATGAAGGGCGGACTCATCGCAGGAGCAGGGTCCCTTCCCCATCTTGCCACCTCATGCATGTCAGTGATTCTGTCAAGTTTTCAGCTCACTCATCCTCCCTACCTTTCCCCGTGTAAAGCCAAAATCTCTGACCATTGCAACTCACTAGATGAGGCTGTGACTGGACCAGGACCCAGACTTCCTGAGTTAGCCCAGATGAGACCGTAACTTCGCAGCAGAGCAACTTTGGCCTGGCTCTGACTGTGTAAGACTTCGTCATTCCTTGTGTCCCATGGGGTTCTGATTCATACATGTAGCCACTCTGGGAGAGCAGAGTGAGGATAAGCCAAGTCCAACCTTGAATTTAAAATGGATCCCATTCAAAATAAATTTACAAAGTGATGACCCGATGGCAAATCCTGGCACACTTGTCACCGTTTCTAGGCCTTGGCCTAACACTAATGTCTAATGGGGCCAGATAGTGTGGTTTGATGAGACTCTAAATTTTGAAGGACTGAGGGCCACAGAAGACAACCAGCAGAGAAGCCAGACTCTAGAGCTTGGAGTATGTTTTTGGTCTGTGCCCCATGTGACTGACATAGCGCTTGTCCTCCTTCCAGGGGTTAATGCTAGGACAGGGAGAAAGTAGAGGTCAGATGCAAGCAGAAAGGACAGTGTCTGCTTCTTCACAGATCCTTTCCTCTAGACCAGCAGCCAAAAAAGTTTCTGTAAAGACCTGGTGGTACATAGGTATTTTAGGCCAGATGGGCTCTCAGCTAAACTGGATGCTGTCGTGAGAAGACAGAGTAGCTCTCACAAGCATGAACTGGCTGTGGTGGCATACCAATAAAGCTTTACACACCAGAAGTGGTCATGCACTGAATTTAGCTTGTGCAACATACAGAAGTTGGCTGCCCCTGCTTTTGACCAATAAAAGACAGGGAGTAAGAAAAAAAAAAAGACAGGGAGATAATTTGAGTTTCCTAGTTACAGTCTCTTTTATCTCTTGCTTTGGAAATGGTGTTCTCTGCCAAAGCAGCAAAGCTATCTAATTTTTAATCCCCTGCATGTAGGCGAGATCAATGAAAAACAGAGCTTTTTCACCAATGTGCAGGCATAAACTGGGTCACCTAGTCCTCAGTATTAGAAATCATATTGGTATTGGTTTTGATTGTGTCTCTTTTTAGGATTAACTGAGGTATAATTTATATACATTAGAATCACTCTTTTTAGTGTATAATTCTGTGAATCTCAAAAAAGGTGTGTAATGTAGCCACTACCTTGGTCAAGGGCGAAACTTTCTCCACACTTCAGGAAGTTCCCCATGGCCCTTCCTAAGCAGTCCCTTCCGCCCAACCCTGTTGCTTGATATTACTCATCTCCTTTTTTCCTATATTATAGTTGTTCTGTGTGAGATTTTCATTCAGAACTAGTCCTTTCTGCTGCATGAAAGAATTTTTAATTCTTTAGGTCTTTTCCCCTCGATTTGTAAATAATCTGTGCTGATCCTGCTACTCCCAAATCATGTTACTTGAAGTAGAGGAAAGTCTCTTGATCTGTTGGATGTTTGGGGGACTTTCTGAGGTGTGGACCGAGTGTTTAGATTCATCCTTGATCGCTGGTACATCCTTGAGTACCAGCGCTGACTTGAGCAGGTGTAGCGCAGCTGTAGTTTCCCAGCCAAGGTGCAGGTTTGTCCGCCACCACCTTTCAGCTTACTTCTTTCATACTTAGCTCAACCTTTCTGCATGAACAGCCTAGGTGCACACTTTAATGTTCCTGGGAGCCTCCGAAGCTTGGCAAGAAGTCAGGGGCAAGTAGTTTGACCCTCAGGATTGGTTCCATGCATGTGCAAGCCCCTGAGAGCTGTTTCCCTACTTACTTTGGGGCCTGCCATTCTGCAAGACAGCAACATTATCACCTTAGTCCTCAGTGCAGACGTGTGCTGAGGATGGCAGGCTTAGGGCACCTACCTCTGTCTGCCAGAGTCTGCCTGAATCAGCTGCTTACTGCCGTCACCCCAGTCCCCCACAGCAGAGTCTGTCTAGATCCGTGAGGCAAACCTATGCCACTTGTGCCACTTAGGGAAAAGCAGCCAAGGATAAAGGGAATAGACAGAGGTTTTTATCTCTTCTTAAGTTTTTTCTGTGCACTGATCCCCATTTTTAAAAAGAATATTCTGTGCAAGTCGAGATGCTCAGTCTGACTTGGCAAGAGCACAGCTGCCTGGCGGGAACAGGGTGCTGGATGTCGTCTGAGCTGCGTATGGGCCGCGTGGTGACCAGCAGACACGGAGTGTAGGGAGTGAAGATGAGCTGCTTTAAACTCTCCTTTCTCTTCTGGCTGAAGTTTACATGCTCTTTTGGCCTTGTAGTGTGAGAGGTGTGCCTGGAATTACCTCATCTCCTTAGTATTTGCATCTTCCAATTTCCTGCTTTCATTATTTTAAAGTCATCATCAGTGTCAGTGTCAGTCATGACTAGCTGTCCCACATTCTTTTTTGAAATGAGTTGGGGCCAAGTGAATAGAAGTAGTAGATAAATGATCATGCCCTTGGAGGTAGGGTCTTCACAGTGGGAGAGCACCTTGTTCTCTCTGTTGTCACCAGTTAGGAACTGTAGCTGTGAATTGAAAACTTCAGTAATTTTGTGTTTGTCTCCTTTTTCTTTCAGAACAGCGCACTAGTTCCAGAGAAAGGATGGGAAATTTGAAAACTGAAATGAATGTTGAATGAAGGAGTTAAAAACAGTTCACAGTGTGAAAGGAGAAACGGAAAAAAAAAAAAAAAGGTCACTTTATTTAAAAAGACAGAAGTTGAGATGTGGTTATACTTTTGCTTATTTTTCAGTTTCCCCTACACAGAGCAGATACCTGAGGCTCAGATTGTCTGTATCTTTGGCATGACGCTGTAGCAAGATTCTGGGAATGCCTTAAGTTACCATATGTCTCATTGAAAAGTTGAAATCTGTTTTGGAATAAAGAGAATAATAGGAACAAAGGGCTGGTTGAGTACTTTTAAGGTGCTGAGATCCTTGGTTATATAACATGAGGATGTGGTTGTTGAGATGGCCAGGGTGTTGGGATGGCTGGGGGTGCTGTTTACATTGATCCTTGTCTTCCCTTTCTTAGTAGGACTGAGAATTACGCTGAAAAGCCAGCTTCCTTTCTGCTTCTCCAGCTGCGAGCCCTGCACAGCAGCCCTGATGGTCTTACACACACACACACAGACAGGCACACACACACGCCTTTGGAAGGCCTCTGAGCTTAGCACACCATGGGCAAGGAGAGGGTCAGCTGTTGCAGGCAGTTTCTGCTGCTAACAAAATTCCACAAGCTGGGTAGTTTGTGAATGATAAAAATTTGTTTCTCGCCTTTCTAAGTGGGAAGTCCAAGGTACAGGTAGATTTGGAGTCTGGTGAGGGCTGCTTGTGAGGACTGCTTTGTGCTCGCATGACAGAGACAGAAAAGGAAAAAAGCTGACTAATTCCCTCAAGTCCTTAATGATTCTAATCCATTAATGAGAGTGGAAGTGCTGTCCATTGGAAATTTCATTTCAACATGACTTGGAGGGGTGGGCAGTGAGATAGTCTTGTTCTGTAATTCAGGCTGGCTTCACACTGGCATAGATCCTCCTGCCTCAGCCTCCCAAGTGCTAGGATTACAGGCATGTACTACCATGCCCCACTTTAACATGAATTTATTTTTTAAATTACTTTTTGGGTACATTTTAGATACACATAATAACATTCATCATGTGAAATTTGTACTTGTATGTGGTATATTTTGATTCTTCTTTTTTTCCCATTTCCCTCCCCCTATTCAGGCCCCTTAAGCATGAATTTTGGAGGCACACAAATTCAAAGCACAGGGCTGGGGAGATAGCTCAGTGGCATAAGTGTCTGCCTGGCAAGCATTAAGGTCGAGAGTTTGATCCATGGTACCAAAAAAAAAAAAAAGAAGAAGAAGAAGAATCAAAGCACAGCACTGACTACGTGGGTTATCTTAGGCTCTCCTCACACATTTCAAGAATGCTCCTTGAGGGGCTGGGGAGATAGCTCAGTGGAACAAACCCTTCCCTGGCAAGCGCAACGGCCTGAGTTCAATCTCCGGTTCTGGAAAAAAAAGAATGCTCCTTGGAAGCCAGGTGTGGTTAGGTGGTACATGCTTATAATCAGCATTCTGGATGGCTGAGGGAGAAAGAAAAGCTTAAGCCCAGCCTGCACAATTTAGTTACTTAGCAAGACGTGATCTTAAAAAAAGAAAAAGGGTTGGGGATATAGTCTGGTGTAAAGACCCTGGGTTCAATCCCCAGTACCTAAAAAAAAGTTTGAGCCAGGCATGGCGGCACATGAATACTTTTAATATCAGCTACTTGTGAGGCTGAGCAGGAATATTATAAGTTCAAGGCCAGGCTGGGCAGTTTAGCAAGAAGTTGCCTCAAAAGTACTGGGGAGGGAGCCGGGGAGATGGCTCAGTGGAATAATTGCTTCCCTGGCAAGCGCAAGAGCCTGAGTTCAATCCCCGGTTCCACCAAAAAAAAAAATGTGCTGGGGATATTGCTCAGAGGCATGCTCACCTAGCATGCATGAGGCCCTAGGTTCAATCCCCACCACCACCACTACCTCCAAAAGGGAGGTACACATTTATTAAAATTGGCATTTTAAATTTTCTGTTCAGTGAACATCCATCTGATTGCCTTCTTTGTAAGGATAAGCTGTGTGCCCACTGATGCAGTAAAGTCCTTGAAAACATCGGGATAACAAGGGTTACCTCCATTTCCCCGATCATGAATTCCTTCAAGAGAGGAAGTTCAGTCTTCCTGCATTACCAGGCTGATCTTGAACTTGGGCTCAAGTCATCTTGCCTCAACCTGTCCAGTAGGTGGGAGCCTAAGCATGCACACTGTGCACTGCTTGTTTAGTTTCAGTTCTTAATTCTTTCCTGAAAGCTTCCTGTGTCATGCATCACAGCCACGGTGACCCCCATACCTTCATAAGGTCTTCAATATCTAGACCAAAGCAAGCCAGACTCCATCATTTCAACTTCTGGTTTTCCTGTGCCTGTGTGCCCGTGGCTGGAGGCTTACTGTTTAGGACCTAAGTTCTCAATATTCTTTTGGCACATACCTGGCCATAAAATGCCATCAAACACTAAATTCCACCTGTGTAACACACCATGCCACAGGCCAAATCAAACCACTCGGATTAAGTTCTTTTTAAAATGGGTTTATTAGGTACAACCCTGTCGTAAATCCAAGACTATCCATATTGATGTCATTTCCTAAGTATTAGCAGTAATCCAGTGAGCAGCTTCTACAAGGTCCTCCTCCCATTCATATTACTTCTCAGTTCACATTTTGTGACTGGTGTGGAGTCTCAGAGCCACAGAAAACATTGCCCTCTAGTCAGTCCCCAGCTCTGCCAACCGGTTGTATGACCCAGGCCAAATCACCTGACCTCTCTGGGAAGCCAGCCAGTGAGACCTGCCCTGCTTCCCACAGAGGGCTGTAAGGAGCAAAGGAAGTCATGCATGGAAGTGTCTTTGTGAACTCTTAATACAGACATAAGAGGTCACGTTAAAAGTGACAAGTTCCCTGTTGATTAGAGCATTTCTGTAAGGAAAAGAATATATAGCTCTTAGGAGCCTGACACTTCTGTTGGAAGGGGTTAAGTCTTCTAAGATGCCATTAGTGTCTTTAGTTAATGAAGATAAATTGCCTGGAGTTATTGGCATGATGGTTTTTACCTCTATAATTGCACTCACCTCAAAAGCCACAAGTAGCAGTGGGTCTCATAGGCCATTATGTCATTTGAAAAACTAATTGGAAGTTGAGAGAGACCCTGGGCTTTTGCTTTTGTCTGGACAGGCCAAGGAAAAAGATGAGCAGGTGGGTCCAGGAGACAGAGGGGCTCTCTGGGTCTTCCATTCAGCAACTCTCCTTTGTTTGAGGCCTGCTCTGCCCACCTCAATTGTTTGAAGTGGATGCCCGCCCTCCGTGGCCAGCCTTCTCCCCTGGAGGGTCCTTTGTTCCCCATTGTGCTCATTGTCCCCTCAGCCAGAGCATCCCTGCAAAGTTTCCCATGCTTTACATTCTTGGCCTGGGTTCCCTGTGAGAGCAGGTGGTCTGAACTAACTCTCTAAAGAACCCAGTTGGTTTTACAGGTCTAGTGCTTCCAGACCGGAGACCTGGCTTCCAGCCCTTCAGAACTTGGCTCAAACACTCTCCTCTCCTGGTGGCTGTGGCCTAGGCTGGAAAGGGAAGCGGGTGCATTGCTCACCATTGAGTTGCCAGCAGATTTGAGATGCTTCAGTTCTTTTTGCGCTTTTAAGCAAAACAGACATCGTGTCTTCCAGGCTTCACAGTGGCTTTATTTTAGGTTTAATGCATAAATTTTATGTGCAGCTCAGTGAATTCCTGTATATAACTACATGGATATACCCGAGTTAAAATACAGGCATTTTCATCACACTAGAAGCTCACTGATCCTGATGCAAAGCATGTGGGGTACGGTGGCACACACATGTAAGCCCACACTTGGGAAGCTAAGGCGGTAGTATCTCATGTGAGGCCAGCACAGGCTGCATAGTGAGACCCCAAAAAACATGCAGAAGGTAGATATGTCTGAGGACGTGAGTCCAGATAAAAGAGGCTTTATTTTGGTGCATTCCTTTATGGTAAAGCTGCTTCAAAAAATTCTCTCTGCCAGTGCTGCCTACTGAACAATATAATACAACATTAGAGTGATTATACATTTGCTGATGACTGTAATAAAATGTTTTTTTAAAAGGAATGTAGCTTGGTGGTAGAACACTCGTAAGGTGCTGAATCTAATTCCAGTACACGCATAAAGAGAAGTAAAACTAATTTTAATAAATTTAATTATGTTAATGTAATCAATACAGACACTGAGATAATTATTTTGTGTACCAAGGTTTGAATTCAAGCATATCTCAGTGTGTAGTAGCCACATTTCAAGGGTTCAGCAGCCACGTGTGTCTTGTAGCCGTCATAGTGAGCACTCTCCAGGGCTGCTCCTCTTCCCACGTTTCCTCCTGAACCCAATTGAATCAGACCTTGGGCTCCACCACTTGACCCAATTTGTTTTTACGAAGGCTACTGGATCCCGCTTCTCTAATGCCTGTGCTTAGTTCTCAACTGACTTGACCCCTCAGTTACACTGGGCAGCATAGATAACTGTTTCTTCTCCTCTTCTAACACAGGGACTTGCATGTGCTAAGCAACCACTCTGCCACTGAGCTACACCCCATTCCTCTTAATTTTTGGAACTCTTCTTCAGTCGGGTTTTGGGATTTCCCTCTTGCTTGTTTCCCTGTTACTTTACCACCTGCTCCTTCTGTCTCTCAGTCCTCGGACTTCTTTACTCTTTTTGTACCCCTTCAGTGACCTCATAGTTCTTTGATTTTAAGGACTCTCTACATGGTGACACCTACCCCAAACCTTTCTGAACACTGGATTTATTCATCTGCTGCCTACTCGCTGTCCTCACTTGGATGTTTAACAAGCTTCTCACATTCAACATATCTGGGCCCAGACTCCTAGTTCTACCCCTATTCCTAGAGCTGCTAAGGGACAACTCAGTGCTCTCAGTTCCTCAGCCAAAAACTGGAGTCATTCGGTTCCTTGCAAGTCCCTATACCCTATCAACAGTGGCCTCCACATAGGAATATATCCAAAATTTGAGCTTTTCTCAGAGTGATTTTAATTTTTTTAAAAAAATATTTTTAGGGAAGGGTCTATAGGGTGTTCAGGATCTTACTAGTAGATCAGACTTGTAGTGATCCACCTGTTTACAGCCTCCCAAGAGCTGGGATTACAGGCATGCGTCACCATGCCATCTCAATTGCCATCTCAGTGTACCCCAGAGGTGGGGCCGGCATGGCAGGCCCAGGGATTGAACCCCTGACCCCTGCACCTGGTTGCAGGTGCTTTATCTGCTGAGCTATTTGGCTGGCCCTTAAATTTTTTTAATTGGCTAAAGTCTTAGTACACAGCTTGGACTTGTAGGGATCCTCCTGTTTTAGTTTCCCCAGTGCTGGGATTACAGGCATGCACCACCATGCCTGGGATGGCATGCGGTACCAGGGATTGAACTTGGGTCCTTGCACTTGCCAGGCAGGCACTTAGACCACTGGGCTATCTCCCCAGCCCCTTTCAGGGTGATTTTAAACACAGCAGAGATCATATTGGTCTATGTATGCTCCATGATGGCTTCCATTTTACCCAGGGTGAGACCAAGTCCTTACATGACCCTATTAAACAAAATGCATGGAAAGCTGTTGTTTTAGACTGAGCTCCTGCACTAGGCCTCAGTAAGCCAGACCAAATCAGAATGGATTCTCTTATGCCAGGTACCACATAACCTTAACATTTCTCATTTTCCCAAAAACAAGCTTCACAGGCACCAGCATCAGGCACCCAAGCTACCTAAGCCTGACTGATAGGAAGAGTCCTCATTTTCAATTGTATATGTAACTGAGTTGGATGTGGTGGTACACAGCTACAATTGCAGCAAGAGGCTGGGGTGGAAGGGACCCAAGTCTGAACTAGGGATGTAGCTCATTGCAAAGGCCTAGATTTAATCCCTAGTTGAGGGATGGGTGGTAGATAAAGTACTGACCAGGTAGAGTGGCACATACTTATAATTCCAGCTACTGGGGTGGCTGAGGCAGGAAGATCACAGATTGAAGGATAGCCTTGGCAACTTAATAAATCATATCTCAAAAAAAAAAAGAAAAAAAGAAATTAAAAGGGCTAGGGATATAGCTCATTCTTCTGGAGGAGTTTTAATCCCTAGTCCTAAAAAACTTAGAAACGACTGCTTTCTGTTCCCTATTTCTGTTCCTTCAGCCTTTTAAATTTTTATTTTTTGCCTGTGATGCCCAACTCTGCTTATTTGGAGCTCCTGATCCAGTAAAAGCCAGCTAGATGTTTTATTTTATTTATTTATTTTGAGACAGGGTCTCACTATGCAGTTCAGGCTGGCCTTGAACTCGCGGTTATCTTGCCACAGCCTCCCGAATGCTGGGATTATAGGTGTGTGCCACTATGCCTGGAAGACGGATATTTAGAACTCAGTCTTAGCTCTCTGAGGGTCCCCAGGAGCTGGCTCGTGCTCTTGGCTCTCACACCCTTCCCCACTCCTGCCTGCACTGCTTGAGCTGCCCAGGCTGGGCTTGATAGTCCTCCTGTGATGTTCGTGCTTTGGGGCCTTTGTGTTGGGTTTGTCTGGAAAGTTCTTCACCCACATGCTCCCCAAGCCAGCTCCCACTCTTCCTTCAGGTCTGCACAGGTGTCCCGTCATTGCTGAGGCCTGCATATACATAGACTGGAGATGCCGTGGCCTCTTCCACATCCCAGGCTCCTCTTCTGCACCTGGTAATCATCTCACAGTCTGTACTTGCTTCTTTGTAGCATCTTCCCCTTTAGAATATAAGGTCTGTAAGTTTAGAGATTGTATTCACAGCTGTCTCCCCAGTGCCTAGAGCAGTGCTATGGTGGGTGCTAAATGGTGTCACTTACGAATGAGCAAGTGATTGGTGATTGAAGGATGTTTGGCCCAAGCAAGTGCTAGGAGCATTGGTTAAGAGCCTGGTTCTGGGCCAGCAAGATAGCTCAGCAGACTAAGTGCCTGCTTTGGCAAGCACAAGGACCAGAGTTCGATGCCTAGTCCTGAATGTTTTGCCGGACCCACCCCCAGGGTGTGCTGAATCAGTGACGGAGTCTGGGCATGTTGGTGCACGTCTGTGATCCCAGCACTGGGGAGGTTAAAAACAGGAGGATCACTACAAAATCGAGCTGCATAGTGAGACCCTATACCAAGTACATTAAAAAAAAAAAAAGCCTGGTTCTGGGCTGGAGTGCCCAGGTTTGCACTTGAGCCTTCTCACTTGCCAGCTGTACCTGGGCAATTTCTGTCCTCCCCTCCTGGTTTGTAACTATGTAAAACACATAAACAATTAGGCTGATAATAAAAGTAAATGGAAATGCAGACCATTATGGGGGAATTTTATTGTACATACAAAGGAAAAAGTAGGTTGGAAATGAAATAAGATTAACTGGATCCAGTTGTGTGTGGGGTACCAGGGGCCCAACCTTAGACTGGAATCGTCATCCTTGGGAATTGCGCCTGCAGAAAGAAAAAGAGAGTGCGGTGCAGAGACATCATGGGGGGTAGATTGTGGAGGGTAGATTAGGGCAGAACCCCTGGAACGAGGGTGGGAGGTGCTCTGGGGCAGGAGCTGAAGCCCAAGTCTGCAGGCAAGGTGGAGCAGGTCTTAGCCCCTGCTCTGCCAACTGCTCCTACTTAGACCCTGCACTGGTCACTTCCCAGACAGGATAGGCTTTCTCCTAGCCAGACATTCATCACTGCCTGGCATATGTTGATCACAAATTGAAGCATTGACTATACTAGAACTTGATTAAGTCCTGGTTGCCATACTACATTATCAGTTCTGTGACAGCAGTGGCCACCATCATCCTGCTGATTCCCAGCCCAGAGCCTGGAACATCATGGTCACTTGGTTGGCTTCTCCAGGGTGGGACAGTGGTTGAGCATGAACCTCAGCTTCCTCCTGGGACTATGAGGAGGACACAGGGTGTGAGTTGTGCACAAGTGTCTGATGCTGCGCTCTGCTCTGCATTGCAAAGGTCTAAGCACTCATTCTTATTTCATGTTCTCAGCTCACTAGTGGTACCCTGAATTTCCAGTACTTGAGCTGGAGGGGACCACGGCTGGAGCAGCCTCCAGGCCCCTTCCAGTGAGCTGTGTGAAGTCTGTCGCTTTGAACCTGCAGACCAAAGCTGCCTTCTTAGGGTTGGCTTCCCTGGGCTGCTTCTGCCTCGGGCTGTTCTGTGGGAGTCATAGCAGGTGAATCCCAGCATGAGAGGTGCAGCTTGGCATCCTGCTTTGAGGCAATATAACATTTCTACAGTTGTCACCTTCAGAACAGACCTTAAAGGTGATCAGAGCTATCCTGCTCCTGTTCTTGTTGAGGAGGATATGAAGAAGCTGCCTACCACTGTGGCTGGAGTCGGTGGCAGAACCAGGCCCAGGCCTGCATCCTGCTTCTCACCAGGCTCTCACCCTCCTGTTTGTGGCCTCCTGCTGTTTGGACCACCATAGACTGTTGCTGGGGAGATCTCTGGGCTCTCACTGTTTGATTACGTTTGGAAGAAGATAAGGGAGAACACAGAGAGCTCTGCTGGGAACCAGATTTGCTTAATAGTTTGGTGCAGAAGTGCTTGGCACAGCCATGCTGGGACACACTTGGGCTTATGGGAAAATCAGACTTCAGGACTAGGGACACAGATCAGGGATAGAGTGCTTTGGTCTCCCCTGGGCATTGCCCTGGGTTTGACTGTCAGCAGCACACACACACACACGCACACGCACACGCACACACACAAAAACAAAAAAAAACACCTCTAGCAATTTTTCTCCAATTACCATAACACTTGTGCCATCCTTGAAAAACTTCAGCAAAAAAGTGGAATGTTGCATGAAGATGCTCCAAGGAAACAATGCAGGTCTTGGGCTTGCCAGTCCCTTACTTGGGCCCACCTGCAGTCCTTTCTTTGCCTCCTCGATAAAAGGGCAAAACTCCTGCCTAATCTCCCCTGACTCCTGATGGAAATGTGAGGGCCATGGAGATGGGAGCTACTGTCTCGATTGTCTCCCCCACCAGCGACAGTGTGCCTGTACATGCTGGTTTGTCATGGGGGATAGGAAGGCCAGCTTGTTTTTGGCTTTATCACTTTGTGAACTTGGTGGACGATCCAGGAGTGACTTCTCAGGTCATGCACAGCATGGGACACTTGTTGAAATTCAGGTTTCTGGGACCTATCCCAGAATCACTCGGCGAGTGGCATTTCCAGGGCCAGACTTCTGACTGCGTGTTCATGCAGCAGGGCATAGCATGCAGTCGCAGCCCCATCTCTCCCCTTCCCCTAGCCTTTGTGTGGAAGAACACACCTTGTTCTTGGTTTACTTGGTAAGAGCTCCACACCTTTGGAGAGGAGAGATTCTTTACCAGGCAACCCCTGAGAAAGGAAGTGTCTGAGGTCCCTAGACACACATGTGCGCACACACTCATCCCTACCTGTGCTTCTGCAGCAGGGCCACCAGCATGCTGTCCAGTGCCACCTGCTTTTGGTCTGTCCACACACTGTCCACCTGGCGGCCAAGCCGTATCCTTGCTCCTTGCTCCTGGTTCCTATCTCTGCATGGTTAGGAAAAGAGAAATAATTTAAGTTTGTACTGGGTAGGTTGTGGGTGGGCAGGGGAACATCTCTATGCCTGCTCTGGTATCTGATAGTCTTCCACACAACTGAATTAGATTCAGTAACGGTGCAGTGTATATAATAGTGAAGGGGAGAAAACACAAGTGTACACAGTTACAAAACTGTCCTCGCCGATTATTAATTGGGCAGATAACAGGTTAACCAAGTGATCAGATCCACCAATGGGACCAATGTCACTGAGAAGGACACATCATTATATCTGTGAGTGCATGACCTGGATCTGGGATGCCTCTAACAACTAAAACATTAGCCTTTTAGTAGTCAGAAAATTCCATGCCATGGAAGGCAGGGGAACTATTTCAAATGAAAAGAACTAGAAAGATATAACTAAATGGAAAGATACAACATAATCCTGGGTTGGATTCTGGATTAGAAAAGGAAATAACCGTTGTATTAGATTTTGGGACAACTCAAGCAATCTGAATATGGATGATAAAGTAATTATACTGTGACTGTGTAAGGTGATGCCCTTTGGTATGTCCTAAGAGACACATGCAGACATAACCTGAGGGAAGGATCATGGTGACTGCAATTTATATTCAAATGTTTCCCAAATTATGGATAAAGATAACAGAGAGTAAGGAGAGAGCTCTCCTCAAATGGGAAAGGAATCAAGAAATGGAGGGAGGTAAGGGGTGGTGGGAAGGGGATGGAAAAATAGGATTTAGAAATGTTATGTTCATGGACCAACTCCACACAAGGAATGCAAACATTACATACTGAAAACACGTACTAAGAAAAATAGGAAGAATAAACTGGGCATGGTGGTATTTTTATGCCTGTAATTCCAGCTCTCTGGGAAGATCACAAGCCTGGGCAATTTAGTGAAAGCCTAACTCAGAACAAATTTAGGGGCCAGGGAGATAGCTCAGCTGTTCAAGTACCTTTCTGGCAAACACAAGGACCCTGGTTCGGTCCCCAGTACAGCATGCAAGGCGTGCCAAGCCAGCCTGTGTAGCAAGGCCCTGTACCAAATAAATAAAAGATTTTTTAAGAAATTTGGAAAGGACTGGGACTATAGTCCAGTATAAAGACCCTAGGTTTATAACATGCCTAGCACCTTGAAATTTTTTCTAAATAAAAACTAAAAACTGTACAAGTTATAGAATCAGGCTATTGGGATCCTAGCTCTGCCATATTTAGGATTAGTGAATTTGTATGATGGGGTAAGAATGCTAACTTTGTTGAGTTGTTACAAAAATCAGAGAAGAAACAGAATCGTGGCTCACACTACACAGGGCTTCCTGTGTGCCAGGCACAGTGTACACATCCTTGTGTGCTGGCACCAAGTCACAATGAGAGGGCACTGACCAGCAGCACTGCTACCATTGGAGTCTGGCCAAGGGAGGAAAACGTACCCAGTGGTGTGGAAGAAAGACGAGGTTTGACATTGGTGCCCTCCTGCTGTGCAAAGCTCAGAAATGACAGGCACTACGTGTGGAAAGAGACCAAGCTTGGTCCCTGGCCTCCAGCACTGTCCTCCCAAAGTCTGATGCATGGGGATGGGAAGGAATCCCTGGTGCTTCTGCTCACCCCTGCTGCCGGCTCATGATGTCCTGGAGTAGCTTGCGGGCAGACAGCTGGCTCAGCACTGTCCGGTAGCTGTTGGTGAAGATGGCATCTGCGTACCGCTGCATCCTGCGGGGAGTTGGGGAGGGCAGGTGAGATGACAGTGAGGACTGCCCTCACCTCGTCTCTGCAAGCTTCCTCTGCTGCCATGTACCATTCACCCCCAAAGAGCTCAGAGCTTGCTGAACAGCCTCTGGAGCTCAGTGTGTGGTGCCTTCCAAGAGATGAACAATGGGCATTACCCAAAGAACTAGCAGGGGCCCAGCTGGGGGCTCAGTTCTCCATCTCCCTCTGCACTTTGCCCTTCCATCAGGGATGGCTCAGGGTCTGCTTACCTGAGGGGCAGAGAGAGGGGTGGGGAGCAGTGGGAGCCGCTGCTGAGGCTGAGGATCACAAAGAAGAGGAACACCCAGAGCGGCATCCTTCACCTGGGGTGGCGCCTGCAGGAGGAGGAGGGGACAGTCAGGTCCACCCCAGCCAAGGGTGTGCCCTTTACCTCCTGGGTTGAGGCCTGGGCTCAGCTCCATGACAAGCCTTGGTCTTTGTCCTTTAGAAACCATGGGGTAGGAAAAAGAGCTTTTGCCCTGGAAGTCAGACCGCCCTAGATTCGAGTTTCTACCTCTGCCAGCCCAGCCACTAGCTCTGACATCTTCATCTGTAAAACAGGCATAGTAAGGCTGCCCTGCCACCTCATTGAGTGAAACAGAAAGGCCAATAATAGTAGGGAAACTGCCCCTCGATGTAAAAGCACAAGATGTAGAAGTCATTCTCAGCTCAGGGCGGGGAAGAGAAAAGCACCTTCCCGTAGAACCTCCGAGTCAAACCAGGCAGTGTGGCACTAAGAGCAGGGAGCAGGGTAAAAACATCTCTGTCAGATAAGTTTAAGCACAGCTCCTGGCTCTGCTTTCACTAGCTGTGTCGAAGAAGCATGGCTTTACCTCTCTGGGCTGCCTTCCACAAGTTTCTCTGCCCATAAAATGGAGAAGGTAACGTCTCCTACATCGGATCCTTGTGAGGATCAGTGAGTGAGGCACCCTGGTGAGTAGTTGGCACATAAGGAACAAAACCTTTACTGTGGTCACCTGACGTTGATACCTCCCTGCTCCCCAGGATGGGCTCATCTTGCTTTGTTTTGGGTAGATATGGAGGGAAGGGAGAAAGATTGTAAGTCTTGCTCCGGATGTTAGATTTCACTGAGGAGTTTTAGCCCTGGAAGAGATCAGAGAGCCAGAATCTTCTCATAGATGATTCTGATCTTAATTGCTCTTAATCAAAGCCTGTTGACACCATGATCTTTGTATAGAGGAAAGAAAGGCAGTAGGGGACAGAGCCAGCTCGGCTGGGGAGGGGCAACCGAGGCTCTGTCCTCTTATCTGCAGGGCCTCCTCACTCGGCAGGACATCTGCTCCATGGAGATGTAGATCCATCCCCAGGCCCAGCCAGGACCGGAGAGGGCAGCACCCCTCTCCCCCCAGTGCTGGCTTCCCATGATGCCATTTCCTCCTCCTCAGTCTTGCTGAGCAGCAATCTCTCTAGGGAAGGTCAATGTTGGGGGAACCCACCTTGCTTTTTTGGGCTTATTGTCCCCATCAGGACATCTGTGTTCTCCAGCAACCCAGAGATGCTTTGGGGCCCCATGAAGTACCCAGGGTTCAGTGGTCAGCCCCTTTGGTGTTCATCACCACCTTCAGTTTGCCAGTTCCTGCTTGCTACAGTTGAGTAACAGGGAGCTCACTGCCTCCAAGCAATTCTATCTTATTTCCAGGTGGAGATTTTTTGTTTTGAGTGCCAGGGATTGAACCCAGGGCTGATCCTGTGGTAGGCAAGTGATCTGCCACTGAGCTACATCCCAGTCTTCGATGCTGTCCTGATGAAATTTTTTCCTTATTGTGTCAAATGCCCCTTATGTCACTAATATAATTATGTGCTGAATAACAATGTTTTGGTCAGTCACTGGCCACATATACAACAGTGATTCCCCAAGATCGTGCAGCCTGGTGATACTGCAGCTATTTTTAGCATGTGCTCACACTATGATGTTTACACTGTGATGAAACGGCCCAAAGGTGGACTCTGCCTGAGCGATACTCTACTGTTCTAGTAAGGACTGTGGCCAAAAAAAAGAGGAACCCCATGCATGGGCTTGAGGCTGCCTCGTTCATATCCACCTGCTGAGCCACCCAGAGCTACTGCACCTGCACCCACACGCCACATGTCACACCTTTCAGAGATTTTTTTTTTTTTTAGGCAGGATCTCATATGTATTGCAGGCTGGCCTTGAACTCACTATGTAGTCCAAGCAGGCCTCAAACTCATGACCGTCCTCCTGCCTTGGCCTCCCTGGTGCTGGGATTACAGGTGTGCACCATCACAGCCAGTCTTTTAGAAATGTTTTGTACCTCACTTTGGCCTTTGCTGCTCTGAGCAAGAGTCTGCAGTCTTCTGTGCTCCTCACACTGTATCACACATGGAGGTCCCTTCTCCAAGCTGGTCCAGGAGGCCTCTCCAGAAGTGAAATTTTCTTTTGCTTTTTTTTTTTTTTTTTTGGTACTGGGAATTGGACTTATGACCTCCTACTTGCCAGACAGGCACTATGTTGCTGAGTTATATCCCTGGCCCAGAAGTGGAATTTTCTTCTTCTTTTTTTATGTATTTAGTACAGTGTCTACAGGGTCTACAGGGTCTCACTTCACAGCTTGGATTTGTAGTAATCCTTCCTGTTTCTCAGCCTCCCAAGCGCTGGGATTACAGATGCGCACTACCTTGCCCAGTCTCAATCGCCACCCTCTCAGCATGCCCTGGTGGCGGGGCTGGCACAGCAGGCTGGGGATCAAACCCCTGGCCCCTAAGCATGTACTTTAATCCTCTGAGCTATCTGGCTGGCCCAGAAGTGGAATTTTCTAAGCAGAGAGATTTTTTTTTTTTTTTTTTTTTTAAAGAAGGGCCTTCTGACAAAATCAACTCCTAGGTACCTGCCTCCTAGAGGCAGCCTGTTTCTCTGTCTCTGGTCTTACTCTTACTCTGTCTCTGTCTCTGTTTCTATCTCTGTCTCTCTGTCTCTTTCTGTCTGTCTCTGTCTCTGTCTGTCTCTGTGTGTCTGTCTGTCTCTGTGTCTCTGTGTCTCTGTCTCTGTCTCTGTCTCTGTCTCTGTCTCTCTCTCTCTCTCTGTATTGGTAACTAAATTAGCGAGTCTTTGCTCTGAGCCACATTGCTACACCACCCCCTTTTTCTTAAATTAGGGCCTAGTCCAGGCTGGCCTCTCTCATGGTGATCCTTCTGCCTCAGCCTCCAAGTGCTGGGATTACAGGTGTGCACTGCCATGCCTGGCTCAGCCTGGATTTCTTGCCTTTTTTGCTTCTCATCTTGTAAACACCTGGACTTCTCCAGGCCCCTGATCACCTCACTCTGCTCCAGAAGCCCTTGGTTCTCACCTGCTCTAGAGTGAAGCCCAGACTCTTCTTCCAGTCAGATCTCTCCCTTGGTCTCACCTCTTTCCCTCTCCCTAGGATGGTACAAGTGATTCCCAGGCGCTGTGCCCTCCTGTCTGGCACCACACCCTCACCCTCACCCTCCACAGCATGCATCGCAATCTTCACAACAGAGGAAAAAAGCCAAGAGAGGGCCTTTTCCACAGTCCTCCATCAATTAGTTTCTGAGTGGGCCCTTCAGAATAGGCCCCAGTTCCATGCCAGCAGACTTCATTCACTCCCCGAGGCGGCGCCTTAGATACAATACCCCATTCACAGCACTCCCTATTCATGGGTGCTTCAGAATTCAGCACCTGCATGTGGGAAAGAGTTCTGAAAAAGCAAAACTTTTGCTCTTTGTCTCTGGACCCCTGAGGAAGTCAAAAAGGGAACAAACAGGAGCACCTGCTTGATGGGCACCTCCTCTAAGCACCTGGTTTGGAAGAGTTGAAACTGACCTCATCAGAGGGCAGATGAGGTTGAGAAGTATACAATCGGGCCACGCAAGAGGCACAACATAGTGTGTCCCAGTGGTGGCTCCAGGTATTGCAGCACCCCTGGCTATACAAAGCTGATTCATGGGATCGCCATATTCCACTGGGCCTAGAAAAACCAGAATGATCCAGCCTATGGTGAGGAAGGAACTCAAGGTATGTTGACAAGGACGAAAGAGTTATCCACAGACACATCCCACAAGGAGGTAAAAGTCCCTGGGTGAGGTCTTACCAAAACCTGCCAGCCTCACTGGAAGCCCCAGGATGACTCTAAAAGCATTTTGCAGTTTGAATTCTATCATCCAAAGTTCCAGTCGGCTTTCTGCATGTCTAATTCTGTGATTAGATAGATTGACAGTCTCTAGTCCTAGGGTAAGGGGCACCTGCTCTAGTCCTAGGGTAAGGGGCACCTGCTCTAGTCCTAGGGTAGGGGGCACCTGCTCCTCTTCAGCTGGCACCTTCTGCCGGCTCTCATGCTCTGAAAGCCATGAGAATTTTGCAGATATGCTGTTAGCAAATGACAAAGGGCAGGTCTCAAGTACCCTAATTAATAGGGCTACTTCTGAAAACCTAAGGGGGGACAAATTTTTTAGCCTTCTGAAATATTCTGCTTTGGAATTGAGAACCCCAAAGCACTGACATCTGGTTTAGTGTATAATCCACTTCAGGGGCAGGAGAGATGGCTCAGTAGAATAAGCACTTGCCTGGCAAGTGCAAGGGTGTGAATTCAATCCCCAGTTTTGAAAAAAAAAAAAAAAGACTATAATCCATTTCACTAGTAGTGGTCCAGGTTAAAGTAAGTCTGCTTGTGCAATACTAGAGATGGAGTCATGAGCCTTATGCATGCTAGGCAAGCGCTCTACCTCAGAATTACACCCTGGCCCCCAATTGAAATGTTTAATGAAGAAGCACTTGAGCTGTCTTTCAAAGGGATGGCATCCACCTCACTCCTGAAAAGGTTCGAGTCAGCTTATGGTAAAACAAAAACAAACACTTCAAAACCATTCAAGCAAGGATGAAGGGACAGGTGTGGACTAGTGTAAGGCTCTAAGGGCAGATGATTGTGTCTAAAATTACAGTGGCTGCAACTGAGCAAGAAATCAAAACATTATCAATTTCCAGGCAGTTATGTTAAATCGGTTCTGTCTGAGCAGTCGATGAGACGTATTGATTTCCACAGCCACTTGGCTCTCCAATCCGTGGCAGAACAACCTCCGTTGATAGGATCCGACCAGCTCCTGTCTTGCCTCAGAAGCCTGCCCCACACCCTGGAAAGAGCCCTGAAATCTCCCTCACTTCCCACACACTCCTGCAACATGGTTGCCTGCCACTTCTTCCCATGGTCACGGTGCCACACACCCGAGACAATCCCTAAATGGTGCCAACCATCAAAAGCATGTTTCAGAGTCCCTGGCAGGGGATTACTTTCCCCAGCACAGACTCCAAGTGTCCTCATGGTCCGTGGGCAAAGTGGACAATGACGAGTCTCTGCCTTGGCATCTCCTAGCTGGTGAGGTTATCAAGTTTTCTTGCTCCCATCCGGCCACCCCTTGCCAGCCCCTCTCACCTCCGCTGTGGCAGGTCTACGTCTGCTGAGGTGCCGCTCCAGTTCCACAGACCTCAGGCTGCCCGTTCTCTCTGACAGCTCTGCGACACTCTGGTCATTTATACCTTCATTTTCCTAAGTGTTGTCAGCGTCAGAGCAACAATTACCCACCAGTCAACCAAAGCACCAGTTCCAGCATCACACTCACAAACTCTAACAAGGGAAAGAAGTTTCACCCCCTGCAAATGAAGACTCACATTGAACCTTCCCTTTATCTTTGAGGGAACAAACAAAATATAAAGCTGTAGCATGATTGGGAGAGAAATAGAGTCTAATACTGCTACTGTAATCATTAGAGAGCTTATAACAGTAAACCAGAGAGGGTTTTTTGTTCTCGGAGGTGAAAGTGCCTTTTACAAAATACATTAATTCTCTTTTGTAATTTTGTTTCACTTTTGGGTAGACAACAATACCAATAAGTGTTTTCTCTCCCCTTGGTGAGGAAAAGTGTTTGCTCTCTCCCTTGTCATCCAATTATCAGAATTTTCTTCTGTTTGATTTACACCTGCTACCATCACTGGTGGATTTGGACAGCTCGCCTGGGGAGTAGCCGCCCTCGCCTGTCAAGGCAGCCGAACATCACAGCTGCCTCGGAGAAGTGTGAAGTGAGCCGAAAGATGGAAAATCTTGGGAGAGTTATGTTTCTAGATTTTTTTTCTAGCCAGTAGTGAAGGCATCTTCAAACACGACATAAAAGCGTGTGAGGCAGAAGCTCTGATTTCCCTGGGGAGGTGTGGAAAGAGCTCCAGGCCCAAGTCCAGAGCCTGCCACCTCTCTGGCACCTGCCAGTGGTGACCTCTGTGACTCTCAGCAACTTACTTCTGAAACATGACCTGGATACAAGGGAATCGGCACAGAATGGCAAGTTTCAGATTTAAAGACTTTCCCTTCTTTAAACACCTCCATAACAAGCGTATATACACAGAATTTTAAAGTGGGGCTAGCTATTTTAAAATGGTGGTGCATGCCTGCACTCCCAGCTCCCCAGGAGCCTGAGGCAGGAGGATCACGTGACCCCAAGAGTTTGAGGTCAGCCTATGCAATATCACAAGATTCCATCTTAAAAAGAAAAAGGAGGGGGCCAGGGAGATGGCTCAGTGGAATAAGCCCTTCCCTGACAAGCGCAAGGGCCTGAGTTCAATCCCCGGTTCCACCAAAAAAAGAAAGAAAAGAAAAAGGAGATGGGAGAGTGGCAGGAGATGGGAGAGTGGCTCCGGTTGAAGAAGGGAAAGTGGAGACCCCATGGGTGCCTGGGGGTCTCTGTGGGTTGCAGTTAGAAACCAATAGTTTCTGAGATTTTTCCTAGCAATAATATCTTGTGACCTGGCTTCTTAGCCTGCACTGATCCATGTGTTTTGCATAGAGCCTACATGGTGTGTTCCCCACAGACATAAGGACTAAGTGACATGTCCCCTGCTGACCTGGACAGGGGGATGGCACTAAAAGGAATATTATTAAAGCAAATGAAAGGATGAGCTGATAGGGCACAGCAGCACACAGCGGATGGAGCTGCCCAGCGCTCTGGGGCAATGGGTTACATGGTTACTGCAGCAAGTGCTAGGGCCCTGCGGAAGCCTGGGCACTAGTAGGG
This sequence comes from Octodon degus, assembly GCF_000260255.1. Classification (NCBI taxonomy): domain Eukaryota; kingdom Metazoa; phylum Chordata; class Mammalia; order Rodentia; family Octodontidae; genus Octodon; species Octodon degus. Next base: position 7,896,549 of record NW_004524613.1, read on the forward strand.
ACTCTGGGCCAGAGTACACATGCAGCACTCAGAGAGTAGGCCAGGAAAGTCACAGGATTCTAGATTCAACTGCTATTGGAGCCCTATGCCAGGCATTGTGCTAGGCCTCTGCTTTGACTCAGTTTCTTCATCTGTAAAACGGGAGCAATAAGGTTCAACTCATGAAACTGTTGGGTATGGATTACTGTGACAGTGTATGAGGTATAGGTGGCATAGGGTAAGCTCTCAAGTCAGCATTTATCATTGCTATCCTCATTATTGCAATAAATGAGGCCACAGAGGCACAGCGAGGTTACACAGTGACAGAGTGGATCCGTGATATTCTCAGACTCAAACACAAGTCTCGCTTCTAAATTCAGTGCTCTCACAAGCTATAGTTCTAGAGTGATTCTTGGCCTACCAGCTCTTCTAATACTTGATTGTTGTTTGGAAATCCTCTGCAACCATTCCACCACTGAGCTACATACCCAGCCTTAGCTCACATATTTTAAGACTGTTCCCATGGGTTTTCATAAAGATATATGCTTGTGCCATCATCGTCACCATCTTATTCTGGAACATTCCATCGCCCCAGAACTCCGCCCTGACCATCACTGTCAGTCTCCTGTCCCGCCCTCAGACCCAAGGAACCATGATCTGCTTCCAGCCTCCATGGTTTTCCCTTTTCTGGGAAATTCGTTATAAATGGAAACATACAATAGCTACTTTTGGTGTTAGGCTTCTTTCCACACTACAGTTTTTTTGTTTTTTTTTTTTTGGTGGAACCAGGGATTGAACTCAGGCCCTTGCGCTTGCCAGGGAAGCACTTATTCCACTGAACCATCTCCCTGACCCCCAGTTTGTTCATCTTGATGGACATTTAGGTTAATTCTAGTTGCGGACTCTTAGGAACAATACTGCCATGAGTCTGAGCATAAGACCTTGTGAAAACCTATCAGTTTGTTTCCCTGGTCTAGATATCTGGGAGCAGAATTCCTGAGTTGTAGGCAAGCGAGTGTTTAATGTTTTATGAAACTGCTAAAAGTCTTTCCAAGTGGTCTCACCACATACATTCCCACCAGCAGTGGGGATTACCTTGTCAGGGCTGGATTTTGTGTGTTTTGGGTTTTTGTGGTGACACTAAAGATTGAAGCCAGGGCCTCACACACCTGCCAGGCAAGTGCTCTACCACCAAGCTGCACAACCTTTTTTTTGCTTGTTTGTTTGTAAATGCTGAAATATGGTCTTATCAAGTTGCCTAGGCTGGCCTTGAACTTGTAGTTCTCCTGCCTCAGTCTCCTGAGTAGCTGGAATTATAGGCATGTACCAATTTTGCCCAGTTTACCAATTCTTTTTTCTTTTTTCTTTTTTGGCAGAAAGGGGGATTGAACTCAGGCCCTTGTGCTTGCCAGAGAAGCACTTATTCCACTGAGCCGTCTCCCTGGCCCCCAGTTTACCAGTTTTTAATGAGCATTTATTTCCTCATCTTGCCAACTCCTCCCAAGCACCTAAGCAGGTCCCCACAGAGCTCACTGGGTTCGCTGTCCCCACTGAGGGCCTTATCCCATTTCTTCCATTAGGAGTAGATAGGACTTTTCCCTCTGCATAATATTTTTCTTGGGCACTATGAAAGCACGAGGATTGTAATGTGTGATATGATGTTTGCTTTCAAAAAGTTTAGGAAGGCAAATAGGGAAGACACTACATAATTACTCCTGGTGGGTAGGACCAGAGAGAGATACAACATAAATGTTCTAAAACAAATACCTGAAATTTCAGTACTCTGGAAGGCAGGAGAATTGCAAGTTTGAGCCCAACCTGAACAGCAGCAAAAAGACCCTGTCTTAAAAAAAAAAAAAAAGCCTGGGAATGTAGCTCAGTGCCAAAGCTCTAAGTTCAGTCCCTGTAGATCTCTCCACTACCACCATCACCACCTCGCAGAACAGGATAAAGGGGAAGTTATAGGAAACTCGGAATGCATCATCATCATCAGACAGGAGCTGAGCGAAGCCTTAAACAGGTGTCGTGTCTTACGTGGCACATGGGCTTAGGTGTGAAACCCTGCCCTCCCTCTTCCAAGCTGTGTGATTCCAGACAAGGCCCTAGATCTCTCTGAGCCTTGGTTCCCACACGCACATAACAGAGATAATGCCTATCTTCCAGTCTGCTGTGAGAGTCACAGCATGCTTGTGTCCCGTACCTCGAAGAACGCCAGTGGAAGTATCCTAGAAGTATGCTAGTGTTTTGGCAAGTGGTAGCTGTTGTTACAGTTTCTGACCAAAGCTTAACTCTAAAAGCCAAAGCCAGCAAGGCTGGGGAGAGTTGAGCACAATCTTAGTGCAAGCTTATTTGTAGTAAATTCTCAAGTCAGCCAAGAAATGGGATGGAGAGGAGGGGAGCCACAGGAAACCTGAGAATAAGAGCCCAGCTCCTCCACAGAATCCTCTGGCCTCCTGGCTCAACTGGGTCCTCCAGAGATGGCCGGAGAACCCTTGCTTGCCTGCTGTTGCTGGGCTCTGTCTCAGGATATGTTTCAACCCAGCATTGATTAGCGGTCATAGCTGTGCCTAGGAGTGTGGGGCTTGAGCTTCAGAATAAAGTGCCCAGAGAAAGGCAGGCTTTAAAGGGCCCCAAAAGGCTAGGACAAAAACTGAGTTGCTGCCACTGCCCATGGGGGGAGGGGAGGGAAGAGAGAGAGAGAGAGAGAGAGAGAGAGAGAGAGAGAGACTGCATGTTTGTGTTGCAAATTTTGTGTGTGAGCCAGCAATTCAAACAGGGGGGCACCGAAGGCTGCAGACATGGGGCGGGCACAAGTGACAAAGGGGGCCTGTCTGCAAGCCTCAGACCCTGCTTTGTAAAAGCTGCTTTCACTACTCTCCCTGGATTGTGGCAGCCTTCCCAGCCCAAGGTCACTGTGCAGTGAGGGGAGGGGCAGGTCTGCGCCCCAGGCTTGACCCTACCCTCCTGGCCCTGCATTTTTGGATTTGGCAGGAACAGATGTCACCTGGGTGCCCAGGTGTGCTATCAGAGTGAGGCAACCAAGGTTTGGAGGTGTGGTGTTGCTTGTGGCTTCAGGCAGTCATTCAATTTCCCTGAACCTCAGTTTTCTCATCTTTAAAATGGGGCTGGGTTGCTCAGTTCTCCTATTCCACCTGATCCTACAGAGTGGAACGACCTGCAATTGGCAACTCAAAGGTTCATCTCTTTCTGGAAAAGTCTGCATTTGGGGGGCCATTCGAAGAGTTCTTTAATGAGGTGAAGTTGACTATATTTAGGAAATCAATGAAGTATCCTGGTTGCTTGGAAATGCTACAGGTATGAGTAACAGTTTCAACATTTACCTTGCTTCCAGTCACTGGACTTGTGCCAAGTTAATTATGGATGTTCCCCAACTTGCTTTCTGTGTGGGCAGACTTGGTGTAGGTATCAAGCACACTACCACAGGGAAGCTGCCCCTGGCTACCTACCAGGCTGAAGTAGTAGGATCCCAAGTTCAAGGCCAGCCTTGGCAACTTAAAATACTGTAAGATTTATCCAAAAAATAAATTTTAAAAAGGTCTGGGGATGTAGCTCACCCTAGAATGCTTACCTAACACCTAGGTTCTGAGCTCACTCACCAGAAAAATAAAAACAAAATGAAACAAGGCCAATCAATCATCCAATGTCTTTGGAATCCATCTCTCAAATAAGCAGTGACTGTATGTGTGAAAATTGTCCTGTTCCTGGGCACCTCTGGATAGCTGGGACCAAGTCGAAGATATCTTTTTTGGGGGGCGGGGGCAGGACTGGGGTCAAGTCAGAGATATCTTTTATCGCCTAAATCGGTGCGATCCACAAACCAGTAGCATCAGTAACACCGGGGCTTGTTCAAAGTGTAGAATCTCAGGCTCCACTTGGGATCGGTGGAATTGGATGCTAAAACCTCTTTGCAGGACACTAAAGCTGTCGGGTACCCAAGATGGTTTTAGGATGGTCCCACGGTTCCTCTCAGGAAAGCGTGCCTGGCTGAAGACAGCCGGCAGATGTCGCTGTTCTCCTGGCATTGGTGGTAACAGGCTTTGCTCCTCACGCCAGAGGCCCCCGGGGGCTTCGTTCGCTGTGAAGCCCTGGGAGGGCCAAGAGGTCCAGGAGGACCCGTCGTGTCGCCGCCTTTTTCTCTCCATCTCCTTCTGCGCAGTTCCTGACCAGGTTCATGAGAGCCCCAAGGGCTGCTGTGTGAGCCCACGCCCTGCCTCAGGATCCGCAGGACAAAGCTCAGGAGAAAGCGGCTCCTCCCAGGAAGGCCTCTTGGAGTGAGAAGGTGCCCCTGGAGTGGGGAGGCATCTGTTGGGAGGCTCCTCTTACTCAGATCGCTGAGTTAGAGGGTCTTGATGACAATCAGACCTACACACAGAGATAGGATGTTCTCATTACTTTCCTGTAACAGGCAAAACTCAAGGCCTGTCTGGGACTCGTTTCCAGTTTCCTGTATGAAGTGAGAATGAAAAGTCATAGTTGGGCATGTCCTCACTTCCCCTCTGTGGTCACAGTGCCAGTAAGGGAAACCCCATATCCTGAGTACAGCCTATCTGGGGTTCAGACTCAGGGCCCTCCCCTAAGAGTCAGGAAGCCAAGTTGTGGGGTTTTCCCTCCAGTGCCCAAGCTGTCAGCCTCTCGGCTTTGCCCCACCCTCAGAAAAAGTCCCTGAAGCCCCAGCTGAAGAGCCCCATGAAGTTTGGCTCCCATGCCCAGCCGTACCCCGCTCCTGGCTCCCAGTGGCTGAGTCCCATTGGAGCTGAATCTCCTCCAAATCCCAGAATTCTGAACTCATGGCTGAGACCTGGCTTCCCATTCAACTCCTGTCATCCGGAGTCAGCCTCAGGCACCAGCACCCAGTTATTTACAGAAACTCAGTTGTCCTGAATTATAGCAGCATAGGAGTAACATCCTTGTGCTAGGCATGTAACATATATAACAACCTGAAAGACCTGAACAACCTGAAAGATCAGAATACAGAGTGCCCACTTGCCTGGTGGAAGGAGCTGAACCCTGAAGACACTGTATGCCTCAGCCAGCCTCAGTCAGTGGAGTCCATCTCTCAAATAAACAGTGACTGTACATGTAAAAATTGTCCTGTTTCTGGGCACCACTGGATAGTTGGGACCAAGTCACATATATCTTTGATCCCCTAAAGTGTTCTAATTGGTGCGATCCACAAACCAGTAGCATCAGTAACACCGGGGCTTGCTCAAAGTGTAGAATCCCAGGCTCCACTTGGGATCGGTGGAATGGGATGCTAAAACCTCTTTGCAGGACACTAAAGCTGTCAGGTACCCAAGATGGTTTTAGGATGGTCCCACGGTTCCTCTCAAGAAAGTGTGACCTGGCTGAAGACAGCCAGGCTCAAGGCTGAGATGTGTGACAGGCTCTCTACAACAAATAGCACATTTCCAATTTTGTAGCCTTAACAGGGTTTCTGTGAACCCTGCAAGGTAGAGCACTAACTGTGACAAGTAAGGACTTCCTGGACAATGACAGAGTGGCTCTGATGGAAGATGGCACTGTGCTTTTCATATGTGGTCTTCATGGTGATAATGTTTGTTTGTTTGGGTACTGGGAATTGAACCCAGGAACCTCACACTGAGCTATATCCTCTGCCCTTTTAATTTTTTTTTTTATTGAGACAGTTTCACAGAGATGCTAAATTGCCCAAGTAGAGCTTGTACTTCCGATCCTCCTGCCTCAGCCTCCCAGAGTACTGGGGCTACAGATATCCACCACCACACCTAGCTTGAGAGTGACAATTTTTTAAATTAATACTAGAACTTTGGTGTGGTGGTTTTATCAGTAAGCCTGGAGCAAAAAGTTCCAGGCTCCTCTCTGACCTTGGACTCCACTTACAAATCCTTTAGTTTGGAGATGGTCCCAGGTATGCTCAAACATTCCAGAATATTAATGTATGATAAAAAGTCACTAATTCATTTGCATATTTCATCATTCACGCTTTCATCCTTCCTTTGATAATCCATCCATCAGACATCTATGCAATAACACCTGCCATGCAAAGCGCTGTTTAGTGTTCAGAAGCCGTGACAGAGCAAGACACAATCAAATGAATGGATATTTATCAAGTGCTCACTGTGTGCTATTCACTGTGTTGGGGGCTGCAGGCATTCTGTCAGCTTGCTTTGGTGGAGATTTCATTCTGGCTAGGCAGGCAGGTGGCAGGCAAGCAAATAATTATACACCATTGATGTGCAGGATCTGTAATAGAAGTACAGCCAAGGTGCTACGGGAGCAGAGGGTGGGGGTCTCTTCCAGTGAGCAGACAGGGCTTTGCAGAGGACATAGCAGTTACCTGGGGCCCTGGAGAAACAAAGCCCATGGTATGGCTGGGGTGAGGACCCTCTGTTCTTTGTGTGACCCAGAACTGGGCCCCAGGTGCAGGTATCTTGAGTAGACACCAGGGCTCTGGAGTTTCAACCCTAGCTCCTAGTGATTCCAACCCAGGAATGAGAACCCCAGGCCTGTGGCAGGAAGCATGGACGATCCTGCCACAAGGCACTAAGGGCAAGCTGTACAGGGCATCAAACACCAACCTAAGGAATTAAGGCCTTTCTTGTGCTCAGTGGAAAGAATTCACAAGAAGCCCGAAGCACAGAAGAGGCTGTTGTGGATGGAGAGTGTTGGCAGCAGCCTGGAGGGAAGTGTAGGGAGCAGAGAGGCCCAAAGAGGAAGCTTAGTTGGGAGGCTTTTACAGCTAGCTAGCCCAGCACCTGCAGAGCCTAAGGCGAGTGATGGTGGTGGTGTTTGTGGTGGTGGTGGTGGAGGAGGAGGAGGAGGAGGAGGTGGTGGTGGTGGTGGTTGGTGGTTGTGTCAGGAAGCACCTCCCTGGAAGATGAGCACTCTGTGTGGGGTTGCTGAGGAGTGCTGTGAAGGAAGGGGATGTCATGAAGCAGTTGGGGACGATCAGGATGCTTGGAGGAGCTGACTGAGAGAAGGAATGATGGGTCAGTGTTGCACACTTTGAATTCTTAGGTGTTAATACCTGTGGACATCTGTTCTGGAGTTTGGAGAGGTGGCCAAGCCCTTGAAGAGCTAAGTGGCTTTGGGGATGGGGACCTTAGAAACACTACTTCCACTTTCAAGGCAGATGGATGCAGAATTTTAAAAACTAACACAGGAAGAATCCATTAGAAAAGTTAGCTGTCAGGCTGTCATCTCTGCTTTGCAGCGGGAGCAACTGGGACTCAGAAGAGTCAGTGGTTTGTCCGCAGCCCCTGCACTCATCAGTGGGGAGGTAGGATTTTTGGTTTCAGTGACCAGACCATATTGGCCTTTCTGCTGAGTCTCCAGGAACAGAATGCTGTTCACAGGCACAAAGGAAACAGATTCAAACACGGGGAAGGGGGAAGATGGAGGGGGGGAAAGGCTGCAGAAAGAGCTTACAAGAGGGCTGGGGACACAGCTCAGGGGCTGAGCACTTGTCAGACATTCATGAGGCTCTGTGTTGAATCCCCACCACTCAAAAAAAGGGAAAGGCCATGGAGACTAACATATTCCATTAGTGAGCATATTCTGTTTGTTTGTTTGTTTGCTTGTCATTTTGAGATAGGGTTTGGCTATGCAGTTCAAGCTGGCTTTGAACTCACTTTACAGCCCAGGCTAGCCTCAAACTCTCAGGGATCCTCCTGTCTCAGCCTCCATAGTGCTGGGATTACAGGCATATACCACCATGCCTGGCTTTAGTGAGCACATTATTAATTCTCTCTCCCACTAAAATATTTTGAAGCAAATAACTTCACCCATGAATATTTCAATATGTATCTCAGAAAAGACAAAGGCTTTTTCACATAGTTATAATCTCATTGTTACCCCTTTAAAAATTCTAACATTAGATTAAAGCACTTGCTTAGGCAGACACAATGGCTGGGGTTCTATCCCCAGCTTGCCGTGCAGGCCCTGCCCCAACGGTACGCTGAGAGGGTGATTCAGATTGGGCATGGTGGCGCCTGCCTGTAATCCCAGCTCTTGGGAGGCTGATCACTACGAGTCCGATCTACATAGTGGGAACTTGTAGACCCTGTAGAACCTGTACTAAAATACAAAAATAAAATAAATAAATAAATAAAAATAAATAAAAATTCTAACATTAATTCCTATTAAAGGAACCTACCAGGGACAATTGGATTCAACAAACCTCAGAATGGAAGTGAGGCTTGCTTAGCTTGAGTTGCTGTTGTCACAAGGATGATAAGGAATTTAAATTTGCCCAAGATAATTACAGCCAAGGGAAGCGGGATTGGAAATGGCAGATTCGAGAAGCTCATGAGGCTCTGGAAAGGAAATGTTACAAACAGGGGGAAAGGTATGGAAAGGTTTTCAGAATACAAAAGTAAAGATTTTCCTTTCTGACTTCCGTCTTCTTCATCCAAGGGTTATTAGTCATAAATGTAAAATCAGAACCAGGTCTAAAGTGAAACCAAGCAGATAAAAATAACACAATGCAGAGTTGCTAAATGCAGCAAGACAGATTCTGGGTACTCATTTCCCACTGAGGCTTTCTAAATTGCTAACTTTATAGACAAAGATTATAATTGCAAAGGCACTGATCAGAACATGCTAGTTTCCTGGGCGGTCCTGTACATTGTTTAACTGGTCAGCCTGGACACTGTCTACTGGCATCAGGAAACTTTATTTCTAAGTCCTTTATGAACTTGCTCTGAGAACTTGGATAAGTCCCCTTCTCTGGTCTAGAGAATGATGTTAGGCTACAAGACTTCCTAGTTCTCTTTAAAACTCTCAGTTCTCTGATTGGACAAGTTGCCTAATAAAAGGACACTTATCAGATAGGTGTGCTGACATGTGCCTATGGTCCCAGCTCTCGGGGAGGCCAAGGCAGGAGAGTCGCAAGTTGGAGGCAGGCCAGGACAACTTAGCAAGACTCTACCTTAAAGCAAATAACAAAACAGAACTGAGGATATAGCTCAGTGCAAAGGCCTTGGGTTTAGCCCCCAATATCAAGAAAGGTGTTTATCTCCTGGGATCTTGAAAGCATTATTGGGATTTGTTCAAGGCTATACTGCACTAGCAGAATGCTGAGCTAACTAACCTAAACGAAGGCTGCCATGGAGACACCATGTGTTTGTTATGCAGGTTTGTACTTCAGAGTCACTTGGAGCTGCACTTGGCTGACTCCCAGCTCTTCCTGAGCTCTTGGGGAACATCGGCTGTGGAGGGGGAGAGCACAGGGAGCTGCACAGAGCCACCACAGATGGTTGCTTGAGGCCCAGGAAGCAAGCTGTAGAAATAAGTTAAAATGACAGCCCAGCTTTTTCCGTTTTTCTCCTTTGGCAGGTAAAGGAACTGGTGGATGGTGGCCAGGGAGTTGGGGCTGAGGCAGAGCTAAAGGGACAGGGCTATGAGAAGCCCACTGATCAAGTTGCCATATGTTGCTTGGTCAGGGAGCTGCATTTGAGTGGAGCCTCAAGATCTGATGCTGGAGCCGGGCGTAGTGGTGCACACCTGAAATCTCTGCATTTAGGGAGGGTGAGGCAGGAGGATTGCAAGTTCAAGCCCAGCCTGGGAAATTTGCAATTTAGCAATATAAAAAAATCCTAAGGGCTGGAGAGATGGCTCAGTGGTCTAAAGCACCTACTTGGAACTAGCTTGGCAAAGCATCAGGGACCGCGGTTCAATCCCCCAGCACCACATGCCAGCCAGCCCCGCCCCCTGGTGGGCTGAGCTGGCCACACACACAAATAAATAAATAAATAAATAAAAGGCTGGGGTATACAGTTTATTTTGAAGCCCCTGTATTCAACAAATCCCTAGTACTGCGAAATGAATAATTTTCAAAATAAAACTGCGGGGACTGGGGTTCGATCCCTGGCATGCTATGGCATGTGTGCACCCCCAGGGCACACTAAGAAGGCGATTGAGACCAGGCATTGTGGCGCATGCCTGTAATCCCAGCTCTTGGGAGGCTGAATACAGGAGAATCACTATGAGTCCGATCTGTATAAGGAGACCCTGAGACCTTGTACTAAATGCATAAATAAATAAAAATAAAACTGAAGTTGGAGGGAAACTAGAGCAGAGTAGAAGAGAAACAAAATAAAGAGACACTATCTTGGACTAGAAGGAGAGCCCTTTCAGAAACCCTGCCTCGGACAGGCTTGAGCATCACACACGCAGAGGATGGGGTGGTTCTCAGGCCCAGCTGCCGAGATTTCTCTTTGCAGTTCCCCCACTGTGCTCTCCTAGCTCCTACAGCGCAGTCTCTGCTGGTTGAGTTCTTTTCTACAAGTCACCAATATTTGTCATATCTGCTTCAGCATGAAAATACCACCTCCTGGAAGCCCTGTTTGACCTCTCTATTTTTTTCTTTTTTTTTTTTTGGGAGGGGGGACAGGGTCTGACTATGCAATTTAGGCTGGCCTTGAACTTACAGCAATCCTCCTGCCTCAGCCTCCTGAGTGCTGGGATTACAGGAAAACACTATCACATCTAGCTCTTTTGACCTTCCTTTTTCATACAAACCAGCCCATTTTTGCATAATTTTGAAAAACAGTACTCCAGTTACAACTTTTCATATATATCTGTGGTTCTTATTTAATTTCTACTGTGAAATATCTTCAAGCTCTCAGAACAGTTGCAAGAATAATACAAAGAAAACCATATGCTCTTTGTCTGGATCCCCCAGTTGCTAATGTTTTGTTACTCTCTCTCTCTACAGGGATACATAGAGATTATATATATAATTTTATATATATATATATACATATATATTTATGTATAGTTTTTACTTTGAATCACTTAAAAATAATTTCCATGCATCTTGTCCCTTTACCTCTAAATATTGGAGCATCACAGACACACACACACACACACACACACACACACACACACTATACATGATTATTTACTTGTGTAAGTCCAGCACCATGACATTGATTCTTTACACAATAGCTGTCTCCTTTTACTTACAGGGAGGCTCCATAAGGGCAAGGTGAGGTCTTAAGCATGACCTGGGTGTTTCTGTACCACAGTGTCAGGCACACAGTAGTACTGTGTAAATATGTGTGGAATGCACCAGCAATCCTGAGTGGGAGATCTTGTCATTAATATCGCACTTTCCGCAGCTCTCTGCATTCTTACTCAGCTGCTATGTGTGTTGCTTGGGGTGGGGCGTTCTGACTTGGCTGCCTGCCTATTTCTGTGAGGAATCGGGATGCCACGGAGGTTGGCTATGGTGCCTGAAGACGAGCTTGTGTTGTTTTTCACATCCTCTCCAGCCAGCTCTGGCTCTTGCTCAGCCACGTTCTTGATGGGCAGCTGCCTTTCCTCTGGCCCAGTGGCACCTGTTGGCCATCACTGCTGGATAATTGGCCCCATGAGAGCTCTCTGGCAGAGACAGCTGGAGCATGGGCCAATCTTCCCAGGTACTTGCTTGCACAAGGAGCCTGCCTCCCCTCTTAGAGCCCATGGCCTGCCAGATGCCCTGCTTCCCTGACAATCATGTCGTGTCCCTCTGTTGGGACTCAGTCATTGTTAGTTGCTAGAGGAGGCCAATGGAGGGGTAGATATGCTCCTGGCATAGAGCTCACAGCTTCCTGTATGGATCATTTAGGACAGAGATTCCCCAATGTGGGCTCCAACTAGCTGCACCAAGCCTGGTAGGGGCTCAGGAAAAGTGTGCCTCCTCAGACCGACTGAATCAGGACCTGGGAAGAAGGTGTGGCAGTGTTTCTCACACTGGCCTCCAGCACTTGGGATGGCACTCGGGTGCCCAGTGTTCTGCTCTCAGCTCACTACACCTGTTCTCAAGGGGAGCTATCAAGCCCAGGAAGTCACTTTCACGCCTCTTCACATACAGGCCCCTTCTCAGCTCATTGTTGCCCATCTGCAACAGCTTATTGTGTCTGCTTTTTCTTTTCTTTTCTTTTCTTTTTTTTTTTTGCTCCCAGCCCCCCAGGATGCCTTCAGGGCAGGTCTAGTTTGGCTTGAGGATGAGGAGATCGAACCACAGCAACCTGAGTCTGACTGCTTTGTTTCTGCAGGCACTTAAACACCTGAGCTAATGGGCAGGCCCTCTGTGTCTGCTTTTTCTAAAATGTTTTCAGAATTAAAAATAGGTTTATCACAGGCTATTACATTACCATAGCAACCTGGCAGTCATCTAGAAAGAAGCAGACAGTACTGCCTTGGGGTCTCAGTGGCACTAACGTAACTTCGGAATTGCACGTGGGGGGTCTTTATCGCTATGCATGGCCTCTTTGTTTCTCTCATCTTTTCCTCCTCCTTTGTCTTCTTCTTGTTTTGGGCCCCTTATTCCTCTCTCATCTCACTATAAGCAACATGTGTCCTCATCATGTTAGACTCTCCGAGAGGCTGCCACATCCAACCTTGCCTTTGAAGCTAACTGTAACACCTGGAGTAGGCTGATTTGAGCAGTGCTATTTCACTGCATTATTATCCTCATTAAAATTTTTCTTGGATTGATGGATTTTTTTTTTTTGATGCATCTTTTTGGAAAGTGCACGCACAGAGTACAACAATCAATAGGCACAAAAGGGCACACGTTAAGAGTAAGTCTCCTTATAACTCCAGACGTGCGGGTCCTCTCCTGGGGGAGCCCCTCACCTGTTCCTTGTGCATCCTTAGGCAGCGCCCCCCATGTGCATGTAAGGATGCTTCTTTACTGCTTTTCCTTTTCCTGACAGCATTCCATACTCACCACTCTGCACCTTGCTTCTGTCACTCAAGATGTCTTAGGAGTCTTCCTCCAGCATTTAAAGTTGACTTGTGTTTTTGTGGTTGTTTGAGATAGGGTCTTGCCAAATTGCCTGAGCCGCCCTTGAACTCACAATCCTGCTGTCTCAGCCTCCTGAGCGGCTGGGATTACAGGTGCGCGTATCTGCCTCTTGCTTTGCAATAGCTGCACGCTCTGTGGTTTAGTTGGAATCATCGTTTATTCAATCAGTCTCCTGCTGGTAGATACATGGGCTACTTCTACTCTTTCGCTGTTGTCATCTCCATTTTGCAGCTGGAAAAACTGTGATTCAGAGATGAAAGTGACCTTAGGAGAGTCCCAAAGGAAATGTTGGCATCCTCCTCAGGCATTACTTAGCTCCAAAATATAAAACAAAAGGAAGAGTTACTGACTCCTGAATTACAATAAAGGGTCATCCTGTGAACCGAATTCTGCTTCCCTTACTCTTATCTTATTAAGTTTTATTTATATTGCCTGATGCTTGATTTGTAATTAAATAATATGAAATACTTCTTTTTCAGAAGTCTTTGAAGCCTGTCTTCCTTGATAACTGATAATGTTTGTTAGGACAAAGACCTCATTTTCTTCATTCCTGCACCCCAGGCAGTACTATTCTTCAAAAAGTACTTTGTAATAGCTGGTGTGTATTAGGTGCTCGGTAAATACCTGAATGGATGGAAGTACCAGGATTGTTGTGGTGAAGACAATGGAGTTGGAGGGCTGGTTTTAGTCCTGGGTGCAATATTTATTACTATACAACTAATCCTAGACCCATTACTTGACCTTCTACGTCTCACTTTCCCACATGTGAAAGACATACACCCCTGTGGTTTGCTGGCTGGCTGACTGGAGGGACTGAATGCAGTTCATGTATCCATCCCAGGACCCTGTCTGTGTGCGGCGAGGGCTCTGATGTTCTTATTAGGCAGGAGCTTCTCTCAGGGTCAAATGCTGCCCGGAAATTGTGGTGGCGAGAACCCAGAAAGCTTCAAGACTGAGGTAACTTGAGTTGGGCCCTATGGGAGGAGTAAGATTCCAGCGTATGTGGCTAGGCCAGCTCTCTTTAATGAGTGCATCCAACTACAAAATAGAGACGATGACACCCAGTTTCTGGCTCCCTCTGGGAGATGGACCAGCTTAAAGTCCCTTAAGAGGAAAACACTATACACTTAAAAGGCGCCATTGTTATTCAGCTGGAAAAGTGCCTTAGAAGGACAAGGGAGCTAATCCCTGCCAAATATGATTCTGCTTGCGCTGTGTGTAATTGAATATTTAGCATGGATTTAACTCAGGGAGCCAACTGTGCTGTCAGAGCCAAGTTTAATGGGGCACTTAATAAATGTGGAGGTAATTAATACCAACCAGATGTCAGGCACGCGGGAAGATTGCGCTGCTTCGGCGACTGACGCACTTCAGGGAGATGGAGTTCTGGACTGAGCCACAGGGGCAGGGAGGGGCAGCCCTGCCTGTGCCTCTGAACAAGCAACATTGGTTATCTGCTCTGAGGCCCCAGGAGGCCCAGAGAATCAGAATATAGTGAGTTCTCTGCCATTGGGTCCCTTTAGTTCTCAGACTAAGGTGTCTCTGGCCTTGCTGAACATAGAGGATGTCCCCACTGCCTGGGATGGCAGCCTCTGGCTTTGGTCCTGCCTTCTGGATTCAGCAGGCTCTACCACACCTAGTGCTCATGTCATGATGAAGCTGAGCCTGAGATGCAAAGGAGCCAACAGGAGCACTGCAGGTTGGGCTCATGAGGGGCCAGGTGTCCTCAAAGTCCTACACCAAGCACCACTGGTTCAGAACAAAGCCCCAGACCCTAGACTCACCACAGTCTCTGACTGAGCCCCGCACCTGAGATTTCAGCCTCTGGATTGAGAACCCTGCACAGGGATCTCTGACAGTCATCGCTGGACCAGAACTCATTCTTCAGCACGGACTTAGGATGTATTCACCCCATTCATCTTGAGATTCCCGCAGATGTGGACCCCAGTGCTGGGCAACCCAAGTGATAATTCTGAGCTTCGCTGTTACTCTATGAAATTAATATTCTCTCCTGTCATTCTCTACGAAGGCTTCATGTCTCTTGTCCTAGTCACTCAATCCACAAACATTCATGTGTACCTAGAGAACCCAGCACTATGCTAGGTGCTGGGAGACAAGAATGAGCAAATGAAATGGAGATGGTGCCTGGGTGTGGCAGAGTATGCTAGTGATCCCAGCAGGATTGACAACTCAAGTCCAATCTTGGCAATTCAGTGACACAGTGAGATTGACCCTCAAAATAAAAAATAAATAAAATGGTCTGAGGATGCAGCTCAGTGTGAAAGCCCTGTGTGCAATCCCCAACACCACTTTCACCACCACCATTAAAAAAAAAGGCAAATGAGAGAATTACAAATTGCAATAACTGATATAAAAGACAAAAGCAGGGGCTTTAGCTCAGCGGTAGAGCTACATTCTACCTAGCATGAGTTAGGTCCTGGGTTTGATTCTTAGTTTAGGGACAAGGGGAAAAAAAGGAAAAAGACAGGGAGGGACCTGTGATAGAAGTAAGGGAGATTTACATAGAGAGAGGGTTTCTGTTATCTAATCCCCCATGTTTATAGATTTAGAACCCTCACTTATGTCACTCATGGTTTTGTGAGCAGGGAGTTTGGGAAGGGCTGGGCTGGGCCTCCATCTCTGCTCCATGTGGTGCCTGCTGAGGCATCTGGAACCAAAGAATCCACTTCCAAGATGATGTCATCACAAATTTCATAGTACAAAATGTCACATTTTTCTCTTTTGTAAATGTCAAAAGATGTATGCAACAAACACTACCTACCGCCTAGATTCTACACTTCACATTCTGCCATCTTGGCTTTTGGGCACATCTCACTACCCTGAGATGATTTCTTCATGCTCAAATCTGGTGCCTGGCGCTTCTATGTCGGGCGCCCTCCCGTCCAGCAGGAAAGCACTCAACACGATTTGTGCGGCGGAAAGGCTTTAATCGTTCTCCTGAGTGATGCGCCCCGAGAGAGCACAGTTCCTCTCTCCATCCCTCTTCCTGTCTCTGTCCCTCCGCGACGCAGAGCGTTTCTTTTATATCCTCACACTGTCCAATCGAGGGTTGATACATGTTACAGCGCCATTGGTTACAATCTCAGGGAAGGTATCTTACATCATTATAGGCGGGTGTATAGCGACTGCGGAAGCAGGAAATGAGCGCCATCTTGGCACACTCGGTGGGAGGGGTAATCTAGCGCAGGCTTCAAGGGCTGCAGCAGGCCTCACCCAATGGTCCCTAGGAGTTTTGGTTCTGAAGCCGCGATTCGCGGCATGGGCTCTCTACACTTCTAGAATTCTTGTGCCCTGTGGTGTGGTTCTTTCCCAGCTTGGTAGTCCCTCGGTAACTGTACTTCTTCCATTACAGACTTATAGCACTGGGTGTGGATAGAGCTTCACACTGAGGTACATCTCCTGCCCACCCCTACCCCCTTTTTGAGACAGGGTCTCAATATGTAGTTCTAGCTAGCTTTGAACTCACTGTATATCCAACGCTGGCCTCGAGCTCATCCTCCTGCTTCAGCCTCCCAAGTGCTGAGATTACAAGTGTGCACCACTGTGCCTGGCCCCAGCCTTTCTCCTTTTCTTTTTTTAGGTTCTGGTACTTGAACTCAGAACCTTGAGCTTGCCAGGCAGGTGTTGTGCCCCAGTGTTATATTCCAAACCCATGCCATTTTTTAAAAAAATTTGAGACAGGGTCTCACTATGTCACTAAGTTGTCTAGGCGTTTGTGATTCTCCTGATTCAGCCCCCCCAGACAGCTGAGATTACAGGTGTGTATCGCCATGTAGTGAAGCCTATTCTAAAAGGCTGGGGCCGAGGCCGAACCCTAAGGGATGAGAACAAGCCTCTCCTGTGAAGAGTCAAAAGGGTATATTCCAGGCAAAGAGACCAACCAGGACCACAGCTGAGAGAAGCAAAGTGAGTTTTCTACCTCTACTTTCCTTTTCCCTTTTCCAAATGCAGTAAGTCCCGATTTACAGATGAGTTCCGCTCCAGAAGAATGTTCATAATTCAGACTCATTCCTAACTCTGACAAAGTGAGTCTTATGTGAAACTTGTGAAATTTCACGACTTGAATGTTCGTAAGTTGGGGACTTACTCTATAGCCTATCAAACAGGACACATATGGAGCTGTCTCCCTCATGAAGCCTTCCCAGATGGCTCCAGCTCTCCCGATTCTTCCCTTTCTTTGGAGTACATATATCTGTCAAGTTTATCTAATTTGCACAGGTTGGTCAGGTCATATAATGGACATATACATGTGCATTCTGAAGCATTGGTGAAGTTGCTAACCTTCCTCCTCCAGTAAATGAGAATAGTAATAATCCACATTTTATAGGGTTACTGGAGGAAGAATGTATAGAGTGTGTATGTATACAGTGCCCATCATGTAGTGAATACATAATAAACAAGAGTTATAATTAATGCTTACAAATCTACCTCACACTGTCATGTGTTAAGCTACTTTAGAAATTTATTCACAGCAGAAATCATTCATTTTTCACCTTTTTCTCCTTCATAATCGGTAGATGTTAATGATGGGAACATGCATGCTGCGAAGTTTTCCACGGCTGTGGTGCTGCTAATGGAGCCATGCTGGGCACAGAGATGAGCAAAACTCAAATGGTAACTTCCAGAAGCTTCTAGAAAGTGAGAAAGTAATTGTTCTTGCAGCAACCGCACTAGGGGATCTTTGACATTTGGCTGCAGAGACTAATAGACTTCAAAGCACCCGCTTACCTCTGTTACTGTGCCGAGCCTGCCCTGACAAAGTCCATAGCACCAACTGCATGGCTTCCACAACAGACATTTATTTTCCCACAGTTCTGCAGGCTGGAAGTCTAAAATCAAGGTGTGTGTTGGCACCTTCAAAAGGCTGCAAGGAATCTCTGCAATGCCTCTCATAGCTTCTGGTAGTTTGCTGCTGGTCGCTGGTATTTCTTGGTAGGAGAAGCATCACTTTGATATCTGCCTTTATGCACATAAAACCACAGGCACATTGGGCCATCTGGCCTTTCCTAAAGGGACCAAAAGTACATGATGGAGGAGATAGACATTTTAACAAATGGAACTGGGAAACCTGGCTATACACATGCAGAAGACTGGCTCTAGATCCACATCTCTCACCACATACTAAACTAAAATCACTATTAAAATAGAAGATAAAATAAGTAAAATCAATATTAAAATAGAAGATAAAGTAGGTAAAATTCTTCAAGACATATGCATAAATGAGAACTTTCTGAACAGAATCCCCATTGCATAAGAAGTAATATCAAGAATGGGATTATATCAAACTAAAAAGTATTTGCACAGCAAAAGAAGCAACCAGTAGAGTGAAGAGACATCCTACAGGGTGGGAAAAAGTTTTACAGTTACTCTTGGATAGAAGACTAACATATAAAATACATAAAGACCTAAAAATATTTAAGACCCCATAAAAATGGGTATTTGAAATGAATAGATGCTTCTCAGAAGAAGTACAAGTGGCTAAAAAATATATGAAAAAAATGTTCATCAACTCTGGCCAGCAGAGAAATGTAAATTGAGGAAACACTGAGATTCCATCTCACTCCAGAAAGAATGACTATCATCAAGAAATCAAATAATCACAAATGCTGACAAAGTTGTGGGAAAAAATGAGTCCTTCTACATGATTGATGGAAATGTTGTACAACCACTTTAGAAATCAGGACAAAAATTCCTCAAAAAGCTAAAAATTGAAATTCCATTCCGCCCAGCTACTCCCTTTCTAGATATCTTCCTGAAAAATTTAAAGACATCATATTATAGCAAGATGTATACACATATTTATAGCATAAGTTTAGCAAAACTCAGTATTTTTATAGCGCAACTGTGCTTAGAGCACAAGTCATAATAGCTAAGTCTTGGAAATGGCCTATATGTCTATCAACAGATGAACGGGTAAAGAAAAATGTGACATTTGTACAAAATGGAATACTACTGTGCCATAAAGAAGGATAAATCTAAGTTATTTTTAGGAAAATGGATGCACCTTGAGACTATAATGGTAAGTGAAATAAATCAGACATGCAAACTTAAATATTATGTGGTTTCTCTTACATGAGAAACCCAAAGTATAAGTAATTTAGAGAGCAAAATAAATGGGAAGGGGATCTAGAGATGGAGGAGAAAAGGAGGGAGGGAGAAGAAGTAAAAAGAATAAAGATGGGGTATGTACATGCACCAATTTCCTCTGATGAATAAAATCATTACATATTGCAAATGTGCACTAATAAATTCCTTCATCTAGGAGGCCATTCTTAGGTGTGATCTGGGCTTTCCTCTCATCCCCGGTCCCCTATGTTAGACTAGGTCCCATTTTAACGTCATTTTAACTTGACTGTCTTATCTTCAATAAGGTTACAGTTTGATATAATTGAGGTTAGAATGCCAACATATTTTTTAGGGAAGACATAATTCAACCCATAAAATACTCTCCTCAAATACCCTGTTTGGGCTCCTCTAGGATAAGTACCAAGTTGAATCCTAATTATCTGCTTGTTTTAGGCTTTCACTTCTCCCTACTTCATCTACTCTTGGTTCCAAGCCTTTTCTCACAGCCCAGCCTCTCCCACTTTTCCCGTCATGGTTATTTTCTTTTCCTCCTACTTTTTGCCTGGAAAATTTCTGCTCACTCTTCATTTCTTACCTTAAATGTTACATCTTCAGAGAAACTTTCTCTGGCCACCCTCTCTTGATTGTACCTTCCTCATGTTATTTGTTCATTCACGATTTTCCCTTGTTTCTTCTTAACAGGTTTCATGTTTTGTAACTATTTATTTACTTGTGTGATTGATTGGTGGGGGTTGACATTAGTGATTCCTAGTCTGAAAGCACAATGAAGATTGGGACCGACTTAGTCACTAGTGGATTTCCAGTGTCACAATGTGTCAGCTGGAGCAGACTTTCCATAAGTATTTGTTAGATGAACTTGGATCTATAATACCTCACATTATGGGATTAGTGAATGCTGAATAAATTATAATTATTTTTGCTTGTGT
Organism: Octodon degus; assembly: GCF_000260255.1. Classification (NCBI taxonomy): domain Eukaryota; kingdom Metazoa; phylum Chordata; class Mammalia; order Rodentia; family Octodontidae; genus Octodon; species Octodon degus. The sequence goes on from NW_004524613.1 coordinate 7,916,358, forward strand.
CCTTCAAGAGACTAAAAGTCCTCAAGGATAGGCTAGGTCTCATTCTTTTATGAATCTTTAGCATCCAACTCCTCCTTCTCTACGGTTTATTTTTTTTTAAACGTCAATTTGTTTTTTTTTAATATCTTTATTTAGGTGTGTGTGTGTGTGTGTGTGTGTGTGTGTGTGTGGCCAGCTCAGCCCACCAGGGGGCGGGGCTGGCTGGTATGTGGTGCTGGGGGATTGAACTGCGGTCCCTGTGCTTTGCTAAGCTTGTTCTAAGTCAGTGCTTTAGACCACTGAGCCATCTCACCAGCCCCTCTATGGTTTATTTTAAATATGAGACGATATCATAGGTAGGTAACTTAGGTAGAAATATTAAGGCAGTCAGCCAGGGTCAGGCCCTCAACCGAGCCAGGGCAAAAGATGAGAACACATCAGAACTGTGGCTGGAGGTGGATCTGTCAAAGACTAGACCTCAAGATAAGGCAGGAATCACTAGGCCTACATGCCTCCATGAGACAGAAAATAACTTCAGATTATCCTATAGACTGTGCCTCTTTGTCTAATAAAGCCCAGATGGACATCAGTTACCCAGCTGGGTGACCAGAGCATCCAGACTCACCCCTTCCTAAAAATGCCTTTGCTCCTTCCATGTACCCTTGCTGGGCGACTTGTAATCTTAGTGGTTGAATATATTTTGATCCGCATTGCACTCATCTCTTCACTTTGCTCTGTAAAAGTGGCCTCTGTGGCAACCCACTTTTGTGTCTCTTCTTGTCTCTCAGGAGCTATCTCTCAAATCTTTCCTACTTTTTTTTTTCAGTACCAGGGGTTTGAACTCCAGACCTTGCTCTTGCCAAGCGAGTGCTTATTCCACTGAGCTATCTCCTTGGCCATTAAATCTTTCCTACTCTTAAACTTCACTGTCCCTTAAAACTTATTCTTTGATTTTGGAGGATACAAACTCAGCATATTGGACTCCTAGCAAGTTGATGAAAGAGAAAAGCTGCACAAGAAAATTTAAAAAAACCCAAAAAACAGGAATCAAACTCAGGACCTTGTGCTTGCCAGACAGGCACTTGTGCTGCTGTGCTATATTCCTGGCCTGAAACTGTTCTTTTAAAAACTTTGTTTTTTTGAAACTGCCTAGTTCCGTAACTGCTTCAAGGCTTTGTAATTTCTTGACTCCTGTCATCATGAGAGTGCAACCAAACATACAGGGTACTTGATTGTACCAGGCTTTTTTGGTCATTAATCTAGTCTTGTAACTGATGGTCGTTAATCCAGCCCTGTAACCAATGATCTTGCCTTGCTAGCTAATCAGAAGAACTGCCAGGCTGTTTTTTTATGCCTCCTGTTTGGGCATCACCTAAAAGCCCAAGACCACCAGAGATGGGAGCCTAATATTCTGGAAATGACCTCAATCATTGCGTGTCAATGTAAACAAATCTGCCTCCAAATCCTGTGTGTTGTTTCCTCATTTCTGTTTGCCTTTGCCTCAGGAGCTGTATTTCCCCTGTATCAGCATGATAAATTACTCTGCAGTTTAGGAGCTTATAACAATATTGCTTCAAATTTCTGTACAATTTATGGGAGTCAGGAATGTGAGTGATTTTGCTAGATGTTTCCAGATCAAAGCCCCCCATAAGGTTATATTTAGGACTTCCATCAGGATCTCTGTCCTCTGTGCCAAGACGGAACTCCCAAGGTAGCTCATGCATTTGGGTGGCAAGTTGGAGCTGCTTGTTGTCAGGAGACTGGGTGATCCCTACCCATGTTTGCGGAAGTGTCCTCCCAGCATGGGATTTCCCATGAGTTATCAAGAGAGAGCAAAGAGGAAGTTCTGTGTCTTTTTCTGAAACTCATGCTTCTACCACTGGTCAGCCATATTGAATGCAAAAGAGATTACAAAAGGTGGAGTATAGGGAACCAAAAACCCTAGTCCATGCAGACTGGTTACTACACTCATCTAAACTAGATCTTTTTTTCCCAACTACTTGCCCCCCTCATTCCTCAATCATACTGTTGTTAGTTATCAAATTATATGATTCCACATTCATTTAGTTATTTCACTCTGTCACCCTCCATCCCTCTAACAGACTATTATCTGGTGGATTTTTTTTTTTCACCTAAAGTACATTTATTGAATGAAAGAAGGAAATTTTAAAAAAAAATGTATTTAGTACAGGGTCTACACGGTGTCATTACACAGATCAGACTTGTAGTGATTCTCCTGTTTTCAGCCTCCCAAACTCTGGGATTACAGGTGTGTGCCACCACGCCCAATCTCTGTTACCATCTCAGCATGTCCCCCGGGGTTGGGCCAGCACAGCACACTGAGGCTCAAATCTGGTCCTTGCATCTGTGTAAGCAGGTGCTTTAATCTGCTGAGCTATCTGGCTGGCCCCTAAAAGAAGGAACATTTATTTATTTTTTTCCATAATTTTATTGAGAAACAAACAGCAGTGAGACAGTTTCAAATCAAATTGGTAGGACAGTTTCAAAAATTAACACATTGCATACTCTCTTTCTAGTGGTTATTTGCTGTACAAGATGCAGACATGATATCCTATTTACAAACATCTGTTGGTTACAAACATCTGTTGGATTTTTTTTTAACTAAATATAATGATTTACTTTTGCCTGAATTACAGCAAGTGTTTCTGATTATTTCCCTTCTGTTTGCTTTCCTTTAAGCAAACAATTTTTTTTCCTTTCTTTTCTTTTTCATTTTATGTATTTGGAACAGGGTCTCACTACGCAGCTCCGACTCGTAGTGATCCTCCTGTTTTCAGCCTCTCCAGCGCTGGGATTACAGGTGTGCACCACCACGCCTGGATTTGGCGTTGCCCATTTAGCACAGCCCAAGGGCATTTAATCCGTAGAGCTATCTTGCCGGCCCAATCAAATAAATGTTTAGAGCTAAGTGATAAAAAGTTTGGTGAACCCAGAGAGTCTAGATCTCTCTTCCCTAAAATTCTGTGTGCCCAAGCTCAGAACCACACAGCAGGGGACAAAAGTCTGACCAAGCGCAGCAGCCAAGATCGCCACAAACCTAGCAACGCGGGGCGCGCCGGACTGAAGCTTCCGGTTGCTTGGGGCGCGTCACTTCCGGGGCGTGGGGTCGTGTGGAATTACTTCCGGGAGCGGCGCGGCGGCTCAGGAGGTAAGCTGTACGTTTTGCCAGGTGATCGGATTTTCGCGGTGCTCGGGGTTGGAGCGGCAGCGGGGGCTGAGAGAAAGGGTGGGTCTGGTGCCAGGACAGGCCCTGCGCAGCAGGAGGCGTGAATAGCTTTCCCTGGCGTGTGCTGGGACGTTCCTTGCCGTGGGAAGTTGGAATTCCAGTTGGGCCGAAGGCCTTGCCGGGTGCTGTCCACCCTTCAGTTCGGAGCGAGCCTGGGTCGGAACTCGGGCTCGACGGCCACGTCCCGGCCTTTCCCTCCGCAGGTGGAGCCGCACCTCAGGAGACTGGCAGGGGCTCGGATCCCGAGTTCGCCCCGCATTGCTCTGTGAACCCTGGTCAAGGCTTCTTTCCTTTGGTTCTCATTTTATCTGTGTAAGCCGGGCATATAGACTTGTTCCGAGAATTAAATGAGACAGTGACTGTAAAGTGCTCGGGTGTTGAGTGGAGTTTGAGGTGAAGTGATTCTCTGAATATATAGTCTCCCCCTGAATTCCCGCTGTTTCACTTACCTGAGTAAATGGAAAAACTCCCCAAATAAGCAGGTTGTAAGTTTTAGATTTGTATTCTGAGTAGTATGATGACATCTTGAGCCTTTCCTCTGCCCTGCCTTGACTGTAGTCATCCCTTTGTATAGCAAATCTGAGCTGTATAGGTCACCCACTCATTAGTCTCCTGATAGCCATCAGCAATGCAATACCACAGTGTTCGTGTTGAACCCTTATTTTACTTTATAATGGGCCCTAGACTCAAGAGTAACGATGCTAGCAATTTGAACATAGCAAAGAGAAGCTGGAAAATGTTTCCTTTAAGTGTACAGGTAAGCATTCTGACTTAAGGAAAGAAAAAAAAAATCACACGCAGATGTTGCTAAAATCGATGGTACAAATGAATCTGTGAGACTATGAAGAAGCAGAAACTGGTGATGGTTTTGCTGTCACCCCTCAGACTGCAAAAGTTGCAACGAAAAAAAAGTTACAGCGAAACTGTGTGATAGGTGCTTAGATAAGATGGAGAAGATGTTGAATTTATGGGTAGAGGACAAACAACATGTGTTCCACTTAATGGAAATGTGTTGCTCCAGAAAGCTTTGAGTTTATTTTTTAAATTTTTTTATTTTTTTGTGGAACCGGGGATTGAACTCAGGCCCTTGCACTTGCCAGGCAAGTGCTTATTCTACTGAGCCATCTCCCCAGCCCCAAAGCTTTGAGTTTATATGGAAACATTAGCAAGGAGCCCCTAAAACAAGTGATATGAAGCTATTTCCTGTAAGTAAGGGATGCCTATATGGTCCAGGAATAGATTTGAATTGAAAAATTGCTGGAGTAGCTGCATCCCCTAATAAAGGAGCCTCTACCACATTTCCAGCAGAAGTGGAAAAGGGTTTTAAAAGATTTCCAGCAGAAGTGGAAGAACATATTGAAGACCACTCAGAAGTATTAAGTTGTGGAATTGGAAAACAGTCTTCTATACAGAGGGGAAGGATAAGAATCTGAAGCAGTAACAATGTGGACATTATGGCAATTTTCTTAAACACTTTTTTTCTTCACGTATTTAGTACAGGGTCTACAGGGTCTCACTACATGTATCAGACTTGTAGTGATCCCTCCTGTTTTCAGCCTCCTAAGGGCTGGGATTACAGGCTCGCACAACCATGCCTAGTCTATTGTGGAAATTTTCTGAAGTGTTACAGACAGGAAAGGACAAAATTAGGGAATACCATCCTTGGGTGGAACACAGTGTAAAAGTCCCCCAGATGATCACTGAAGGATTATAGCCTCTACAGCAACACTTTGATGAATTAAAGAGACAATTCCCATTACAGTGTGATGTCCACAAAAACCTTCAACTATAGCAAATTCCTAACCATCAGCAGCATTTGCTCCTGATATCCAGTCATCCACATGGATATGGCTCAGATCCAGGACCACTGAAGCAGCTTGTCCTTCTGACCTCAGAAGGTCAGTGATAGCCTTACCCACATTACAGTACCTGTGTCACTAACATCATCACATCATGTAGGTGTTATATCATCTTACACTACAAGAAGGATAAGTACAGAAAAGATTTTGAAAGACCATATTCACATTTTATTCCAGTATATTGTTAGAATTGTACTGTTTTTAGTTGATTTTAATCCCTTACTGTATCTAATTTGTAAATTAAACTTTATGAAAAGGAAAAAATATATTTTAACATGCAGTATTATCTGTGGTTAACAGCTGTCTACTAGGGGTCTTAGAATATATCACCCATGGACATGTATCTCATACATAATGTGAACTACTGTATAGAGTCTCGAATCTTTTAAACCCAGGCATAGTGGCACACACCTGTGATCTCAGCACTTAGGAGGCTGAGGCAGGAGGATTGTTATGAGCTCAAGGTCAGCTTGAGTTGCATAGTGAGTGCAAGCCCAGCCTGAAATATACGGTGAGTCTTTGTCTCAAAAACTAGACAAACAAAAAACTACATTCTTGCTTTATAAGTAGTCACAACAAATTTGAACTAATATTGTTATTAGATAGAGATGAAGGTATAAGCCTGTAATCCCAGCTGCTTGGGAGACTGAGGCAGAAACATCACAAGTTTAAGCCCAGTCCAGGTAATTTAGCAGTGTCCTATCTCAAAAAAAAATTGGGGATTTTTTTGTAGGCACCATGTGCCTACCATGTGCAGCCCTGGGTCTCATCCACAATACTGCCAAATAAAAAGTTAGTTTTAGTTGTTTTTTGTTTTTTTTGTTTTTTTGAAAGACATGTGCCTAACAATTTTCATTTACCACACTACTGATTCTGGCCTGGGAGATAGCTCAGCAGCTTTGGGAATTTGTTATAGTGGGATAAAATCTGGATATATAGCACATTTCTTTGTCAGTACCTCTTGATGCTGGTTTTTAATCCCTAGTCAGTTTCAGTTGAATTCTCAGACAGAACTTGAAAATTTTGTTAGAAGCCATGAATTCTCAGAACAGAACTTGAAAATTTTGTTAGAAGCCAAGAATCCCCCAGCCTACATACTGTACACCTTTGGGGGAAAGTTTGGAAGGTGATGTAGCCTCTGGCAATTTTGGAAACTGGCCTTTTCAGTCTTAGAAGACATTTATTTAGTATTTGCAAAGACTTGAGAGGTATACATGTCTCCATGGTTATTTATTTTGAAATGACCTTTTTTTTTTTTTTTTTTTTTTTTTTTTTTTTTTTGTATTTTAGGGAAAGGTGTACAGGATGTTCAGGGTCTCACTACTAGATCGGACTCATAGTGTTCTGCCTGTTTACAGCCTCCCAAGTGCTGGGATTACAGGCATGCTCCATGCCCAGTCTCAATTGCCATCTCAATTTGCCCCAGGGTGGGGCCAGCATGGCAGGCCCGGGGATTGAACCCCTGGCCCCTGCGCCTGATTGCAGGCACTTTAATCCGCTGAGCTATTTGGCTGGCCCTATGTTGACTTATTTTTAAAACCTTATTTTAGAACTTCAGATTTACAGTTACAGTGAAGAAACTATAGTGAATTCTTATATGGTATATTTGTCAAATTAATGAATCAGTACTGATATATTATTATGAACTAAAATCTATATTTTATTCAAATTTCTTCAGTTTTCCCCTAACATTCTAGTATCCCGTCAAGGATTCCACAATATTCCCCTCCCACCCCACCCATGGTACTGTACTGGGGTTTGAAGACATCACTTCTCATTAAACTACATCCTTATCCCTTTTTTATTTATTTTTTTTTTAGACAGTGAGTTTCTAACTAAAATGCCAGGTCTGGGCTTGATTTTACAATTTTGCTTCAGCTCTAGAGTGCTGGGATTACAGGTGCATACCACCTGCCCAGTCCACAGTCATTTATTTTATTTTATTTTATTTTATTTTATTTTGGCAAGAGATTTTTTAATCAAGTTGAACTAAATCTGTGCAAACATTTTGTAGCCTGGTAACCAGAATCCTGTAGAAACAGAATAAAGTCAGCATTCACCTGTAGGTCTATTACATCCTTTAACATCTTACCAACAGAAAGATTGATTTTAGGAGGCATTATGCCAAGCAACACAATTTTTAGTTTTGGCAATGAGCAGAGAAAGCATCCTTGGCCTCATGCGTACTTAGCATGCACACTGCAATGAGCCACAACTCCATTCCTAGGATATCAACTTATTTTTGTCTTAAATTCTTTTTTTCTTGTCTTAAATTCTTAATATGATAGTTCATCTATTACCACATAGACCCAACATTTCCATTGTAAAAATCTAGCACAAATTAGAATTACAGATCTTTATTTGAAAATCTGATCTGCCAATTTAGCGTTTTCCACCAACTCATGGAGCAGAATCTTTCCCAGGCTTCCCAGTCCTCTGCTTAGGTGCTGCCCTTATGGGAGCCTTAGCAGCAGTCATCACAGTCTTTTTAGATGCTTGCTTAGCCTTTTCTGCTTCCTTGGCAGCCCTGATAGCTTATTCTCTTTGGGCCTTTCTAACTTCTGGTTTCTGATTCCTCTTGGCCATTATGTCAGCAAGAGATGCACCAGTGATGGCCCTCTGAAATTTGACTGCTCATCATGTTCTTTTGTTTTGAATTTCTTCCTACTGTCCCTTTTTATGCTTTCTTCTGTAGAGGACAGTCCAGTTTATTTGCCGAGGATTTCTCTTGGAAAGGAATGCAGACTCTCATTTTGCATTCAGAAACTGGAAGACCTTCCGGTCGGTCCTGGCGTACGCCTCCCGTGTCCCGGGTAGATCTTGTACCCGCTGAAGCTGCACAGCTCAACCTTCATGGTGGCAGCCAGCAGTCAAGGTGGAAGATGGCAAAAAGCTTTTTAAATACTTTTTTTTTTTTTGGTACCAGGGATCAAACTCAGGACCTTGCATTTGCCAGGCTAGCACTTACCCAACTGAGCTATCTCCCTGGCCCCCCACAGTCATTTAGTAGTTCTGTCTCTTCAGACTCTTCTGGGCTGTGGCAGTTTCTCAGACTTTCCCTTTTTTGAATGGATCTGACAGTTGTGAGGATTGCTGGTCCATTTATTTTATGGGTTTTGGGGAGGAAGACCACAAAAGTTAAGGATCAAAGGTACACAGAATCAATATGAATTGTCACTGTTGATGTTAACCCTTTACATAGTAGTCCAGTATTGTTGTTTACTGTAAAGTTACTCTTTCCTCCCAATTTCATACTATAGTCTTAGAAGAAAATCATTATGTATAGCCCATGCTTAGGAGTATGGCAGTATGCCTCACACTTAAAGACAGAGAATCTACATAAATTATTTGAAATTCTCAATGGGAGATTTGTCCATTCTCCATTTCTTTCTTTCTTTCTTTCTTTTTTTTTCTTTTTTTTTTTTTTTGTAGAACCGGAGATTGAACTCAGGCCCTTGTGTTTGCCAGGGAAGCACTTATTCTACTGAGCCATCTCCTCAGCCCTCCATTTATTTCTTACTTACATCAATATAAACTTTTGTACATTTATTGAATTCTTTGGGTTACAATTTAGGACTCCTTTGTTATTCTAATTCTCACTTTGGCTGTTGGGAGCTTTCCCTTTGACATACTCCCCTCAACATTTTATTGTTGTTACTTGCTTATTAGTGCGTATTAGGTATATAGCAGTGATGGTGAACCTTTTAGAGCTTTCAATGATATAAACAGCCTGCTGCAGCACACATGCTGTAGGTTCTCCACTTTGGTATATAGAATGATGAGTTTCATTTTAGCATATTTGTGCATGTAATGTTTTTATTTGCTTTGTTTTGTAAAGCACTTTCGTGCTTTCTACTCCATGCTCATCCTGTATTTTTCTGCCACCCTCCAAATTGCCATTTACTTCCAGGGAGCCCAGATTTCCTTTAATAGAGAATGGCCCAGAAACCAAGACTTGGGTGTGAGGTGTGTTTATTTTTATTGTGGTTGGTTGTATCTTATTAAGTTGAACATATTCATGTCTCTTAACTTATTAATTACTACATGGATTTTACTAGCTTCCTTCTCTTCTTTACCTGTAACCTCCCCATCCAAACTCTGATGAATGTGATTTCCACCATCTCTTTATTTATAGGGTATAATATAGTGTCATATTATAGTGTCTAGTGTATAATATATCAACTTTTAGTGTATAACATAGGTATAGTGTTAATTCTGGTGTGCAGATATAGTGATTTCAGAATGGCTTACCTATATCCCCTGTGGGAAACAACTTTTGTCAACTAGAGTATTATTCTAGTTGAGTATTATTCTAGGGTAAATTTCCTTTACTTTTACAGATGTCTCTCACTTCCAAAGTTAGTTAGTCAGCATTCTATTACCTCCATCCTTTCAGTGATGTTTAAAATACTGAGATTTAGAATGTCACTGTCTGTATTACTTTCTTAGATTAGGACCTATGAATTTCAAAACATTTGCATTATACATTAAAATTCCTAGTGCTATAAAAATTTATGGATTATGGCAAATTTTTTTTCTTTTTCTTTTCCTTTCTTTTTTTTTTCCTGGTACTGGGGATCGAACTCAGAACCTGGTGCTTGCTAGGCAGATGCTTATGCCACTGAACTATCTCCCTGGGCCCTGAGCTCACTCCCTGGGCCCAGATTTTGACAAATGTTTAATGTCTTTTCTGTTCATCATTATGTTACCATGCATAGTAGTTTCCTTTTCATCAGGGATTATTTTAAATTTTCACATTTTACCTCAGCAATCTTGTTGGCATTCTCTACACTATATCTAACCTGAGAATCAAAAGATAAATATATTGCTTTTTTTTTGCCATATTCCACCTTGACTGCTGGCTGCCACCATAAAGGTCGAGCTGTACAGGTTCAGCAGGTACAAGATCTACCCGGGACACAGGAGGTGCTATGCCAGGACCAACCGGAAGGTCTTCCAGTTTCTGAATGCAAAATGAGAGTCTGCATTCCTTTCCAAGAGAAATCCTCGGCAAATAAACTGGACTGTCCTCTACAGAAGAAAGCACAAAAAGGGACAGTAGGAAGAAATTCAAAACAAAAGAACATGATGAGCAGTCAAATTTCAGAAGGCCATCACTGGTGCATCTCTTGCTGACATAATGGCCAAGAGGAATCAGAAACCAGAAGTTAGAAAGGCCCAAAGAGAACAAGCTATCAGGGCTGCCAAGGAAGCAGAAAAGGCTAAGCAAGCATCTAAAAAGACTGTGATGACTGCTGCTAAGGCTCCCATAAGGGCAGCACCTAAGCAGAGGACTGGGAAGCCTGGGAAAGATTCTGCTCCATGAGTTGGTGGAAAACGCTAAATTGGCAGATCAGATTTTCAAATAAAGATCTGTAATTCTAATTTGTGCTAGATTTTTACAATGGAAATGTTGGGTCTACCAAGTGAGTCACTAGCCCAACCCCCAACAAAAAGAGACCCTATACCGCATTCGACCCCCAATAGGAAAAGACCCTGTCCCATATGTAATCCCATTGGTTGGCCACAGTTTTGTCCCACCTCCTGCCCACCTAAGCGAGTTCCCATTCTCTCTACCTTAGCCTCACATGGTTTTACACTATAAAAGTCCCTGGAAGAGACAGCTTCCCGGGAAACTACCCGCTCGGGCCCCCCTCCTGTCCCTCTCTTGGACAGGAGCTTTCTTTCTCTCAATAAATATATTCTGCTCATAAAAAAAAAAAAAAAAAGTTGGGTCTGTGTGGTAATAGGGAACTATCAAATTAAGAATTAAGACAAACTATCAAATTAAGACAAAATTTAGGACAAAAATAAGTTGATATCGTAGGAATGGAGTTGTGGCTCATTGCAGTGTGCATGCTAAGTACGCATGAGGCCAAGGACGCTTTCTCTGCTCATTGCCAAAACTAAAAATTGTGTTCCTTGGCATAATGCCTCCTAAGATCAATCTTTCTGTTGGTAAGATGTTGAAGGATGTAATAGACCTATAGGTGGATGCTAGCTTTATTCTGTTTCTATAGGATTCTGGTTACAAGGCTACAAAATGTTTGCACAGATTTAGTTCAACTTGATTAAAAAAGTCTCTTCTGTCAAAAAAAAAAAAAAAAAAGGATATTAATTGGAAAGGCCTGAGTTCAATCCCTGGTTCCGCAAAAAACAAAAAAAAAAAAAAAAAAAAAGGATAAATATATCTTTTGATTGTTACAATATTCTTTTAACTAGTTTTCCTGCTTCCATTTTTTTCTCCCTATAGTCATTCTCAACACAGCAGGCCGGGAGACCAGGCAGATTTTTGCTATGAACTTTCCAGTAGCTCCTCTTTGAGAGAAGAAGCCAGAGTGCTTACAGTGATCCACATGACCCTGCATAGCTTTCTCTCTCCTGGTCTCCTTGATCATGAAGCTCATTCTTGGCTTCAGAACTTTTCTCTTGTTGTTCTTCCACCCTGGGGTATTCTGGCAGATATTTAAATTACTTACTCCCTGTCTCATTGGTGGCCTTGCATATGCTAAGCACATGCTCCACAATTGAGCTACACCTCTAGCCCCTTTTTCTTGCTTCTTGTCTCTACTGAAATGTCATCTTCTCAGAAACGCCCTTCCTTGAACACCTCATATAAAGCAGTATCCCCTCCTCCTTCCTTTATATTTTATATTTTCTCACAATACTCCTGGTGTGTGTGTGTGTTTGAGTACTTTCATTTGGGTGAAAATTCCATGTCAAAGACTAGAGTAGTGTCCTGCACATAATGGATACACAATAAATATTTGTCTGGTGAATAAATGTCTCAGACTACCAATGTCTGGCATTTGGGAATGAGCCCCACAAGGTCCAGTAACCTCTGTGTGGTAATAAATAAGTATGCACTGTTTACTTCATTATGGTAGGGGTCTGAGAGTCTCCAGTGTGAAAACCTCTGCCCGTCAGAAAGTTGGATGCATTACAGGGCTCAAAATGTTGCACAGTGATCAGCCCTACCCAGATTCTGCCTGGACTCATTGGCTGAGCCTGAGGAAGCCCATGACTACTTGGCCTCTTCTCCTTGTTAACTGATGCATTTCATTGAGAGATCGGCTCTTGCTTTGTGATGGGAAACAGGCATAAAGCTTTGTTATTTGCTAAATATTTGTAAGTCAGGTCCTGAAATAAATTTTTTTTTTTCCTGGAATAAAATTAAGATGGATGCTGGGTCATGATGTTCAGATTAGAGTAGATCAAGTAGAAAAGTAGGCCCTAAGGTAGTATTTCTTAAACAAGAAGAAGTAAATTTTAGGTTTGGATCTCTGTGCTGCTAATAAAGGTACTGCTGGATGCAGCCTTCTAAATGATTTCCATGGCTCACTGATGGGCCACAGCCTGCAGTTTAAAAACTGTTGACTCAGTAGGTGGCAGTTCTGATGCAGAAGGAGCCAGTCAGTTTGAATCCTGACTTTGCCATTTAGCCAGATAATCCTTGGGTAGCCCATGTCGCCTTCCTGAACCTCAGCGGGACTACTCCAGAAGTGGTTGAGAAGTGGATGAGAGGCTGACTGGAACATACTGTGCATAGCACCTGGCAGATGATTTGCTGGCTGCTCAAGCAGCAGTGGGTCGTGAGAATCACAGGGCCAGGGTGTATCCCAAGGCCAGGTATGGCAGCCTATGCCAAGTACTATGAGACAGGAGGATCACAAATTTGAGTCCAGCCTAGGTAATTTAGTGACTTAGTGAGACTGTCTCAGAATGTAAAAAGAACTGAGAATGTAGCTTAGTGCAAAGGACCTGGGTTCAATCCCTAGCAACTCCTCTCCCCCAAAAGACATTACCACAGGGAATAGAGCCTTGGGGGTGCTTTCTTGATTGGATCTGAAGGATGTTTAGGATTCCTGTGGATTCTGTAATCAGGAAAGGCAAAACTGAAAACTACTGGCAGGTGGGCTGAGAAGTGAAACACAGGGATGTAGAGAAAATGAGGCAAATGGAGAGTTTTGAAGCATATACCGCATTTTATTTTTGCAGAACCTTAACACAGTTGCCCTTCTGTTAACCCCTATGCTTTGCAGTCGGACACCTTTGGTCACATGTGACTATAGTTAATTTCATTAAAGTTAAGTAAAATTCAGGGCTAGGAATGTGACTCAGTGGTAAAGCACTTGCCTGGCATGTACAGGCCATGGGATTAATCCACAGTATTGCACGTGCACACACATGACACTAAATAAATTGCAGATTAAAAATTCAGTTCCTCTGTTCCACATTTAAATACAGTACTCAATAGCCACATGTGACTGGTAGCTGCCGCTTGGGGAGCACGAATATAGAAGATATAATATAACATTTCGTCAGTAATAGTTTTATTGGACTGTACTTGATTCTACCCTGATAAAAGTGTAGGGATCCCTTGGTCTCACTGTGATCGCATTCTACCCGGGGAGAAACAGCAGCAGGAATAAGAAAGATAGACAAGAAGACAAAAGCTGGGCTGAGTGGTCACTAGTCTGCCTGATGGGCAGGACTAACACAACACAACAAAATGATCCTTTATATTTTTGCAAAGTTAATAACACATGACACAAGGTGGCCTAGTGACTAATGGCTGACTTTAACCAGACAGCATGTGTATCTCAGGACTGAGGTAGCTTGTTTGCTTTAGGCACTGAGGCCTAGTCCTACCTGCACACCATTTGATCAATTTCCTAGGTTCCTAGGCTCCCAACATAAAAGTCTTAAGGAAGTAGGGAAAAAAGAAAGGTAGATTATAGATTTTTTTCTTTTAAATTGTATTCATTATTTCAATAACATAAAAAATTAAAGTTTAGGACTCCAATTTACTAGCAGTTATTTGTTATGGCCTCTCTTGGTCTTTATTCTAAGAAATTAATTTATATGTGTTTATAATCACAGCATTTATCATAATTATTTTCAGTATTATTATATATTGCAAAGACTTCACACTCACCTGATAACATAATGTTTATATAGCATTTATATTGCCATTTTAATGAAGTTGGACTTCATAATATTTCATAACTGAGTTAATTGACTCCTTATTTTTGGACATGAGTTGCTTCCTATTTTCTAGTATTACGAATAACACTCATGAACTTTTTCAAAGGCTTTTTTCTTCTTTTGAATTGTTTCCTTAGTATCAATTCTAGGAAGTAAGTTATTCAGTCAAAGGATATGATCACTTTTATGCTTTTTGCTGTATATTACCTAATTGCCACTTCTAAGAAAGCCTAAATGTATCAGAGCTTTGAATAAACATTGTTGTTTGGCTCAGGAGAACATTGGATCTGTAAGTTGAGAAGAAATCAACCAGGTACTTGCTATTAGAGTTAGCCTCTGTGTTGCCTCTTTCACCTTTCACCCTTTTCTGTGTCCAGCCCTGTCTCTGCTGTGCCACCTCAAATATTCATAATTATGTTGCTTATAGTAGCAGTAATCTGAGCATTTACAACTATAACGCTCATCACCAAGGATATTTTACTTTATAAGGTGCAACTAAAAAAACAAGACTTCTTTTTGTGTTTGTGTGGTAATCCTGGAGATTGAACGCAGGGCCTTTGCACTGAACTATCCCCAGCCCTTTTTCAATTTTTTATTTTGAGACAGGGTCTTAGTAAGTCAAGAAAATTATGCAGGCAGAGCTTGAACTTAGATCCTTCTGCTTCAGTCTCTCAGAGTGCTAGGATTATAGGTGTATACCAAGCCTCGTTAAGACTACGTATTTCAATCTTAGTGTTCCTGTGCTGGTGCCTTGTAGGGGCTGGACGGTTCTTCTAGGGAAGCTGTTCATGCAGCTGCTGTGGAATTCACACTGGAGCCAGTTTATGAGCCACTCCAAACAGTCTCTGTGGAGTCTGAGCGTCATACCTTGTATTTGACCAAAAATGGTATTCCTGAGCATGATGCCCCACCTGATTCACCAAACTTGGAACCAGATGATGTTGGTTTTTTTCCAGAAGTCAGATTCTTCCTAGAAGAAGGAAGATCTGCCAGCTCTGAGCATTCTGAAAGAAATGGGCTGCAGGCTTTAAAGGCTGTACCCAGAATAGAAAAAACTGCTACAAAAGGTAGATACTCTGCTGGCCCACGCACATGACCTTCTGAAGTGATCAGGCTGAAAGAGAAATAGCATTGGTGTGTGTCTCTCTCTGTTTACTTAATAAAAAATTTTTAATTATCATTCAGTCATTCTTCATGTTGGAAGAAAACTGCAAAGCAGAAAAGCAGCAGCGTAGGTGGAAGAAGGTCTTCAGATAGTCTGTTGCATCTGGGGCCATCCCATAGAAATATAATATAGAACACATGTAATTTAAAACTTTTTAGTACCCACATTTAAAAAGTAAAAAGTGAAAAACAAAAAGCAGGTGGAATTTTTTATTTCATTGTGATAGATAGATATCTCTCTATATATCAGGTGTGGTGATGCATGCCTGTTATTGCAACACTTGGGAAGCTGAGGTAGGTAGGATTGAGGTAGGTAAGTTTAAGGCCATCTAGAACTGTGTTGCAGGACCCTAAAATTCTCCTCTCCTCCACTTCCTCCTCTCTCTTCTTTTCTCTTCTCTCCTGTGATCCTGGGGCTAGAACCTAGAGGTTTGTGTACCTGCTAGGTAAGCACTCTACCACTGAGATAATACCCTTAACCTTAAAATTTAGCATTTGAACCTTTCTCAAATAAATTTAAGTAGCATTAGCTGTATTGTATAACCATCACCACTATTTACAGAACTCATCTTCCCAAGCAAAAACTCTATAGCTATTAAAGAGTAACTCTCTCAGCTCCCTCCTCCAGCTCCAGGTAGCCTCTATTCTGTATCTATATCTCTAACTTTACCCATGCTGGGAACTTCATATGAATTGAATCATAAGATACTTGTATTTGTTTGGATTATTTTTTAGTCACATTTCACAACGCTTTCAAAGTTTGTCCATGTTGCAGCATGTGTCCTTTACCCATTTTTAAATTGGATTGAGGTTTTTTATTGTGTGTGTATAATGTGTATGTTCTTATGTTGTGAAGCTTTATATATTCTAAATACTAGATCCTCATTAGCTATATAATTTATAGCTATCTCTCCCATTCTCTGTTATCCTTTTGTATTTTTGGATAATGTCCTCTTATGAACATATTTTACATTTTTTATGTTATTTTTGAGATAGAATCTCACTTTGTAGTTCAGTCTGGCCTTGAAGCTGACCTCAGACTCACGATTCTCCTGCTTCATGAGTACTGGGATTGCAAGTGTGTTTCATGATGCCCAACAAAAGTTTTTAATTTTGCAGATCTTTTTTTTTTTGGTGGGGGAGGGTACTGGGGATTGAACTCATGACCTAGGTCTTGCTAGCTAGGCAGGCGCTTATGCCACTGAGCTGAATATAGCCCCTAAAAGTTTTTAATTTTGATGTGAAGTCCAGTTTATTTTTTCTTTTGTTAGTTGTGCTTTTGATGTCACACCCAAGGGATCATTGCCAAATTGAATGTCATAGAGATGTCTCCCTAGGCTTTCTTGTGATAATTATATAGTTTTAAATCTTTGACCCATTTTGAGTTAATTTTCACATTGTTTTGGCTATGGATATCCACTTTCCTAGCAGTGTTTGTTAAAAAGACTTACATTTCCTTATTGAATAGGTCTTGCTTCCCTTGTTTGAAAATCTGTTTGCTACTGTCTAGGTTTATATTCTTTAAGAGTATATATATATATATATATATATGTATTTTAAAATTTATGTATTTGGTACAGGGTCTCACTGTGGAGCTCAGACTCATAGTAATCTTCCTGTTTTCAGCCTCCCCAGTGCCAGGGTTACAGGTGTGCACCACTATGCTGGGTCTCAGTGGCTGGCTTAGTGCGCCCAGGGGTGGGGCCAGCACAGTATGTGGTACCAGGGATCAAACCCCAGTCCCTGTGCTTGCCTAAGCAGGCTCTTAGTCTGCTGAGCTATCTCACCAGCTCCCATACTATCTTGATTATTGTAACTTTGTAGTTTAGTTTTGAAATCATAGTGTTTTGTCAGCGTTATAATTTACTTAATGTATAATGTCAACATGTGATATGTATCTGAATGACTGGGGATGGAACTAGGGCTTTGTGCATATTAGGCAGGTACGCTACCACTTAGACATATCCCCAGCCTTTGAAAAATTTTTACTTTGAAACAGGGTCCAAGCTGCCCTAGCTGGTCTTGAACTTTAAATCCTCCCACCTCACCCTCCTATGGAGCTAGGATTATAGGTGTACAACACCATGTTTTATTTATTTATTTATTTATTTAGCGGAACCGGGGATTGAACTCAGGGCCTTGTGCTTGCCAGGTAAGCACTTATTCTACTGAGTTATCTCCCCGACCCCCAAAACCATGTTGGACTAAAAACATTGAGATATTTTGCATTGTTATTTTCATACAGAGTCATTGAAACTGAGTGTGTATTTAACCTACCAGTCACCTCAGTTCAGACAAGCTTTATTTCAAATCCAGTTAGCTACAAGTGACACATAGTCACAGTTAGATAGCTCAGACTTGCCAAAAATTGCATGTGATGCAAATTTTTGAAAAGGCTTATGGCCTCAGGTGCTGCTGGTGCTTTTGTTCCTCTACCATTGGGGCAGGCAGAGGGAAGCCATTTGTGTGTGCTGTAGAAGAGAGGGAACAGTTCTTTTTTTACTGGGAGAGGAAGAGGAGCTGAATGAGGAATGTTAGAGGGAGATGACTTGAGCTCATCCTTGGAGGTAGCATGGGGGCTTCAGAAGCAGTCAGAGTGGGAAAGGCCTCTTTTGTCAGTGTGTACAGCTTGGGCAAAGCCCTAGGGCTGAATGGAAGAGTTCTGTGCTCGTGGAGAGCCCTAGCAGTTCTGTCTGATCAACCAGATTATTAGGAATGAGGGCGGTAGTGATGAAGGAGGGTGAAAGAGATGGACAGAAGCTGACCAACTACCACTGGCCACCACTGCTCCTGTTATTCACAGCTCCAACATCTCTTGTCTGGGTTATTATCAGTGGCTTCCTCACTGGTTTCACAGTGTCTACTTTACCCCCTCCTTTTGGTTTCCTTTCCCTCATTAAGAAATTAATTCTGAATTATGTCACTTCTCTGCTCAAAATCCTTTACGTTTGGGTCCTGCAAAATCTGCCCCAACTCCCTCTGATGTTACCTGCTTCCACTCACTCCTGATCATGCCTCTCTGGCGATATTAGGTCCCCTGGGTCTCTGAACTTGCTTTTCTCTGTCCCTGGAGTATGCTTTTCCTTAGATAGCAAGCAGCTCACTTGCTTCATGTATCTGCCCTATCCTTCCTCATTTCTGTTCTTTAAAGAGGCCTTCTTGGCTGCCGGATCCTGAATGGACCCAGAGCGCAGGCCTGGCTGTGAGATGACCTGGGCTAGGGGATCCTGAATAGACCTGGAGCACAGGCCCGGAGTGTGAGTGAGACCACCTGGGCCCGTGGATCCTGAATAGACCCAGAGCACAGGCCCGTGAGTGAGACAACCTGGGGCTGCTGGATCCTGAATAGACTCAGAGCCCAGGCCCAGCATGTGAGTGAGACCACCTGGGGCCCACTGGATCCTCATTCGACCCAGAGTGCAGGCCCAATGCGGAACCCTTCAGCAGAACTCCTAGCAAAGAGGCTAGAGGCAAGACACACCCAGCTGATTCAGGAGCAGAACATCTTGCCAGAGTGATACAAAGGGTTCAACCCCAACGGCTGCAGCAGAAAGAAGTGGAGGACAGCCAGACTCTAGCCAGATCCAACAAACACCCACCTGGAGAAATCTGAACTTCGTAGATCCAGACCTGGTGCTAAGGTAATAACCCTATCTAAGTTCTACACCAAAGGTCAGAAGACAGTGGTATACAAAATGACCAAGAGAAGGAACAAAAGGCAGTCTCAGGCCCCGAGTCCACCCAGTACAAATGCAGAAGACACTAGCATAGAGGAAACTGGAAATCACACCCCTGAAATCTCTGAAATAACAGTGTTGGAAGTAAAGAAATAACTGCAGAACGGTATAGAAGAAATCAGATCAGAAATAATTTCACAACTAAAAAATGTAGTGGAGCCGGGGAGATGGCTCAGTGGAATAAGTGCTTCCTTGGTAAGTGCAAGGGTCTGAGTTCAATCCCCGGTTCTGCAAAAAAAATAAAAATAAAAATTAAAAATGTAGTGATAACTATAATCAAGGAAGTACTAAGTGCTTCTAATGAATACATTGACAAAAAATAGAGCAGAATATAAAAATGATGGAACCCCTGAATAAGCAATATTGGAAAGAAATAGAATGTATGAAACAGATTCAAAGTGATATACAGGAAATTAAAACCTCAGTCACAAGCTGGCAAAACCATTTGAGTGAAAGTGAAAATAGACTTGCTGACCTTACAGACACCATTGCAGCTAGTGAAAAAGTAAAAAAAGATCTCTTAAAAACAACTAGAATACAGGAAAAAATAATTCAATACCTGCAAGACGATGCAAAGATGAACAATGTGAGACTAATAGGCATCAATGAGAAGGAAGGAGTCAATACAAATGATACAAAAAGAATATGGGCAGAAGTAATAGCAGAAAACTTTCCAAATATAGGGCAACAATCTGACATTCAGAAAACCGAAGCATATAGAACTCCAGATAACATCAACCCAATTAAAACCACATCCAGTCATATAATAAAGATCCCAGAAATTCAGCATAGGAACAGTATACTAAGAGCTGCTAAAGAAAAGAAACAGATCACATTTAAAGGAAAACCCGTCAAAATACCAGCAAATTTCTCTTCACAAACCATCAAGTCAAGAAGAGCATGGAGCAGAGTACTTCAAGTGTTACAAGAAAACAAATTCCAGCCCAGACTGATATACCCTGCAAAACTCCCTTTCAAGTATAATGGAGAAGTGAAATACTTCCATGACAAAGAACAACTAAAGAATTTCATGATGACAAAGCTAAGCCTACACAGACTACTAAATGATGTTCTAGAGAGGGGGCAAATTGATCACAGCCCCATGAATGAGAATGGAAAGAACCCACCAAATAGGGCAAACAATTAAACACAGGAGAATAAGAGGTATACAATAGTAGTCTTTCAGTTATTCTTTTGTGCTCAGCAGCAAAATATTCCCATCAGCATACTCTACAAATGGACTTCTCTTCCACCCTATGGGTCATGATTCCACCTGAGTCTACCAGGTGGATTTCAAAGAAATAGCTGTAGCTCAGTTCCACAAGTGATGTCTGGCCACTGGTAACTGTCATGGTCATTACGCATGGTCCACAACACACTAGAACTTTATGCAATATCCTATCCTAAACTGTTAGAAGTGCTGGTCATTTATTTGCCATTCCAGTATTTGTCTTGTTTTACTCTTACTACTTCTTTGCTATCATGAAAACTTTTTCTTAGTTCAATTGTCTTGAAACATTTAATTTTTAATTAATTAGTATTTAATTTTCTGAATATTGCTTAATCTTAATTTTTGTTCTAAGATTTATACTATATCTTTGACTTACAATTTATTTAAAAGACATCATATAATATCTTCTAGTATTAGAAACTTTAAAAAGGATATTTCCAAAAAAAATAAATAAAATAAAATAAGGAGGGCTTCTTGTCGCATTGTACAGAGGAAAATGCTTCCGGCCTCCTTAAGTGTGTTGTACCTCCATTTGAGCAGGAATCTCGAAGGAGCAGATTTGTCTGTTCTGCTTCCTCTTCAGTGCCTAGTACTCAGTATTTGTTGAGTGAATAACTAGATGAATAAATAAATGGATCAGTAAAACAAACATAGTAGGACTTCTCCAAATGTATACTAATTTGATATTTTCTTTGAAGATTTTCCCTTTGTATTTACTTATTTTCTTTAACTTTATATTTGGTAAACTTGAAAATGTTCAAGAAATAGCTCAGTGAATATCCATGTGTTTTTTAAGTAGATTCAAGAATTGTTAACATTTCACCACAGTTGCTTTATATATGCTTGCTCTATGTATGTATGTATGTTTGTACAAGTGGGGCCATGTAAATCCACTGTAAAAACATGACACTTAACTCTTTGTACTTAGAAGCTGGCTCTGAAGAGTGGCAAATAAGAGGAGACTTCAGGAAACAGACAGCTTGGATCATGGCCTCTGACCTGGACTTCTCACCTCCTGAGGTGCCTGAACCCACTTTCCTGGAGAACCTGCTGCGGTATGGACTCTTTCTGGGGGCCATCTTTCAGCTTATCTGTGTGCTGGCCATCATCGTACCCATTCCCAAGTCCTATGAAGCGGTGAGTCCTTCCCCATGAGCCTTAGGTCCTCAGAGTGCCAGGCTAAGTTCTAGGTACCAACCTAAATATCACCGCAGCCAATGTAAAACAGCATGATGCTGGGTCCTACTGATTTAGTCTGTTACAGAATTCTAGTCTGTATACTGAACTACATGACTAATACTTGATTTGTTCAAACATCTATTAAGATTTTTATTGCTTGCTATGTACAGATTACTGACACAGGGGCTGCCTGCCTTTAGAGTGCTTCCAGTCTTGTGGAGGAAGCAGATGTAAACAAAATCCATTGCTCCCCTGGAAGCACAGAGTACAGTGAGGGTATGTAGCAAGGAGCCGGGGAACCTGATCATGCCTTGGGACAGTGGCTGGGCAGCCCCCACGGCTGGAGAGACAGTGTTTGAGCTGTGATGGAAGGAATGAACAGGCTTCTGCTGGATGAAATAAGGAAGGGGTGAGAATATCATTCCAGGGAGAGGGAACTGCTTATGTGAAAGGGAGTGAGAAATATATTAGTTCAAGGCACTGATGAAGGTAACTGTGTCAGAATACAGACAGGACATGGTGAGAGATGGAGTTAGAGGCTTGGGCAGGGAATAACATGATCAGATTGTGTATTTTGTTATTTTGACTCCTACTATAAATACTATTCTAGCATATCCTTCTTCTGCCCAGTCTTGCGCATAACCTCCTCCCTAATTTTCTCCAGGTCAAATAGGGAAACAGTAGGACAACTTTCCATTGATTTGTTGGAGAAAGCAAGTCTTTGTCATCTATGGTACCAGCATCCTAGGATTTGGCTAATTGCGTTTCCATGGGGTTATCTTAAACATGTTTCTTGGTTGCCATGTGTCCTATTCACAGGAAATTCCTTCTAGAGGCCTCAGTCCATGTAGGGAGTTATTTGGTGCAAATACGTCGTGCCTGGTGCTGTGTACTTGCTGTTGCATGTGAGCAGGCACATCTGGCTGCCACACATTCTATTAGAGATATTAGAGCAGTGGTGGTAAATCTTTGACACGTGTGCTGCAGCATGCATGCCATAGGTTTGCCACCACTGCTCTAAAAGGTTTGCTATCACTATTCTAGTCAGTTCAGGTGATGTCATCTCACCCATTCTTTATAAAATGTCCCCATCAGTTTTTCATCTAAATGGTTTTATTTATTTATTTATTTATTTATTTATTTATTGTATGTTAGGGAAGGGTCTACAGGGTGTTCAGGGTCTCACTACTAGATCAGACTTGTAGTGATTCTTCTGTTTATAGCCTCCCAAGTGCTGGGATTACAGATGCGCACCACCATGCTCAGTCTCAATTGCCATCACAGCATGCCTCGGGGGTGGGGCCCGCACGGCAGCTCTTTAATCTGCTGAGCTATATGGCCGGCCCTCATCTAAATGGTTTTAAAATCCACTGGTGACCATTGTTTAGGATTTGCCATTTTCCTCTACTGGCTGGAATTCTCCAACAAGGACATTTTTCTTATCACCTATATGGATATTCTGGAATGCTGTTTATACTAAAAACTACAATAAGAGCTTGCTTCTTTCTCTGTATCAGTGTTCACAGTAGTGATTTGAGATCTACGAACTTCTAATGTTGAGCAATGAATCTTCGGTTGTCATATGCTTTTGAAATATATTTGTATATAGTTGATGTGTTTTAACTAGCCTGCCTTTTAATGTTCATTTTGTTGCAGTGGAAGACCCTTCAACTTGGACCTTTGTTCTTCTCATATTTCAAGTCTTTGATAGCTTCTTGTTTAATAGCTCAATAAGATGTCTTGGGCTCCTCTTAAACATTTCCAGCCACAATTCTAGAATCACGCATTTCTGTAAAAATCCCTCGTTCTTTTTCGCTAGAAAGTAGGATTTAGAGACCACAGTTAGAACATTAGAAGTGATCAGCGCTACTGAGCTGTACTTGCTTCTTTGCCTTTTTACTGACTAAAGATAGCAAATAAACAATTTTTTAAAAAAATAAACAGGGGCTGGTGAGATGGCTCAGTGGTCTAAAGCACCTACTTAGAACAAGCTTAGCAAAGCATCAGGGACCCGGGTTCGATCCCCCAGCACCACATGCCAGCCAGCCCC
>NW_004524613.1:7939891-7945156 GCF_000260255.1 Octodon degus
CCAGCCCCGCCCCCTGGTGGGCTGAGCTGGCCACACACACCTCTCTCTCTCTCTCTCTCTCTCTCTCTCTCTCTCTCTCAAATAAATAAAAAAAAATTAAAAAATAAATAAAAAAATAAAAAAATAAACAGTTTTTTAAGGAAAAAGATGTGATTTCATACTGGTATTTCCAATTTGAATTTAAGATTATAGTGTTTTTATTTATATGATTTTTATTTTTAGTTTCTTTTCTGCTACTAGGGATTGAAGCTAGGGCCTTGCACATCTATGCAAGTACTATAATGCTGAGCTTCATCCCCAACATTGTTGTAATGCTACTTTGTATCAGGGTTTCCTTAATTGCCCAGGCTGGCTTTGAATTCCAATCTTCCTGCCTCAGCTGGGATTTTAAGTGTCAGCCACTACACCCAGCCTATGCACATGACTTTATTTTATATCTCTTTGCCTTAATGCTAGCAATAGTCTTTCCTAGAAACATTAAAATGATTTATTTGCTCTGTCCTGCTGTATCAGAAGTGCCTAACATTCAGTGATTCCCTAGGAAGACTCACAGCTATTGACTGTCCTGGTGTAAGGATACAAAACAAAGTAAGCAAAGAAAAAGATACATGGAGTAAAGACAAGGAAAACCAGAGAAACCTCCAAGGGCACGCTTGATTGGAGGCTTGATTGGAGTCACGTGGCAGTGTGACAGATTGTGTAACATGTTTTCTAGCTGGGGAGTTTATTGCAGACTCAGTACTCAAGGGACTGGTCACATAAGCTTTTTCTGCTTATATGTATCCAGAATGCAGATTTCCAGAAGAAGCAGGTGTTCAGTATAAGCTATATTGTCTTCTCAATGATTTGGGCACAGTGAGCCACTCTGTATCAGTTCTGGGAATGGTGGGAACTTCCTAGTTCACAGTTGCCACTGAAGGACCAGTCTTCCACTAGGCTTTATTGAATATAACAGTCCTTTTAATGTTAACTCTATTCTTCTCACCGATCAGCTTGCTAACTGTAGTTTTAAAATAGTTGTGTTGTATTTACTACTAAAAATTTACCCTTTCTTTTTGGTTCTTTATCTTTAGACTCTAACCCTGTAGCCAGGCATAGTTTCATGCCTGTAATCCCAGGACTTGAGGGGCTGAGACAGTAGGATCATATTTGTGGCCAGCCTGAACCACATAAGGGAGTCACAGTCAGAATGCTGTTTTTAGTAAGGTTTTCTCTGTATAGGTATACTCCTGCAGTGGCATATAGTTAGTTTAGTTTGCTTCAGTTTGTTTTTAGTTTCTAAGGTTTTTTTTTCTTTTTGATTTAATTTTTTAAAAATTACATCAAACATTTTATATATAACATTTTCACAAGTGAAACTATATAATGAGGTCCATTTGTAGATGTATCCTATAATCTCATTAGCTTCTACCATATTTCATTCTTTCTCCCACATAGAGCCATTTTTATTAGTGTGATTTATCTTTATTATTTTGATTTGTTGTTTTTTAAAACAAATATATGTGTGTTGTATATATTCATATATATTCATATTCTCTTCTTTAACACGTAAAAGAATACTTTTCAACATAGTTTGGGATCTTCCTTTTATTACTTAACAATATGTACTATATCTTAGAAACTGGTTTTTTTTGATGGTACCAGGGATTGAACTCAGGACCTTGTGCTTGGCCAAGTAAGCGCTTATTCTACTGAGCTATCTCCCCAGCCTGTATTATATCTTAGAGATCCCTATCTTGGAGATCACCATGGTCTGGAGGTCCTGCTTGCATGGAGAAGAAGAAGACAGGATTACTGATGCTGTGAGGAACCTCTGAGAAGGAGCAAGCATGGGGTGAAGGTAGGGGAAAAAACATGGCCAGTTTAGTTTAAGCAAATTCAGTGTCTCCAGGTGGTTCTGTCAAGGGAACAGGTAGATTTTCAGAGTTCATTGGGAGGAGGCTTTGGTCTGAGTGTTGACCAACATTTGCGAGTTAGGAGATGTCCCTGGAGCCAGGTGAAGGAATGAATTGTCCCAGGAGAGAATACAGAATGAATGAGAAGTAGCCCAGCAGTGATCCTAGAGAGGGCTCCAGCATTTAGGGGGCAACCTGGGGAGAGTGAGCCACCTCAAGGGATGGGAAGATGGGTGTGGACAGGCTCATGGTTTTGGCTGAATTTGTCCATCTCATTGTGGTTTTTTGGGAAGGAGGTCACTATTGGAGTTATTCCACACACAGTTGTATTGTACTTTGAGAAAATAGTACCTGTGCTCTTGGGCTCTGTTCTCACAGGAGGATTTTTTTTTTTTTTTTTGATGGGCTCAGGATACCTTCAGGGCAGGTCTGGTTTGGCTTGAGGATCTGGGGCTCTAACTACAGCATCCTGAGCCTGACTGTTTTGTTTAAGCAGGCACTTAAACAACTGAACTAATGAGTAGTCCCCCATGTTCTCACAGACATGGCATGCTAGTGGCTATTATAAATAGCTAACATTTCTTTTGTCACACACAGGGTGCTGAGGAAGCCTTCTGTAGGCCCCTAGGGAGGAAAGCCATAATTCTTCCTGTTTTCTAGGCAGAGATGGAGAGTTAAAGGCATGGCTATGGCGAGAGCAGGGAAGTTGCTCACCTCATGTTCTTTTGAAGTAAATGGCAGAGGCCTGGGCCAGTCCAGCCAGTCCAGCATACTTGAAGCAGCAGTATGCAGTGGGTTAAGGTCTGTTGACAAAGGGCTCAAAAATATGCCTCTATACCTCACCCTACTGACATTGAGAGGCTGATTTGGGACTTTATTATTTATGTATTTATTTGCAGTCCCGGGGATTGAACTCAGGACCCTGTGCTTGCCAGGCAAGTGCTTATTCTACTGAGCTATCTCCCCAGCCCTTAATTTGGGACTTAACTTCAACTTTTGAAATATAAATATAGCACAGCATATCTCATTTTTGTTTATCTTATAGCGTAGGGACATAAAGCTCACACAAGGGAACTGTCTATATAATTGAAGCTTACTGTTTTAGCTTTTTAAAAGGCAGTTTAGGGGCCGGGGAGATGGCTCAGTGGAATAAGCGCTTCCCCGGCAAACGCAAGGGCCTGAGTTCAATCCCCGGTTCCACAAAAAAAAAAAAAAAAAAGGCAGTTTAATGAATCAGTAGCAAAAAACGTGGTTCCTTTGTGTTGCATTAGAGTAACAAAAGGCCCCTGATATGCAGAAATTCTGCCACTGGCTTTCCTTCATATGTCTCCTTCCCCAAACTCCCATCTACGTGGAAACACAGTATTCTGTGTATAACATGGAGACAAAGAGAGACAAGTTGAGTGCTGAGGCCGTGCTGTATTGGGGATTGTGCTGAAAAGCTGTCTGGGATTTAGATTTTGGATATAGGAAGGGTATTAAGGGAGTTTTAACTTGGGGATGTGGAGGACTTAGAAAGTGAATAGCTGGGAACAGGGGGCAGCTTGTGGGGGCTCCTGTAGCCCAAGGGCAGTAGGGAAGCCCCTAGTGAAGAGTTGCTTAAGGCAGGAGAGAGGGTAGAAGTAGAGGTGGGAGGAGCCAGGAGAACAATCTCTTTTTGTTGTTTTGCTTAGAGCAAGAATCATCCTTCTTGCTTGGCTATAGAAACAAGGTTTACTAGTGGCTTTTTGGGTCAGAAGATAATATTTTTGGCTCCAGATGATGGGAAAGTCTTTGAAAACTAGAAGAATGTCTTTTCTGTTGTTCCAGTAAGCTGATTTTTTTGCAGCTAGTTTATGACTTTAGTACTGAGCAGATTATTTGAAAGCTCTTTTGGGGGTAATCAGGGAAGAAAAAAAGAACACTTGAAATTCTTGGACCCCATTCTTTTCCTTTTCATAGTAGGAGCAGAGTCTAGCTTGTGAAAGCAAAACCTTTAGAATCTTTTTTTGTTTGTTTCATTATTTTATTTTAAATTTTATTTTATTTTTGCTTTGCAAAATAATAGCAGAAACTCCAGCAACTAAATGTTAACAAAGATGTGAAGAAACTGGAACCCCTATACGCTTTTGATGGGAATCTTAAATGGTGTATCTGATAGAGAAAATAGAATAATGGTCCCTCAGAAAAATCTTTAGAATCTTAAACCAAATGAAAAAGTTTTCCAGTCAGCACTTCATTAAACAGAGACCTAAAAAAACAAACATCTGAACCAGATTGAGGCCTGGGCCACACTTAGTTCAAGCATTTTCTTTCAGGATAGATTCTAAAATACAAGGTTGCACATCCTTATTACCATTTCTATCTGATCCAGGATGGCAGATACTTTCTGTCTCTCATGCCAAGTCTGATTGATTTTATGGTGGCCATGGTCAAAAGAAGGAACAAGATTGACCAGTGATGTTTGCCATAAGCAAGGGGCCAGTAGTGGTAGCTTAGATTGCCCAGCCTTCACCTGCACACAGATTCCACTGGCTACACTGAGAACCATTTGGGGAATTCTGAGAGCCTGGACTGCACCCATAGCGGTTTTTTCTGGAGCTTCTGGAAGGCATCACTCCTTCTGTATCTCGACTCCCCTCCCAGTCCCTTTTTTGTCTTTTGCTCCTCTCATCAGAGCCTATTCCCTCTACTTGTCTTCCTTAGGGTTAGAGAAACATGCCATGACAGCTCCCAAAGTTTGTCTCAGCTACAATATCCCAGAGAGAAGCTGCCTTCCCGCTTGCTCACTGCTTCATAATTCTCAGGGAAGGGGCTGAGTTGGACCAGGCTTGGGACAGCCATGGTCAGTGTGGTCATTGTGCAGTGACCACTGAAGGTGGAGTGAGGGCAGAAGCAGGAGCCCTAGGCAAACAGAGCTTGGGTGCTTGCTCCTTTCACTGCTTGGGAGACAAGCTGAGTAGTCGGCAGGGGACAGGAGATTGTGGCCTCTCCCCAACCACTGAGTTGTCTAAGGTAAAGGCCTGGATAAAACCAGCCCTCACAGAGTGATGGACTACCATGTTCAGGCTGCTCTCTTTCACAATAGGGTTTTAGTAGAACAGAATTCTATTTATTTATTTTATGGTACTGGAGATCAAATCTAGGGGCTTTGTACCCTTAGGCTATGTCCCCAGTACCCCTCCACACCTTTTTGCAGTATTGGGGATTGAAACCAGGGCCTTCACACTGAGTTTTATCCCTAGCTCTTTTAAAACTTTTAATTTTGTTTGTTTTTCAAAATTTTATTGATAAACAGCAATGAGACAGTTTTAAATCAAATTGGAAGTACAGTTTCAACAAATAATACACTGCATATATTCTTCTTACTGTTTAATTGCTGTACAAGATG
>NW_004524613.1:7945256-7956372 GCF_000260255.1 Octodon degus
TTAATTGCTGTACAAGAAGTGGACTTGTGATTCTATTTACAAACACCATTACAACAAATCATTCTATTCATTAAGAGAATGCAACTATATATCTATCCTAACCACTTTGAATACACAGATACAAAATGGACATTCATTGGTATACTCCATTTTTCCTAAGTTCCTAAAATTTTTAATTTTGAAATCGGGTTTTGCTAAGTCGCCCAGGCTGGGCTTGAACTTGAGATTCTCCTACCTCAGTTTCCCAAAGTGCTTGGATTAAGGTGTGCCTGCCCAGTTAGAACAGTCTTATTAGGGGGTTCTTGACTATTGGGGGGGGGGGTTCCTGATAGGCTTTGGGAGTCCATGCCCCCTTAAATGATGGACAAAGGTGATGTTTATAAGCTGAAGCACATTTTCTGGATATATAATCAACACCTTTCTCTGAGTGAAGTGTAGTAGTTTTAGGAGGTGGGAACCCAATTCAGGAGTTTAAGGAGAAAGTAAAGGTGAGGAGCCCATCTCCCTCCCTTCCCATAAGCCTGCTTGAATTCACCTAAGCCTTTTGATACAGTTTATATACAGACTGTTGATCTAGTCATCCCTAAGCAAGTAGGTGTTGCCTTTTAATTCAGCAACTCATGGTACAGATAGTAATAGTGCATTTGACAATTAGTTATAAAGCAATAGCTGAAGTGTTAACTGATTTAACTCTATATACTTATCATCTCAACAGTTTTTTGTTAGCTCCTAGAAAGCAGGCACCTTCACTTGTACTCTTTCGTTGGTTGTCATCATCTGTTCTTGTGGTGATGGGGACAGCTTCCCTGAACAGAAATGGTAGTGGTATTTATTTATTTATTTATTTATTTATATCTTTTTATGTATTTAGTACAGGGTCTATAGAGTCTCACTGCACAGATCAGACTCATAGTGATCATCCTGTTTTCAGCCTCCCAAGCACTGGGATTAAAGGCTTGCATTCTCAGTCTCAATCTCCTTCTCAGCATGCCTGGGGGCAAGGCCAGCACTGGCTTGGCATGCCAAGAATCGAACCTGGTCCCTGTGTCTGCCTAAGCAGGCACTTTAATCTGCTGAGCTATCTGGCTGGCCAGTAGTGGCTTTTAGAACTGAGCACATCCAGACACCATGGACTCAGGGGCTCAAGGGGCCTTCTGGTTTTGCTGGGAACATTGGTTTCCTTCTTAGGCCCTTGTGTGTGTTAGGAAAGATTTGGGGCAGCCCCCATCAGTGTCCTTTCACTCAGGATGAGCAAGTGAGAAAAACCATTTCTCTGCCTGTGTTTCCTTTCCATGTCTTATGGAAAGGCTGTGCTTGGCCACAAGCGCACACCTTGCCCAGTATGTGGGAAGGAGAGAGAGCCCAAGGTACCATCTGGGGTCAGGCCACATTTAGCCGAGTACTCCTGTGGCCACAGTAACTAAGAGTCCTCTACAACCTCTAGCATATAGGATAAAGGCAGGGCATCCTGGGTAGACAAATAACAAAAGATGCCCAGCATTGTGATCCTAGTGGAAGAGAACTCCCTAGAATGGATGGTGAGAGTGGTGGCTTTCAAATGCCCAGATTTCACCATCAGCCAATAAGCCCTGAAGTATTTGGAGCAAAAGATAGATTCTTCACAAGGTGCAGTAGGACAGGGGCCTAGAACATCAGAAACCTGTTAGAAAGTTTTACATGAGGGTCTTGATTTTAACTAGGCCCCTGGTTGCCACTGAGAGCTGCCATAAATAAATAATGAACTCAGCAAGCATGTACCCATTCTCAACACCTCAGGAGCCAGGCTTACAGAACCAGCTTTCAGTTATGCTCTGTGTGGGGTTTTTGTTTTGTTACTGTTTTTGTTTTTAAGCCTGAGAGTAGCCCACAGTTAAATTAGGAGGCAGGGTGTTTTTACTTAATGACCTATCCTGTGAGACTGTTTTGTGGTGGGCATGTTGTGGGTGTAAACATGCTTCCACCAGCCAGTGGCCTGGAGATGTGTTGCAGCTTGTGGGAGAGACGGCTGGACACAGGGAGCCACATACCACCAGTGCGGATGGCTTGGAGATTCGTGCTGAATTGTGTCTGGAATGAGGTCTTAAGGCTGTTCTTTCTAATCACAGCTCCACTCGCCTGCCAAGTGCATCCTGGACTCTGTATCTTCATTTGTCTAGTTGAGCCTACATGGATAGCTTCCCCCAGGTCTCTAGTTTCAACAAGTGCTCTCCTCAAGGCCACTGCTAGCTCCATCTCCACAAGGTCTTTTCAGTTCCCATGCTCCATGGGGCCTCAGGCCAGAACAGCACTGAGGGACAGGCAAGAGCTTCAGCAGTAGGCAAATTTGGTCTCATTGCTAGCTCTCTAGTAGTCCATCTGAGCCTTTGATTCTCCTAAGCCATAAAAAGAGGATCCACAGAGTTCTTGGAGGATGAAATGAAATAAAGCCAAGATAGCATCCAAGCATAGCATAGTAGTTTCCTTTGCCTAGACCATTTTTAAGGAAAAAATGGTTTTAGCCTGTGTGAAGGACTTGTTGTCTTGATTTACAGAACTAAATCCACAATGAATTGTAGAGCGGAAATCATAAAATTCAGCGCGCCTTCCCTGCTGGAAGGGATTTAATGCATTGTGGCCCAGATTTGATTATTTGAACCTGATGAATAGTAGCAATTTTCTGGCCTGTAAGTGGCTACAGAGCAGCTTCATTATTGATGGGGCCTGTGTCCACAGACGGTGACTCCACAGCCCCAGGAGCCACTGGCAGCAGAGGTTTTCTTTCTTTGCCCTCCACAGCATAATGGTCAAGGAAACTTAAAACTGGCTTCAGAGGAAGGCAGTGTTCCCAGATTTAAAGATGAGGCTGTGGAGTGTGTAGTCAGCCATCTGCCTGGCTTGTCCTGGTGACACACATCTGAAGAGAAATTAAAGTCACTCATTTAAAATCCTTCCTGGGGCTGGTGAGATGGCTCAGTGGTCTAAAGCACCTACTTAGAACCAGCTAAGCTAAGCAAAGCACAGGGACCGCGGTTCAATCCCCCAGCACCACATGCCAGCCAGCCCTGCCCCTTGGTGGGCTGAACTGGCCACACACACACAAAATAAATAAAATAAATAAATAAAAATAAAATAAAATCCTTCCTGCCAGCTACAGCTAGAGCTTCAGGCTCTAGCCTTCAGGCTGGGACCTACAGACCAAATCATGTACATGACAGCTGCCTTTTCCTCCCTGCAGCCTGCAGGGAGCGAGGCTGTGCTGCGTGTGCCTGGTTGTACCGTTTCAGTGAACCTCAGTTAACTTCCCAGTAAGTGCGGTTCACAGTGGCTGGCTGACTGCTCTCATGAACACATCCTTCACATGGACATGCCCTTCTTCATTGTCCCAAGGTGTGCGGGACCTACACAAACTGGGTGCAGGTAAGTAAATGATAAATGCTGGCACCTATAGATATAGAGCAGATGAAAGGCAGTGCTGTGCGGGTGCTCCCGCTGGCAGGTAGCCCAGAGTGACAGGAGCGCTGGCTGGAGATGAGGCTGAGGCTAGACTGGGATGGCCAAAGACCACACTGAGTACTTCAAATCTATCTCATGTAAAGGGGGGCCAGCAGCATTTTAAAAGCAGAAAACAGACATGATCTTGTTATTATTTTAGGAAAATAGAATCTAAAAGCACCATGGAGAATGATGAGAAGGGAGAAAGCAAGGGACAGGCAGGAGAGTCCATAGGTGGTGATAAAGTGAGAGGTGGACAGGAGAGCATGGGGTCTGAACCAGGGCAGCAGAGTATGCGTGGAGGGGACTGGCCTAGTCTGAACTCCTTTGGGAAGTAGAATGGACAGGATGTGAAAGCGCGAAGCCATGTTGAGAACTTAGAGATGACTTGGATAACTGGATGGTTAACTAGCTTGGGTTACTAGATGGGTGACAGTGCCAGAAACTGAGATGGGGAAGTGAGGAGGAGGTCTGGGGTGAGGAGGAGACGGATAATGCATTCAGATGACTCGATGACTGTAATATGCACACACACCCACAGAGAGCTGCTTTCAGCTTCAAAAAATACCGCATGACTTAGGAGCACCAACCCACTTTCCTGACTCCTATAGGAACATTAGTCACAAACAGTGGGACTCTGAGTGACCCTTTGACAGTTAGAATCTAGAACAGACCCTTCTTTTCATTCCAGAGTCACCTTGTAGTTCCAGAGGGGCTGCTTCACAGAGAAAATGTCATATTTAATTCCTTCAATGTATTCATGCTCCCAAGGTGCCCGGGAAACCCTGAGGTCTCCAGGCTGTACTGTGTAACTAGTAAGAGATTAGGTTCAAATCCTGGCTCTGTTACAACCAGTTGAGACCTTTGGTAAGCCCTCTGAGTATCTGTGTCTGTGTTTATAAAATGGGACTCACTGTGCCACTTCATGAGATTAGCATATGCCCATACTGTCTAACACAGGGCCCAGAATAGTGTGAATAATTTGTGGTGCTAACCACTGTTGGTAGTGGCAGTGTTGTCTAGCTACACTATGAGGCTTGTGTATTAGATTTTAACCATGTGTGTCCACAGAAAGAGTGAAGCCTAGTTTGGCTTTTTGTTTGTGTTTTTGTTTCCCTTTTTAGTCGTGCTGGGGATTGAACTGGAACTTCCATCTTGAGCTACATCCCCAGCACCCCCACTTTTTTGAGACAGAGTCTCTTGAAGTCACTAAGTTGCCCAGGCTGAATCAAACTTGTGATCCTTCCAACCTAGCCTCCCAGGAGTTCTGGGATTATAGACTGGTTGAATCCCAGTCTTAAATGGTGTATTTTCAGAGTAATAAACAAAAATAAAATCCTCATAGTTATGGGAGACCTTGCCTGTTCTTTCATTTGCTCACTCATTTAGCAGCAATTGAAGCATTCCAGAGAACACAGGCTAACAGGGGGAACTGACCTGGAAAGACATCACTATGGTAAAGTAGTAGTGGTGTCATAAGGTGCCTGTTTATCTGGGGGTAGGGGCAGAGGAAGGATGCTGCCAGCTGGAATCGGAATAGCAGAGAGTCAGTCAGATAACTGGAGTGTGTTCTTAGGCAGAGCCACACTGCAGGGCAGGGTCTGCTAGGTGGTCAAGGGAAGGAATGTGTGGCTATTGATGGAGGTTGCCAAGGGAAGACCTGGGGCCTGCCCAGATGGGAATGAAGAAAAGCCCAGATGAGGCAGGAGAGATGGTCTCCTTCATGCCATCCGAGGTAGGTTACGTGGAAGCTCAGACCCCTGGTATCCAAGACTTCCCACCAAGGCCACTGGAAGGGTCAGTTGAGGAAAGCAGTGATCTGAGAGATGCCAGAAGTGATGTCATGCTAGGGAGAGGGTCCACGGAAGTGAGGAGGTCCTAGGGGCAACAATTCAGTGTCTCCATCTTTGAATTCTGTAGTGGGCCCCAGTGAAACTAGAGAAGACATCTAGCTTTGAAGTAGAAAGATTGTGCGCTGAAACGGCAATTGGGCGTGGTGGCGCGTGCCTGTAATCCCAGCTCTTGGGAGGCTGTAAACAGGCAGATCACTATGAGTCTGATCTAGTAGTGAGACCCTGAACATCCTGTAGACCCTTCCCTAAAATACAAAAAAAAAAAAAAAAAAAAAAAAAAAAAAAAAAAAAAAAAAAAAAAAAAAAAAAAAAAAAAATGAAGTAGAAAGAGGGACTCTGTCTTGGAGCTGTGGGCGGATCTTAGCAGGTTGCCTCAGCATAGACCACTCACCTGCCCAAGGTGCTCAGGGACTGACTGACTTCTGCTGGCTGCACAGGTACTGCATTGGCATGGCTTCCAGCCCCCAAGGCCCCTACATGCATTGGGTCCTGTTGGGTTTGCCGTAAGCATGAGCTCTCTGCATGGACTCTGCAGCTGTCTGTGTGCAGTTGAGAGACTATCTCTCCTGAGGTGGGGTTTTGTTTGTTTTTCTAATGGGCTAATCTTTTTTATTTTTTGGCCAAGTTATATAAAACAGTTATCACCATAGGGAGACCTTGGACATTACTTTGGCTTTAGATAAGGGGAAGCCCAGCAGGCCAGGGAAATGGCAGCGCTCCTGTTATAGGGAAGCTCAGGCCCCGGGTATCCAAGACTCCTCACCAAGGCCTTCACATCTGCTATCTTGCCTGGCTGGCTAGACATGACTGTGGCAAATAAGAAGGAGTTGGGAGTTGACAAGGCTCTAGATTGGACCTTTGGCAAGGACTTCCCCTTCCCTCACTCCAGCTGTGGTCCTTCTGCTTTGGGCAGTGCATGTGTGTGGGGGTGGGGGTTGATAAGCAGGGAAAGTCCAAGAGTTAAGCTAGCTGGCTGCTGAGGATTGGCAGATTAAATATGAATATTTCTGTCTTCCAGAAGAAGTATGTATGACCCCCCCACAGAGAGAGAGAGAGAGAGAGAGAGAGAGAGAGAGAGAGAGAGAGAGAAACCTGCTTTTTATTCTCCTTAAATAAAGATCAGGGGGCCGGGGAGATGGCTCAGTGGAATAAGCGCTTCCCTGGCAAGCGCAAGGGCCTGAGTTCAGTCCCCGGTTCCGCCAAAAAAAAAAAAAAAAAGAGTTAAATAAAGATCAGGGTGTTACAAAGTGTTCCGCTGCCATGTGCTGGGGCAGCAGAGTGGTAAAGTCCATGGAGTGATTTGCTCCCCAACAAAGGGGTGGACTTGGAACCCATTGGTGCAGCAAGGGAGTGCAGAGCTAGTGGCATCGGCTGTGCAGTCTTCAAAAACAATTGGGAATCCATATTTTATGGCAGTCCTCACAATTAAATTAACAATCAAAACATTACAGGCCAAGGGCAGTTTGCCTGTGAGCCAACCTAGGCCTGTGAGCTGCAGTAGTGACCTAGGCCAGCCAGGCCTCCCTAATGTCATTTCTAGCCTTATCACCCGGAGCTGTAGAGGCCACTAGACAGGAATGGCCTGAATCTGCTCCAGAATCTTGAATGGCCTGAATCTGCTCCAGAATCTTCTCTGGCCTGAACCTCAGTGGCCTGGGGCAGGCCAGGCCCTTCCCAGTGTCCACCTTCTTCATCAGCACCGTGAAGGCCAGGGCTAAATCTGTCGTTTTGAATCAACAGCAGAGCCTTTGTTTCAATCAAATCCCAGTGTATAAAGAAACAAATCACACTGTATAAGGTAGATAAAATGGAGCTGCCCTAGTTGAAGGGGAGTCTGGAGTTCTGGCCAAGGCTGCCTCTGCCCTCCCTGCAGGCACCTCTGCCAGGTGGCACAGAACATGGTGTGGTGACTGCACACCTGCTGGCTCCCTGCCCATCTCCCAGTCCTGGATTCTGTGGTGTGAATGGGAGGAGAACCACACCCAGCCCCTTACCACATTCTGCCCATTCTGCCCATGGGGAGAGCAGTCACCAGAATAGCCGCTGCTTCTGGTGCTTTCCATGCCTTTTTGCCTTCTCACATCAGCCAACCAAGTGTGGCTCACTATTGTATTTCACAGATCTGTGAACCCAGACACAAAGGGGAAGTGAGTTGCCCACAAGGTCCCTAGCCTGGAAAGTGAAAGAGCCCGGATCCTAAGTCCCAGCAAGGAGGCTTCTTCCCCCTGGTATTTCCAGGGCATGCAAGGCCCTTTAGTCAGGCTTGACTGCTCTAA
This sequence comes from Octodon degus, assembly GCF_000260255.1. NCBI lineage: Eukaryota > Metazoa > Chordata > Mammalia > Rodentia > Octodontidae > Octodon > Octodon degus. Next base: position 7,952,857 of record NW_004524613.1, read on the forward strand.
GCAGAACTCTCCTTTTTCTCGCCCTGCAGGAGACAGAACCATCTGAAGCCAGAAGTGCAGAGGTAACAAGGAAGGCCAAGGCTCCTGTTCCTTCTGCCAGCAAGAGGCCCAAGAAGGAGACCAAGAAGAAGCGGTGAAGCAGAGGCCTGAGGAGCCAGGCAGGCCTGGGGGCAGTCCTCCTGGGAATCAGCATCTTGTTTCTTCTCCATCCCAGGCTCGGTGTCTAGAGGCTGTGACGCCCTCTGACCACAAAGATCTAGACAGTCATGACGGTCCCAGGCTTCAGCTGGACAGATAACACTTCCTCCTTCTGCTTCTATGGTGGTTTCCAGCCTGGAGACTGAAATGCCTTGTGAGCAGACACTGCCCAGGGCTTGTTCAGAGGCCAGGTCAGCTCGCTATTACTTACTCACTGTGGCTAGCCAATAGGCACCCACCTTGTGGATTCACGCTACACTTTGGAGTCATTATCTAATGCTGACAAGCACTTCCTCTCCCATTGCTGTGTACCACAGATGTGCTCATCAGTCACTTTCATTTCTGCTGTGTGGATGGAGCCAGACCTCACCTGTGCTAGGGCAGGACATTGGCTGTGCAGTGGTAGTGGTTCACAGGCTGTATCAGTCAGGTCTGAAAAATGCCCTGTGGGAGAGCCAGAAGGCGGCGTGGGTCAGGGCATACCTGAGTTTCCTCCAGCAGGTGGAAGGGTTCTGGCTGAATGAGTACATAGTTCTTGGACATAAACTTTTTGAGCCTCTGAAATAGCAGGCTTGTCAACTTCAGACCAGCTTCCTCAGCCCATTATAACACATCCATTATTTGTTATGCCTTTGACTTCTACCTGTACTCCACCCCTGCCCCTCAGTTTTTTCATTCTTTGACAAGTGAAAAAAAGTTACCTGGGAAAATAAAGGTCAATAAATATTGTGTTTTGCATGCTTAACCTGCTTGTGTGTTGTCTGTTGCTGAGGGGAAGGGAATACGTAGATCCCTACCCTGAGAATGAGGCAATGCTGGCCCCTCCATGGAAATGGCACAGTCGGTTAAGGATGGCAGAACAGGGGGTGACTTTGGTCATAGTAGTCCTGCAGGCCCAGTCATTCTGGAGCCAGTTTTCAGGAAGTTTGGCCTTAGTCACTGGAAACACTTGTGGATGTCGGTAGGTGTTTTACAGTTTCTACCAGGTTGAAGCCCTTTTGCTCCCTAGGTTTCTGTTGCCTGTAGAAGATGCTGCTTGTCCTAAGAGACTTGAGGAAGACAAAGTGTACTATAGTAGGAGGCCTCATGTGACTTCAGGTGGGTCCTGACTTAGCTGCCCAGGAAAAGCTCTGACCTCTGGTAAATGAGAATTGCCAGCTCTTTACAATCTGCCAAACATTTTGTCAAGTGTCAGGACTGAGAGGAACTTAAGAGGTGTCTGTCATCTCCATTTTAGAGGTGGGACTCCAAAGTTCAGACTTACTTGAGAGTGTCAGAGCTGAGACTGGGCCCCAAGTCCAGGCCCTTCATGGGTGTTTAACAAATACTCAGTGTCAATGGGTACAGTGCTGTGAGGGTCCCTGCCAAGATGGAAAGAGGCTTGGCAAGATCTGCCAGCACTTTAGATTTTAGGGAAGTCCAGGGCCTGGAGTTCTGCCTAACACAGGGCCAGTGTTGGCCAGATGAAAGCATGGGAAAGGGCTTTTCCTATTTCTGTTCCACAAAAACCTCTTAGAGTCAGGGCACCATGCTAGGCCACAGAAACAACCTTTCCAGAAATCCGAAGTGTACTTGGCTTACAGACCTAAACAGGAACAGGTTTTGTATGTATAGCTGTACAAGTGGGAATGACAGAAGAGGTAGGAGCCTGGCATAGAGGCACCACCCCAGACCTGGCCACGTGGCAGAGTAGAAGTGACAGGTTGAGTCTGGGTCAGTGGGGGCCAGGCCCTAGAGCAGAGCATTCCAGCTTGAGGGGAGAGCCGACTCCCAAAGGCAGTGCCGACTCCCAAAGGCAGTGCTACCTTGGCAGAGGGTCCAACCCCTACGACTGCCAGTTTGGCCCTTGGGAAGTAAGGGCTATTGTCCTCTCCACCCTCCCTCATTCCTTTCTTGCTGTGGCCAGTTTGTAGCATTTGCTTTTTCTGATGAGACCTCATCTCCCAGGCAGATTTCCTCATCTGAGGTTCCCCCACATCCAAGGTGCCCAGGCCTTAGTTTGTGGCATCTGTGTTAAAAAGTCCAGTCCCTGTGGACTTCTTCTGGCACATGGGATCTCATCAAGGCTCATGGACTTAAATGACACCTGAATTAGGGTTTTCCAGAGAACCAATTGGAGAGATCTATTACAAAGAATTACCTTCAGTGATTATGGAGGCTGAGAAGTCCCAGGATCCAGCTGCAGGCTGGAAACCCAGAACACTGGGGGTGAGGCCAGTTGGGTAGATTCTAGGCAAGTCTGAAGCCCTGAGAAGCAAGAGTGCTGAGAGCAGATTATGCAGTCCCAGGTCATGCAGTTAGGCAGAGGAAGGCAAACCCTACCTTCCTCTGCTTTTTTCATTTTAGCCAGACCCTCCATGAATTGGATGCGTTTCCCCTCACATAGGGGAGGCCATGTGCTTTACTCAGTCCAGCTGTTCAAATGCTAATCTCTTCCCAAAACACTCAAGACACCATGAAATAATGTTTAACTAGGTATCTGCTCATCCCATGGCCCAGTCAAGTTGATGTATTAAACATCACACCACCCATACGCTAATCAGTCCTTTCTGAACAGATCTCTGGAGACCTCCCTTTTAAACTCCAGACTCCTATCTGACTTCATTCATACTCAGTATCATTTGGATACCCAGTGGACATCTCAAAGCACTTTCTTGGCCTCAGCAGCTCAAATCTGCCCTTCTGTGGTTTTACTATAGGGGAAAAAAGCCACGCAATCACAATATTAGTTACCTCTGTGTGTGTGTGTGTGTGTGTGTGTGTGTGTGTGTGTGTGTGTTGAGAACTTGAGAACTAAGGGTCTACTTTAGCAAGTATGTAATAGTTTTGTTACCTAGTCAACATGCCATACATTGGCATCTCCAAAATTTATCTTGCACAACCAAAACAATACTCCTTTTTTTTTTTTTTTAATGTATTTAGTACAGAATCTATAGGGTCTCACTACACAGATTGGACTTGTAGTGATCCTCCTGTTTTCAGCCTCCCAAGCACTGGAATTATAGGCACATGTCACAATGCCCAGACTCAAAACACTTTTATATTTATTTATTTATTTATTTATTTTCCATAATTTTATTGAGAAACAAATAGCAATGAGACAGTTTCAAATCAAATTGGTATGGCAGTTTCAATAATTAACACATTGCATACTGTCTTCCTAGTGGTTATTTTCTGTACAAGATGCAGACATGATATCCTATTTACAAACACTATGACAACAAATCCCTCTATTCATTAAGAGAATGTAACTATATATCTATCCTAACCATTTTGGGTTTTCCCCCCATAATTTTATTGAGAAACAAATAGCAATGA
>NW_004524613.1:7956873-7983996 GCF_000260255.1 Octodon degus
TTCATTAAGAGAATGTAACTATATATCTATCCTAAACACTTTGAATACACAGATACAAAATGGACATTCATCTGTATACCCTTTTTTTGTTAAGTTCCGTTATTTGAATATTATAGGTGTGTAAACTCAGCAAAATATCAAAACAACACTTTTGATCAACATTTTCCACCATTCTAGTCTCTGATGTTTTTTGTTGTTGTTGTTGTTTGTGTTTTAGGGAAGGGTCTACAGGGTGTTCAGGGTCTCACTACTAGATTAGTCTCATAGTGATTCTCCTGTTTACAGCCTCCCAAGAGCTGGGATTACAAGCATGCACCACCACACCCAGTCTCAATTACAGTCTCAGTATGCCCCGCCCCAGGGGTGGGGCTGGCACTGCAGGCCTGGGGGATTGAACTCCCAGCCCCTGTGCCTACTCTCTGATATTATGAGTTTGACTAACTTACAACTCACATATGAGATGATATAGTATATTTTCTTCCATGTCTGGCTTATTTTACATAGCATAATGTTCTCCTGCTCAGTATTATCACAAGTGGCAGAATTTCCTTTTTCTTTTTTTAAAAGATGAGTCATATTCCGTCATTTGTGTAGACCATCTTTTCTGTATCCACTCATCAGTTGATGGACATTTAGGTTGTTTCCATAGCTTATCTATTAATAAGGTAATGAACATAGTGTAAATATCTCTTTGGGCTTGGGAGGTGGCTCAGTGATAGAGCACCTGCCTACTAACTGTGAAACCTTGGTTCAAGCCCCAATATCAAAAACAAAAATAAAACCAACAAAAAAGGAAACAAGATGATTTCACTTTCTTTGGACAAGGACCCAGAAGTGGGATTATAGCATCATATAATATTTTGATGTTTAACTTTTTGAGGAGCCACTCTACAATTTTCTATGGCTGGATCCACTTACATTCTCACCATACCTACAGAGTTCTGATTTCTCTACTTCCTCACCAACACTCGTCTTTTATTTCTTCACAATAGACATCCTAACAGGTATGTGAAGTGGTATCTCCTGGCTTTAATTTATACTTCCCTGATGATTCATGGGGAAATTTTTATATATAGTATCTATTGGGCAGTTGTATGTCTTTGTTGAAAAAGTATCTATTTGGATCCAATAAATCAGGTTAATTGGCTTTTCTTGCTATTTAATTCTACAAGTTTCTTATTTACTTTAATACTAACCTCTTGCAAGATATATGATTTGTAAATATTTTCTTCCATTTTGTAGATTGCCTTTTAATTTTTTTGATTGTTTGCTTTATTATACAGAAGATTTTTAATTTTTTTTTTGTTGGAGACAGTGTCTCACTGTATAGTCTAGGTTGGCCTTGAACTCTATAGCCCAGGCCAGTCCCACACTTTGGGTAATCCTCCTGCCTCAGCCTCCCAAGTGCTAGGATTACTGCTATTCCTTCCTTCCTTCCTTCCCTCCCTCCTTCCTTTCTTCCTTCCTTCTTTCATTCTTTTTTCTTTCTTCTTTTTTTCTTTCACTCTTTCCTTCCTTCTTCCTTCCTTCCCTCCTGTCCTTTCTTCCGTTCTTTTTTTTTTTGTCTTGTTTGTGCTTTTAGTGTCATATCCAAAAAACTGGTGCCTAGATCAATCTCAAGAAATTCCCCCCACCACAAAAAAAAAGAAATTTTTTCCTTATTTTCTTCTGAAGTTTTATATTTTCACATCTTACATTTGAGTATTGAATCCATTTTCAGAAGATCTTTGTGTATAATGTAAGATAAAAGTCCAATTTCATTCTTTTGCACGTGGACATCCAACTTCCCCATTTATTGAAGGGACTGTCATTTCCCCATTATTTGTTCTTGGTGCTTTTATTAAATATTAGTTTAAAAATGGGCATGTTGGGGCACACCTGTAATTCCAGTACTAGGAAAGTTAAGGCAGGAAAATCACTGCAAGTTCGAGACCAGCCTGGGCTACAAAGTGAGCTCAAGGCCAACCTGAACTGCATAGGGAAACCCTTCCTGAAAAAGACAAAATAAATAAATAGTGGACCACATAAGCTTGGGTTGTTTCTAGGATCACTATTTTATTCCCTCAGCCTATGTGTTTCCTTTTATGCCAGCAGCATTCTGCTTTGATCATTACTGGTTTATAACATAATTTGAAATCAGGTAAGATTATGCTCCCAGCTTTGTCTTTCTCATCTTGCTGTTGAGGGTCTTTTGTGGCTCCAAATGAATTTTAAGATGGTTTTTAAAATTTCTATGAAAAGCATCCCTCTCACTACACCCCTCCAGCCATCTGCATCTCACCTGGATACTGTGGCAGCCTCCTCCTAGATGGTCTGCTCTCAACACAGCAGGCCAGAAGGATTCAGGCTTGGTGGTGCATGCCTGCAATCACAGCACTCAGGGGGCTGAGGCAGGAGGATCATGAGTTCAATGCTAGCCTGGGATACAAAGCAACCCTCTGTCCCAAAACAATGACCAAAACCCCACAACTGTAAGATCATGTCCCTCTGCAGGTAAAGGCCAAAGTTTTCACTGGGCCCTACAAAAACCTGCAAGAGCTCCTGTACCTCCTTAGACCTTATCTCCCTTCATTGCCCTGTGCCCATCTATTCCATCCTCACTGATCTCCATCTTCCTCCAACACACCAGGAAACAAGTTGCAGGCCCTTTGAACCTGCTATTGCTGTCTATCTATCTATCTATCTATCTATCTATCTATCATCTATCTATCTATCTATCTATCATCATCTATCATCTATCAAAACAGGTTCTCACTATGTAGTTCAGGTTGGCTTTGAATCACTAATCCAGGCAGGCCTCAAGTTCTGGTCAGTATTCCTGCTTCAGGCTCTAGAGTGCTGAGATTAAAGGTGTGCACTACCATGCCTGGCTCCACTTCCTTTAGGTAAGATGCCACATGTGGTAAGTACAATAACAGCCTCCTCAAAGATGTCTATACCCTCAGCCATACAACCTGTGTCTATGTTGGCCTGCATGCCAAAGGGGACTTTGCAGATGTGAACAAATTAGGGATTTTTTTTTAAAAGGTGTTAGGGATTAGCACTGGGCCACATCCACAGACTTTTTTATTTTTTTATTTTGAGACAGGCTCTTGCTAAATTACAAAGTTGCCCAGGTTGGGCTAAATCTTGTGATCCTCTGGGCTCAGCTTCCCAGAGTGCTGGGCTTATAAGGCAGCGCCACTACACTGGACTAAGTGAAGCTTCTTGAGATGGGGAGGGTATTCTGCCTTACCCAGGTAGGCCCATGTAATGACAAGGTCCTACGAGGAACAGGGGAGGCAGGAAAGTCAAAGTCAGAGACGATACAAAGGCAAGAAAAAGTTAGAGCAATGTGGGGCCAAGAAGTTAGAAGTGTGTGGCCTATAAAGACAGTGAAGGGAGCTCTCCACAGAGACCCCAGAAGGACTGTACCTCTGCATTCATTCATTTACTCTTTTTTTTTTTTTTTTTTGTACCATGAATCAAACTCAGGGCCTTGTACATGACAGGCAGTCACTGTACTGCTGGGCTATATCCCCGGCCAGTGTCTTCTTTTTTGTTTCGTTGTTTTTTTCCAGTGTTTTGATTTTAGCCCAGAGAGACCCATTTTGGAATCCTAACCTCAAGAATTATAAATACTAAGTTCTTAGTGTCTGTGGTAATTAGGTACAGCAAGAACATGAAACCAATAGTTCCTGCTTCCCTATACTGTTACTCAGTAAAGGCCTCACTGACCACCCAGTGCAAAATTGTAAACTATATATCTGTTGCACTTTTTGGGGAGGGGGTGCTGGGAATCAAACTCATGACCTTGTGCCTGCCAGACAGGCACTATGCCCATGAGCTACAGCCCCAGTTAATATAAAATTTTAAATTTCCCCCAAAACTTCTTATTTCTCATAACTTATTTTTTCCCTTAGCACACACCACTACCTAGTATATTTTACTTGTTTTTGTCTATTGCTTTCTCCAATTAGAATATAAGATCCAGGAAAAAATGAATTTTATTATTCATGCTTAAAGATAAATGCCCAGGGCTTGGAAGAGTCCCTGGCATGTAGTAAGTGCTCACTGAATATTCGTGGCATCATGGAGAGTAAGAAGGGTAGCCTGTCTTCACCATGCAGCTTAGTGACTAAACATTACATGCGTGGAGACTTTGCATACAGAGCCACATGCAGTTCTCGCAACCACGCCATGAGGCTAGTGGCGTTGTCTTCCCTGTTTCGCAGATGAGGACATGGAGGTACCTGGAATTGAACTCAGGCTGCCAGATGCCAGTACCCACTCTGTTTCTTTTCAACCTTGGAATTTCCAAGGCAAGTTTCTACTCCAGGAAGAAAAAGGTCCATCCTTGGTGTAGGAGGCTTGACTACCCAAAGGACTAAATCTCTATTGGCAGAATTATGAAAAATTCTAATGCGGAAAAATCTGTAGTGCACAGTTTTTATTTCCTAACTTTAGTGAGGTGAAATTCTGATGCTTTAAAATCAGCCATTGTAAAGTGTATCACCAGCGGCTTTCAGTAAATTTGCATTTTTGTGCACCATTACCTCTATCTAGTTTCCACACATTTCATCCCCTCCAAAAGAAAACTCACATCCGGGAAGCAGGTTCTCCCCTTGCCCTGCACCACCGCTTGCCCAGCCCCTGGCCACTGTTGCCCACTGTTGCTCTGCTGCCTGTGCGGCTGATCTTCCCTGCAGATTTCCTGCCAGTGCAACCATACAACTTGTGATCTTGAATGCTTGCTGGAGGTTCTAGCAGGGGAGCACAGTTCCTCGTGTACCCTTCACTAGAGGATGGTTCTCCTCCATCAGGGCAGGCCACACAGTATCGGGAGGGACACACAGGGAGCCATGAGGCAGGAAAGGGACACCCGCTTGGCCAGCTAGATCAGCTGAATCAACTCTGGCACTTCACAGGGTGACAGATGTCACAACCAGATTGTACACACATCTTACATGTGACCTTTGGTGATGGATTTTTTAGTGTATTTAGTACAGGATCTACAGAGTCTTACTACACAGATCTGACTTGTAGAGATCCTTCTTGTTTTTCAGCCTCCTAAAGGCTGGGATTACAGGTGCAGGCCACCATGCCCAGTCTCAATTGCTGTCTCAGTGCACCCTGGGGGTGGGGATGGGGTCAGCACAGCAGGCGGGCAGGAGATTTGAAGTCCCAGCCCTTGCCAGGCACTTTAATGGTCAACCCTTTTTTTGTGATGGATTGATTGGTTTAATTTAAATAGTCCTTTTTTTTTTTTTTTTCGGAACTGGGAATTGAACTCAGGCCCTTGCACTTGGCAGGGAAACGCTTATTCTACTGAGCCATCTCCCCAGCTTGATAACATTCTTTTGTATGCATGTATAGGTGACATGTTTTGGAAGACAACTTGGTAAATGAAACATTGGGGCCAGAGAATACACTTTGCACCATTTGGAAACTTAGCTGTGTGTTGATGGTGAGGAGTTCACCTCCTTGATTTTCTAAATCTATTCAGAGATCAGAGGACAGTTTTGCAGGCTGTTATACAAATTGGTCCTACTGTGTATATGAGGTCCCTGGAGCATAGAGGCAGTTTATTAATATTGGTAGTGATGATTCTTCAATGAGGGACAAATTTATCACAGAAATGCTCTGACGTCATGATCTTGGTTCCTTGGAAGACTTGCATGTCCTTCGCACCTTAAGTCCTGTGCGACCAAAGATAAGATGAATGTTCTGGGGCTGAACTCATGCTCATGGTCGTATTCGGAGGGCTCTTTATGGTTCTAGTAGGCTCTGCTGTCAGTTTTTCCCTAACTTATGTATTGCATAGTCCAAATCATAGCGGTGGAAAGTAACATGGCAGTAAAGGGGAAAGAAGCTACCTTTAGAAAATTCTAAACAGGCCGATACAAGGCGTTCATCATTAGTCATCAAGGAAATGCAAATGAAACCACAGTGTGATACCACTAAGCACCCCTAGAATGGCTAGCAGCAAAAGACTGACACCCAAATGTCACGAGGATGTGAAGCAGCTAGATTCCCATGCACAGCTGTCGGAAGTGTAAAATGGTGCAAACAGTTTAGAAAAACATTGGGGAGTTTCTTTAGAAAGTTCAGCCCACCTCAATGCCCTTTGACTCTGCAATCCTAGGCATCACCCAAGAGAAGTAAAAACATTTGTTCACAAGTGACTTGTACTAAACTCCAGCTAGAATATTCATAGCAGGTTTACTCATATTATATGTGTAAATATCGTATTGTCTCCCTAGTATAAGAACTCAAAAGAAGAATTACAAATAGAAAGGTATAACACAATTAAAAGGAAAGCAAGAACTTGAGGATTGGACAATGAGGAGAGGGCAAGGAGAAAAGCTGGGAAACATGACGGGGGCCAAGCCATACATTTATACACCTGAGATGGGTAAGGCAATGATCCTGAGAAACATCAGCAAGTTTTTGAAACTAGCAGTTAACTGGTAGGATTCTCACCCTGACTAACTATATATGCTGATACCTGTGAACCAAGCAACTGCACTGAAGATAACAGTATGTGATAGAAGGATCATGCTTGGAATGCCTGTCATTCTGGTCTTCTAAATACATACTTGTTGTATAATGACATACCAATTATTACTATATTGTCTGTCAAGTAAAAAGTTTTTTTTCTTTAAATAAAGGGTAATTAATGAAAAAAAGACACAAGAAAAAGAAAAGAAAATGTCACAGGATTGTCCTGCTACAATTCTGCATATGGTTAGGTTTCTAAATTTCTGTGTAAAAATATGTGTTTATTCCTATTTTTTAATTATTTTTTCTTCATATTCTGTAAGGACTTAAAGTTCAACATATCAATACTTGATGGAAAATACCTGTTCCATGTTATGCCTAAGATGTTTGATATTTAGACAGATAGGGTAAACTGAACTGCATATGTTGCAGGATAATAATGTTTTTCTTCTGGAGAGTTAACAACCTAAGTTAGCAGATCAAAAATTGGAGAAAAGAAGGGCTGCAAGGTCAGCCAACATTTTGATCCTATTCTTTCAAGGTCAGTGAAGACTCAAGACATAGGAGAACCTGTACTGTAACATCATGTAACTCAGTTGTGCCCCAAATTTTCTGATCAAGGAGATTATGGAGTCACAGAGGAATGTGATCAATGAAGTACCATGTGCCTAAGAAGAGTCACGTGGAGACAAAATATTCTGTCAGGCTTTCACAGACAGCAAATTGGTCAAGCAATGGCCGTGACTCATCCTCATGGCTGACACTGATAGAGGATCTATGAAGTGCGATACAGGGTTACAGAGTAAATCCTGAGGGGATTTGACTGACCTTATCAGATACAAAAGTTACATTTCTTGTTATATGGGTCTTGCTTTATCTTGGTCTTAACCATCCAGCAAAAATGTATAAAAACAAGTTATATAAAGTAAAACCATATTAATACGATGAGCTGGAAAAGGCTCAAGTTAATAACTTCTGAGGATAACCCCCTACTATTATGGACTGCTGGACAGTGTTGGATTGTTTTGCTGAATTCAAGTGCCTATAGTATTTAGATGCCAATAGAATACCCACCTCTGACAGAGCTAAAAAAAAGGGGGGGGGGATACAAAGGAAGGACCATTTGTATTTGTATATACAAAATAGGATAGATATACAGCTACTTTCACTTAATTCAATGAGAAGGAAGAGGTATACTAATAGTGTTTGGACAGGATATCCTGTCTGCTTCTTGTACTGTGGATAACCACTAAGACAACAATGTACAATGTATTGATTATTGAAACTGTCCTATTAATCAGCTTTGAAACTGTCTCATTGATATTTGTTTCTCAATAAAATAAAAAAAAGTTTACTCATATTAGTAAAAAACTGGAAATAGTCCTCAGGCTCATCAACTATAGAACAGTAAAACATAGTATATGTGAACAATGAATTGCTGTATGCCATAAAGAAGAGATCTGGGGCTAGAGGCATTTGCTTTTTTTTTTTGGTGGAACCGGGGTTGAACTCAGGCCTTTGAGGTTTCCAGGGACGCGCTTATTCCACTGAGCCATCTCCCTGGCCCCGAGCATTTGCTTAGCATGTGCTTAGCCCTAGGTTTGGCTCTTAAAAATACACACACATGCATACACACTTGCACACACACATACACACACACACACACATTGATCTTTTGATACACATAATAATCTGAATAAATCTCAGAACTACTATGGTAGTAAAATAGACCAACTATACAAACAAAAAAAAATTTCTATTCAAATGGAATTCTGAACTGGATAAGACAGGGAGGCTGAGGTAGGAAGATCAGAACAAGTTTAAGACCAGCCTAAACTGCATAGTAAGAGCCTGCCTCAAAACAAAACAAAAAACAGATAAGACAAAACTATGCTATGGTTGTAGAGCTCAGATCCCTAGGTGCTTCTGGGAGGGGAAGTGACTAGGAAGGGATATGAGAAAACTTTCTGAGAATGATCAAAATATTCTATATTTATAGTTTATATTTTATCTGTACTTATCTATAAAATAAATACCTACATTTTATGTAGATCTTTCTATATTTTATCTACAAAATATAGAATATAATCCAAGGGCCAGTCAAATAGCTCAGTGGATTAAAGTGCCTGCCTGCTTAGGCAGACACAGGGGCCAGGGTTCGATCCCTAGACCTGCCATGCCGGCCCTGCCCCCAGCGTGCACTTAGAGGGCGATTGAGACTGGGCATGGTGGCGTGTGCCTATCATCTCAGCTCTCAGGAGGCTGAGCACAGGCGGATCACTACAAGTCTGATCTATGAAGTGAGACCCTGTGGACCCTGTAGACCTTGTATTAAATACAAAAAAAGAATATAATCTATATTTTCATCTATATTTGATATTTCCATCAGTAGTCATCAAAATTGACTTAATACTTACAATCTGACCATTTCATACCATTTATCTGGTCAGGAAATTTCACAGGTAACATCCCTTACCTCGCCTTTCGCTCCATACTGAGCGTTGAACACAGCCTTGCAGTTGTACCCCCAGTGGTTTTAAAAGTGTGGCCTTCTTTTGTTTTCTCTTTCTTTCTCTCTCTCTCTCTCTTTCTTTCTTTCTTTCTTTCTTTTTCTTTCTTTCTTTCTTTCTTTCTTTCTTTCTTCTTTCTTCTTTCTTTCTTTTTTCTTTCTTTCTTTCTTTCTTTCTTTCTTTCTTTCTTTCTTTCTTTCTTTCTTTCTGTATTTTGTGCAGGGTCTTACTATGCAGCTTGGACTCATAGTGATCTTCCTGTTTTCAGCCTCCCCAGTGCTGGGATTACAGGCATGTGCCACCATGCCCGGACTAAAATTTTATTTCTGAGACCAAATTTCACTAAGTTGCCCTTGGTTGCCTTCAAGCTTTTGATCCTCCTCCTTTAGCCTCCTGAGTATCTGGGATTACAGATGGCTACCTGGCAGCGGATATTCATGTCTCTGTTTTATAGAAGGAAAACCTGGGGGTAGAAAAAGCAGATTAAAATTCCTTGGAAAGGACAAACGTAGCAAATGACATCCTGCCTGCAACCACATCAGAGACCTGCCCTGTACCAGCTAAGTGGCTCTGGAATTTGTGATCCACAAAAACTGCAAGATAAATGTCTGTGTTTTGAAACACTGAGACTTGGAGTAGTATTTTAGAACAATATGCACTCTAGAACTCCTTAGAAGTCCTTCAGAAACTTCATTTAATAATAAATGTTTAGTGAATTTTATTGGTTTTTTCCTAATCTCTAATAAACTGCAAGACCAATTTTGCCAGCAGAAGTTTGCCAGCTAGAAAATTTTCAGGAATTTCATTCTACAGATCCAAATGATTTCAGTATCTAAAACCCATATACTCATGTGATACAGACTAGCAAATATCTATTATGTAAATAATAATACTGCCATGAAGTCAATTTGTATTTTTTAAATTTTCAAACATTAGTAATCTAAAATATATTTTATAATATAGTAATTAATTATATTAATCTAATATACTATGCTGTTTCCTAAGTTTTTCTTAAATTTTCATTGTTTAAAATTTGTTTTATTTATAGTGCTGTTTTTATGTTTATACTAAAGAAAGAAAAAGCATGAAGATGAATAGATTCTGCAGCCCAGAAACACAGAAGACTGTATTTGTGAATACGTTACTCATGTAAGTAGTAGGATATGCTCAACTCTTTAGGGTAAAGTCAGTTTTTGTTGGTTTGTTTTTTTTATTTTGACAGACAGACATATTATTACACCACTGTGTACTAATGCCACTTCAGCTTAATAAAACAACACAACGAGATGTGCTCTAGAGGTGAAAAAGAAAAGAAAAGAAAAGAAAAGAAAAGAAAAGAAAAGAAAAAGCAGATTAAGATCCCAGAAGTATGACTTCAAAGCGTATACCTCAGGGGTTTCCTCTTCTCTCTTAATTCATTCTCTTCCCTAAGATTTTACTGTTGGGGAAACTGAGTCCCAGAAGAGGCTGTAGACATGCTCAATGCCACAGAGTTCTTTGGAATCAGAGCTGAGCTAGCACCCAGACCTCTGGAACTTGTTACCACATCAGGCAAGGAGGTCCAGCTCACTCCCACAGGAGCTGAAGAGAGAGTTTTTGTTTTATTTTTATTATTTATAGATTGATGGATTCATTTATTTTTGTGGTACTGAAGCTAGGATTGAACCTAGGTCTTTACGCTGAGCTACACCCCCAGCCCTGTTTACGTTTTATTTTGAGACAGGGTCTTGTTAAGTTGCTAAATATCCCGGACTGAGCTCAAATTTGTGATCCTCCCGCTTCAGCTTTCTGGAGTGTACAGATTACAAGGGTGCACCACCACACTTGCTTTTTGTTTTTTGTTTTTTTTAATTTGGAGGTTTGGTGAGGATACCCCAGGGCCTAGCACATGGCAGGCACCAACTCTAGCACTAAGCTGCATCCCTAGTCCTCATTTATTATTTATTTATTTATTTATTTATTTATTTATTTATTTATTTATTTATTGAGATAAGACTTTACTATGTGGTTTAGGCTGGCCTTGAACCCACTATGAAGCCCAGGCTGGTCTTGAGCTTGTAGTGATCCTCCTGCCTCAGCCTCCTCAGTGCCAGAATTATAGGTGTGCGTCACATTGCCTGACCTTATTTTTATTATTTAGTTAATTTGTGTGTGTGTGTGTGTGTGTGTGTGTGTGTGTGTGGTATTGAGTATGGAACATAGGGCTTCAAGAATCCTAGGCAAGCACTCTACCACTGAGCTACTATACCCCTCACTTTTTGCTTCCAAAAAGCATATTTATTTATTTATTTATTTATTTTGGTACCAGGAACTGAACTCAGAACCTTGCACTTGCTAGGCAGGCGCTGTGCCACTGAGCTATATCCCCAGCCCCATTTTATTTATTTGCTTATTTATTTATCTTGGTACCAGGAATTGAGCCATACGCTGAGGACCTTACGCTTGCCAGGTGGGTACTGTGTTGTTGAGCCATCTCCCCAGCCCGAGCATCATTTTTTAAAGAGGCGGGTATAACAACCATTAAGTCAGGGCAAGGCTGACAGTGATTCAAAGTGAGTGGTTATATTTTCTACCTGTCTTTGTATCGTTAGAGTAGTTCCAGGTTGGTTGCCGGAATTGCGGAGTTAAGTAGACCCATTATGGTCTAGAACTAAAGCAGCCCCTCCAAATCTCACATTGGAAGTGGGGCTGGGTCAGAAGGGGAAGGTCTCTGGGGCATGACTTGGAGGGGAATATCCTTGTCCTGGCTCCTCCCTTCTATCTGCTTCCTAGTGTTCTGTTCTTTTTTCTTTTTTCTTTTTGTTGAAACCGGGGATTGAACTCAGGCCCTTGCTCTTGCCAGGGAAGTGCTTATTCCACTGAGCCATCTCCCCGACCCACACGATCTGCTTCCTAGTGGGCACCAGCCAAGCAGCCTTTTCCCTGCTATGCTGCTCTGCCTTGGAGCCAGCAGACCTGGGCTGAATCCACTAAAACTGTGAAAATAAAATAAATCTCTCTTCCTGCAAATTATTTTGTCCTAGTGACTAATAAACCCCTAAAACTTCTACCAGCCTCATTTGTTACTGCCCTTGACATTGTCTTGAGTCAAAAACTCTTAACACATCAGCAAGTGACCTTCCACTTAATGTAAGAGGAGATGTAAGAGGAGAAACTCAGGAGTTTCTCAAGCCCTGCTTGACAGGTGCTGATGTGTATTTGTATCAAGAACAACTGAAATAGCCACGCTAACTCGGGTGCTAACTCGGGTTTCGTCATGTCTAATCTGTCAACCTCAAGAGGGGCTGTGGTCAGGTTCAGCTGAGCAGCTTGGTTAAGAAACATTGTTACCTCTGTTTGAGAGAACTGAGCTGACACCATGATAGTTTCCTCCCTAAAGAGTTTATATCTTTGGAGGAAAAAAAGAGGAAAAACAGCCTCTTTGGAGGCTGTTTCCCTCAGCCTCTGTCCACCAGGGAAAACTGCATCTCAAAATTCTTTTCTGGCCTCTTTAAAAGTCACGGAACAGATTTCATGCTCTGCCTTTTCTCTGGAACTGGCAGAGGGTGCTGTGAATGAGTCACCCTGCTTATTGGGGAGGTTTTGCTCCACGAGCTGGGGGTACCATGAAATGACCAGCAGTTCTGGAAGCCTTCCCTTCCCTGTGGGTCTGGGCCTGTGCATTGCTGGAACAGGACAGTGGGTGCATTCTGGAGACCGTGGGGCTCAGGCCCAGTTCTGCCACTGAGGAAACCTAGATGGCAGCTGTGTGGAGAGGGAGCCGTGGGGCAGGGTGAGGCCATCTGCACTGATCATGGGCCCAGAGTATATGCCTTCCTCCTTCTGGGCTGATTTCCTCCTCTGGGAATGAGGGAAGACCTGCTGTCCCTTTTGTTATTCTATTATCCAGGGC
This sequence comes from Octodon degus, assembly GCF_000260255.1. NCBI lineage: Eukaryota > Metazoa > Chordata > Mammalia > Rodentia > Octodontidae > Octodon > Octodon degus. Next base: position 7,969,756 of record NW_004524613.1, read on the forward strand.
CCCTGAGCCTTTGCACCTGCATAGTCCCAGGTAATCTCTTGGTAGAAATGTCAAATCTGCACCATGGTACTTTGCCCCCCATGCTACTGATCAAGGCCCTCAATGAGGAACCACTCTGTTGAGCTCTGTCCAAGGAACACATCAAAGCCCTTGCTCTGTCTGGACATTCTGGGCCCTAGGGATGCCAAGGTGTGGGGTATCTTATGCTGTCCTTTAAGCTGTGGGGCTGGATGGCCACACAGCCAGATGATTGTGATAGACTGTGGCAAGCTTGGTGACATTCTGTCTGAGGGGCTTTGGGAATGCAGAAGGGCCCCAATCTAGCCTGGGGGAGAGCTAGAAGCCTTCTAGGGGAGGTGACACATGGAAGGTGAGCAACATGGCTGTGATGCAAGGAGGTGATGCCCAGGAAGTCCTTCCCTGGTGTGGGCCTCAGTCTCCCTGAGTACTATTGGGCTGATGGCTTACTTGGTGGATGGCTGTGTCCCCCCACCTCTGCACTTTTGGGGTATGGAAAGTGAATGCTGGGTGCTGAGCAGGAAGGGTATTATCTAGTGGCCAGGAGAGCTTCTGATTCTGGCACGTGAGGTCTTGGCCTTTCTCATCTCCAGAGTCCTGAGGGGCACAGAGTGTCCCCCTACAGCCCTCCTGCTTTGACTAAGTCCCTGTTCCTGTGGGAACACCCTGAGCTGAGAAAGCTGAGAGTGAATCGTCCGTCCTTCCCTGACCCATTGAGAATTGCTGCAGCTGGCAAGCAGCCTTGATGTTCACAAAGGACTTTGGCGCGTAGCCACGGACCACGTCAGAAAGGAAATTCTTGTTCTGAAGTGTCCATCTGACAAGTTACTGGAGGCTCTGGCCCCAGTCGGGCAGGACAGCATCCTGGGCCCCTCAGTCTCCTTGAGTCTTGCTATGTCTCCGCCCTCTCTCCTGAAAAGTAGGAGGCCGCTTGCTCCCCTTACCACCTGCCTTCCTGCAGGACCACCTGCTGCTGGCCGCTCTGTCCCTTCCCTGTGGTCAGCTCCTGCTGCTCCGTGACTCAGTCTCCTGGACACTTCTCACCTTGCCTGGCCTCACGTGGTCTCCCACCAACATCCAACCCAGAGGGAACCCTTCTGGAGGCTAGGACCACCTTCGGCTAGGACAACCCCTGGTGAAGGATTCTCTTCCTCTTTCAAAGTTCTGTTAGGCCCAAGGGCTCCTGGCGCTGTGCTGGCTCTCTTCTCCTACACGTCTCTTTCTGAACCTCACCAGTGAGAGTGAGGATGACAATAGTGCTTTTCCCAGGGGGTGGGTGAAGGGATTAAATGAGCTAATACATGAGGCACTTAGTACGCGGTGCAGTACATTCAGTTATTACTTTTTCCAACATCTCCATGGATATCTAATGGCTTTGACCTTTATAATTTGGCCAGAATTGAACTCTTGACTTTTTCCTCTCAGGGGGCTTTACCCAGACTTCTCTATCTCAGTAATTAGCAGCTTCTTCCACTCACCCGAAAACCTGGTAGTCAGTCTCAGGCCCGCCCTCTCTGAGCACCCACGCTCCTGATCTGTCAGCAAGGACTGTGGGTGCTTCCTCCAGATGTACTCAAAATCAGCCACTCTCGCCACCTCCCTTGCCAGGCCCGAACTTTCACCCAGTCCTGGAAGACTTCCCAGCCTCCTCCCTGGTTTCCCTGCCCCTGGGAATCTCCATTAATCTCTCTCGGAAAGGGACCCCAGATCATGTCACCACCCCCACCTCTTTCCTTCATCCTCAGTCTCTCTAAACTCGGCTTCACCTCACAACCCAGGGGGGGCCCAGCCCCTGCTAGGGCCCCAGCTCAATTCTACAGTGCTCTGTCCCCTTTGGCACCTTCACCCTATCCATCCAAGCCAGCAATCCCTGGGGACCCTTGCCTGAATGCCATCCCATCTTAGTACTTGGGACAGTCTGGCTTTGTCCATCAACAGATTTGTTCTCTGCTTTCTTGACCACCTCTCATGCCAGCCTGTGAACTCTAGGAAGGCAGGAGCTGTGTGTATTTTATTACCCAGGACACATCTACCAGGCGCTCACTATGTGGTTTTGCCCCAAGACCTCCACCAGATCTCCAGCCCTGGGCTCTGTTCCCTCAGGGAAGTTGCTCCGCCTCTGGAGATCCTGGTACCTAGCAAGGTAGACCGACCTGGCTGGTGAAGGAGTCTCCTCCTAGCCCTGGCCCAAGGTGGAGGCTCCACCAGCATTCTGTGCTTCTCAAGGGCAAGAGTCATGTTGTTGACAGAACCCTCTGCATGTGTTTGCTGAGTTGAATGAAGTCAAACAGCCCTGCCCAAGGCTCTAGAGACACAGAGGCCAACAACTCCAGGTCTGGGAAGGCAGCAGAGGAGCTAGTTGAGGCCCAGGGAGTTGATTTAACTATTGGATGATTAAATGTGTTTAATTGTTGGAAGACAGCAGTGGTGGAAAGTTGAGCACAGACCACAAATGGCAGAGGTCTGGTTCAAATTTGGGCTGTGGGGAGGAGCCTCCCTAAATCCAGCCATCTGGATGGATGAGGTCGGAGCCAGGGCTGTGGTCCCAGGTGGCTGGCACAGGGGCTGGTTTCCCTCCTGATTCCTTAGGGAGTTCCACCCCCTAAGAACCTTCCTAACCTGGCAAGGGTGCCGGGAAAAGGTGAGGCCAGATGCAAGTGTGACCCTAGGCTGGGGGCTGGCTAGGTTCCTGCTCTGGAAGCCCGAGCTTATGCACTAGCCTCAGGCGAGGGCTGGGTTTGGCTGGCGCTGCTCCCACCAGCCTGTGAATCCAGGCCTGGGGTTCCTGTTCCAGCAAGCCTGGTCAGTGTCAAGTCCTAGTCTGTGCAGTGCAGGGCCACCTCTACTCCTGGAGCTCTTGGCTTGTGGGGGTGAGGATGCAATGGATGGGAAGGACGCAGATGTAGGTGGAAGTTTCGCCAGGGAGGACCCTGCTAACCAGAAAGAGAAGCCAGAATTGGCTCCCAGCAGAGAGAAAACGAGGGCAACAGCAGAGAGTGAGACTGCAGCACAACAGGAGGGAGCAGCCCTGGAGGCAGGTGGCGATGGGACCAGGAGGCTGACTTGGCCCCATGTGGCCTCTTCAGCGTGGGTTTGGGCTTGAGCCCAGGAAGCTCCTGAAGAACCAGACTGGTGGTTTTAGTTTTGGTTTCTTTTGCGGTACTGAGGGTTGAACCCAGGTCTTGGAATGTGCTAGGCAAGCACTCTGCTGCAAGCTGCACCCCCAGCCCTTTTTATTTTTGTTTGTTCTGAGGTAGTCTCGCTAAGTATCTCAGGTTAGCCTCAAACATTGAATCATCCTGCCACGCACCGCCTGAGGTTCCTACTAGCCAAGGTGACAGGCAGGTGCCACCATGGTAGCCCTGAACTGAGTTTGGAGAGGGGCATGTGAGGGCCGTGGAGAGCTGGATTGGGTAGGATCTGGCTGAGGGGTGAGTGGGGGAGACAATGGACGGGACACAAGAGGGTGTGCTCGGCCGGTGCAGGTAGTCTTGGGCATGGGGTGGCGCAGGAAGGTAGGGGCCTAGGACACAGGAGGAGGCAGTGTGAAAGCAGAGGGCTGCATGATGATAGTGAGAGGGGCCCAGAGCCCCTGACAGAGGCCAGCCTTGGGAGGGAGCTCTGGGGTAGCTCTGGGAAGGCAGCCCCTTCTGAGACTTTCCTCCTCAGGCCTACAGCTCTGACTTCATAATGGGATAATTCTGTTGAGTTTTCTCCTCCTCTGTCTCTTTCTGCTCCCTAATTCTGGCTCCCTGCATTCCTTTCTGAAGAGTTCTTGTCTTGGGCTCTGCCCAGCTAAGAGGAAGTCCAGTTGACGCAATCACACACTGGGCACCTGTGTCCTCAGGCCCTTGGTAAGGCAGCCCTCTGCTCCAGGCTTGTCCTTCTCCCATCTGGCCCAGGTTTGGGAGGTAGACAGGGAGAGCCAAGGCCAGAGGGAAGGGGAAAAGTTGAGTCCCAGAGCATCATGGGAGGGAACCGGACACTTCCGCCAGGGGTCTCTCTTCCTCAGCAGGCTGTCCTGAGGCAGAAACCAAAGGAGCTAACTACAACGCAGTATCCCAGCAGGTGCACCCAGGGGTGGGGAAAGGCCAGGTGTGCAACAAGCTGCCCTCAAGGACTTTGGCCCCAGGCAGGTTGGGCTGGGAAGCTCTGTGCTCTGGCTTGTGCTCTGATAAACGGACCAGCTGGAGAGCCAAGACTGCCTGTGATCAGAAGAGCTGGAAGGCACTTGAAAAATAACTTCATTGTTTTCTATTACCCAAGTAACAGCAGCTTGCCATAGGAAACTTATTAAGACAAGCACAAAGGAAGAAATTATTAAACTCCTCTTTAAGCCCCCATCCCCAGGACAATTGCTAGTAATATGGTAATGTTTAACCCTTTTGCCATTTCTAAAATTTGGTTATAACTAACCCTACCACATACACATCTCTTAATATTACATAGACTCTTTCTATGTCAAATATATAGATATATATCTCCCCTCCCCCTTTTTTTTCCCTGTGGTATTAGGGATTAAATCCAGGGCTTTTACACTGAGCTACACCCCCAGCTCTTTTATAGTTTTTATTTTGAGACAGTCTTGCTAAGTTGCCCAGGCTGGGCTTGAACTTGTAATCCTCCTGCCTCAGCCTCCCACCGTTCTGGGCTATAGGTGTGTGCCACTGTGCTTGGCTGCATCATTAATTTTATTTTAATTAATTAATTTATACTTTTTGTCTTTTTTTAAAGAGATAATCCAATTTATTAATTTTTTTAATTTATGTGTGTGTGTGTGTGTGTGTGTGTGTGGCCAGCTCAGCCCACCAGGGGGTGGGGCTGGCTGGCATGTGGTGCTGGGGGATTGAACTGCGGTCCCTGTGCTTTGCTAAGCTTGTTCTAAGTAGGTGCTTTAGACCACTGAGCCATCTCACCAGCCCCACTTTTTGTCTTTTTGAGATAGGGCCTCACTATGCAGTTCAGACTGGCCTTGAGTTCTCCTTGTAGCCCAGGCTGGTCTCAAACTCACAGGATCCTCCTGCCTCAGCCTCCTGAGTGCTGGAATCACAGGCATGCGCCACCACACCTGGCTGCATCATTCATTTTAAAGCTGTCATAGCCATCCCATCTATGGACAAGACCTTAGACTGGCCACACTGAGCATGTGTATGGTATGTTCACCACCAAGTAGATCTGTAGGTGTATAGAGAACCCTTCCCAGTCCTCTTCTTGGTCTGGGAAGTTTATTTGTAATCCCATGGAAAAGTTACTGGAATTACAATGAATTCATTCCAATCTACTACTCCCAGGGCAACCCACAGGATAAATAAAGACACAATTATGTATACAAAATGTTGGGGCAGCCAAGGGGGTCCTGAGTCCAGCAATGAGGATGGTTAACTGGAACAAAGACCCTGAGCCAGGGTTTCACCTGGATTTTATTAATGTGTGAAGGGGGAGTGGATGAGCAACTGTGAGAGTGGAGGGAGGGAGGTGGGTGCTGGGAGCTGGGCTAGGCAGGAAGCCAGAAATCGCGTACGCAATAGCAGACAGAAGATAGATATATAGTTGCATTCTCTTAATGAATAGAATGATTTGTTCTAATGGTGTTTGTAAATAGGATCACAAGTCCGCATCTTGTACAGCAATTAACCACTAAGAAGAATATAGGCAGTGTATTATTTGTTGAAACTGTACTTCTGATTTGATTTGAAACTGTCTCATTGCTATCTGTTTATCAATAAAACTTTGAAAATTAAAAAAAAATAGCAGACAGAAGAACATGCAGAAAGAGGCATCTGCATGACACAGCTCAGGTAGGATCTGGTGTTTTGGGGTCGGTGCTTCAGCTCTGATGTGTAATCTTTCATGCCCTGGGAAGTCATAGCCTCTTATCTTGAGGCTGATTCTGGTATGGAGCACAGCTTTCCATCCGACCCCAGCTTACACACACACACACACACACACACACACACACATACACGTTTAGTTGGGAGCTATGAGGGCCAGGTAACACTGCCCTGTCTCCTCGCTGGACCAATTTGCATTGCTTAAAGCCGGTTGAAGGGATAAAGAAAAGTCCTGGCCAGCTCTGCACATATCAATGCATGAAAATAGGGACAGGTTCAGTGAAAATGGAGATAATGGCTCTTCTTTCAAGCAGAGCTGCCAGGTGGTCCTCCACATACATGCCTCAGTTAAACACAGGCTCCTGGAGGACCAGAGGGTTAAACAACTCACCTAAGCCCACACAGCTATCTGGGCAGGATTAAAACCCATGTCTCCACAGCACCTTTTAACCATGCTATTTAGCCATCTGGGCATTTCTCCTTCATGGGCCCCCCCTCTTTGTTTCTTCCCAGAAATTCTGAACAATTAGAGCCCCATGTGTGCATTTTACCAGGAAGGAACTTTATTTGGAAGGAAGTATAGTAAGGTGGGCAAGGTGGAGAGGATCAGTCCTTGCCACCCCACTCCCTAAGGCAGTGGACAGGGCACCCCTTCCCTGTGCAGTCATGGACACAGTGTTAGGCACAGAGGGAAGGGACTTGGTCAGGGCCACACTGTGAAGAGGAGGCACAGGCTGGGGTGCTCTGACTCTAGCTGGGTAGGAGCCAGGGTAAGAGCCAGGCCTGTAGGATGCACAGGAAAAGGGAATGAGAGACCTAAGCTCCAAAGGGCAGGGGACTGGCCAGTGTCATCACTGCTGCATCTGTCCCTGATCTGGAGAATACCGACACACAAAGCATGAAAGGACAAGGAGGAGGGTCCCTGAGGACGTGGGAGTCTTTGCTAGGTCGAGCAGTGTGGCAAGTGGGCTTAGGCCAGCAGAGAGGAGTGGATGATTTAGTGTGGGCAGATGTGTGGAGGCAGGAAGGAGGCGCACAGGGAGCGCGGTGTGGGACTCTGAGAAGAGCCACCAGACAGAGGCCTGGGAGCCCAGAGTGGCCAGAGGAGACCCAAAGAGGCGCAGGCCTGGGGCAGCCCCCTCCCCCAGCAGCCTGGGCAATTCCCAGAGCAGAAGGAGGAAGTGCACCAGCCGCTCTCAGCTGGTGAGTGGGAGGCAGGGCTTGGCGTCCCTCCTGACAGCTCTGGAGTTTGTGCAGCCCTGGCGCCACCCCCACCCTGCCTGGATTGGCCCTGGGAGCCCAAGAGTCCAGGAAGGAGCTGTCAAGGTCGGAAACAGAGTAGGTCAGTCATGTAGGATCCCCCCCGGTAAGTGGCCTCATGTGTCTCCTCCTCTGGGGACCAGACTGTGAGCTCTGGAGACTGGGACTGCAGCTTCCATCTTAGCCCTTTCTGACAAACTCCTCCTCACGCTTCAAGACCCAACCCAAATGCCCCTTATTTGGGAAGGTGTCTGAGAATCCCCTGCCTTCTGTGTATATCTGCAAATGCTTCCCCTCTGAGTTCCTGCAGCACTCAGCACACACTTAAAAATATTGTAGGCAGCTAAATTAGATAGAAATATTATAGGCAGTCAGACAGGGCTCGGCCCTTAAGGAGACAGCACAGAAGACAAGCTACCTTGCAACTGTGAGAGAGAGAGACGCTCCTGCTCTGGGCCAGACCTAAAGACCAAAGATCCAGTAAATGCTCACCTCCATAAAGATAAGCATCTGGGATTGATTGTCACCTGAAGGAAGCCAGGAAGAGTCACTAGTCCAACTGCTACCGGCTGTCTACCGGATAAACTCCTGTTCTATATCCATTCCCGCTTGCTACGTGACTTGCTTCCCCATTCAGTTCTGGATTTAATCAATTTAACCTGAGCAATGCTGCTTGTAATCTCATTGGTTGACCATAGTTTTGTCCCACCTCATGCCCACCTAGGTGAGTTCCCAAGTTCTCCACCTTAGACCCACCTCACTGCATGGTTTTACTCTATAAAAGTCCCCGGAAGAGACAGCTTTCTGGGGACAAAGGGCTCGGGGCTCTCCTTCTGTCTCTCTGTTGGACAGAAGCTTTCTTTCCCCCAATAAATATATTCCGCTCTTTTTTTTTTTTAAATATCTTTATTTATTTGTGTGTGTGTGTGTGTGTGTGTGTGTGTGTGTGTGTGGCCAGCTCAGCCCACCAGGGTGCGGGGCTGGCTGGCATGTGGTACTGGGGGATTGAACCGCGGTCCCTGTGCTTTGCTAAGCTTGTTCTAAGTAGGTGCTTTAGACCACTGAGCCATCTCACCAGCCCCTATATTCTGCTCTTAATCTCCATGTGTTCCTAAAACTTATTCTTTGGTTCTGGGAACATGAACTTGTCCCAGATAACTTTCAGATTGGGAGTTTCATTCCCCTACATCAAAAATAAAAAGAGGGCCTAGGGACACAGTGGGCAGTACAACGCCTGTTTAACACATGAGTCCCTGAGTTCTATCCCCAGCACCAACTCCCCAAAGACTCCCTGTTTATTGAGCACTCACTACACCCTGGCCTCACAGGTTCACGTCTTACTGTATTCTCCCAGCTGGGCTCGGGGTCGCTCCCATAATCTGCTACCTCTTGCTGAGCAGCACAGGGGGCTCAGAAAGTCAGCCAAAACATAGCTAACAGACTGGGCCCCAGGACACCGAAGCTCCTTGCTCTCTGGACTCCTGCTCAGACTGTTTCAAGATCTGTTTCCTCTTCCAGCTAGAATGTCCCCAAGGGCCTGAGGCTGTGTCCCTGGAGCCCTGACCCAGAAGAGGTGCTGAATAGATAAATTGCTCCTCCCTCCCTGCCTTCATTATACTGAGAACTTAGGAGGCAGCCCTCAAAGCCTTACGACACTCTTGATCCTAGTTTAGGCACCATCATAAACTTGCAGAGTGACCTTGAGCAAGTCACCTCTAGTCTCTGATCCTCAGTTTTCTACTGTTAGAAGGAAATGTTTAGAGACAGCTCTTTTAGTTTCTTTCCTGTCCTACAATTATATCTTTTGCTATAGAACACAGGTATCCAGCGTTTTGGATTGCCTGGGCCCCACTGAGCGGCGAAGAATTGTCTTGAGCCACATATAAAATATATAATCTAAGTGTATATAAATAAAACTACTTTGGGGCCGGGGAAATGGCTCAGTGGAATAAGCGCTTCCCTGGCAAGCACAAGTGTCTGAGTTCAATCCCCGGTTCCGCAAAAAATAAATAAATAAATAAATAAAACTACCTCTTAAAGTATTTTAGCTTATCAAATTATTTTATGAAATAGCACAAGTCCAAACTTAATAATTAAATAAGAAAACTTTTATGTCTGCCTAGCAACAATAAACACTGCCTAGCGGTGCACACATGAAGGAGGTTGAAATCCTATTGTTAGTAACGTCTGCACAGCACGCGTCCAGTCCCACAGCTCAGGTACGTTTAGTATTGTGGGTCTCAGCTCCACTGCGTGTGGCAGACACAGGAGGTGGGGTTGGCCCTGCTCTGTGCCTGCCTCTACAGTGTCGTGTTGCCACCTCCACACTCTGTACTCAAGGACCGTGTGACTGAGTCAAGAGAAGTGTCACTAGAAATCACACCATAATGTTAAAAGTTCATGGTCTTGTGGCCATATGACTAGCCGTCCAAAGCCACATAGAGCCGTGGGTCAGACAAGCCTGCTCTACGACATACCACATTATGTCCTCCATGCTCAGTTGCCCTTGTTAGCATCCACCATGGTGTGGTACATGTCACAGTGAGCCCATGTAATGCATTATTCTATTTTCCCCCTTCCTTTAATGTATTACTAAAAGCCTATACTTTATTTAGGCTTCCCTTGCCTTTCCCCAGTGTTGTATGCTTGTGTGTGCGTGTTTGAGACAGGCACGGTAAGAAGTCAAGCCGGCCTTAAATTTGCTGTGCAGCCCAGGTCAGCCTCAAACTTGGAATCTGCCTGGCTCAGGCTCACTGGTGCTGGGATTACAGGTATGCGCCACTGCTCCCAGCTTGCCAATGTCTGCTTTCTGTCCTAGAATCATGTCTTCTTAGGTTCCTCACAGCTGTGATGGTTTCTTAGACTTTGCTTGTTTGTGGTGGCCTGGACAGCTTTGGAAAGTACTAGATGTGCGGTGGAATATATCTGCTTGGGAATTTGTCTTGAGGTTTTCTCACAAATAGACTGGATTTGAACTTCTGGGAGGGAGGATACAGATGGGAAATTCTCCTCTCGAGGTATCAAGGGGACATGACATGGAGAACTGTACCTGTCAGTTTGCCTGCTCTGCAGGGAGTTACTCCTTGATCTGTCTACGCCTACTCCTTCCATATCCAGGGAAAGGGGATTAAGCTACCCTTCTTAAGGGTGGGTGTAACAGAAACATCTTTCCTTCTGTAGTATCTATTTTTCACAGTCCTCCCCCAAACATTGCTCTAGCTCATCTTCCTTTGGCGTGGAGTTCAGGACATGGAGACTGAGGAGGATTCCCCAGGGAACAGAGAGGAGGAGGGTGCTATGGCTCTGGCCCTTCCTTGGATATGAAAGGTGGAACCCTGGGACTCACAGGAGGTCTGGGCTGGGCCTTGGGGGTCACGTCAGGTTTGACATCTGCTTGACTTTGAATTTGAGATCTTACCCTTCTTCACCCTGCTGTGTTACCTTTGGAGCCTTAGCTTTCTAGTCCACATAGTGGGACAGAGGTCTCCCCTCCTTTGTACTGTTGGGAAGAATAAATGAGACGCTATGCTGAGAGCCTGGAGGACAGGGCGCTGCTCGGGAGACTCTGCATAGTGCCTGTGAGCTGTTACCATGGTTATTCTTATAATTATCTGCTGAGCCCTCTGGTTCACTGCCTCCTCTGCTCAGCTGATCTCAGCCCTCTGGTCTGCGGGGTCACAGTTCTGGCTGCAGATTTCTGGCCTACCCTCTGCCCTCTGGTCAGGCCAGGCAGATCAAGGGCCTGGACTCCTTTCATCTTGTTCTTATAGACGTTCTGGGAGATAGCAGAAGGAAGGTAGCTGGAAGGGGTTGCTCTGCTCACCAGGGATGCTGGGGGAACTTGGGAGGGGGTTCTGCTGCTCTCTGGGCCACTCCAGTGCCCTGAGGGAGTGATGTGCTGGGTACTGAGTGTGTGGCGCTTGGCCTTCATCTGAGCTCCCATTTCATGTGGGCAAGGAAGGTCCTTTCTGTGGGTGGTGGCTGTGTGTATCTACAGACTTTGGGCTGCGTAGAAGCATCCTTGGCCTCAGGTCTCTGACCCATGACCTGGCTCCAGGCAGGCTGTGAGGACTTGGGTCCTGCTGGCTTGTACCCAGTGGCTGATGCCAGCTGTACGTCCACACCCTTCTCTCTACCCTGGGTGACTGGGCAGGTGACCTGCTGGAGGCCACTCACCTCTCATGGTGGCTGGCCTCTGTGAAGGATGAGCTCACTTGCTCCCAGCTCTGCTCTGACTTGAATGTGGCCAGGACTGCTTTCCCGGGTTTAAGCCTTTAGGCGGGCTTCTTGGCTTCCCGCCCCAGCACAGGTCTGTGCCCGAGCACATGCGTCCTGGCCGCTGGGCCCTCTGTCTGGGTTGTATCTCTGCTAGGCCCCAGCCAGGGTTGCCATTACTGTGGAGGGCTTGGACTGCCCCCACTAATCTCTGCACCCTTGCTTGCCATGCCCGGGGTCCCCAGTTGTCACCAGGAGGAAGACAGGCCTGAGGCCTCTGCTGTTGTTTTCCCTCAGGTGCAGAGAGGAACAAGGACCCTAGGGGCACCCAGCCACCCTCCCTACCTCCCAGCGCTCCCACTGTGTCCTGCTGTATGAGCATCAGTGTTGCAACCTCTTCTCACAGTCCCTTTCCCTCCTGGGTAACTGTCTACCCCTCCCTGTCTTACCACCTGCCTCCTGCAACTGGACATTAGGCATGCTTTGCTCACTGTAGCATCTCTAGTGCCTAGTGACTGTTGTTCAGTGGGTATTCTAGGGATGGGGGCCATAGCTGGCTGGGGCAGGCTGGGACATCTCTGTGTGAACTGTAAAGTGCAGTCTTGAGCCCGGGATCCTAAATCCTGAACCTGGTGCTTCCAAATAGACTCACAGCAAGCCATGTGGGGAACAGCAAGGTCAGGCTAGTTTCCCAGAATGCCTGGGATGAGTCTGGCTTCCCAGGCTCTGTTTTAAGAATAAGCAGACTGGAGCTGAGCACAGCAGATTGGCTACCACTACACTGGCCCTGGGTGAGATGTGGCCAGTGCCTCTCATCCTATGGCTTGAGACAGTTGTGATTTATGATAGGTTCTGGTCCTAGTATGAATTGCTGAATTATTATGATGGTCATCTAATAAGCTTTTAAAACAACAGTTTATCTTCCCAGAAGCCACCTCCCCTCTTCTTCTCCAGCTTGGCTCAGGGTGCAGTTTCCTTTCACTTTTCCCGCCACCTCAGGGAAGACCCTAGTCAGTTCCTCAGATATATCTAAACATTCTCTTCAAATTCCACCCCTGACAAAAGACCATAAAAGCTTCCCTTTGTTCCAATCCAGGGAATTCCTTATCTTCCTCAGATTCTCTCAAAGATAATAAAGCCCCTTTCCCTTTTTCCTTCTGACTGTTTCTCTGCTGCCACACCCGTCGTAAACCCATCAGTTTATGGGTCCATCGCAGTCCTGTGGGGCCTGGCCTCCTCTGCCTGGCTCCCATCCTGCCCTCACTTGTAGTTTTGACCTTGTGGAGGAAAAGAGAAAAGATGAATTCTGGAGACAGGCCTGTATTCCTCCAATCCTGTCTTATCTCAACAACATCTACATTAATAGTATCTGCCATCTGCTGGTGCATTGGGTTGGGAGATGGTCCCTGTGGGTGTGCTAGGCCTGGCTCTGACCATTAATAATGGTGAGTGATTGGGGCTGGCGAGATGGCTCAGTGGTCTAAGGCACCTACTTGGAACAAGCTTGGCAAAGCACAGGGACCGCGCGGTTCAATCCCCCAGCACCACATGCCATCCAGCCCCGCCCCCTGGTGGGCTGAGCTGGCCACACACACACACACACACACACACACACACTAAATAAATAAATGTTTTTTAAAAAATGGTGAGTGATTGAAGCAACATGTTTCTGTTTTACAGATTTTTTTTTTTTTTTTTTTTTTTTTTTTTGAGACACGATCTTGCTATGCCATCAGGCTGGCTTGGAACTCCCTGTATAGCACGTGCTGGCCTTAAACTCTCAATGATCCTCCTGCCTCAGCCTCTTGGAGGCTGGGTTATAGGCTTGCAGCTAACAGAACATTTGAAGGAAAATAATGCACAGAATCACTCGTCTCCCAGCCCAAACCACAACTCTTCCTGGAGTTAATCCTGGAAGTTAATGGGCTGTTACATGAATGGAAATGATCAGTATCTCAGGCCCAGAGAGGGCAGGGGCATACAGCCAGGGAAGGGAAGAGCCGGAACCTGAACTCTGATCTGTGGATCCCAAGTCTGTGTGTTCTCCTCAGCCAACCAGTTGGTACCTGCTCTGTGCTGGGCAAGCGCCAGGCCATGGTCCCTACCCTCTGGGTGGGGCAGACACACCCAGCATAGACCTGGGCTGTGACTCTGTCAGGGGTGTGCCAGGAAGCAGGCCCTGGAGGAGGGGACATTGACTCAGGACCCTGAAGGCTGAGGAGAGTTCAGAAGGTGACAGTTGAGGAGAGGTACAGGAGGCGGGCATTTCTGCCACAGCCTAAACAAAGGCCCAGGTGATCGGTTAAAAAGAAAGAGCACTTCGACAGCAAGAGTGCTCAGTCATGAAGCCATTGTGCTAGCCACAACTTTCTGAGCTCAGTCTCTGATCCAGGCTTTCAGAGCCAGAAAGGGCTTGTAGGTGGAAAGTGACATCTGCGGCTGTAGGGTCAGTGCCTCTCAATTGCCTCTCCCCCAAGATGCAGTCATACGCAGGGCCACAAACAAGAGCTCATTCACACCAGATACCACCTCACTTCCTATCTTTGTCCATTTCTCAGGTTGGCATACTGAGGCTCAGAAAAATGTCATTCTCCAGGTCACATATCTGGGAATGGCAGAGTTGAGTCTTAAACTGGGTCTATAGGTCTATCGTCTGTTTTTCTTTCTTTCTTTCTTTCTTTTTTTGTTCTTTCACAGTCTGTTTTTGTTGTTGTTGTTGTTGTTGTTGTTGTTGTTGTTGTTGTTTTGTTTGTTTGGTTTTTGAGACAGGGTCTCACCATGTAGTTCAGGCTGGCCTTGAACTTACTATATAGCCCAGACTAACCTTAGCCTTCCAGTGATCTCCCTGCCTCAGCCTCTCAAATGCTGGGGCTACAGGCATGCACTACCACTGCAGTCTGTGCATTTTTTTTTTTTT
>NW_004524613.1:7984096-8004431 GCF_000260255.1 Octodon degus
TTTTTTTTTGCGGAACTGGGGATTGAACTCAGGCCCTTGCACTTGCCATGGAAGCGTTTATTCCACTGAGCCATCTCCCTGGTCCTGCAGTCTGTGCTTTTGAACTATCATCCTAGCTCTAGAAAACTGTCTCATGAACTCCTGGAGATGGATTTAGGAACATGCTGGTAATATTTAAACAACTAGCTCTCTGGAAGAAAGGATGAAGGCTTGCTTTGTAGCCTTCACCACTTCCCAAGGTGTAAATACCCCCTCTGTGCCAGCGTGGCATCTGTGAGTGTGGCATTCAGAGCAGATGAGCACAATCAGTTCTTGCAAGTTGGGTGAACAGGGAAGAATCCTAACCCACCCTCCCTTGTCCCTTCTCTCCCTCTCAGGGTGACCACTAAGGCCCTTGAGCCCGTCAAGGAGCTAATGCAGGAGTGAGGAGGGCTGTGGAACCTGCTCCTCCAGCTGGACTGCCCTAAATCCTGGGAACCTACGGTTTAATTTTTAAACCAGCCTTGCAAACAGTGCAATCTTTCCACTGGCCCAGCTGGCTTCCAGGGCTGGCTCTACCCTAACTTTTGGGGGGCCTCCAACAGCCCCTTCCTCCTTTGGACTTCATGTCCCCCATAAAATAAATCCTAGCCATCTTCACATGCGTCAGCTTAGCCTTTCCAGGAATCTTATGTGACCAGTTTACTCCTGTTTTACAGAGAGAGAACTGGGCTGGAGAAACTGGTGGATTTGTCCAAGGCACAGCAGGGTGGCAAATGGCCTAGATGTGAACCCAGATCTTCCAGGCTCAAGCAAGGCCTTGCTTTTTCCTGGCCTACTCCGAGGAGGTATATTGTGTCCTGAGGCTTTTGCCACTCACATCTAGGATGATGCCCCTCACAGCTTCTCTGAGCAGGGACAGCTGTTCAGGGAGAAGCCCAGGCCACTTTGATCTGGCTGGGCCTCCATTTCCCATCTGTGAAATAGAAGCACTTTCAAAGAGGGGACGCGGAAGTGGCTGGTGGTATTTAATGCTGGCTTCAGTCCCACCAGTAACAGCGACCTTGATTCCAGGGGGGCAGGTGAGGAGCTGAGTGTGGGGCAGCCACAACCATCAGGGCAGATCGGGGCCCTGGGCCAGGAGATGGTGTGCAGTGTTTGCAGCACAGAGCAGCGGTTCCTCAATGCTACACTTTTCCTACTACACCTCCTGCCTTCTGGGTCTGGAGGGAGCCTCTTCATTTACTTGGCTCAGCCTTTTTTTTTTTTTTTTCTGGAACCGGAGATTGAACTCAGGCCCTTGAACTTGCCAGGCAAGTGCTTATTCTACTGAGCTATCTCCCCGGCCCCTTCTCTTCATTTACTTGGAAGACTGCTCCTCAGTGGAGTGGACCTTACAGTACATTTTCTTATGCATTTAAAAATGAAGATATGTAGGTGAGAATAATTGCTCCTCCTGCACTGTCCCTTCTGCCCCAATTCCCACTTGGAAGGATTTTTTTTTTTTTTTTTTTTGAGGCCTGAACATACCCTCAGAGCATTTCTGGTTTGGCTGGAGTATCTGGGTTCGAACCATTGGAAATTGAGCCTCACTGCTTTTTTAAGCAGGCACTTAAACAACTGAGCTAATGGGCTGGCCCCCACCAATTCCCACTTGGAGAAACCCAGGTCAAGGCTAGAGTCCAAAGCGTGGCTTTGGGCAATGACTCAGTTTCCCTAGCTGTAAAACGGGAATAATCACAGGTCACCTAGCCTACGTTGTTATAGTATTAGATCCTGAAGTCGGCCTGAACCTCCTAGTGTGGCGCCTGCAAGGGGTGAGTGTTCCATTGGTGCACAATTACGGGAATGGTGGACTGGGGAATACAGATAGGGGCAGAGCGAGGGTAGTTTGGCCCGGGGGCGGGGAGCACTCAGGGGCGTGGCGGGGCGTGGCTTCTCGCCGGCCACGCCCCTCGTACCCCAGGCTCTCTCTGCGCTGGTTCTGTCCCAGGTCACCGGCTAGGAATCCGTGTCCGCGCGCTTCCTCCTTCCTCCTCCTCCCGGCTGCTTGCCGGGCCCCTCCTCCTGCTCGCGCTCCCTCCCTTCTCTTCCCCTCCCCAGCCGCCGCCTCCCCCTCCTCCCCCTCCTCCTCCTCCTCCTCCTCCTCCTCCTTTTCTCTCAGTCTGTCTCTCCCGGCCCAGAATCCATTCCGGCCCGGGAGCCGGAGCGGCGAGGCCGCTGTCTGCCCGCCGCTGGCCATACCGGTCTGCCCTCCCGCGCCCATCTCCGGTGCACCCTCCTGCCCGCGCCCGCCGCCCAGGTGAGCGCCCCCGCCCCCGCGGCCCAGGCCCGGCCGGCTGGGGAGCCGCGCCCCGAGGCCTCCGGTGCCGGATCGCGGGCCCGCTGGGATCCTGTCCACTCCCCACTGCTCACCCCCTGGGCCGAACCGTGATCCCCAGCGCTGGGCGGCTCGGGGGGACCTGCCCGGCGCGGCCTTTTGTTGTGATGCCGCGGGGGGAGGGGGCTGGGCGGAGAGGGCCGGGGTCCCAACCGCGCGGGGACCCCCTCTGGCTCGCCTCCTCCTCCTCCCGGCCGGTTGAGACGCGGGAGAGCCCTGCCGAGCCCCGGCCAGGTCTAGGCCAAATCCGAAATCTGAGCCAATCGGCGCCGTGTCTAGCAGTGGCTGCCAAGCCAGGCGCCCCCATCCCTACGGAGAGGTGGGGGCGGAGGCCGAGCTCGCCGAGGGGCGCAGGGTGGGGGCGCCGGCCCTGCCGCCGGGATCTTCCTTCTCTCGTGGGGCCTCGGGTACGGCCTGGTTGCTGGCCTAGAAGGCACTGGGCCACACTAAGCTCGGTCCACACAGACCCCCGCCCCGCCCCTGAGCAGGCCCCGCAACCAGCAGCTCAGAAGTTGGCAAAAGTTTTGGGCTTCGCTACCAGGCCAGGTCCACTTGCTTACCTGGACAGGGGCTGTGGATGAGTATGAGTCCTCACCTGGCCACCACTTGCCGTCCTCTGTGTTCTCGTGTTCAGACACAGCTTTTCTGAGCCATGTCAGTGTAGGTGAGCTGGGGGACCGCTGAGCGGGTGAAGAGTGGGGTGAGTGGAAGGGACTCACCTGTGCGAAATGCCCAGGGCCCCTGGGTTCTTCAGTTGTACTGGAGAGTGGATGCAGGGGATTGTGGGGTCTGGGCAAGGCTGAGCCTCCTGGCCTATGTGCTGCTGGGGTAGTGGTCCCTGGGTCACCTGGTGAAGCCAGACCCAGCCACAGTGCAGCTGAGATCAGACTTGGTTTCCAGGGTGGGCCAGGCTTGGCTCTGCCCCAGAGAGGTGAAGTGAAGGAGAAACCTATGCTTCCCATTTTCCTGGATGACACTGGCCAAGGGGCTACCCCTTGGAGCCCCTATATGTAAAATGGGGCCCCTCTGGAGAAGATCCTATGTGCTTATGCAGCTCAGGCATAGTTTAGAGTAGGTACAGTTGTCAGGAGAGTAGTCCTATACTAGCTGAATTGCCCAAGGTGAGTGGAGTGTGAGGCTGCTGGCTGCACCAGATCTCCTTTTCAGAAGAGAATGGGGTTAGTGCCCAGAAAGGTGCCCTAGAGCCCTTTGCAAAAGAAACAGCTGCCACCCTCATGTCCATGTGACCCTAGGCAACTCACTGCTCCCACCAGCCTTAGTTTCATCAAGTCTAAAATGGAGCAATAGTAACAACTCCTAACACCTAGGAGGCAGGAACTCTGGTCTGTTGTCTTACTGCTTGGAGAAGGGAAGTGATTTCCCTAAGGCTACACAGTAGGAAGCTGACATTGGCCCCTAGACCTCAGAGGTGATTGAGTCTTACTGCCCTTGAATCCCTCTTGGTATCCATGGGTGCTCTGGATGGGACAGGCACACAACAGCGTTGGAGAAGCTGCATGATTGATGGAAGCCATGAAGCCTCTCTGGGGATGTGGTATGTGCTCCAGTGATGTGGTCTTTCCATCCTTGGAAGTGACTTACTGTGTGTCACCATTCTCAGCTGACTGCCTGCCATGGCCCTCAGGTGCACCCCTGGGCCTCATCAGGTCTCTGCCAGGAGAGCCTTTTCCTCCAGGAGCCCCAGGACCCCATGTCAGCCTTCCCACCCAGACTGGCTGGGGCCTACCTCTCCCAGCAGGAGCCTGCCCCACATCTCCTCCTGAGTTGGCCGTGGCCCACAGCCTGGCTCTTGCTTTGGCTTCCTCCCTGATTTTCACCCATGGGTGGGGGATGTCACTCTCCCCAACTCCAGGAGCCACTCCAGGGAGGATGTGGCTCAGTGACCTGCTGACAGACCCCCTTCCCACTTAGCCCTGGTCCTCAGCTGACTTTGTCCCCCCACTTGGAGACTGAGTGCTGGGTGCCTTCTGTGTACAGAACCTTTGAACTTGGCTGAGCAGTGTTGTGGTGGGTCGGTATGGAGGGCTTTCAGGAGGTGGTGCCTGAACTGAGGGGAGTAGCTGCCCCCACAGCAAAGATCACTTTAATTTTTTCTCTCCTGCTCAGATACTTCTCAGGGCTCCTGGGGTGGTGGGCAGTAGGCAGTCTAGTGGGTACTCCCTGGGGAATTGTGACCAGGTTCCTGGCCTCCCCAAGTTTGACTCTGGAGCCAAATAGCAAACAAGTTGCAAGAAAAATTAATATACAATTGCAGATGAGCTAAGGCTCAGAGAGAGGCCTGGGAACAGGGGAACCTTGAAGGAAGAATGAGGGGAGTGGCCAGGCACAGAGCTAGGGAAGGCTGCCTAGGTCGGGGGAGTATACTTGCAAAGGCCCTGAGTGGAGGAGTGTGGAACCCCGGGAATACCTTGAGGCTGGAGCACTGAATGGAGGGAGGGAGGGAGAGGTAAAGCCCGGCCTTGTTATCAGCAGGGCTGGACCTGGTGAGGGCTCCAGGCCTTGGAGAGGAGCTTGGCACCATCTTTACATAGGGCCTGAATAGCATCCTATGTCTGAGCATCCTCATGCCGAGGAACAGGCCATGGTCCAGCCCCACACAGCTTCTTGAGGGCCTGCTGGAGGTGCAGTGGAAGCCAAGGGAGCCATTGCTGACCAGACACCTGTGGAAACAGATACATGGGCAGGCCTAACCAGGTCTCAAGAGGGGAAGGCATGTGATGCTGGGAAAGCCAGAAAGCCCAAGAGCCAGACATTAGGGAAACGCAGTGATGTGAGATGGGATGGAAGCTTGGGAGTGAGGTGAGGAGTAGGGAGGGTCAGCAAGAGAGATGGAGACAGTAAGTGTTTGTGAGTTGGATGAGCCTGGGTTCAAGTTCTCACTGGCTCACTTGTGACACTTCCTCTGGTGAGGCCTCAGTTTCCTCGTCTAAGAAGTGAAATAGTGCGCCTTTGGGTCATTCGCTGTATCTTTCAGAGACTTGCTTTCTTCATCTTGAAAATGGGGCAGCAGGTATCTTCCAGGTTAGGCTTAAAAGAGGGCTCTGTGCTCAGTGCCTGGAACCAGTAGATTCTCAGAAAATGGACCCCACTTTGCGTCCTGTTACACTGGGCAGGTCAGCTGGCACTTCTTATGGCCTCATCAGCGGTGTGGTCACAGCCTTGAATGGATGATCTCATTGAATTTGAAGGGCTGGTCTAAGAGAGGACATTGGCAGTTAAGGTCACCGATGTGCTGGGTGACCTTGAGCCCTCTGCCTTCCCTGAGCCTTCTCTGTGTGAGAGAAGGCTGAACTGGGAAGTGAGCCCCAGTCCAGCCCTGCTCAGCTCTCTGAGAGCCTGTGGGAGGTGAGACTGGGCAGATTGGGTGTGTTCTCCAGATGTAAATACTAAGACTCAGAAAGGAAAAGCCACTTGTCCAGGGTCTCTCAAGTGACAGGGCCAGGCCTGGGCCCCAGTGCCGCGCACTCCGTAGGGCTGCCTAGGCCCCTACAGGCCTCAGAGGTCCTGTGAAGGCCCTGTTCCCCGCTCTGGGGCTTTGACCAGAGCCTCATTTCCTGCCTCTGGTGTGGCCCTGCTCCCCTCTCTCTCTGGTTCCCACAACCCTTTACTTCCCCCCTCTGCTCCTCCTCCCCCTTTATCTCCCTGGGAAACTGCTCTGGCTTCCATCTGAATGGGGGAGGGGACACTTCCTCTGGTGAGGCCTCAGTTTCCTCGTCTAAGAAGTGAAATAGTAAATCGTGGATCCCAGGGTGTCCAACAGGACTAAAGTACTTTACAAAAATTAGATGCTCAATAAATAAGGGTGGGGAAGTGCTAGACATGAGCTGAGATCCTTTTTTGGCCACTGAGGCCCCTTCTTGGGTTTTAGTTTCTGAAACTAGAGAGTGGGCATGGGATTTATACCTCACAGGGCAAGGGGAGGAGAGGAAGCTCTAGCTTCATCTGGTGGCTGTCTTGGCCTTGCCCCTATATTTCATTATCTTTTTTTTTAATGTATTTAGTACAGGGTCTGCAGAGTCTACAAGGTCTCATTACACAGATTGGACTCGTAGTGATCCTTCTGTTTTCAGCCTCCTAAATGCTGGGATTACAGGCGCACGCAACCTCACCC
Source organism: Octodon degus (assembly GCF_000260255.1). NCBI lineage: Eukaryota > Metazoa > Chordata > Mammalia > Rodentia > Octodontidae > Octodon > Octodon degus. The sequence continues at coordinate 7,990,588 of NW_004524613.1, forward strand.
ATTCTCCATTGCCATCTCAGTGCACCCTGGGGCAGGGCCAGCATGGCACTCTGGGGATCGAACACCCAGGCCCTGTGTCGGCCTAAGCAGGTGCTTTAATCCACTGAGCTATCTGGCCCTGTATTTCAACCTCATTCCCAGCTGAAAGTCCAAAGTCAAGGTGCTTAGCCTCTGTGAACCTCTGCCTCTGATTGGCTCCTTTGTGAGAATTAAGTCTCCTAACATAATCCCAGTGGCTTGAATCTACGGCTATTCAGCAAATATCACACCTTTTTTTTTTCCTTTCCTTTTTTCCTCTTGTATAGATATCATCCGTCCCTCTTTTGGCCTACAGCTCAAATCACACAGACTTGAAGTGTTCTGCTGAAAAGCATTCTGAGGTCCAGACCTGACTTTGTGGGAAAGAGTGAGGTGATAGATTAGTAATGTCTGCCATAGACAGAGGCTGAGCGACTACTGTATATGCGTCATGTGTTTGTCATTCTTGATCTATTCAGACCTTTTCTTTTCACTATGGAGGAAATGAGGCCAGAAAGACCCAGGGCAAATCATCCAAGCTGGGAGAACAGTGCAGATCTGTCTTTTGATCTAGGGCCCTTCCCAGCTTGCCTGCCTGCCACCTCTACCACAGTATAGACTGTGGCCTGAGTTGAGGGATAGGTAACTGGGGAGCATTGTAGAGCTGGAACGCAAGCCCCTTTGCTGTGAGACCTTGGACAAGTGATTTATCCCCAACATTGGTCCCTTCTGCTCTTCCTGTCCCTAAAACTACCCTGAGAAGTTCCAGAATAAAAGGAGAAGCTGGAAGGGAGAAGTTGAACGGTCTTGGCCCAGCCCCTTCTGTCCTGGTCCTTTGTTTCCTCATCTGCACAGTGTGTGCTCGTTGTTCATCTGGATTCTAGGATGGCACCGTGGTGCTGTCTTCCCCAGGGACAGGCCTGGCTGAGTCCTTTTTGGTGCCTGCGTGGGGCTGGGGTATCAAGCATGGGTAGAAGGTAAAGGCTGTAAAGCTGTTGGAGGCTGCAGGATTGGGTCTTTTGAATCCTTGGGCTCTGGAGCAAGCACAAGCCGAGGGCGGATGCTGGTGGAAACTGGCTCCAAGTGGCATCCGGAAGCATGGCCTCTCTGTCAAGGACTGATTAGCTCTTCTCAGACGACTTCATACAAGTTTGTAGCCTTCATCTCACTTTGCCTCATATTGATATCTGCTCGTTGTACCCTCTGGAGTTGGATCACAGTGAGGTCATCTTCTCCTGGAGGTGGGTAAAACTTTTGTTTTGTTACAAAGAAAAGACAGGCTCAGAGAAACTAAGGGCTCAGGTATTGTCACCCAGAAAGTGCAACATGAGCCTAGACTTTTGGTACTTGAGTCCTATTGATCTCGGTGTGGCTGACCTTTTTCCAGGTGGTGCTGGGGGCAGGTGACACTGGCTCTCTGCCCTTCCAGCTCTGCCTGATGGGACTCCATTCAGACCTGGAGTCCAGGGCTCTTGCATGCTCATGGAAGTAGAAAGACCTTTAAAGCCAGTTGGCTGTGGGTTTGAGCCCTGCCTTAACCACTGGTGTGCTGTGTATGCTGGTGGGAAAATGACTTCCCTGAGCCTCAGATCCCCCATCCATGAAGGAGGGATGATGGTGCTAGTGCCGGCTTTGACAAGGTGATGTGAGGGTCAGCTCAGCGAAAGTGTGCTAAGTGCTTGCCTCGGGGGCCTGCATACAGCCAGGGCTTGATGTTCCCTAAGCAGGCAGGAAACCGGGGCTCCTGCAGGCCTGCTGATCTGGAAGTCCCAGGGCTCTTGTTGGTCACCATGGTCTGTGGCTGGTGCCTCCTGTGAGGCAGAGTGGAGGGAAAGCTTCCTGGAGACAGGCAGGCTTGGTTGTTGGATTGATCAGAAGCCACCAGCTCCATCTAGCCCTCCCAGACCCAGTTCCCACTTCAGTCCTTTCCTGCCTGTCACCTGTGATGGCGTCCCTGTGTCCGATGTCTCAGCTTGGCCTTTGAGGCCCCGCCCTGAACAGGGCCCATCTGGTCAAAGGTGGCTGCCATGGGCTTGAGAAGCAGGAACTATGTTTGCCTTTGTTTTGTTGGGGGGTGGCTGAGGCTCCCAGCGCTTCTCTTGGCCTGAGCTGCGGGACTTCATCGTCTCCCACGTTTCCCAGTCATCCAGGGGACCCCATTGCCCCTCTGAGCCTTCGCCCGTCTTCCGCCCTTGTCTCTGCAGGTTCCCCCTTGCTCAGTACCTTTCCTGGGGCCGAGGCACTGTGGGCTCCAGAGAGCTGTTACTCTCCCTCCTCTCACCGCATCTGTGTCCTCCCCTGTGGCCCCTGGACATTATGCCATGAATGATAAGTCACGAGGCTCTTTTGCCTCTAAAGGCATGGGGTGATAATTCTCACTCTGGAGCCTGCAGCACTTTACATAGCACTTCCCACAGTCACCTCCACACAGGGCTGGGGGAAGGACAGAAACTGGGTTCTTGCCAGGGGCTTGCTTGGGCAGTTGGGCTTCTACCCCACTGCCGGGTTTCCCCAAAGTTCCATGAAAAGGTGGCCTTATCAAAATAAGGATTGGGAGGCTCAGAGCGGTGAAGTGGCTTGCCTGAGGTCACAGAGCACTGAAGGGGCAGATCTTGGAGGCTTCTTTCTAAGAATCAGTGTGGAGTCCAGGAGACTTCTCCATCCTCAGCAGCTGTGTGACTTGGGAGTCAGGTCACTGCTTGGTGCCTCACTTTTTTGTTGTTGTTGTTGTTGTTTTTGTACTGGGGATTGAACTCAGAACCTTACTGCTTGTCCTGGCAGGACCCACTTGCCAGGCAGTCACGCATGCTGCTGAGCCATCTCCCTGGCCTTATGCCTCAGTTTCCATCTGAGAGCATTGCTTGTTTTAAGGCTTCTGTGAGGATCTCCACATGTGTGATGCCAACAGGTAGAGAGTAGTGAGTAGGTGTTGGCTGCTGTTATGGTTTATGTGAACCTGGGGAGGAAGGGAATGACAGTCCCATTCTCCAGCTGAGCAGACTGAGGTGCAGAGAAGGGCAATTGTGTTGGCCAGGGCACAGTGCACTACCACCTTCCTCCTGGGACATATCCCACTTTCCAAAGGAGAAAACTGAGACCCAGAACCTGGGAAGGGACGTGCCCATGATTCCAGTTTCCTGCCTTGAGACTGGGTGGACGCCTCTCTGTCCGCTTACTTGATCTGGACCTGGGGCATATTGCTTCTCCTCACTGAGCCTCGTATTCCGCATCTGGGAAGTGGAGGTAGTAAAAGTGTATAGATTGGGGCTATAGTCATCTCCATAAAACATTTAGCTCGAGGCCTGGCCCAGAGGAAGCATCCAGCAAATAGCTACAAGGAATAGGGTCCTGTCTCCTTCAGGACGTGTTCTCTCATCTGCGCAATGGGTCCATCCATGCTGCACAGCTGATTCTAACCCCTTCTCACAGTGGCTCTTCGGTCTGACACCTCACGAGTGGCGGAGTTGAGGATGGCAGGTGGGGCCTCCTCCTCTGCTTAGCAGGTCCCTGGGCTGTGTGGCTGCAGCTGCTGCCACAGCATCTGGTCTGTCTGCCTCCTGTGCTGCTGCCCTGGGCGAATGGCTTCTCTCTTTGACTCCCAGTTTCTGAGCTGGGAGATGGGAGCAGGAGTTTTCCCTCAAGCACTGTAAGGACTGGACAAGTGCACTGTCCCCAAATGTCTACCATGCCAGGCTTCTAGAAAGTGTCATGGTTAACCGGCAGTGGTCAAGGTTCCAAGGATGGGCAGGATTCTGATTGGCAGGAAAGGGTAGCAGCATTCCTGGCAGTGACCTTGGGCTTGAGGGTGGGACAGTTTGCAGGCCATGTGGCTGGTGAGTTAGGTGGGCAGCGCCCCAGGCTTGGACCAGCCCTGGAGGACTGCTGGGCCCAGCCATCTCTTCTGCTCTCCCCACCCCCACCCCTGCCAGGTGTTCCCGAAGGCCCCGGAACCAGATGAGCCACTGTTCTATTTGGGGACAATTCTGCTGTTCCCGTTTCTCTCCTGTGCCCTAGTTTTAGAAACGACGTGGGTTTGGTTACCAGTTGGCCATTTGCACAGAGCTCCCCCCTCCACCCACTCCACCCAAACCTTCGCTCTGTGGGCACTGTGGGCAAGCAGCACTCTGCTGCCCCTGGGAGTGCTATGGTGAGAAGGTGGCAGCTGGCCTGCCATTACCTACCTACTGGTGATGCCTGGGCCTGTGGTGGGTGCTGGGGACCCCAAAGATGCTCTTTGGGGACAGCTTGTACTCTTGGGGAGACAAATACAGACCCTGATCTTTGTCCTACTGTGGGGTTGGTGCCACTACCACAATGCCAGGAGGGCTTCCCAGAGGAGGTGACATCTGGCCTGCGTCTTACAGTGTGAGCAGGAGCTCAAGAGAAGAAAAGGGCAAGGACATGCTTGGAAGAAGGGACACTGTGCACAAATCCTGGAGGAGGGAAGTGGTCTTCTGTACATGTGGAGCCTGGCGAGGTGGGAGTGGCAGGTGTGTGCCAGATGGATGGAAGGGGACAGTTAGTCTGGCTTCTCTTTGGGGCACTTGGCCTGGGAGTGGAGCAGGTCCCACCCCCACCCATGTGTTGCCTCAACAACCCTTTTCTTTGTCCTTCCAAGGTAGGGATCTGGAGCCCACTGTGGGTTGGGAGAGAGGGACTGGTGTGGGCTCTGCAGGGAGTGGGCCTAGAAAAACCTCCTAGATTGGGTATGGTGACTGCCAGGTAGGACAGCAGACTCTGGGACAGTGGTGCTTGAGCCACGCCTGATAGAGCAGTGTGTACAGCGCCTCGGGAGCTCGCAGGCATCACAGGCAGGTGGAGGGCCCAGGAGACATGGGTGCTCAGCACTGTGGTTGGCGCTGGCTCAGACAGTTTGGCTTTGGTGAGGTGGATCTGGGCTTGCTGGAGAGAAAGTGGGTGCCACTGCCCCTAGTCCTTCTGCCCACAAAGCCTTTCCCGAAAGGGCAGGCACAGGCTGGCAGGAAGTGGGGACACCCTGCAGCCCAGCTGCTGGAATCCAGGGTGCCTGGGGCTTAGGGTGAGGGCTCCCTCCCAGGGCACAGTGCCAGTGGGTGAGGGCCAGCTCCTAAGACTCCTTCTCTAACCCAGAGGGTCTGCCCACTGTGCTGCCACATTGGCCTGGTTTTGAGCTTGATTGCTTTCTGAGAGTCTTTGGCCAAGTATCTTTGCCCTTTCTAGCCTCAGTTTCTCCACCTGCAGAAATGAGGTCATCCTAGAGCTTCTCTCCTGGGGTCTTTGAAAAGGTGAGCTAAACTGGAGGACTGGACCAGCCTCTGTGGCTGCCTTTGAGCTGTGGCCCCAGCTGCCTGTGGTGCAGAGGGACAGCTTCCGCTGGGGCCTGGCTCTCAGCACTGAGCACAAAGCCCCTTTGTGGTAGGACAGAGGGAGTCTGGGAGTCCCCCTCTGGGAGCCAGGGCTTCCTGCCCCCTCCTTTGCACTCCTTCCCCAGAGAGAAGGAGCTCCCTGAGGCGAGGGTGGGAAATGGCAGCTGGGTTTGCAGGGTCAGAGTATGGTGGCTGGTGACCCCAGGCAGACTCTCCATTCTCTGGGCCATCTTCTCAGGAGCCCGCTGTGATGCTATGCTCATTCATTCATTCATTCATTCACCCATTGATCAGTGCTCTTTCTGTGCCAGGCCCTGTGCTTGTGACCAATGTCTGTTCTGACCCCCAAGCTAGGTCCCCACACACCCAGCTACACACTGTTGAGTGTGACAACCACCACAGAATAGTCAGCCACGAGGGAGGCAGAAGTGTCTCTGTCCTCATGAGACATATACCCACACGGTGAGTCACGTCCTGGTGTGGGCCAGGAAGGGGAAGTTGAAGGCCCCCACTGGGGCTGAGTGATCAGGGAGGTCTTCCCGGAGGAGGTGGCTTTTGACCTGGAACTGGAAGAGGGTACAGTTGGCTAGGTGTGTTGCTATTTAGACATGTGGTCAAGAAGGGCCTGTTGGAGCAGGAGGATGGAGGGCTGCAGACCTGGAAGGGAAGAGTGTATGCGTGTGGGAGAGGTGTACCCTGGGCCGCACAGACCTTGAGTGCAAAGGCTGAGGCGAGGGAGGGCTGCAGGCGGCTGGTGTGAGTGGAGCAGAATGCAGGGAGGGGGTGGGGCTGGTGACGGTGCTGTAGGGCTTGTGTCCTTCGTCGTCAGGCGAGGGGTGTGAGAGGGATTAGACTGGCATCTCAGAAAGGCTGTCTGCTTGGCATTGGAGTCCTGAGAGAAGGTCCAGTGGCTGGACTAGGCTGCGGCTCTGGTGCAAGGGAGGAAGGGACACAGGGCATGATTGCAGGGACACAGGCTACACAGCTTGGGACTGGATCACATGGGAAACAGGGCTGAGGACGCATCCTTCCTCTTTAGGGCAGCTGGTGATGAGGCAGAGCGCTCCTGGCAGCTGGAGGCTTCTGCTTCGCATGGCTGCCCCCTCTGCAGCCACAAGGCCCAACGGTGGGCTTCCCCACCCTATTTAGTTACTGAGCTTTAGACTTCCGGAGTCCCTTAGGTGACATGGCAGGACTTCCCCATTTTCAGGGGAAAACTGAGGCTCAGGTTGGTTGCCCATGGCTTGGATGACATAGTGGGCCTGGGTTGGGCCTCTCAGGACTCTGGATTTGAGACTATGGACTCTGTCCTCCAGACTCCAGCTGACCGCTTGGGGTGCATCTGTTTCCTGTGTTGGGCTGTCTTGGCAAGGTGGAGACTGGGCAGTGTGACCCCGGGCAGGGGGCCTGGGTTCTACTCTGCTCGGCATATAAATTGGGCCCCAATTTCCCCAACTGTGAAAAGGGCACAGTAATGGTCCTTCCTTCACGGTGCCTTTGGGAAGAGAGAGGTCTGCAGCACAGGTTCAGGGATCGGTAGGCATTTTGATTATTGCTGTTTTCAATGGCTTGTTAGGGCACCTGTGCATAGCTGGGAGAAGACTGGAGTTGCCAAGTGGCATCTTGCATAAGACAGCCCTGTGGGACTGAGGGTGCCTGGAATCCATGCCCTGAAACACTTTCCACACAGGGAATTCTGAGTTCAAGAGGGCATCTGGGGCTGCACACCAAGATGTGTGAACAGAGGTCATGAGGGAGGCAGAAGTGGGGACAGACCAGGGTTTAACCAGGTCTGCAGCTGCTGCCCTGGGGCTCAGCTCCCCACCCTCCTCCAGGGCTCACTCTCCCAGCCTTGCTCTGCTGCTACCCACTTTGGTCAGGGGCTTCCAGCAGCAGTAGTCCCAGTGGGAAGGGATCTCCCTCTTCCTGCCTGGGGGACTCTCGAGAGCAGCAGGGTGGAGGCCAAGTGTCTCTATGGAGTAGGATGGAGGGGAGCTCTGAGGTCAGCCTTAGCTGTGTGTTCCCTGGCCGGAGGCCCTGTTTCGGGTCCTGTTCTCAGAAGCATCCTGCACCTCTGTCCCATGGGCCAGAGCCTCCAATCACTCAGCCTCACTGTACTGGCAGAGCCGGTTTGAGGCTCTCTGGCCCTGAGCATGCTTGCATGTGAACGCAGGACCAGACATGTTCTGGCTGCTCTGGCCCTCAGATGGCCTCTTGCTCACTCCTTACTCAGGCAGGGGCACCTGAGAGGGTGTGCCAGACAGGTGAAAAATGAGTGTGGATGGCTGGATAGTGGGGGTGGGGTTGGATGGTCGGGGATAGGCTTTGGGCTGGACAGACTGAAGGCTGAGACCTGTTTCTTCCTCTTGTGGGGCCCCTTTCTTACATTCACTCATCTGTCTACCCATCCACCTACCCACCCATCCACCCATCTATCCATCCATCTAAACTATCTATCTTCTATCCATCTGCCCACCCACCTACCTGCCTATCCACTCATCATCCATCTACCCACCATCTGTCATCCAGCCACCCATCAACCATCCATCCTGTCCAGTCCTATCCCATCCCATCCCGTCTCATCCATTTATCATTAATCCATTTACCCATCCACCCAACTACCAATCTACTCACCTATCCCTTTGTCCATCCATCCATCCATCCATCCATCCATCCATCCATCCATCCATCCGTTTTCCATTCATCTGTCCACTATCTACTCATCTTTTCATCTATTCATTTGCCTGTCTATTCACTCATCTATCCATCCCATCCCACATCCACCCCTGCAACCCCCCCATCCATCCATCCAGCACATGTCCACTAAGTAGTCCTATGTGCCAATGTTCTGGAGGCTGGAGGTACAGCAAAGAACCAAGCAGACACAAACTCCTGCCTTTGTGGAGCTCCCTGTCTAGTACTGACGATAGAAGCACAACAAATGGGAACTGTATGTGTGGCATGTAGGAGGGTGCTGAGTGCCATGAATCCTACAGAGAGCAGGAAAGGGGGCTGAAATGCCACTGGGTTGCAGTTAAGTGAGTGGCCAGGAAAGGAACTCATATTGATGGAGGGGCAGAAGGGACCAGGCATCTCCCTAGGAGAGAGTCTAGGACAAAAGCAGTCAGTGCAAAGGCCCTGAGACCAAATATGTGCTGAGCACTGGAGGAACAGCAAGAGGCAGGGAAGTGGAATGAGCAGGGAGAGAGTAGAGGGAACAGGGAAGGGGGCCAGCAAGATGGAGGGGCCAGATGTGGCAGGGCCTCTGGGCCATTCTGCAAATGCTGACTTTTCACTGCAGAGAGATGGGGGTCGCAGAGGACTCTGGGTGCACAAGACTGCTGTGTGGAGAACAGATGGGGAGGGGCAAGTGGATGCAGATGGAACATTGAGGTAGCTGCTTGGTCTGCCCACCCTGAGGTGGTTGTTTCAAAGGGGCAGGGGGGTCAGCGTTTGTTCTCATTATTAATTTTCAATCTTCCTTTCCACATTGTTTTTGAGGCAGGGTCCTGCTGTGATGCCCAGCCTGGTCTGGAACTCATGGGCTCCAGTGATGGCCCCTACACCTCCCCCAAGGAGCCAGACCTGTAGGCCTGTGTGGCAGCAGCCCACCCATTAATGTAGTGAACCCGGGAGACCATCAAGGAGCCTCAGCACCACTCACCATGGCCTGTGCCCCGTTGCTGCACACTCCCATATTGTGTCATTTTAGTTTTTGTATCCTTTTTAAAGCAAATCCTAGATATCCTATTTCTTACATAAATATTTCAGCGTATATCTCTAACTTTTTTTAGAGCACTCAGGACCTTACGCTGGCCAGGCAGGCGCTCATGCCACTGAGCTATCTCCCCGGCCCCCAGCCCTTGTGTAAAAAAGCAACCACAAAACCATAATCTGTCTAAAAGAAATTAGCTAGGGCTGGCCAGATAGCTCAGCAGATTAAAGCGCCTGCTTAGGCAGATGCCGGGGCTGGGAGTTCAATCCCTGGCTTGCCGTGCCGGCCCTGCCCCTGGGGTGCACTGAGACAGCAACTGAGACTCTGCGTGGTATTGTGCCTATAATCCCAGTTCTTGGGAGGCTGAAAAAACAGGAAGGATCATGAGTCCAGGCTGTGTATTGAGACCCTGCAGACCCTGTACTAAAAACGAACAATTACATTAAAAAAATAAAAAAAAATCAAACGCATTAACTGTGATTCCTTAATATTGGCCACAATTCCTTCCTTCCCCAGATATATTTTGATAGTTACGCTGATGTCTCTGGGGCTCTCTCCCATGTGAACGTGTGGAGTTCATGACAGCTCCACTTCAGGGGCTGTTGTGTGATCCTTTAGTTAAGATCCAGAGCATAGGGGTTGGCAATTAGTAGGTGCTCAATAAATAACAGCTGCTGTAGTTACTTGATTGACAGTGAACTTGCTAGGGTCTCGGCTCAGCTCTGGAGGCTCCACAATGGCGAATTCATTTCATCCTCACACAGTTCTTTGAAGCAGGTCATCATATTTTATCCCAGTTATTGGGGAGGAAATGGAGGCACAGAGACGTAGAGAAACCTTCCCAAGGCCACACAGTGAGGAAGGGCCAGAGCTGGGTTTTGAGCCCAAGTGGTTTAGCTCTTAGTCTCCATGTCATGGGTACTCTGTGAGTCTGGAAAAGAGGGGAACCTCCCTTTGCTAGGTGTGGGGGCAGGTGACGTTGGTGGTCAGCTCATTAGGGTGCCCTGGAGTCCATGGGGCAGGGGGAGATGAGGCGGGTGGTGAAGCTTCGTGGCAAGGGCAGCGTGGAGGTAGGGGGATAATCGAGGTCAAGGGGCAGGAAGGAGGGAGCATATGGTTGGCCTCCATTCCCTGAGCAGCTCTGGGAAGGCTCTGCCCACCTTGGTGATCCCAGCCTGCAGCCCAGGCTCAGAGGCGTCTCCTGAGAGCATTTGCCAGAGTCACTGGGACGTGGCTGGGTAAAGCGAGGCTGGACCCTCTGAAGCCACATGCCTGTGGGCTTCGAGTGGGTGGGGGCTGGGCGCTCCTGCCCACCAGTGTCTCCACAGGGAAGGCTGCCTGGGTGTGGGCGGGAGAAGGGGGCACTGTGTGTTCCCAGAGCCGCAGTGCCAGAGCGGCTGTGAGAACAGCGGGCACCGTGGGCAGGGGCCTGCTGGCAGCGCCCCCCACAGCCTAGCACCATCAGCACATGGGGGTGGGCCAGCTGGGGCCCTGAGAGGTGACCTTGGGGAGGCTGGGGGAGAGGCGTGCTCATCACTGTGGGGTTCCCTGTGGTCACCCCATCCTGGGGGTTCTGTTCCAGGCTTCCGGATGGTCAGGCATTTGTGCAGTGAAGAGGTGCCGAGTGCAGTTGAGGGTGTGGCTTGCTTAGGGTTCCTGTGATTCTGATGGCCACGTGGCTATTGGTCCCATGGAATCCCTGGCAGCCCGAGACCTGCTTGGTCACGGGTCCCTTGGGACCACAGTTTCCTCTTTCAGCATCTCCTATCAAGGCTGGGGCCCCAAGAACCTTCAGTCCCAGTGTCCCTGCCCAGATCCTTGCTGTGTGGTGGGCCCAGCCTTGCTGTGTGACCCAGGGCTGGCACCCCCCCCTTTCCTGAACACCCAGCTTCTCCTCTGTGGGGAGACTAATCAGAAAGCCTCCTGCAGAGTAGGCCTGTGACCTCTTGGCTTCAGAGGGTCCGGCCTTGCTTTACCCAGCCCCATCCCAGCGACTCTGGCAGATGCTTTCAGGAGACGCCTCTTTCCAGGCCCCTCTGAGGTATCTGGGGAAGCAGCTAGGTGGGCTGGGGTGGGAGGAGTGAAAATCCCAACCTTGCCATCTTCACCATCCGCAAGATGAGCCAGCTGTCCCCTCTTGGTGACCTCACTATTGAACATGGGGCCTTGGAGGAGTGCGAGACAGTGGGAAGTGGGCATGGTGGAGCCAGCCCCGACTCCTGCTCTCCCGCCCTTGGCTTTCCCTAGTGACTTCCCCTGGAGCTGTGCAAAGCAGCGCTCTGCCTGAGTCACACCCTCTCCATAGCTGCTCAGCCTTTGCCTTTGGCAGAGATGTCCCCTCTCTTTGGAGGCCCACCGCACTTCAGGGGCCTCCACTTGCCCCTCAGCCTCTGGCGCCAGGTCACTGTGCCCTGATGGAGTCTCTGTGGGCGAGGCCTCTGTGCCGCTGTGCTGCCTGCTTGGCTTTCCAGGCCGTCCTGACCTGAAGAGCAGATCCCCTCGGGGCTCTTGGAGCCAACCCAGCCAGGCTGCCGCTCGATGACCCCAGCCTGCCTGGCTGTTGGGCCTCTGCCCGCCATGCCTGCCTCCTGGCTGCCCTCCCTGTGCCTCCTGTTGGGTGTGGTGGAGAGAGGATGGGTGCTGGGGTCACTTGGATCTGGTTGGCATCTGGCTGTCACTTCCTGATGGGGCAGCTTCCTGCAGGGCCGGTGTCCTCTGGTGTGGCTGCATCCTGCTCCAGGCTGCTGGGAGCATGGCAGGGGCAGTGTGAGCCCCAGTAGGAAAGAGCGGGAGAGGCACAGGGCTTCTTACCCCATCAGCAGCACCTCCTGCCATCCCTCGCCCCGACTGGCTGAGCACTGGAGCCACCAGATGACACTGGGAGGTGGCTGGTTAGACACCTCCCTGTCCCATGGACCTTTCAGTGTCTCCTTTTAGGGAGAAGCTCATGGGGAGGAACATGGCACAGCTTTGGGAGTTGGAGTTTTAGGCACAGTGTTTGACTTACCTGTGCTTTAGTTACTTCCTCTGTAAACTGGGTGATAAGAACAGCACCTAGTAAGTGGTGGATAAATGTGAGCTTGTGCAATCCTTACCCACTCCCTCCCTCTGAGGCCACTGTCCTTTCTACATCCCAAACCACACAAAAAGAACACTGCAGGTGAGCAGGCAGTCATTTGGTAATGAAAAAGAAGAGTTCTAGTGATAGTCCCTGCCCCCAGGGAGCTGCCTGCTAGCGTTGGGACCTGGAGGAACCAGGAAGAGACACCTGCAGGTGACAGGGCTCACTGGATGGAGCTTGTACTCGTAGGACCTTCCCCGCAGGCTGTTGCAAGGCTGTGTGTCATCAGCTGGGGACTGGCCCAGGAGAGGCACGGGTCACATGCTCCCTCTAACTGGTCCTGCTTAGGCCTCTGGGCTGTGTGCTGACACCTGCCCGCCTCTGCTCTGGAATGGGGGCACTGGGCATGAGGAAGAGGCCCAGGCCTGTCCCATCCCCTCTCTGTGTGGCTTGGGGCCAGTTCTCTCCCTCTCTGGGCCTTCATCTCGCATTTTAGAAACTGGGCTGGCCAGCAGACTCTGCCCAGCTGGGACTGTGACCTGAGGGAGAGGCCTCAGGAGATCTGGGAATGCAGTGGGCCCTTGGCTGCCTCGGATGGTGGTCTGGGCACCTGAGTTGGCTGGCCTCTTGGAGCCACTCTTGTCTCCCCTGAAAGGCGAGGCCGGGGAGAGGGCTCAGTGGAATAAGTGCTTCCTTGGCAAGCGCAAGGACCTGAGTTCAATCCCCCTTTCTGCCAAAAAAAAAAAAAAAAAAAAAAAAAAAGAAAAAGAAAGGTGAGGCTGCCTTTTCCTGTGTAGCAAGGTCCTGGTGAATGCAGGAGACTGGGATGTGATAGCAGGCACCATGATAGGAATAGGAAGGCTGCGTGGCGAGGCTGGCCTGGCTCATGCCCGAGGCGTGGGTGCCTCGGAACAGGCTGCAGGAAGCTCCAGTGCACTCCTTTTGGACCCCAACCCTGGCCTCTACCTCATGGCCCAGGCTTTCATGCTTCCGTCTCCAGAGGTGACCCCACACCCCTACTCACAGCCTCCTGTGTCCCCGCCCTCTCTCTGCACTGCCAGCTGAGAAATGCTCACAGAGGGTGCCCTGCTGAGAGGGGCTCTGTCAGGTGAGCGTGCACCAGGAGGCCCTGGCTGCTTCCGCATCTCTGACGGAAGCCAGAGCCAAGAGAGGCTGTTTCAGAAGTTTGTCACGTTCTCACAGAGCTGTGCAGCTCTTACCACAGGCAACTGCAGAACACTGTCATCTCAAAAGAACCTGTACACATCACAGTTGATCCCTGCTTCCCCTAAACCTGCCTGCCCCCAACTACTTTCTGTTCTACTTTGTCTGTTCTGGATGTAAATGGAAGCTGCATACAATACAGGTATGTGGTTTTTGTAACTGACTTTTTTGTGTAGCATGTTTTCAAGTTTTTATCTTTCTTTTGTAATTATATAAACTTTTAAAATTGACATAAATAAATGTACACATTTATGGGGTACCATGTAGTGTCTGGAAACGTACATACATTGTGTAACATCCCAACCAGGGTATGCGTATCTCCTCAAATGTTTATCATTTCTTCGTGGTGAAAACATGCAACATAATTTCTTCTTTGAAATAGGTTGTCAATTGTTATCTCTCATGAGCTTGCTGTCCTAGGGCAGCAGAGCAGCAGAGCTTGACTTTCCTGTCTGCTTTTCCCTCCAGGCCCTCCCCTGCC
>NW_004524613.1:8006441-8021446 GCF_000260255.1 Octodon degus
TTTTCTATTTCTTTTTTGTTTTGGTAGTTTGTGTTTTTCCAGGGATTCACCCATTTTGTTCAACTTACCCAATTTGTTGGCATAATTGTACCTAGTGTTCCCTTACTATCATCTTTATTTCTGTTTTCCTAATATTAATAATTTGATTTTTTTTTCTTATTCAGTCCAGCTAAACTTTGGTCAATTTTCTTTATCTTTTACAAGAATTACTCTTGGGTTTTGTTGGTTTTTTCCTCTATTGTTTTTCTTGTTCATTAATTTTTACTTTAATTTTTATTCTTTTTACTTATAGTTTGTTCTTGATTTGCTAAATTATTGATTTGAGATACTTCTTTTTTAATATAAGCATTTACAGCTACACATTTATTTCTTTTTGCATTCTTTTTTGATATGTTTTCATTTGCATCTCAAAGTATTTTCTAATTTCATTTTCTTCTTCCCCTCTTTCCCCTCCCTCCTTTCCTTTTTCTCTTTGTGGTACTGAGGATTCAATTTAAAGCTTTTACACTAAGCTACATCCCCAACCCATTTTACTTTTTTCAATTTTGAGAAAGGGGCTTGTTATATTGCCCAGACAGGGCTTGAACTTGTGATCCTCCTGCCTCAGCCTTCCAGAGAGCTAGGATTACAGACACGCATGACTACACCAGCGATTTTGTGTGTATGATTTTTGTCATTGACTCGTTGGTCATTGGGAAGTATTTTAATTTTATTCCATTGTGGTTAGAAACATAGTTTGCATGATTTCATTCCTTTTACATTTATTGAGTTTCGTTCTAAGGCATGGCATATGGTCTATTTTGGAGAATGTTCCAGGAGCACTTGGAAAAATGCTGTTGTTGGGTGGCTTGTGTAGTTTTAATTTACACTTACAAGTGAGATTGGTTATTTTGCCATACATTCAGGAGATATTTATTTTGCTTTTCCAGTAAACTACTTGTGATCACTTTTCTTATTTTGTGGGAGCTTTCTGTATATTTAAAAACTTTTTGTCTATCATATGAGCTGCAGATATTTGTCTTGTTTACAGAGTCATGAAAACATTTTTGAATTATATAGACTGATTCATCATTTTAAAAATGATTTCTGACAGGTGATATGGTACATGAGTGGAACTCTAGAACTAGGGAAGCTGAGGCAAAAGAATCCTAAGTTCAAGGCTAACCTGGGCAATATAGGAAGATTCTGCCTCAAAATAACATAAAAGGGTATGTGATGTCACTGATAGAGATTTCTAGGTTTTATATTATGTTTAGAGTTGCTTCACCCATTTTAAGATTAGATACTTTATTCTATTCGCCTCCATTTATTTATTTATTTATTTTTTTGTGGAACTGGGGATTGGACTCAGGCCCTTGTGCTTGCCAGGGAAGCGCTTATTCCACTGAGCCATCTCCCTGGCCCTCTCCTCCTTTTAGAGTGGGATAGTTTCAGGTTTTTTTGTGACTTAAATCTGATTGATTTGGAATTTATTGGCATATGGAGTATGACTGAGACCCAGTCTTGTTTTCTGATGGCAAATCTTTGGTCCCAACTCCATTTAAAAAATAAATCTACCTTTTCTTCACTGATATAAAGTGCCACCTTCATTATATATTAAGTTCCCATATTTTGGGGACAGGTTTTAGACCTCACTGTTCTGTTGGTTGATTACTTATGTACTGATATCACATACTTTTAGTTATGCCCACTTTATAGACAGTCTCATTATGTTCTTGGTCTGTTTCCCTGTCATCACTCTTCTTTTTAGGAGTTCTTGGATTTTTTTTTTTTTTTGTACCGGGAATTGAACTCACAATCTCACACTTGCCAAGCAGGCATTGTGCCACCTAGCTATACCCTTGGCTCTTCCTGGCTGTTTTTATCCACATACTTTTACTTACAGATTTTATTTTATTTATTTATTTATTTATTTATTTATTTATTTATTTACTTACTTACTTAATCTTTTCATTTATTTATTTGGTACAAGGTCTCACTGTGCAGCTCAGGGTTGTAGTGATCCTCCTGTCTCAGCCTCCCCAGCACTGGGATTATAGGCATGCGCCATCATGCCCTATTTCCATGGCCAGCATGGCATGGGGTCTCAGGGCTCGAACATGGTGGTAGCTCTTGCCAGGCAGGTGCTTAGACAACTGAACTATCTTCCCAGCCCTACCTACAGATTTTAAATTAATTTGTCTTGTTTTTAAAAAAAAACAAAAAAAACAAAAAAAAAACAACCTTTTGTTGAGGTTTTTATTGGGATCAAGTTCAACTTTTAGATTGATTTAGGAACATTTGATACTTTCATTTCATTTTCTTCTTTATTTCATTTCATTTTCTGATTGCAATTGGTATTATTGAGTTTTGGATATCATTTTAATTACCTGCCACTTAGCTTGCTTTTTGTTTAATAGTTTTCCAGTAGATTCCCTCAGATTTCCCCGATCCAAATCTACAATGTCTGTAACTGTTGATACTCTTATGTTCCCTTTTCTAATTCTGTTTGCTTTTTCCTCCGTTCCTAAACTAATTGGATTGGCAAATATCTGAGAGTGAAATTAGCTAGTCCATGTGTATCTGAGTCCCTTCTGGCTGCTGCATATAACCTGTTGGGTAGTTTAAACACCAGACATGTAGGTCGATGAGCACATACTAAATTATAGCTAGATAAAACTAAGAAATTCTAGTGCTCCACTGAGTAGTGAGGGGACTGTACAGCACAGTGACGTCCTTTCTATTTCAAAATGTTTGGAGCGCTGGGGTGTAGTTCAGTGGTAGAGCACTTGCCTAGTATGCATGAGGTCCTGGCTTTGATCCCAGCACTGCAAAAAAATAAAAACAAAAGGCCTGAAGGGAATATCTTGGATGTTTTCACCATCAAGGAGTAATAGATGTTTGAGGAGTTAGATAATCTGATTTAAACATTACCTAGGACTGGGGGTGTGGTGCAGTGGTAGAGTGTTGGCCTAGCCTGAATTTAATCCCCAGCACTGCAACAAGAAAACAAAACAACCACCATGTGTGGAAACATCACACGGTATCTCATAAATACATACAATTTTTATGAATCACTTAGAAACAGATTAATTAAAAGCTTTGCAAACAGCAACAACAAAACCCCTGCTTACCTCTCTAAGTTATGGAGTCAGGGCACTCTAACATCCGGGGTCAGGGCACTGGCAGATGAGTCTGATGAGGGGGGCGTCTTCTAGCTGTGTCCTCCTGGGGCAGAGAGCCGGTGAGCTCCGGGGGCTGCCTCTTCTCATGAGGGCTCTAATCCCACCCTGAGGACACCACCCTTAGATCTCATTACCTCCCAAAGCCTTGGCCTCAAGTGCCACTAGGAATTAGGACTTCAATGTTTGGATTTCAAAGGGACACACCTTCAGCTCCTAGCAACCGGCCGGGCTTTTCTGGGCTGCTTCTCTGGGAAGGGTCTTAATCACTTCAGCCAGAGGGGTCCGGCAGGGCCACACACAGGCTTGGCCTGCAGGAGGGCTTTGGAAGGCCTTCGGCTAGGTGAGAGAGTGATTAGAAGAGGGGACATTTCTCCCTAGAAATGTACTAACCCCTGGCATTTACTGAGTATTCCCTACAGGCAGGCACTTTTCAAATATCACTCCATGTTCTCCCCACAAAAAGCCCAACTGGGGAGAAGACTGGGCTGGTGCTCATGTCTGCGCCAGTCATTCCGGCTCCTCCTTGGTCCTTCCACTTCTGGGGAAGGTCTGAAGTGGCTGTCACCGGTATATTGCTCGGGGCAGGGGGCCACCAGTGTGGCCTGCTGAGGTGCAGCCTGAGGCCACCCTCCTGAACGTTGGGCACCCAGCTCTGGAGCACTCACCTGCTGCATGGCGGGGGAGTTTCTGGCTGTTCTGAAGCTGGGTCCCACCTATACGGTGAGGGGAGCAGTAGTCTACTTTCTTATGTTTCTGGGCCAGCTCAGCTTGTGCTTGGCATTCAAGGCCCCGCCACCTCCTTTTGCATCCCCTTGCCTTGCTCCTCCTGTCCTCTGCAGGGACAGGGACAGCAGTAAAGCACATTGTGTGCTGGTGATTGAGTACTTGTTCTTGGCCTGGTGCGTGGACTCCCCTGCACTTGATAATAGTTCGTGCTATCCCTGGTTAGAGAGGAGAAAGCGGAGAGGCCGAGCTGCTTGCCCAGGAAGCCGTAGCTATAAGTTCTGCACCTGCAGACTTGGTCCCAGGCGTACCGGAGCCTCCAGTGCACAGCACGGCTGCTGCCTCCCGGACTCAGGAGGGGGAGGGGACTTCAGTGTGTGAAGGACAGGTGGACCCGCTTGCATGGGGAGGTGAGGGCAGCCGCGCGGGCTGCAGGGCCAGGTGCTGCCAGGAGAGCAGGTTAGGCCTCCTCTCTGGGGTTGATGGGAAGCCTTCCACTGCTTTTTAAAAGTCTCATTAAAAAAAAATCATGACAAAGTAATTTCCAAATGTCAGTTGATACAGGCTATAAAGTAAAAAAATGGGATTCCTCTCCCCATCCTACGCCTCTTGGATAAAACATTGTGAAGGGTTTGGAATCCTTCCAGAACTTTCTCTAGTCTTGCACTGCATGTGTGTGTGTGTGTGTGTGTGTGTGTGCGCGCGCACGCGCGCGCGCACACGTGCATGTCCACACACACACACACACACACACGCACACCAGCTTTCTTTGCAGGAGTAAAAGTAGCACACATTTGCTGTGCGCCTGGCACACTAGGCCCACTGTATGTGTTATCTCATTTAATCATCTCCCAACCCTGCGATGTAGGTAGCATTCTGTCCCCATTTTCCAGATAAGGAAACTGAGGGTCTGTGATGCCCAGAGAAGGTGCTTCACTGCTATCTTTCATGTGTGTTTCATGGGTCGTGAGCATCTTCCCATGCTACTTGGAGCTCTGGTTCTTCATTTCCTTCTCTTCCTCCTCTTTTTGTACTAAGGATGAAACTGAGGGCCTTGCGCATGCTAGGCAAGAGCTCTGTCAGTAAGCCATAACCTCAGTCCCCTTTTTAAAAAATTTTATTTTGAGTCCGAGACTTGCCAAGTTGCCCAGACTAGCCTCAAATGTATGATCCTTCTGCCTCAGCCTCCCAGTAGCGGGGATTACGGGTGTGTGCCACAGTGTAAAGCTCTGCTTCCTAATAGCTGCACAGGTATCCCTTGGGTAACCCAGCCACCATATACTTGTCCATTCCCCCTCTATTGGACACTTAGGTTATTACTTGTTCTCCATGAAGAGTGTTAACAAGGGTTGTTCCTGGTTGTCTGCAGGAGGGCAAGGCACCAAGGAAGACACCAAGCCCTGGCCTGAAGCATACAGCTGGGAGGATAGGGTTGGGTAGAGGGGTTTTGGAGTGCCCTCAGTGTTCCCTGTGGGCAGAGCCCAATGTAAGGCCCAGCTCACAGAAGGTGCTCTGCAGACCCTTGGCGAGTTACCACCCAAGCAGGGTGAGCCCTGTGCAGTGGCTGAGTCTGTGCCCGGAGAGATGCTAAGTCAGGTCAGGATCTGTGGTCCCGGAAGCCTGGGGGTGCAGAGGAGAGGTACAGGACCAAATCCGGGTCCCTGTGTCTTGCGGCCATGCAGCCTCTGTCCAGGGAGGAGTCTAAGCCTGTGCTCAGCAGCAGCTCTGGGAAGAGAGGGGCTGCCTTCCTCCAGGAACCTCAGGCACCCGTGCCCCCCATCACCATCTGCCTCTGCTTGGGAGTGTACAGATGGTGGAAGAGATGGCGGTGTAGCTTTCCTGAAATGGGCAAGTCATGGTGACTGCATTTGGGCCAACTGGGAGACCACAGACCCCTCCCACCTCCTCCTGGAAAGAGCAGAGGTCTGAGCTCCCTGAGGACGGTCTCTTGCAAGTCTTCAGTTTCCTCATCAATAAAATAAGGATACTATTATATGTACCTCCTAGATTATCATGAGGATTTGGTGCATTAATATCTGCAAAGTGCTCAGAGCAAGGAACAGTAGTTCTAGGTTTAGGAAATGTTTGTGTACCACAGAACGATGCATGATCTCCACGGTGTGGCATTGCAGGGGCAGGGCAGGATGCAAGTTATACATCTGTGCCGTCCTGCAAATGTTCCCAGAGCCCTGCCCAGGGTTCCAGGTTCAGCTTGGCTGCTGGAGGCCTGGAGCTAGATCTGACCTAGTCCTACTCGTGGAGAGCTCTATTCAGGGTGCTAGATGGATCAGTTCTGTTTATATCCTGCACTCAAACCCTTAGAATTTGGTGGCTGACTTCAAGGGTAGGTCACAGGCAGCTTGTTCTTCTTTGTATCTTCCTTTAGTCTGTAGAATCCACTCCTGTGTGTGTGTGTGTGAGGGGGACTCTGGGGTCGGAACAGAGAGCTTTGTGCCTGCCAGGCGAGCACCGGGCCACGCCCCAGCCAAGTCCACTCTGAATGATCATAGTTTCCATACTCCCTGCCAGGGAGCTGTGATGGGGAGTGGGTGAGGGTGTGACCTCCTCTAGCCTTTAGTTATGGGTAACCTGGCTGGCAGGTTTCTGGGGACCCAGGCTTTCTGATGGGCACCCTGATCTGGTTAGGATGGGTTACCATGGAAACTGGCTTTGCAGTCACTGTCCCCAGGCTGATTGGCCTGACCCTCTGAAGGCCCTGATGATCTTCCCAGGTGTCCCCAGCCCCACATTCTTTGAGCCAGACTGTCCCTAGAGAGTTCAAAGGCCACAATGTCCTCACACAGTGTGGGCCACACCCCCAGTGTGCAGTCGAGCACCCTGGGGGTGAGTGGCAGAGGTCTACAGGCAGGGGTGGCACAGTGGGCTGTGCGGAGGATGGACTTGTCCCATTCCTGGGTGCTCAGAGGAAGTTCTCAGGGCCATCAGCATTTCAGAGCACCCAGGACCATGTTTGGTGTGTCTGGCACCCTAGGGCCATGTCAGGGACCTGCACTACCTCACCTAGTTGTCACAACTCCCCTACTAGTCACCCAGGAGGAAATGGGGCAGGAGGGAGGCCTGAGGTTGCACAGCTAATTAGGAGCGGAGCAGGGCCCTGGATCTGGGGAATCTGGCTCCAGAGCCCACCCCTGTCTGCTGTGTGGGCCCCTGCCTGGCCCCTGCTCCGAGATGTGGTCTGGGAGGCTCCAGGGCCGCCCAGCAGGGCCTGGCAATAAGTGACCCAGCTCTGAGAATGTTGTAATTCTATGTTCATAGCCCTGAGAAGTCTATCTGCTTTATTCCTGCTTTGCAGATGAGGATGCCGAGGCCCAGAGAGGGAAAGTGACTTGCCTACCAACACACAGCAGGGAGAGGTGGAACAGGGTCTTTAGTCCAAACCCATACCTGGTGTTTGTGCCAAGACTCCAGGCTGCTTCCCAGAGCCTCTGGGACAGCACTGCCTTCCACCAGGTGAGGTGACAGCCTTGGGTTGGGGCGCTGCTGAGGTGGGTGTGGAGGGGGCATGCAGGGGCATGGCAGGGCTGTGGGTGTCATGGGCAAGTGCTCATCTTGATTCCCGTCCTTTCCGGGTCTCTGGGACTCCCAGGTTTCTGGTTGAGGTATCTCTGAACTCTTGAATTGTCACTTGATCACTCATTGTTCATTCATTCATTCATTCATTCAACTGTTATATTAAGCATATGTTCTGTGCCACATTTTGTGCTAAACACTGTGAGCACATGACAGTGAACGCAGGACAGAAGCTCATGACAAAAGTCATATAATCCCAGGAATTAAAAATTGGGGCCATCTGCAGTCAAGGAGACCCACAAAGCTGGGGGACTTAACCCAGTGATAGGATCTGGGGAAGCCTTCCTTTAAAGGCGACTTTTTTTTGGTGTGGTGCTGGAGATTGAAACCAGGGCCTTCTTACTGAGCTATAACCCCAGCCTTTTTTTAATTTTTATTTTTATTTCGAGACAGGATCTCATGAAGTTGCTAATTTGCTCTGACCGTGCTCAAACTTGTGATCCTTCTGCCCTGAGTGCTGGGATTACAGATGTGCCCAGCTTGGGGGTGACTTTTGGGCTGAGAACTGAAGGAGGCCTGAGTTCCCCTGGTGAATCAGGAAAGCACATTTTCAGCAGTGGGAATAGTGTGTGCAAACGCCTTGTGGTTGCACCTCCTGCCCTACTGCTGCCCCACTTCCGGCATCTTTCTGCCAGTGTCAGACCATTTCCATCGGTCATATACATTGTTGAAACCTGCAGCAAGTCTCTCCTGTGTGCCAGTGCTGGGAATACAGACATGACTCAGTGTCCTTGTCTCCAAGGGCCTGAAAACTGACTCAAGGTGAGGTGGAGGAGGTCAGGGCCTCGCATAACCACGTTTTCCTTCTATGCCGGTGCCAGGCCCACGGAAGCCCCTTACAGGTGCCATCTGTAGGCTTATTTGACAGATAAGGAAACCGAGGCCTGGAAAGGCCAGGCCCCTCTCGGCACCTTAGTTTTCTTGCCTGTTGAGTGAACCGGGAAGCCCTGAATCCCTGCCTCACACCTTGATCCTCTGTCCCCAGCCAGGACCATGGGCAGCAACAAGAGCAAGCCCAAGGACGCCGGCCCGCGGCGGCGCAGCCTGGAGCCGCCCGACAGCGCCCACGGCCCGGGCGGCGGTGCCTTCCCCGCCTCTCAGACGCCCAGCAAGCCGGCCTCGGCCGACGGCCACCGCGGGCCCGCCGCCGCCTTCGCCCCTGCCGCCGCCGAGCCGAAGCTCTTCGGGGGCTTCAACTCCTCCGACACAGTCACCTCCCCGCAACGCGCGGGGCCGCTGGCCGGTCAGTGACCCCTCGCCAAGGGTCCCTGCGTCGTGGCCGGGGGTGGGGGAGCTGTGCACCGAGAAGGGCGCGCGCAGAGCACCACTGGGTCCGCGGCAGAAGGCGGGAGGGAAGGGCGGCGCGGAACCCGCCGCGGCCGACACCCGGGGCCGGGCTTTGTTCGGCCTCTGCGCCCTCTGCTGGCGCCTCGCGGTACCGCGGCCCGGCCGCGCGCACGAGCGCAGGCGCGCGAGGCCACGTTCGCGGCAGGACGCGCGCGCCAGGCCAGACGCGCGCCGGAGGGGCTGCGCGCGGACCTGCTCAGAACGCGCTCGCGCGGGGTACGGCCCCACCGAGGCACAGAAACCCTCGGACTAGGAGCCCCTCCGGCACACCGTGCGTTTTGCCCGGGACACAGCTGTGGAGCCCTGGTGTGCCGAGCACTTGCGGCCGCGGCCTGCAGGGCATTTGGAGGAGGAAGCCCTGGTGAAGGAAAAGGGCTCTTGGGTGCTGAGGGCTGCGTGGCAGCGTGTCACTTAGCAAGAGGGACGGAGGGTACCTGCAGCCAGGTTTACATACCCTGAAGCGGGCGGGAGACCCTTTTGGAGTGAAGTCCCGCTTCCCCAGCGCCCCACCGGCTCTTGTGAGCACCTACTGTGTGCGGGGCTCTGGGGACAGGGACGAGAGATCCCTGCCCTCAGGGGAGTCGCCTGGTTGTTCAGGCGAGACCAACAGCAGCAGTGGCGCTCCAGTACATATGTCCTTCTCCGTGGGGCACTGGCGGGTGACAGAACGACCCCACGCCCCAGGTGCGGCGTCCCCTCCGCCCTCCTGACACCCCACGGCTTCCCGCAGGTGGGGTGACCACCTTTGTGGCCCTCTATGACTACGAGTCCCGAACAGAGACCGATCTGTCCTTCAAGAAAGGGGAGCGGCTCCAGATTGTCAATAACACGTGAGTGCCCCTTCTGGGGACCCCGCAGGGGACTTCGCAGTGTGGGGAATGGGGTCCCGCCCGCCGCGCGCAGCTGCCAGCAGGGGGCGGTGTGGCTCCTGCGCTCTGGCCAGCTCCTCTGCCCGCTCTCAGCGCCTCCTTCTCTGATTCTTTCTCGCTGGCCCTCAGGAGGAAAGTGGACGTCAGGTGTGTACGCGCCGCGTGGGCGGCGGGCCGGGTGGCGGCTTTGCGGGGGCTTGGGGTGCTGTCTGCATGTGCGTCCTCCACCCGGGTTCCTGCCATGCTCTCTGCTCCCTGGCTGCTACCACCACCCCAGGCTTCTCAAGATAATCCCGCACCCCCAGTTTCACCAGCCCCTCCCTCCCCACTGCTCACCTCACATGTCCTCCTGGACCTGTCAGCCCACATTGAGCGTCAGCTGCACACAGGGCCTCCCCTAGCTGCTCTGTGCCCTCTGGGGTGACCACAGGAACTGCGAGGGGGATTTGGGGCCTCTAGGGAAGGACAGTGAGGGTGTCTGCAGGTGGTGGTGGTGGGGGAGGCGCAGAGCCAGGGGCTGACCTCCAGGCTGTGCAAGCCAGGAGTCTCTGGAGGACGGAGGCGAGTCCTCCCGTGTGTCCTCAAGGCGTCCCATTTCCCCCATCACTGAGCGTGCCTTGCCTGTTTGTACCTCTTCCCCTGTGCATGGTGTTTGTTCTGCCTGGAGCACCCTTCTTCCCATCTGCCTGGTGAACTCCTATTCATTCCTCAGGATCCAGTGCAGGACTGCCTTCTCTGTGGGGCAAAAGGGAACAGAGGTGCCAGGTGTTGTGCCAGTCACCTTCACTGTATTCTCCTCCTGTTTGCTCCTTTCTGTAATTCCTACAGGCTAGTAGTGTTGGGGGGGGGCTACCCACATGTTGCAAATGAGGAAACTGAGGCTCAGAGTTGTGAATGGTCCTTGTCCAAGGTCACATGGCTGCCAAGTAACAAGGCCAGGGTTGGAACTTGAGCAGCGGTTCTCTCCCCTCCCCAGGCTGCTCTCTGGGGTGAGAGGACTTCCCAGGCACCCCCTCTGCCCCACTGTGTCAGGGCCTGACTGTGGCTCCATTCTCTTCTTGTCCCACCTGTCTTCTAGTGACCCCCAGATTGGGAGCTCCTGAAAGCTATTCTCTCATCCACCTCATCCCAGGGTCCCCATGTCACCTGCTGCCTGGCTTTCAGGGTGCCTGATTGAATTCAATGAAATGGTTGTATTTTGCCCTGAGTGTGAGCCAGCCCCTGTGCCAAGCACTTTAAGTTGAATAATTTTATTTATGTGTTGTGAGAGTCCTGAGAAAAGGGACCTCTTACCTACTGCATTTTACAGATGAAGAAATGGAGGCCTGAGAGGTGAAATGACTTGTCTAAGGTCATGCAACTCGAAGCGGAGGCGCGGGTGGGATGGCCGACTCTCTGACCTGTGATCCATCTAGCACCCCAGAAGAGGGAAAGGCCATGCAGGGAGGGTGTGTGGGATAATGACGGAAGTGCTAGGCAGCTCTGCCAGGAGCCAGGCTGGGCCTGGGCCATAGCTGGAATGAAGGTGTGGGGCAGGAAGGGCTTAGGGACTTTGACTCTGCCTCTGTCACTGGCAAAATGACACGTCCCTCCTCTGCCTGGCCCCTTTCCTCTTTCCTCCTGCAGCCCAGAATCTGGCTGAGGGTCCCTGATGCAGTGGAGGGGGGCCATAGGGTGCGTGGGGTGGAGGCACCTTCTGAGCCCTTCTGACGGTGTTCATCCACCCTCTAGTTGATGGGCAGAGCTGGGGCTGGCAGCAGAGCAAAGGTGAGGCAAAGGATTTGGTATGGGGCTCAGGGGAAGGTGGCCATTCTAACACAGGTGTTGGGTCCCACACCCACCCCAGGGACCATGGTGCTGTCCCTGCAGTGTTGCTTAGGGTCCCGTGTTGGCCCCATGGTGGGGCCCCAGCCCATAATACATGAAGGCCTTTCCAGGGCCCTGTGTGGGGCCAGCGCTGTGTAGTGGTGCAAAGCGTGGGGGGGTGGGCCTGGCTGTTGTTTGGGTTTGGCCAGGGTGTTGGTGTCCACAGCGAGGAGTCTGCTGTGTGGCTCTTGCTGCCCTATAGCGTGGACACGGGCATCCTGGGTGCTGAGTGGCCCTGAGCATGAGGAGGTCCCTGGGGTGTAGGGTCCAACAGCCCAATGCCCCTGCCACCCAGCCCTCTGCAGCATGCCTGGGGAGCTTTCCAGCAGCTGTTGCCAGGCACTATAGGCCAGCGGCTTTTCCTTCCCTGGGCAGCCTGGCAGGGGCACCTCAGGATGTCAGGGCTGCCAAGCGCCCTGTTGTTGTGCTTCTCTCCAGACCAGCTTGGCCTCACCCTTCTCACTCACTGACCGTGTGCCCAGGCCAGGACTGCCTGGCCCCTGCCTGGGGTCACACTGACTATGGCTGCAGGTCCCAAAGTGCATCTCTGACCAGCCTCAACAGCCTGAGTGTTAATTTTGCTACTCAACCTGCCATCGTGTCCCAGGCTCCAGACCAGCCACACCTATGGTCCACAAGGACTAGACACAGAATTAGGGTCCAAAAAGAGGATCCTGAGGCTCAGAAAGATGAGGTCCCCCAGCTAGTGAGTAGTAGCTGGGGTGTAAGGTTTCAGGCTAGGGACTCTGTCCTGGCCATGGGTGGCAGGTGAGGGATCAGACAGGGGAGGTGTGGTCCCTTTTTCCCCTTCTTCCTGCCTGATTGGAGCCATCTGGGACAGGCAGGACCACTTGTGTGAGAGCAGGGCTGGCCCATGGCAGAGGCAGCTCTCGGGCACCTGAGGCCGGCTCAACCCTCCCAGGGTCTTGGCTTGGGAAGACAGGCTGTGCTGTTCACCCACTTTGCCTGCAGGGGATTCTGTGAAAATTACTTCCTCCCTACAGGCAAGGAAACTAAGACCCAGAGAGGGTGTGTTACTTTGTCAAGGTCACACAGCAAAGCCTTCTTGGGGCTGGAACTGTGCTGTTCTGGTTTTAAAAGCGGACTTGCAGGGTAGGGAGGCACCACAGACACGCAGATTTAGTGGTTTTATTTATTTCTCTGCCAAGTTGTGCTATTAACACCTCATGCCTGTTAGCACCTCCTCTTTACTGGGCCCGCTCCCCTTTCACCTCTTTGGTGAGAAGCTACCATTCCTGTCCTATAGACAGGAGATGTCACTACTCAAACTGCTGTCATGTCCCAGGTTGCAGAGTGGCCACACACGTGGTCCACAAGGACTGGACACAAGGATGAGGGGCTAGTCTGGGGCACGGTGTGCGGGGCTGAGGTTACGCAGGCAGCAAGTGAGCTGATACAGCTTGGGCAGCCTGGCGTCCAGCCCAGGTGGTGGTCATGTAGTAAGACTGCTATCATGCCCGCCCTGCCCTGCCCTGTGACCCTGGGTGGTGAACCCCGAGTGCCCACCTGCCTCTCCAGCCTTGCTGGGTCAAACAGATACTCTGCTTGCTGGGTGGCTGGACATCCCAGAAGCTGGGCAGATTACAGACTCTGGCTTTGTCCTGCTGCCTTATTTTAAAGCCTGTGACCTCAGGCACTGGCATGGTCCTGGTATGGCCTGTTCCCTGCCCCACCCCACTGCCCGCTGCCTCCATCAGCACTGGCTTCTCTGAGGGTGTTCTCCACTATGAGGCTTGGGGTGGCTGCGTGTCTGCCCTGTGCGCTCAGGGGTCCTCTTCTCACCCTCGCTCTGCCATTGATTGCTGTGCAGCTTTGGGCAAACCATTCCCTTCCCTGTGCCTTATTTTCTCCATTGGCAATAAAGTCTTTGGCCTGAGAGCTCTCAGAAAGCTGTGCTTTGTGATTTTAGTCTTTGCTTTGTAGCTTTGGGCAGGTCGTTGCCTGGCGCTGTGCCTCAGTTTCCCCAGCTTTACAAAGAAATTGGTGGTTTGTGGCTGCTTCTTCCACCTCTCGGAGCCATAATTTCCTCAGCCAAGGGCCAGGGCCTTGCTTCTTCCCTTGCAAGATGGGTTTGAGGGTGAAAGAGGACAGAAAGGAATGCAGATGCCCCAGTGGGTGCACAGAGAGGGTTGGAGGGAGACTCGAGCATGCCAGGGCTTCTCTCTGGGCCCTGGGGAAGCTTGCACCTGCCTCAGTGTGTACAGTTGTCCCATTCCACAGCCTCTGTTGAACCCCTTTGGCCTGGCTCCAACCAGAGCTCCCGCTCTCTGGCCCAGCCCCAACCAACCGCACAGTGACCTGCCTGGGGTTTCACTGGCCTCTGGCAGGTCCTGTTCTCTCTCAGCCTCAACATCTCCATCTTTAAAATGGGATGAAGGGGCTGGTGAGATAGTTCAGCAGTCTATGCCTAAGCAGTGTAGGCAAGCTTAGGCAGGTACAGGGGACCATGGTTTGATCCCCAGCACCACATGCCTTGCCAGCCCCGCCCACAGGGTGGGCTGGACTGGCAAAAAAAAAAAAAAAAAAAAAAAAAAAAAAAAAGAAGGCTGAAGAATATGGCTGGGGCATTCAGAACTAGAAAGAAGGGATGTGGCAGGGTTCCAGTTCAGACTGCGTGGTTGCAGTCAAGGACCTCTCCCTGGGCTTGGGTCGGTGTTGCTGTCTTCTCAGGATCCTCGATGGAGACAGCTCAGCAAGTCGGCCAGCCCCACTGCTTGTCGCCTGGCTGTGTGACCTTGAACCGAGGTCTTTACTTCCCTGGCCTCAGTCTTCTCATCTGTATAAGGGGAATGGGAGGGGCTGAACCCAGTCCCCAGGCTTCCCTGCCCGGTGTCACTGCCTCACTCCCCACGGACCCTCTCCTGTCCCCGTTGGTTGCTTTGGATGTGAGGCCTCTGTGGCTGCCCCTTTGTCCCCTCCCCCAGCTCCGCCTGGCTCTCCTGCTCTCTCTTGGCTCTTTCTGCCACGCTGCCTCTCACCACCCCCATCTCTGCCTCTTTTCTCCTGTCGGGCTCTCGCTTGCTCCTCCCTCCTCTGTTTCTGGACCCCCGCTCCAGCCAGACCTGGTTCACATTCAGATGGCTGCAAAGGTACTTCCACCCTCCCCCACACCCAGGCCCAGGGACCCAAACTGGCTGGGTATCCCTCCTGCCCTGATCCTGCCACCTCTTCCTCGTGGGGCACTTAGCACAGAAGTGCCCTGGGCCCGGAGCTCTGCCACCTCATCCCCCTCTCCATGTCTCACTGTGTGACTTTGGGCAAGTCCTAGCCCCCTCTGGCCTCAGTTTCCCCTTGCACATGGATAGGCTGCAGAAGAAGGTCTGCAGTTTCCGGCTAAGGACCTTTAGGTGTGACCTGTGACTTGTGACAGAGGCGAGCATTGCTACTATAGTTTTTGGGCTGGTGCCTACATTTTTTTTTTTTT
>NW_004524613.1:8021556-8048067 GCF_000260255.1 Octodon degus
GGTGTGTGTGAGTGTGGCCAGCTCAGCCCACCAGGGGGCGGGGCCGGCTGGCATGTGGCGCTGGGGGATTGAACCGCGGTCCCTGATGCTTTTGCTGAGCTTGTTTTAAGTAGGTGCTTTAGACCACTGAGCCATCTCTCCAGCCCTGGTGCCTACATTGACACTTGGCTTTGAAAGGGCGCCCTGGCTTCTCCATGGTCTCAGCAGCCCTCAGAATCTCAGAGCTGGGTGCACTGTGCCAGTATAGTTTTTTGGTTTTTTTGGCGGAACCGGGGGTTGAACTCAGGCCCTTGCTCTTGCCAGGGAAGTGCTTATCCTCCTGAGCCATCTCCCCGGCCCCTATGTGCCAGTATAGTTTGACATCTGTCCCTGAAGGGCTCTTCTCTCAGGTACAGCATTGCTCGTCCCCAGAGGTGGGGCGCTCCCTCTCTGGGTAGCCCTTTACGTCCTGTGGGCTGTGGAGCACTGGCAGGAGCACTCATTTCCCATCTAGGACTGTGCCTCTGCAGAGCTGGGCTCAGTCCTGCCATGCAGCTGGCTCAGCTTTGCTGGGGGCGTGTGGGCCGGGAGGGGACAAACTCCAGGCTGAGGGCCATGGCCTCCTGTGCTTCACTGGCTGCCAGCCGGCATGTCACCTAGGAAGAGGGCAGGCAGCTGGACTCGCTGGTGA
The DNA here is from genome assembly GCF_000260255.1 of Octodon degus. Classification (NCBI taxonomy): domain Eukaryota; kingdom Metazoa; phylum Chordata; class Mammalia; order Rodentia; family Octodontidae; genus Octodon; species Octodon degus. Next base: position 8,022,227 of record NW_004524613.1, read on the forward strand.
TGGCCCCTCCTTTGCTCCTTCTCCTCCTGCTCAGAGAGGGAGACTGGTGGCTGGCGCACTCACTGAGCACAGGGCAGACGGGCTACATCCCCAGCAACTACGTGGCACCCTCGGACTCCATCCAGGCTGAGGAGTGAGTATTATTCGCTGGCTGCATCTGCCTGCCTGTCCTGCAGAGCAGAGGTTGCCTGGGCCCGTCCTAGGGAGAGGCTCCGTTGGCAGCTGGGAGCCTGGGCCACTGACGCCAGGCTTATCCCTCCCACCTAGGTGGTACTTTGGCAAGATCACCAGGCGGGAGTCAGAAAGGTTGCTGCTCAACACAGAGAACCCGAGAGGAACCTTCCTGGTGAGAGAAAGTGAGACCACGAAAGGTAGGTGCTTTCTTGCTGCCACTGGAAGCGGTTCTCTCGTTGGAAAAGCCAGCGTTGTAGAATGAATAGTAGTTTGGAGTACAGAGTGGGAAGAGCCCCTTACATAGAAGACAGCAGAATCAAAGTCAGGGAGGTGTGTCTGAGGGAAAGGAGAGTCATGGAGGGCCAGAGGTACAGTGGAAGGTAAGGCTTTGTTTCTCTGGACTTAGCTACTCAGGATAAGAATGGACACTGGGTATCAGCAGGTCTGAGTGCCACCCAGCAGAAGCCTACTTCCCAGGGCGGGTACCTCTGGGGACCTGGGGCTTCACCCTTCCCCCCACAGTCCTAGCTCACTCCTCCCTGCCCCTCCGCCATCGACAGCGAAGAGCATCCCCCGTCTCTCCATCCCCTTGGAAAGTGGGTTGCAGGCGCCTGTCACTATGGCAACCAAGCTGGGCTGCCTCCTGAGGACCTGGGGCTCAGCAGGCGCTGGGAAAGCAGAGCATCCCTGTCCTGCATGTGCGCTGTGAGCGGGCGTGTGGCAACTACACTTGTGCGCTGTGTGAAGGGCCGGGCCTATGTGCACATGGGGGTGGGACTGGCCATGTGTCACTGTGTAGGAGGAATGGTGGTGGCTTTGTTCCAGTGCCCAGGGTCTGGGGAGCATGCACAGCTGTAAGCACACAGCCACCAGGCACGGCATGCCTGTGCATGTGTGTACTTATGCCCAGGGCTGGCATCAGCCTCAGGCTGTGGCCTCTGGTGCACACAGCCCAGGCCATCTGCAGTGCAGCCTGTAGACACTTGGGTATGGTTCAAGTCCCAGCTCTTCATCCGACTTGCCAGCTAACCCATGCCTAAGCAATTTCCCTCATTTCCCCCTTCTTTACACTGGGATGTCCAGCTCCACCTAGGGACTATCCAAAGGTCCCAGGGCCATGGGTCTGGCTTTCCATCCTATGGATGCAAACTGCCTGGAGGCTCCTGAGCAATGTCTTCTCTGGTCTTAGAGTCTGTGACCTGTCACTGGGGTTCAGCCTTGTTCCCTGGTGGCACCCAGGTATCCTTGGGCTCCAGTTAACAGAGAGTCCTAACCTGGCAGGTGTGCCTGGCAGGAGGAGTCTCTTTCAGAAAGAGCTTTTCTCAGCACAGGAGGCTTGGCCTTGGCAGCCTGCAGGCCGGTCCCAGGCTCCCAGCTGCCATTTGCTGCATGCCTGCTGTGTCCCAGGCACACTACTGTGTAGTTGTTTTGAATCTTCCTGGCAGCCGTAGGAGCACCCTGTTGGGCAGAGGAGGACAAGGACTTGTCAAAGGCACACAGTTAGGTTGCACACCCAGGATTTGGAGATCTTGTCTGGGGCCAAGGGCTAGTGGTGGGACTGTTACTCATGGCTGTGCCCTGGTGGCTATCCCTGAGTTGCACAGACAGAAATGGTGTAGCCTCAGGGCTTCCCTGTGGTGTTGGCCAAGCAGGATGCTGTGCTCAGGCAGTGTCCAGGGCTGTGGCCTCTGGAGGTGGCAGTGCTGTGATCATGGTCCCTTTCCCTGGCTGTACCCCAGGTGCATACTGCCTTTCCGTGTCTGACTTTGACAACGCCAAGGGCCTCAATGTGAAGCACTACAAGATCCGCAAGCTGGACAGTGGTGGCTTCTATATCACTTCACGCACCCAGTTCAACAGCCTGCAGCAGCTCGTCGCCTATTACTCCAGTAAGCTCTGGGGACACCCCGCCTCTGGTGCAGACCGTGCGAGGGGCCTTGGCACCACCGGGCAGGGGCTTCAATTCTCCTGAGGATGCACCTATCACCTGTGCACTCCTCCCTCCCTTCTACCCCCACCCTGTTCTCCTCCTCCTCCTCCCTTTCCCTGACCCTCTGCCCTTCCCGCCTCCTCCTCTGTAGCTGGCTGCCGAGGAGGGAGATGCCTTGCAAGATCTGGGAGGGAGGAGACATGGGCTGGTGTTGTCTCTGCAGCCCCGCTATGGGCCTGAACTGGTGACTAGGAGAGCAAGGGTGGGGTGACCATGTCTGTTTCAGCCAAACTGGAGAAGCAGAGGGTGGCAGAGGGAGCACTGCACTGGGGTGCTGGTGGCCTGGGCAGGTGCTGGGTGCTGCAGTGGGGCACACCCATGTGGATGTCCAGGAACCTGTGAGTGCTGCGTGTTCCACCTCTCACCTGGGCCACCTACCTTCCTCTAGGATCAGTCACCACTCTGGGGTGAATGCCTTAACCCTGACCCTCAGATCTGCCTTCCAGGGGGCTGCTCTCTTGGAACGTATGATAGAGACCTGAGAGCCCCCAGTCCTGGTGTCCAGCTCACCCCTTGCTCTCTCCTGTGCACAGCTCTCCTGAGGCATTCCGTGGTCCCAGGGAGCACTCACATCCCCTGGGGTGTGCGCTCCCTACTGGCAGCACCACATGCTTGCCCCCTCAGGGTTCCTGGCACCCTTCAAGCCCTGTGAGTGAAGGAGGGGATGATAGGCTCCATGAGCCCTGCACAGGGCCAGCAGGCCCAGGCGCAGTGGGTGCAGACATGGGGCTGGGTGCCCTTCTTGGAGGGTGTCCTGTGAGCGCACCCATGTGCCCCACTAAGCTCTTCTCCTTGCCTCCTCTTCAGAACATGCTGATGGCCTATGCCACCGCCTCACCACTGTGTGCCCTACCTCTAAGCCACAGACCCAGGGCTTGGCCAAAGACGCTTGGGAGATCCCCCGGGAGTCCCTGCGGCTGGAGGTCAAGCTGGGCCAGGGCTGCTTCGGGGAGGTGTGGATGGGTAAGGAGCACTGCCCCTCTAGAGCTGTGGCCATGGGGAGGGGGTTTGATGTGGTCATCTGGGAACAGGCAGGGCTCCATTCTGGGTGGCAGCTCAAGGTTCCTGGGTTCCTTTTCTTTTAGTTGTCTCTACAGAAAAGAGAGGCCCGCTTTTTAAATGTGGAGCTCCCAGTGGTGGCCCTCAAGTGTGGTCACCTACCACTCCATGATGAAAACTCAGGTCCTTGTGTAGGGAGGCCTGGGCCAGTGGCTAAAATTTCTTTAAATCCTCAGAGTGCCCCACAGGTTGGCACAAATAAGGAAACAGGCTGAGGGAAGGGACCCCACTGACCCCATTCCTCCCATGGTCTCTCCTAGTGCAGCAGCTTGCTTTTCAGAGTATGCAGGTTTGGGATGCAACCTCTTGTTCTTGTGGCAAAATGGCCGCTGACCCAACTCTGCCTCCCCACTGGGACACATCTGTTTGCTGACAGTGGGGTGTCTTCCATGCCGCAGCTGGCAGAAGGGGTGCTCAGAACTGTGGTCTTCGTCTGTCAGGCTGCTGTGTTGCTTTTGAGGGACAGTCCTCGTAATCCAAGTCCTGACCCAGCTCCTGTTTTGTGAGCAGTGCCAGGAGCCACATAGGCCTGAAATAACCCTGAGGCATGCCTTGTTCTCATGCCCATTTTATAGATGGGGATACTGAGGTTCACAAGGAGCCTTCTCTCAGATACACTTTGTCATGTGCTAAGGGAGGCCAGGGCTGAGCCCATTCCCCGGGCAGGCAGGTCCTGTCCCTGAGTGGTGGGAGTGGGGCCTCCACTGAGGCAGCCCTTGTCCCTGCCATACAGGAACCTGGAACGGCACCACCAGGGTGGCCATCAAGACCCTGAAGCCAGGCACTATGTCTCCAGAGGCCTTTCTGCAGGAGGCCCAGGTCATGAAGAAACTGAGGCACGAGAAACTGGTGCAGCTGTACGCCGTGGTGTCTGAAGAGCCCATCTACATCGTGACAGAGTACATGAGCAAGGGTGAGCCAGTGGGCTGGCCAGGAGGACTCAGAGTAGCTAGAGTGCGTGCCTGCAGGGTGAGGCCACCCTCCTCCCCAAAGTGTTCTCCTCCTTTTCTTTTTTCCTTCTTTCTCTTTCTTTTATTTTTCTCTCTTTTCTCTCTCTCTCTCTCTCTCTCTCTCTCTCTCTCTCTCTCTCTCTCTCTCTCTCTCTCTCCCTCCCTCCCTCCCTCCCTCCCTTCCTTCCTTCCTTCTTTTTTTTTTTTGTATTGGAGATTGAACTCAAAGCATTCACACTGAATTATATCCCAAGACCTTTTTTAAAATTTTGAAACAGTGTCTTCCTGAGTCACAAAATTGCCTAGGTGGAGCTTGAATTTGTGGCCCCCCTGGAGTGCTGGGATTATAGGCGTGTGCTGCCGTGCCTGTAACAGATGGCATGAAGTGGGATCAAACCTGCACGTTGGCAGGAACTTAGGCAGAGACTGTCTTTTCTCCCAGTTTGTTCTGAGTGGTTTCTTACCATGCATTATTTGCTGGTTTTCTAAAGTTATTTGCTATTCTCAAGCTAAAAGAGAACTCTTCAGCCCTCCAACATGAGCCAGGGGCTTGACCTTGACTTAATTTTTATCTTTTTTTTTTTTTGAGACAAGGTCTTGCTACCAGGCTGGCCTTCAACTGCTGTAGCCCAGGCTGGCCTTGAATCCTCCTGCTTCAGCCTCCCCAGTGCTGGGACTGCAGGCATGCACCACTGCACTGGCCAGCTGTTTTCTCTGTGCTGCCAAGTAGGATCCTGCTGTGTGCTCACACTGATCTGACCCTCCCGGGGTGCGCAGAGGGTTCCTTCCAGCCTGTTTGATTGTGAGTGAGACCTGCTGAGGGAGGCTGGAGCAACTTTACAGCAAACCTCCTGTGCTGGCGCAGTGAGGCCAGTGTGGGGTGAGCTGCAGGAGCCTGGAGTCGCTGTGTCTTGCCGGGGCAGCATGGGGCAGGGCTGGAGCAGATTCTCTCTCTCTTTTGTCCAGGGAGTTTGCTGGACTTTCTCAAGGGGGAAACAGGCAAGTACCTGCGGCTGCCTCAGCTGGTGGACATGGCTGCTCAGGTGAGTCAGGCCCTCCTGCTTCCTGGCCTTTGCCCCAGAATGCCAGATCTCCCTGGCTCAGCAAGTTTTGGGCCTCTTGAGTGCCTCCTCCAGGAGGCCTGCCTTGGCTTCCCCACACTCATCTTGCTACCCGTATTACTGGAATCACTTGTAGGTGCCTTAAGTGGTGGTTCTGGACTGAGGACCTTAGCTGGGCATCAGCAGCCACTGACTTGCTGTGAGACCTCTGGCCTCAATTTTTCTCTCTGTAGTCACCCAACAAGTATGTAGGCAGAACTCAAGGCCTTTCTTCATTTACTCTTGATCAGAATCAGGAGAGGTAGAGATTGGATAGATGAGAAAACAGGCTCAGGAGAGACTTGGGACAGCTGGCAGGACGTGTCACGCATCTCTGGGTCAGTTGGGCCTCTTTGCCGTGGTTGCTCCACCTCCGTGGCTGCTGCTTACTGTGAGCCCTTCCAGTTCCCTCACACGTGCTTCCTGCTGGGCGCTGGTCCTGCTTCATAAACCAGTGATATCATTGTGAGAAGAAGTGTGGAAGGCGGGCACCACAGCTGGCTGCACCCCTGGGGAGGACCCAAGCCTGTGGCTCGGGAGCGTGGGGCAGCTTCTGAGCCAGAAACCTGGGTGCTGCCTGCAGATTGCCTCAGGCATGGCTTACGTGGAGCGGATGAACTACGTCCACCGGGACCTGCGCGCCGCCAACATACTGGTTGGGGAGAACCTGGTGTGCAAAGTGGCTGACTTCGGGCTGGCCCGGCTCATCGAAGACAATGAGTACACAGCCCGGCAAGGTGGGCAGAGGGTGCTGGCTGTGGAACCCTGGGCAGATCCTAGCTCTGGTCTAAGCCTCAGTTTCCTCATCTGTGGCAGAGCTGGGGTGATACACTGCTGAACCGCCCGCCCTTTCTCACACCTGCAGGTGCCAAGTTCCCCATCAAGTGGACGGCCCCGGAAGCTGCCCTCTATGGCCGCTTTACCATCAAGTCGGATGTGTGGTCCTTTGGGATCCTGCTGACTGAGCTCACAACAAAGGGCCGGGTGCCCTATCCTGGTGAGAAGGGGCTGTGCAGCCCATCAGTGATCCCCGAACCCCTGGTGGCTATGGGCAGTACTCACCCCTACCTTGGTTTCCTCATCTGTATAATGAAGAAGCTGAGCATCTGATATTAGGCTCTATATGGTAGGGTCCCCAGTCTTAGGGACACATTTAGCCTGGGGCCCTGCCTGTTCCAAGGTGGGAAGCCCTCCAGCCCTAACTCTGGCCCCACTCCTCTCTGGAGCCATGTTCCTTATGTTTCCTGTGCCCACAGGGATGGTGAACCGCGAGGTGCTGGACCAGGTAGAGCGGGGCTACCGCATGCCCTGCCCGCCAGAGTGCCCTGAATCCCTGCACGACCTCATGTGCCAGTGCTGGCGGAAGGAGCCCGAGGAGCGGCCCACCTTCGAGTACCTACAGGCCTTCCTGGAGGACTACTTCACATCTACCGAGCCCCAGTACCAGCCCGGGGAGAACCTATAGGGCAGGCTGCCCTACTGGGCTGGGGCCTGGGTGGGCCTGTGGGATCTGTACCCACCACCTGCCACTGTCAACCTTCCATCCTGGGATGAATTGCCAGGGATGAGGCCCTTCTGTCTTGGGCGCATGGCAGGGCTTCGGGTCTGTGGGGTCCACGGCCGGCACAGTGAATGTCCGAGTGCTGCTGTGGCCACACACCTCTTTATCCTTCCGGAGCTCTGTCTGTCACCAGAGGAGGATCTGAGAAAGGGGTCGGATGTCCTTTCTCGCTTCCACCTGCTGCCTGTGCCTGGACTCTTCCTTGGACGCCCGTAGGTCTGTCTCATGAGCTGGCCAAAGAGCCTTTCCAAAGAGGAGCAATGGCCCTGGGCCTCCGCTGCAGCTCCTGCCCTGCGGTCCTAGGGATGAGTTCATGCATGGAGGCTGCAGGGCCTAGACCCCTGTCCCTGGTCCTGGTCGGGCAGTGTGCAGCCCAGTGTGCTCCGTGATGGCAGGTGGAATGAGGACCCCTCCAGCTCTGCCCTCCTCCATCCCAGGGGCCCTTGGCAATCACCAGTTCCTTTCTCCCATTTCCCCATGGGGAATCTTGAGTCCAGACAGGGGATGTGCCTGGCCCCGGGCCACAGAGCAGGTTGGAGGTTGAGGCAGTGGGCTTGGTACCCGGTGCTCTGTCTGTCTTCCTCAGGAACCAGTGAGAATTGTCTTTAGAGGCATCTCAGATCTGGGCAGCCCAGGGGACAGGGGGCCTCAAGATGGGTCACAGACAGCAGGGTCCCACTGTCCCCAAGTGCTTGGCTCAGCCTGCCGGAATGGGCCTGTGTGAGGCTGAGCTAGAATGGAGGGGGAAGGGGAAGGTGCAGAAAGCAGGTTCAGGCAGAATGTAGGTGGCTTTTGGCCTCTGGAGCCAGCCCACCATGAAAGGGAGTAAGTGCCCAGGCTCTGGAGGTAAATCAAATAGAAGTCAAAGAGCAATGAGGCTGAGAGGCCCTGGTCCTGGCCTCAGGAGGGAACCCCAGGTCTTCTGTCCTCCAGCTTGTCCTGAGCATTTCAAAAGTTGGCCTCTGCCCTCACCAACAGATGGGTACCCCTGAATCACGAGTAGGGATGGGGTTCCCTGGCTGGAGTTGGAGGGAACAAGGGTGCCCATGGGCATACACTGCTGTGTGACTTGGAGGCCCTGCTTTGTCTGTGAGCCACAACTTGTGCCCTGTGTGTGGCTGCGGCTTCTACCTTCTCAGCTCCCGCTGGACCCTGTGGTGGACTCTAAGGCGAGCACAGCAGGAGATCTAGTGGTGGCTCTGCTGTTCAGCCTTAGGGTATGTGGTGGCTTCCTGCAGGCCCTCAGTGTGGCCATCTGTAAAATGGGCAGCTGACAATTAGTGGAATCCTGCCAAGGGCCCATCTGTGTGTGTGTGTGTGTGTGTGTGTGTACATCTGTGTGTATCTCCATGTGTGTCCATATTTAACAAGTAAAAACCACTCAGCTCTGTCCTCGCACGTGTTGTACATTTCACCACTGCCCCCATCACAGCAATAACATCCCATTGCCGGAGCCCTCGAGCCAGCCTGGGCTTGGCATTGGGGAAGGAGGCCGAGTGGTGCCTGCCGAAGAGGCTCCCATGTTCCTTTCCCTTCACACTCATCACTCAAGTCTCCTCCTGTCTGTCTGGGTCAGATCTGGGTTTGCTTCCCCTGCGAGCCCTCAAACCCCCCTCCAACTGCCCTGGGCCCTTTGTATAAGGTGTCCTAATACTGTCCAGTTTTTTTTTTTAAACAGTGTTTTGTAGATTTCAGATGACTATGCAGAGGCCTGGGGGACCCCTGGCTCTGGGCAGGGCCTGGGGGTTCCACATTCCATGGCCCAGGCTTGGGGGGGGGGATCAGAAATTGGTTGTAAATACTTTGCATATTGTCTGATTAAACACAAACAGACCTCCGTGTGGCCAGTGGTTTATTGAGCACCTACAGTTTGTGGGGGTGAAAGGTAGGCTGTGAATAGACTGCAGTTGGAGCCTTTGTTCCACCCCAGTGGGGGGCTTTGGACCAGGCAGTGGGGACATAGTCAGATCTGGGGCAGCCATGGGGGACATGGCCATGTGCACATACAGTATATCTATGTTGTGTTTGGGAGAAGCACCAGGCCTAACCCAAGCCTGGAAAGCATGGGGAGGGCAGGGCTGCCAGGCCTAGTGGAGTGTGGTGCTGTGTGTGCTGTTTGGGTGTTTCCTGGCATGCAGGGCAGGGTGAGGTGGATCTGGGAAGGACCCCAGAACCCTGAGGCAAATCCACCCCCTACCTCTAGCACTCAAGGATGCAGCCTGGAAATGTGACTGGCCACCGCCCGTGGGATGGTCTCTATTTCACATCAGCCTCCACTTGTGCAGGCAGCCACCTCTGACCTCCAAAGCAGGGCTTCATTAAAAACAAATGTCAGAGCTGGACATTTCTCAGTTTAGTGTTATTTTCACAAGCCAAATAATGCAGTATCCAGGGCAGCATGGAGCCCTGATGCCAGTGGGGAATGTGTGTTGTGGGAGCAGGAGTGGGACACAGGTTAGAGTTGTGGCAGCCATCCTCTGGCTGCATGTGGAGTGGCTGCAGGCCTGTGTGCTCCTGGGCGTGTTTGCTCACAGATAGGCAGTTTGGATGTTTGTGCGTGAGTGTGTGTCCAGGCTGTGTGTCTGGGCCATTTGTTCCCCAGTGTTGATGGGGGGTGGGGATTTTGTTTTGCTCAGGCTGTGCATATAAGATGTGTGTGTTGCCCTGGCAAAAACCAAGGGGACCTGTGTGGAGTGGTGGGTGCCCAGGGGTGTGCCCTGTGGGTCTGTGTTAGCTCAGGTGCAACCCCATGCTGCAGGCCACATCAGTGGCTCATCTCACTAACCTGGTGGGGACAAAATTCTTGCCCCATCTTGTCACTGCCGGTAGGGGGAGTGCACCTGGGAGGTTCTTCTCGCGGCCTTCAAGTCTGCCCCCCGAGTGGGGCTTTTCTCCTCCTTTCACTCTGTCCTCCAGCTCTCCAGGGTGCTGTGTTGACACTGAATATTCTTTCTATCCCTCTCATTTCTTGGTCTGTCTCTCCAAGCTTCTGACCTTTTGCCTGCGTTTGTGTCCCACTGCTACTGGTTTGCATCCTCTGAGCCTCCCTGCAATGCTGCTTCTCCTGGTCCCCCCGCCTCAGGCTTCCCTGTCTGTGCCTCTCTCCACGTCCCTGACTTCCCCACACATTCATACGGGAAAATCCAGGTCCAAGATTTCCCCGGCTGGGTGTGGTGGTACCTGTGTGTAACCCCATCACTCAGGAGGCTGAGGCAGGATTATGGAAAGTTCACGCTCTCCTGTGGGAGAGCGCAGCCCTGAGCCTGAGGCAGGAAGGAGTGCAGGGCTGCAAGGGGGCCTGTGGGAAGGTCCTGCCCCTCCCCCCAAAAACAGGACTTCCCTGGGGCCAGTCCTGCAGTGGCCTCTGCGTGTGTGTGCGTGTGAAGCGTGCAGTTGCCTGTGGATGTGTGAGGCCCATGCCTGGGTTTGCCTTGCTCCTCCTGCCTCTTCTCCAGGGTTTTATTGATTTCTCCTCCTGCCAGAGTTGCACATCCTGTGTGCTGGGCGCATGCATATGCCTGCGTATGTGCTGTGTGCTGTGTGCTGTGTTGCATGTGTGATGTGTGGTGTGTGTACACCGCTTGCCTGGCCACTCACAATGTGATTTCTTGACCATCTTTCCTCCCTTGTGATTTCGTCTGACCAGACCTTGTGCTGGGTGTTAGTATGGTGTACACACACACACACACACACACACACACGTGTGCAGGTGCGCTGCATTTTCTCTCATCTCTGTCATCTTTGCCTATTTCTCTTTTGTGTGTTCCAAAAGCCTTGCTTTGCAGAAAGGAAAAGGGACTGGGGGAGGCTAACAAGTAGCAGAAACAGAGATGGGGTGGGACCTTGGGGAGGGGAGTCTGGAGACAGGTGGAGGGGGCAGGGCAGGAGCTGAGTTCTGCATGTGTCCCCCGCCCCCCACCTTCCTGCACCCTGTGGGTCTCCCGGGTCCTGAAAACCTCTGCAATCTGCTGTCTCCCACCTACCCGTCATGCTGTGGTCTCCTTACTGCTGTCTCTTTCTCTGAGGGTCTCATCCCTCAGGTGCAGGGGTGTGTGTGTGTGTGTGTGTGTGTGTGTGTGTGTGTACACATCTCTGAGGGCTGCTTCCTCTGGCAGGCAGTAGGTGCTCTGTGGCCCAACCCGCTGGCCCCAGGATCTCCCTTGCCTCTTCCCACGTCCCTCGCTTGCTGCCTCTGGCGCAGTCCATCTGTGTACATATGCGTCTGTGCATGCATCTCTTCTTTTTGTGGTACTGGGGGTAGAACCCAGGGCCTCACCCGTGTTTTGCAGATGCCCCGCCACTGAGCTGCATGCCAGCCCTGTGTGCACGGATCTCCTGTCCACTGCTTTGCCCTGGCCCTGGCCCCCTTGCAGCCCCGCACTCCTTCCTACCTCAGGCTCAGGGCTGCCCTCATTGTGGGCAGTTTCCCTCCAACGTCCCCTGCACACCCCTCCTCCACTTTGTGCTTGTCCCTGCAGGGTCCCTTGGCAGAGACACCCCCTCCCCAACCCCTTTTGCCCCAAGCACTGGGCCCCCAGGCTCCACCTTCTCGGGCCTACCTGCTGCCTCAGCCTTTCATCCCCTTGTCCCCTCAGGGCCTTTGTCTCCCTCACCCTTTCCAGCTGGCTCCAGCTGGGACTGAATTCGCACTTCTGCCTACAATGCTGCCCTTTTCTTCATTCTCTCAGGGGTCCCTGCACTGAGCTCTGTCCTGTCCTTGGCCTGTCTTCCCCCACGCCCACACTGGAGACTCACAGTCCCCATTATGACTTTTATAGGCCTCTTCCATAAAAGAAAATTAAATGGATGACAACATTGCTATAAAGGTGAGTGTATTAATGTTACACGGGGCTGGCCTGTGGCTCTGAGGCAGAGGGTTTGCCTCGTGTGGGCAAGGTCTTGGGTTCCATCTCCAGATGTGCAAAAAATATTTTTCTTTGAGATAAGGTCTGTGTTTTCTTGTGATTTTAAGAGCAATTGAAACACTTTACAGGCCCCTTCTGTTCTGGTCAGGCCTGGGCATGTGCTACTTGCTGCAGTTGTGCCCCCTCTGTGCCCACTGACCTCTGTCTCTGTACCATTCTGTGCCTACCCCCCCTCCCCCATCTGCCCAGTGAGTGAGCCTCTGACACAGGTGGGCCTGGGGGTGTATGTCTGCCTCCCTCTGTCCGTTCCTCTGACTAGTGGAGCGGCCTTTGTGTCTGTCCGCCAAGGGGTGGAGGCTCAGGGCTCTGGGCTCTGGGGCCTCCAGCAGGCCTGCGGGGGTTCCGTGTGGGCTGCTTTTGCCACTGCCCTGGCCGCCTTCCTCCCCTTGCTCCAGCTTTGGGGCTCATTGCTGTGGGTTGGGGTTTGTTTCCTTGCACTCTCAGTGCTCTTCCCAGAACACTCCCTGGGAGCAGCTACTCCAGCCTAGCTCTGTGTGTGTGTGTGTGTGTGTGTGTGTGTGTGTGTGTGTTCACTAGCATTTCCTGACCCACTTCCCGTGCTCTCCCCTCCCCTGCGCCCTGTGCCTTCTCTCCTGTCTTTCCTCTCCTCTGCTCTTACACCGACTCCCAGCTTCACTTTCACAGGTGCACAAGCCTGCACCCGCCCCACACCCACTACTCTCTGTGTGTTCCCTTGCCAAATGTCCATGGAGCCCCTGCTATTGTGATCCTGGTGTGAGGGCCAGGGGTCCTGGGGTCAGGAGGGTCAGCTGGGGTTCAGCTCCCACAAGCTGCCTGCTATGGAACAGCACACACGCAGAAAGGCTGGAGGCCTCAGGCAAGGCAGGTCCTGAGCTGTCCAAGGAGCAAGGAGCTCAGTGAGGGCCAGAGAGTGGGGAAGTAGGTTGGTGAGGTAGGTGTAGGGTGAACTCTGCAAATGGCCTGGGGGCGGGGGACAGATGTCAAGTCATTCCTCCTCATCTTACCTCTTCTGTGCCATGTGATTGTGTGTGTGTGTTTCCTGGGATTCTGACCCTCTTCCACCTCCTGTACCCGAGTCTTCTGCAGTCCTCTTCAGATTATGTGAGTGGGCTGCACGTGCAGCGTGTGCTGCATGGCTGCACAGCGCACAGCAGGGTGGGTGTGATGGCCCCTCGCTGCTGCCCGAATCCAGCCCAGGCCACGCCAAGGAGCTGTGACACCCACTGAGGCGCCTCCTCTCCTCTCCTGCCAATCGCCTGTCCTTCTGCAGAATCTGTCCTGCTGCTCCTGAGGCTGCCTGGCTGGGATGCTGCGCCTCTCATAATCTTTCTCTGGTTGTTTTCCTGTCTTTGTTTCCATTCTGGTGTTTCTGTCTTTGTTCTTTGTTCTCTCCTTTTGTGTTTCTGTCTGCCTCTCTGTCTCTATCTCTGTGTCTCGACCTCTGCTTTCATTGAACAGTGAGTTACTGCTCAAACATTGTGAGTTTCTCTGGTGAAGACGGCCGTGAGAGCGTCCCACATGCTCTTCCCAAGGGCTGGGTGGTCACCCCACCTCGAGTCCACTCCCCCACCCTGGCAATTGGCAGGTTTGCCTTAAGTGGCCCAAAGGGCTCTGCCTTTTGCCTGCCCTGAGGCTCCGGGGTCTCTGCAGACAGTGTGAGTAGTGGCTGCCTCCCCTCTCTCCAAGTTGGGGGTCATTGCCATCTGCTGAGGGGTTTGTTTCCTTTCACTCCAAAGGCTCTTCCTAAAACACTCATTGTGGAGCAGCTGCTCCTGCCTGGCTCCCGTGTGTGTGTGTGTGTGTGTGTGTGTGTGTGTGTGTGTGTTGAGAATCTTCCTTCTCCCTCTTTCCCATTCCCACCTTGTCTCCAAGGTTTTCTTCTGAAACCTGTTCTGGCCATGTGTGCATTCACAAAGAGGTGTGTGTGTGTGTGTGTGTGTGTGTGTGTGTGTGTGTATGTGTTGTGTGAGCAGCCGTCTGACACCGTGTCACCGCTGCCACTTTCTCCAGTCCTTTGTGATTTCCTTGCGGTCAACACATGCTGAGCTGAGCAGCTCCCTCACTGCTTGCTCCGCTCCACTCCACCTCTGCCTGCAGACCTGCCCGGTCTCTCAGTGCGTACCCTGGCCTCTTGTCCTTTTCCAGTCTGCTTTGGGGCTCTGTCACCTTTGTGCATTCTCTGCAGATGAGCACTGGGGACCTGTTTGTCTGTCCTTTTGTCTATCCCTCTGCCAGTCTGTTGAACAGTTATTTCTGGGTCCCTTTCCTGGGGCTCCACGGCTCTGCTGCTGTCCCTGTGCCATTTTCATCGCCCATGGTGTGGGTTCCTCGGGCCCTGACCCCTGCCCCCCATCCCATGTGCCTGCCTCGCCCTCGCCTTGCACAGGCAACCCTACCAGGTAGCCGTGGCACAGGGTGGGCCCCAGCAGAAGACCTCATTCTTGCCCCATGAACCCTTCCTGTCTCTCAGGTCCCCTGAGATGCCCCTTTGCATGGGAAGCTCTAAGAGCACTCTCTTTGTGGCCCAATTACCTTGTTATTTCTTTTTCTCAGACTTTTTTTGGGGCTTATCCTCAGTTAGGTATCTCCTCTCTCTCTCTCTCTCTCTCTCTCTCTCTCTCTCTCTCTCTCTCTCTCTCTTCCTATCATCCTGTCCTATACCCTCTTTTCCTTACCTCTTTGTCCTCTTTCCCTCATGTTTAAAAATTGAAGTGTAACAAACATGCCTAGACCTGCAGAATCTGAAGTGGAAATCTCCATGAATCTCGCATGACTCCCCTATTATGGTTGACATTCATTGTTGAAGTCCCAAATTCACTCAGGGCTTTTTCCTGACTGTCTATGTGTGACATTCTGTCTATCTGTCTTGGAACTTTCTTGGCTGATGCTTCCCTCTGGGACTCCCTGTCTGTGTCCCTTCATTCAATCAACAACTATTGAATCCCTGCTAGGACTCTCTCCCCGCTCCCGCTCCCTGCCAGCATTCCCTCTCCAAGGCTTATTGAATTCTGCCTCTATTCTGTGCACCACTGCAGGAGAGAGTGCATGTGAGTGTGTGCAGTGTTTGTGTCTCGATTCCCGCTGCCTCCCCCTCACTGTGTGCCCGCTTCTGCTTTGCTTTCTTTCTCTCCCATTCCTAGGGGCTCCACCTTGATGCTTGCAAGTGAGCCTGGCCCCTTCCTCTCTCTGCAGCCCCCTCCTCCCTGCTGGTCTGAGGTCAAGGGGCTCTGGCCACTCCCCCTCCTGATCCCACTCCCTGAGCACACTCCTCTCTCCAAATGTAGCACGCCACGTTTCTGGCAAGCATTGCACCCACTGCAGACCCTACTGCAGACCCCCGTAATTTGGAAGGCTTGTTTTCCCTATCCTGAGCCTGGCCTCCAGCCCCACTCTGGATCTTATCTTCCCCTCTGCAGGGAAAACCCTGGTCTCCATCCCCCAAGCTTCAGACTTCCCCGCACCCCAATATTCTGTGGGAATTCACCCCTCCCCCAAAGCTTTCTGTGCCCTGCCTCCCAGGCCCACAGCCCAGCCCGCAGCACTGCTCAGAACCTGTATCCCCCTCGGGCCTCTTTCCCTCCTGGCTCATGTTCCACTTATAAGGTTCCCCAGACCAGCCTAGTCTCCTCTCCTGGGCCATGCTCCAGTCCCCTTGCCAGTGTCCCTGTCACCTGTAGCAGTGTACACCAGAGCGACTCTGCCAAGGAAACTTGGTTGTGCCTCAGTAAACACCCACTCAACGACCGAGGACCTGCAGCAGGTGCAGGTGTGTCCAAGGCTCCCAGCCTGAGCCAGGGCTCTGGGTGTGGGCTTGTGGTCTCACACATCCTTCCTGATCCCCATCGTCCATCTCTGCTGACCTCGATCTCCTGCACCCCGCCCCAGGGCATCCAGCTGACCTGCCCACGTCAGTGTGAAGGACCGGGGCCCTGAACATGTCAGGGGGCTAGAGGCCCGTCTGTCCATCTGGGTGTGTGTGCCTTGGCATCCTGAGGTCTTGTGTGTGTGTCTGACGGGCTGTCTATCATTCCTGCCGCTGGGAAGGAGGTCAGCGGTGTCTGTCTGCTCAATCCTGGGCGTGGATAGCTCCCTGTGGGTTTTAGGCTGTGGTTCCTGAGGACAGGGATCCTTCTGGGGACTCTGACTCTGCTCACTCCTCCCTCTTGGGACTCTAGATGTGTCATGGGCTCCCTGCCTGGCCAACTGGCTGCATGTTGTCGTCCCCTCATTTCTACCCAGCTCACGTCTGGCCCTTCCTGTTTTCTGCAGCCCCTTTCCTGGAGGCTGTGTCGCGGTCTACACATCACTGTCTGTGCCTGGTGGCCTTACACGCACTGGCATGCATCACACCCTGGCCAGAGCTGGCTCCCCACGTGTGGGCCTGGGTGTGTGCATCGCCAGGAGCCCCTGGTGCTGTGGGGTCTCACCGTGACACTCTTGCTCCCCCCGGCCCCTCCCTCGCTCCCTCTGGGTCCTTCTTGGGCTTTCTTCTCCTTCCCTTCCGTGCAGGCCTGCATCTGTGTGTGTTCTTCCTACTGTGCTTGTGGGTTTCCTGCTCTGGCCCCTCCTGCGGCCTTTCTGCTGCCGAGAAAATTTGCTGAAGCATCTTTCAGGGTTTACTTGAATCTTCCACTGACTAATCTTGCAGTGCTCTTCTTTCCTTCCTCTTCCTGTCCTCTCTAAAGACCTATTTTCCTCTAGGATTACCCAAGGGACGCCCCATCACCGAACTGAATCCCAAGCACCTTCAGTGATGCAGGAGAGAGACCTTTTGGCCTTAGCTTCCGGTTGCTATTCCTCCTGGCCTCCAGTCCCCTCCTGCCCTTCCCTCTGTTCCAGTCACCATGCCCTTTCCTTTTCTTAAATGTGGCACGCTGCTGCCACCTCAGGACCTTGGCACATGCTGCTCCCTTTGCTTGAATGGCCTTTTCCTCCAGAGATCTACAGATTGTCACTCACCTCCCTTAGGTCTCTATTCCAATGGGAGCTTTACCTAAAACAACATCTTCACTCTTGCTGGGCTCTGTTTGCCTATGAAACACTTCACTCTCTCTACCATTAGCCTTCCCATGGCTCTTTGCTCTTCCACACCAGTCTCTCTCCATCACTGTGCGGTCAATACTACCAGGGCAGGGCCACGCGTATCTTGTCATGTGTGTCTGCCTCAGCCCCTGGGGTGACACCCAGTTCACAGAAGGCGCTCATGCCTCCTCTGAAGGGACAACGGAGACTCTAAGGCCTGACTGGCTGGGAGGCAGCCCAAGCTATGTCCCACCCTTGCCCTGCTGTGGTTCCTGTGACTCCCGGGTGCCCAGCCCTGTGTGACAGCTGCTTGGACAACATGGGTGCTGCTTCCTCTGAGGCCTCTCTTCCCTTGTCTTTACCTCAGGACTTCCTGCATGGTGATGCCCTGTTCACAGCTCTGTGACAGCCCCATACACTGCCCCTTGCCTCCAAGCCCCCCACCTCCACAGCTCAGCATGGGCTGGACCCTCAGCCCAGAAAACCCTTTCCTCACATGGCTGCTTGTTCAATCCAATGCACCTTTTCATTTATTTTCAAATTATAAACATTGCAAATTAGGGTGAAAGTCCTATAGCCTTAAAGTTAACCTCTTGGGCTAAACAACTCAGTGTTATATAGTCCACTGCAAGATTGTGTACCTACCATCCCTAGGTACTTCCCAGTTTCACTACCCTAAAATGCAATCCTTCAACTATTTGGTCACTGTTCATTTCCCCTCCTTTCCTCTTCCTGTCCCTGGAAGCCACAAACCTGCTCTTTGTCCCCGGGGATCTGTTCATGCTGGATATTTCGTGTAGCTGGATTCATTGAACACACGACCTGTTGTGTCCAGCTTCTTTCGCTCGGCCAAGTGTTTCCAGGGTTCATCCACCCTGCCGTGTGGATAAGGGTCGCACCCCTTTCCATTCCTGCTGATATTCCTTGTGTGAATACACTTTGTTTTGGCTCCTGGTCCTGGAGTGAGCTCCCTTATTCCTAGGCTGCCTCTGGGCTGCATCCACCCGCCTTCCTGAGCTGCTCTCCAAACCTCTCCTCCCGCTGCCCCTGGCTGGCCATCTGTCCCTGGTCCCCCAGCCCCCTCGCCAGACACCAGCACCACAAACACTGGTCTGTCCTTCACTGCTGTCTTTCTGCTGTGCCCCTGAGCCCTGGTTCAGCCTAGGCCTGAGCCCTGGTGTCACACTTCACATCTCACCCTCAACACCCTTGAAGCCATGTCCCTCTTTGTCACCCTACACAGGCCACCAGTGTCCACATGGCCTTCCCTGCCTCACCTTCCAGCCTCTCAGACTCTGGCCCTGCTGCTTTTCTCTTCTTGAGCTGCTTTCAATGCTGGCTGAAGTCATCTTCCCGCCACCAAAGGCTGAGTCATTCCTGACTTCCTGCCCTATTTATCCCCTGTCAGAGCGTGTGTCTCCCCCAGACTCTGCGCCTGCTCAGTGGGTGCCCAGGCATCACTCAACCTGGCAGCACACCCAGGAAGGACCATGGTGACCAAGAGAGGGGACCGAGGGCCCACCCCTGGCCTCCCCTCCTGCCCTCTGCTGCCCCCCCCGCCCCCGTCACCAGTCTGTTTTTTCTCACCCAGTGAGTGTGTCTTTTGTCCATCTGTCAAATCTTTCTTCCTTGAATGTGCGTTAAAGGTTTGTGTTCCTTTTGAGCATCATATGCTTTGCTGTGTGTGTGTGTGTGTGTGTGTGTGTGTGTGTGTGTGTGTAGACAGGAGCCCCTGTCTCTCCCCTCCCCATGGTGTTCTTGCTTTTACGTTCATTCTGGGACTCAGATATTTGTCCCTCCATTCAGTCAACATCCTGAGGCTCTCCTGTGTGTGTGTGTGTGTGTGTGTGTGTGTGTGTGTGCACGCACCTTTCCCTCCTCACCATTCTTTCTGCCTCTGAGACTAGTCAAGTCTGCCTTGGCTGAGAGGAGGCCCCGCGGAGGCTGGTGCTGCTGAGCTGGCTCCTTGTCCCCTCCCCCCTCGTGGGCCCTCGTTTCTGACTGTTCCTCTCTGACTCCCTGCCTGCTGTGTGGCTCCTTCCCTGCCCTCCTCTTTTCTCTTCTTCACTGTCTACCCGTTGTGCTTCTCTCTTCTCCTCCCCTGGCGCTTTCCCTCTCTCCTCTTGGCTCCTCTCTCTCTTCCTCCCCGCCCTTCTCAAGTTTTCCAGATGTTCCAGATGTGCCTTGTCTGACTCTGTCTCTTGCCACATACTTCCCTCCCCCTTTGCCTTCCCTGCCCTCCTCCTCCTCTAGGCTTCAGGCGTGTGTCTGTGCGCATGCACGTCTGTGTCTGTATTTGAGTGTGTCCTTCTACTTCCTGTCTCCCTTAACCCGCTTGCTAGTGCTCCTGGGTCTGTCTGTCTGTCTATCTCAGGGTCTTCTTGTCTGCATCCTTCCCCAGCCATGATTCTCCCCCTCCGGGTGCCACACTGGTAGATCCTCAAGCCATTACCACATTCTGTGACAAAACTACACTAACACTCTCCTCAGGCTGGTCCCCCAGGCTCTGGAGCTGGGCAGGGCCTGTGGATCTGCTCTCAGCCCAAGGAACCATTAAGACGGGGCCTGGATATGCCCTAGGCAGCGGTCACCTCCCCCATCATGTCACCCTAGCCTGCCTTTCCTTGCAAGGACCCTGTTAGCTCCTCCTGAGGAGTCCCTACCTCTTCCCAGTGCCTGAAGCCTGTTAGCTCCCCTGTGTGCAAAGACCAGCGTCATCTCTTTGGGGTCCTGCCTGTCCTCTGTTTCTCTGTCTTGGTTTCTCTCCCTCCCTCCCTCACTCTATGCTTCTGCTCCTCCCAACTTCACCCTCTGTCTCTGCCCTCTTCTCCTCTGCTCTACTCCTCTCTGGGCCCGGAACCCTGCCCCTTGCTCCTGGCCTCTGGGATTCTTCCCCAGGAGGCCTCTCTCCCATCCTGGCTTCTGGTTCAGCCCAGACTAGACATCCCAGACTGTGGTCAGTTCCGGGGGTACAGGCTGGAGGCCCAGCCTAACCCAGGGGTCTGCACACAGCAGCTGATAGCGCTGCTGGTTTCCTGAGTGAGTGTGGGTGCCCGTGGGATCTGAGGTTCTGTGCCTACTCTCTCTGCTCCCCCATCCCCCAGCTCTCCCCCCACTGCACACCTGCCATGCAAAGTGTGTGTGTGTGTGCATGCGTGTGTGCACATGCACATGTGTGTGATAGCTTACCCTTGCTTTTTCTCTGTGGCTTCAGAGAATGGAGAATGGTCTCCATTCTCCTGCTGCAAGATTTTTCTTTCTTTCTCTTTCTTTTTTCTTTCCAGGCATGTGGTTTCTCCTGCTTCTAAAAGTAATACATCCATCTTCATGTTGGAATGTATAGAAAATACAGAGAAAACAGGGAGAAGCAATGGAAATCCCTGAGGGTTGCTTTTCTCAAATGGAGGCGCCCCAGGTGGGTGCTAGGAGAGGACCTGTAGTGGGTGTGCAAGCCTGGCACTGGTGGGCAGTGTGCCTTGCACGCGTGCCTTACATGCCTCGCCTGCCCCTCTTCTCTATCTCTGGCTCATTCTCCCCTCTGCTCCTTCCAGGGACTCTCAGCCACTGGTCTCTGTCACTATGGTCTATCTCTGTGCCTCCTGGGTGTCTCCCAGCCTGGCCTTCTGCCTCTGGGTGTCTCTGTCCTACCCTCACCTCCATTAATGAACTAACCAATTAAGTCAGTCATTCAGTCAAGTCCCCTTGCCTTTGGTGGCCCCTGTCATTCTCTGTGAGTTTCTGTGGCTGTGTGTCAGAGAGAATCTACAAGTCTGGCTCACAAAATGCATCTGTGTGTCTGGTTGTCTGTTCACCACCTCCGTGTCTGCAGCTGTTTTGAATGGCCATCTTGCCTTTGCCTGGTTCTCTGCATGTGCATGTGCCCTCGGCACACTTCTTGCCACATGTATTCCCTTTCTGTGTCACTTCACTGTTTTCTCTTCCTCCATCTCTATTGGTTACCCTCATTCCTTGAGGCTCTCCTGTGTGTGTGTGTGTGTGTGTGTGTGTCCATGTGTCTGTGTGTATCTGTCTATCCATCACCCACCTCTAGCTTTCCTGGTCTGCTTTGCTTCTTTCCTCTACTCTACCCTTTTCCTCCCTTAGAGATTTCTGGAATTTCACTCTGGCTGCGAGCCTGGAGAATGAGAGAGAGAGAGAGAGAGAGAGAGAGAGAGAGAGAGAGAATGCTCATATATGCATGTGACCGCTGCCTTTCCCTGCCCTGCCTCTCTGCAGCCTCTCGATGACCTTGCTCCCTCTGTGGAGTTTCTTTCTTTTAGAAATGACATTTATTGTCTTCCTTCATTTTCAGATGGAATACGTGTTCACTGTAGAATAGACAAGAAATACTCAAGAGGATGTGCAGAAGATCCCCCTCCCAGAGAGAAAGGGGCTGCAGTGACACTGGGGACTTTTCTCTGTCTTGTGTCTGGGAAACTTTCCTTTCTCTGTGTGTATCTTTCTTTGCAGGACCCATTTACTTCTCTCTTTATTCATTCCTTCAGAAGCATTTGGGGTCCACATGGGGTGCCCATGTGTCCTATCAGCCCATCTGGCCGTCTTTGTTTTGAGGTCTGTCTGTCTGAGCCTCTCCTCTCTCCCATCCCCGCCTCCTGATATTTGGGGTGTGGCAAGGAGCTGAGCAGAGGGGCTGGGCAGAGAGAAGACCCCATACTGCCCACCCAGTGTGGTCTCTATGGCTCCCACACTTCCTTCTGGGGTCCCTGGGGTTGGAGAGGAGCCCTGTGCCAAGAGATGGAGGTCTAGTGCCCAGTTGGTAGTGGGAGCAGAGGGTGCAGAGTTTTTGGAAGGTTCCCTGTGGGCTCTAAACCTGTGGGTAGAGGACCAGGGCCCCCACTTGGGGACAGGAATGTGGCCTCTGAGGTCTGTAAGAAGCTGGAGGGGGCCCTGCAGGCTCCTCATCTCTGTCCTTGTTGTTCCCCATGCTGCTCAGCTCCCACCTGCTTTTCCCTGACATTGTCTGGCACTTCCCACACAGTAGGGAAGGGGCTCCGTGTCACACACCAGGGCTCAAGTCTCACACTGGTCCTCAGGCAAGTGACACTCTTCAGAGCCCAAGTCCTTGTCTGCAAAATGGAGACAGCAAGCTCTTGGAGTATAAATGTGATGGCTCATACACAATGTGATGGCTTAGCGCAGGGAGGCACGCAGAAAGCTCTAGACCACACAGAGCTGTGGGCCGGGCTGGCAGCTGTGCCCATGGCTTCGCCTTCTCCCTCGCTAGATTGCATTTCACTTTTTTTTTTTTTTTTTGTATGGGGAATTGATCTCAGGACCTTGTGCTGGTCAAACAGGCACTTAAGCCATTGAGCTATCTCCCTGGTCTTGCAGTTGGCTTTGCTCTGCATGTCCTGTCCTTCCATCTGTCCATCTGTCTGTCCGTCTGTCCTCCCTTCCTCTCTCTTTTCTTCCTGCTCTCTCCTCTTCTTCCTTTTTTCCACAGACACCTTCCTTCCAGGCTCCAAGTGCTGTGCTGAGGCTGGGCAAGTGTGTGCATGTGTGTACACAACCACACAAGTTCTCATGGCTGAGCGAACATGCCAGTCCCCATGGCCATTCCCATCCCCGTGTCCCCCACGTGCCTCTCAGGGCAGCTGAGTGGGGGTCTCCCCATCTTCACTGCTGGGCTTACACGGTATCAGCCCTCTGGAATCCCTCACTACCCCCTCAGCTTCTGCTATTCAAGCTGGAGCTGCCCTTCTTCCTACCAATTCTGGCCCCAGAGCCTCTCTAGAGTCCTTTTCTCCCTGTCCCCTTTCCCTGGTTGGTCCAGACCTCAGTGCTTCAGGGGTTCCCAATACTCAGGGGGGATAAAGACAGTGGTGGGGTGCTGGTGGGGAGAGGTTGGAGTGGGGCCAGGAGCAGAGCAAGATGCAGATTAAGGTCTCACTCTAAACCTGATGTGAAGCAGCTTCGCTCCTCCCTGTCTCAGGGGCCCTGCCCAGCTCTGGGTATACAGGCAGGGGTGTCCGACAGGTGGTTTGAGTGTGGATCCAGAGCCAGGCAGGCCCGAGTCTGCCTATAGGATCACACCTGCCTCTGTTTCTCCCTCTCTGGAATGCAGTGGACAGCAGCCTCTTCCATAGGCTATGGCAAGGATGCAGATGAGACCTGGCACATGGCTTCTATTGTGGACCCAAAAGTGCCACCCTGCTCTTACCACCTCTCCTCACAGCTCTGGGCTCCTGTGACCTGATGACATCCCCATGGGATGTAGGAGGTGCCTTTTGTCAGCACAGGAATGAGCCACTCAGAGAGCAAACTTGACCAAGGCAGGCCAAGGGCAGGACAGACGGACACATGTGAACTCACATGGAGCATGCACACACCAGGCACATAGCAGGACTGACCCTGAGCTGCAGGACAACTGAACTCAACCCCAGGGACCAAAAGGGAAAAGAGAAGATGAAGGTCTCAGAGTTTATGGGAGAGGGATGCTCACCAGGCAGAGCCAAGAAGAAAAAAAAAATGGGGCTTGGCATGGAGCCCACTCTGAATGGGGGAGGGTCTGTGTTGGTGAGCTGACCAGTGGCCTGGTGAATGCACCCTGGAGAAGCATGACTGGGGGGCACCAGAGCAAAAGGTGGAGAAAAGCAAAGGATAGATTCAGAAAGGCGGAGACGGGAGGCAGATACAGAAACATAGGGAGAGACAGAGACATTCAGAGACAGAGGAGACACAAAAGAGACAGAGTCAGGGTGCAGTGTGGGAAACACAGGGAGATGCTGGGTTGTGGAGCCCCAGAGGTAAGCTGATGGGTGCTAGCACCCTGCTAGGAGGTGTTGGCCTTGGGAAGAGCCTGGCTCAGTGCTAAGGAAACTACTGTGGTCCCAGGAAAAAGCCTAGTAGCTTTTGCCACAGATCATAAGGAGCCAGTGTGGTCATTCGGCAAGGGTGGTGGTGGTAACATGTTCTCTGGCAGCAAGTGCAGGAGGGTGGGGGTGCTGGGGTGGAGTCATGGAGGAGGAGAGGGACTGGGTCTACTTAGGTGTGGCTCTTCCAGGGTCAGGACAACTGGGGACCCAAGTGGCCTTCATCAACACACTGTCTGCCTCCAAGACCTTGGCTATGGCTGTCGCCTTGGTCTGGGCTGCAGGTCTCTCCACCTTTCTTCATCCATCTCTCTCCTTCACCCATCCCAGATTCTCTTGTCAGCAGCTTCTTCTCCTGGGCATGCTCCCTCGCAGCTTCAGGGTGCCTTGAGTACTAGCCAGGTGCTATCTCGGAGGTGGGGCTCGCTCTTCCAGCTCAGGGCCCTGAGCAGCTGTGGCACTCGGGGACCCCAGAGAGTGGCTAGCTGGATGACGACATCTTCCTCTTAGCCTGGACAATTTGCATGCACACTTCAAGGCCCAAATCAAATGGTCCTTCCCTGCTAAAGCCTCCCCCGACCCCTTGTTAGTCGGCAGTGCCCTCTCTGGATTCATAAATATGGTTGTTAAGTATCAGATGGCCTCGTTGCTTCCTTTTTGTTGTGGGTGCTCCAGGGCAGAGCAAAATCATAGCACAATGGGAACAGCTGATTGTCCTGTCTGCTTACTACGTGCCAGACATAGCTAAGGCCCCCACGGGGTCTCATGTATTATTATTATTTTTTTCAGAACTGAGGATTGAACTCAGGCCCTTGCCAGGCAAGCGCTTACTCTACTGAGCCATCTCCCTGGCCCCTTCAAGTGTTCTTTATAATGTGATTGTATAATATAATGAAATACCAGTAATGTTGCCGTTTACACATGGAGAAATCAAGGCTGAGAGAAGTGAAATGACTTGTTCTGGGTCACCCACCAAGTAAGCGTTGGACATGGCATAAGGCAGTAGAGAATGCTCTGCTGCTTGCTGAGTGCTTTTCTCACGCATCATAAAAGCCGTGCTCTCTTTCTCTTTTCTGGGGACCCCACTCTGCACCTCCTTGCTGGGCAGCACCCCCATTGCTGTGCTGATACCCATGTCCTTCTTGGCCATCAACAAGATGAAGACACGAGGTCAGCACAGGCCAGACCCCTCCATGCTTTCCTCAGACCTGCCACTTTGTCTCCTGTCTACTTAGCATCCTCTGGGGCTGTAGCCAGGAGCCTCTCATCTCTGACTCCCTGGCTCCTGCAACCCACTCCAGCCATCCTCACTTCCTTCCCACTCTCCCTCGGGGTGCTAGGCAGCTCCCGCTTCAGCCCTTTCCTCACCCGGGCCCTTTCCCAGTTCCCCTTAGAGTCAATCCCTCTGCTTCTTGCACAAACACCTGTAACCTTTGGAAGTTCCCTCATCTGTAAAGGAAGCTGGAGCAAACATGCTTCTGATGGCGTGACTCAAGGATTAGTGAAATCTTGAAAAGCTGTTCTGGCAGGGCTGAGCTCACGGAGCTGTGATTAGAGATTAAACACGGAGGTTATAAGGGATTTTCTGAATGAATGAGCGAGTGGCCCAGTGGGTGTGCCATTCTCCCCCTCCTGCTCCCCCTACCCATCCCCAGAACCAGGATTTTTAGCACTCTGAAAGATGGCTCCCCTTTGAAACTGGCTCTGTCCCTGCAGCCCACATGCAAAGTTTTCCAGTCTTCAAGAAAGATGGCTCCCCTGATGCCATCTCTCTCCCAGCTACAGCTTTCTTTCCTTCCTTCTCTGAAAAGCTTTGGGAAAGAGTCCTCTCCTTCTCCCTAGGCCCATTTCCTTCCCTGCTCCTAGGGTTCCCCTGACAAGGTCAAGGTCATCAGTGGCTATGTGCTATCCATTTAATGCCCCCCACTAGATGCTTGAGGAGATCTGGGGAACCCTTCTCAGTGTCACCAAAATGTGGGGCCCATGGCTCAGTCTTCAGCTTCTTCTCTCGTCTGTCCTTCCTCCTTGGGATTTCTTCTCTCTGCATACTGGGGATGGAGCGCAGGGCCTTGCATGTGCCAGGAAAGTGTTCTACCACTGAACTATGACCCCAGCTTTTTTCATTTTATTTCGAGACAGGGTCTTGCTAAGTCGGCCAGGCTGGCCTTGAACTTGTGATCTTCCTGCCTAGTAGATGGGATTACAGGTATGTGGCTTCCTACTATCTTTTCTTTAATCCCCTATA
>NW_004524613.1:8048223-8052980 GCF_000260255.1 Octodon degus
GCGGTCCCTGATGCTTTGCTAAGCTTGTTCTAAGTAGGTGCTTTAGACCACTGAGCCATCTCCCCAGCCCCTATAATTAGTTTTTTGATCCCTACTTTCCTATTGACTTTGCTCTTGGCATTATCACCCAAGCCCTCCTTCTTGTCAGTTCTTAGCCCTCATCTTCCTTGCCCACACCAGTGATGTTGGCTATAGCCAATGAATTTCTTTTTCTCAGAACATTTTCTTTCCTTGAATTTCATGACACAGGGCTCTTCTGGTGGTTCTTCTTGGTTTCTGTTGCTTCTTTCAATCTCCAAACAGTCCCCCTCCCCTTAGGTGGCCCACCCTGCTCCTTGGAGTGGCATACCATTTCTGGGTTAAAAACTCTAATCTCCCCTCTTCCTGAACTCCACACTGAAGCTGGTTGTTCACTTCCTGGGCATCCAGCAGGCATCTTCAACTCACATTCAGGACCACACACACTGCCTTCCCTGTTCTTCCTCTGGTCTTCCTACATCAGTAATGACACCACTGTAAGACCCACCTCATCCTGGAATACCTTGTTCTTTCATTACTCATACCTGGGCTTCATCCACAGGTCAGTCCGACTGCCCGAACCTCCAGGGCACTCCAGATCCATTCCATATTCTTCTCCCCAGCCAATCATCCATACTCAGCTCCCATGATTTCTCTGGGATGCCAGCCTCCTCTTGGGGCTCCCTGCTTCTACGCTTGCTTGCCATTCATTCCCCATCCACAGCTGGATGGAGCTTGCAAGTCAGATCATACTATCTCCTGACGATAAGACCCACACTGCATGCCATTGCCCATAGAATGGACACGAGCCCATCTCCAGACTGTGTTCTGTCTTCTCACTCTCTGGGTTCCAGCCCACTGCTGTGCTTCTGCCCCTCAAATTCACCAAGCTCTTTTATGTCTTAGAGTTCAGGCTTTTCAGTCCTGAAGACTGGAAGACACTTCTAGAAACTCTCAGGCTGCCTCTCTTCTTCCTGGCCTTTGGCTCAGATGTTGACCTTCTGAAGTAGCCCATTCTGACCCCCCAGTGCTGTCTTGCTAAGCTGCTTTATCCTCCCCTGGGCAACGATATTCTCAGAGATGATCTCATTTGCTCAGGTTTTTTTTTTTTTTGGTCTTCTGTAAGGGGAGGCCAGTTCCAGTTCCAGGCAAGCAGGGCTGATGCCATTTTGCTTCTTGCTATCATCTGGTCATTTGTCAGCATCTGTTGCAAAATAGGTGCTCCTCAAATTCATGCTGTTATATGCACGACTCGGATTGGTGACCGAGTCCTTCCAAGTCTGTTCCTTGACAGTTTTTACCTCGGTGCCTGCCCCACTACTCCCTTCTCTGCCTCCCTCACTGCCTTGCTCCACCACACTCTTATTTTCTCTCAGATGCTGTGTCCTCCCTCTGAATGCTCCTGTCCTGCATGTGTGTGTGCGTGTGTGAATACACAATATACCTGAGCACGTGTCCATGTCTGTCTGCTTCAACTTAGGTCATATTTCTGTCTTTCCCATTCAATGAATTTTGATTTGATATCAGGTTTGCCTCATTCACCCATTTACTTGTTAATTTATTATTTTATTCAGGTGTTCCACCATTAAATATCTTGTGGTAGGTGCTGTAATAGCATAGATATGGGATGCATGTATGTGAGCTTCTTATATTCTGGGCTCGAGTTAGTTTCCCCATTTCTGGATAACATCTGTCTACTCACTCTCCCACCCATCCACACATCCTTCCATGACCAACCTATCCATCCTCTCATCCATCCATCCATCCATCCATCCATCCATCCATCCATCCATCTACATAGCTACCCATCCATCCACTTACCTATTTATCCATCCATTCACTTATCCACCCATCTACTTATCCATGTACCATTCACCAACCAATTTGTCCGCTCATCTGTCCACCCCTCCACTCATCTACTCATCCACCCATCCATTTATTATCCAATAAACACTAAGTTCTGCCTCAGTCAGTGAGAAAGGGTGCGTGTGTATGTGTGTGTGTGTGTGTGTGTGTGTGTGTGTGTGATCACGTCTGTGCTCTTCAAGAATCCCATTTCCTTTTCTTACTGCCCGTTTTTACCTCTTCCCAAATCCATACTGTTGTTGAAGTTTTGCTCTGAGCTTATGAGCCAAACATGTGTGTGTGTGTGTGTGTGTGTGTGTGTGTGTGTGTGTGTGTGATTATATATTACATATATAATCTGTTAGTCTCCCATGTCTTCCTTCTGGGGCTTGGGCTGGGGTGGTTTCTGCCCTCTGGGTGATTTCCATTCACACTTAGCTCACCTATTTGTTGATTAATCGACAAGAGGTTGATTAAACCTGCCTCATGTCAGGACTGAGGCTTGCTCATTGTGTGTGCTTGTGGGTGTGTGTGTGCTGTCCTCTGTGCCCTGTTTTTTTCCCTAACTCTCCTCTTTATCCTGCCTTCACACCTTGGGACCCCCCTATATATCCTGGGTTCCACTCCTTCACCCCTGTACCTGCTCATGCTGCCCTTGGTGCTGACAGCCCTGAAGGCCAGACTAGTATTTTTTTTTCTCTCACGAGTTGGAAACTCAAAGTTCATCTCTAACTGTCTTTGGTTCAACAAACCTGGCATATGAAAAACTCACCCTATCATTTCCACACCCATAATGTATTTCTCTTCTTGTTCTCATTAGTGCTGAGTGTCATTGCCTGCCTGGACCTAAAGCCAGGAGCCCTGAGTCAGCTCTGAGTTCTCACTCTCTTGCTACCCACAGCCCATCTGTTCTCCTTCCTATAGAATCTTCTTCCGAAAGCTGCTCAGCACTGCCCCTACCTCATCATCTTATGGGCCCCTGACTAGGCCCACACTTTGACAAATGAAGCCTGGATCACTACATCCAACCATCTGCCCACCATCTATCCATCTACCCATACATCCATCATCAGTCTATCCACCATCATCCATCTAACCATTCACCCAACATCCATTCATTATCATCCACCCATCCAATAAATTGTCACAGACCACTTATTGGGTCTTTTCAGAGGACATAGGCCTCAGAGTCCCAGGTCATGTCCTGTAAAAGCTCAG
Source organism: Octodon degus (assembly GCF_000260255.1). NCBI lineage: Eukaryota > Metazoa > Chordata > Mammalia > Rodentia > Octodontidae > Octodon > Octodon degus. Next base: position 8,051,305 of record NW_004524613.1, read on the forward strand.
AGTCCAGGAGAAGACAGACCACTTAACAGTATCCTGCAAAATGGGTCCTCACCCTGTGCACTTGGAGGAATGACATCTATCTTATTTTCCAGGGTCACTTCCCCTTCCATGTGTCTTCCTGAGTGATTCTGCTCATGCCCAAGGCATCAAGTGTCAACCCTGCTTCCATGCAGACAGTCCCTTATATGTGTCAACTGTCTTTTCTACCACCCCCACTTGGGTGCTCAGTGATATCATGGTCTTATCAAGATAAGATTCCCCTCAGGACTCCTACCCCCTTTCCTTGCTTCCAAGCCCCATCTCCATGGTCAGGAAACCAGACACTTTCTCTTCTTTGGCTTCCATCTCTAATTTAACTCCAGTCTTATAACTCTTCTCCAACATCTCTTTCTCTCCTACCTTCCCCCTTGTTCCGCCCCATCCTCGTGGCCAACACTGTTGCCTGGGCAACAGCCACCCTCTCCTTTCTCTCCTGGCTCCTCTCAACTAGGGAACGTGCTCACTTTTTTCTTACTTGTAGAAAAACACTCTTTCTTGGCCCATCTCCTCCTTCCCTCACTCCTTCACCCTCAGCAGAGCTGGGGAGGGTGCTTCAGCTTTCGCATTGCCAGCCCCACTTCCTCTTGCCACCACAGAGCTCAGGCAGAGTCCCCCACAGACACCTGCCCCCCCACTTAGTGGTCTCTCCCTTTGCACGCTGTCATCTCCAGCAGATCTCCACACTGGGGCCATATCAGACTGTTTCTCGTTCTTAGACCTATATTCCAAGGACAAGGGATGGTTGCCTCTTCGGTGAGGCCTCAGCTGTCCTTCATCAGGAGCTCTCCCCTAGGAACAGCCAGGTACACGTTGGCTCTGGTGGCTTCCTTGCTCACCAGATGACCAGTCTGTGGACCTTTGATGATGGAGTCTTCTCTGGGTGTCAGTACAGAGGGTCCCTGGGAAGTGTGTGACTTGGGTAGAAGGTGTGATAGACACTTCCTTAATCTTTATCAGTCCCTTTCTCCCCTTTACCATTTTTCTTTGCATTTTTCCTTTATAAATGCTCCTCTTCAGCTGGCTATGCTGGTACACACTTATAATCCCAGCACCCTGGGAGGCTGAGGCAGGAGAATTCCAAGTTGGAGCCCAGCTTAGGCAACTTAGTGATAAGAAGACTGTCTCAAAATAAAAATAAAAAATTAAAAGATTGAGGATGCACCTCAGTGATAGGGCCTTGGGCTCAATCTACAGTAAAACAAAACTAAACAGAACAGGACAAAACCAAACAAATTACTCTTCAATCTTCCCAGTAATACACAAATACATTATCTCTTTAGGTGCTTGAAATATCACATATGAGATTAAAATCTCAAAAAAAAAAGTTTAAAATCTCTTCCATAGTTCCCCCATTCTGGTCCTAAATCCTCTCATTGTGTGATAGCTGACATATCAAGTGGCTTGCCTCTGCATGGCCCTGGGCTTAATCACCAGTCCAAAAAACAAAACAAAACAAAAGTGAACACTTATACACAGTCCTGTAAAGCAGTTAAAGTCCAACTCCTCCTTTCTGCCTCAGGCCAGGAGAGAGGGGAGGGTGCTCTCCCCATTCCTACTCAACACTATATTGGCTGTTCCAGCCAGTGCAATAAAGCAGGAAAGAAAGAAAGAAGAAAGAAAGAAAGAAAGAAAGAAAG
>NW_004524613.1:8053080-8057850 GCF_000260255.1 Octodon degus
AAGAAAGAAAGAAAGAAAGAAAGAAAGAAAGAAAGAAAGAAAGAAAGAAAGAAAGAAAGAAAGAGGACATGCAGCCTGGAAAGGAATAAATAAAACTGTGTTTACTAGCAAGTGACGTTGTCTATACAGAAACTTCTAAAGAATTTACAAAAAGTTCCTAGAACTAGTGAATTGATCAAGGTCACAAGACAAAAGGTCAATATAAAACAATCATTGAATAGTTGGAAAAAGAGTATATTTATTCCTCTAGAGGATGCAGAATGTGCTTGTCAGAATTTTGTTCTTGCTCTCAGAAACAGTTGCCTCCTGTTGCGTGACTCACTCTGCAGTGGGCTTTTGCCCCAGTGGTTCCTCGGGAACCTCTGTCCTTGCAGGAAAAATGGTCGCAGTCAGAGACTTTTCTTTTGTGCAAAGTTCCAGAAAGGGGAATCATGGGAGCTAGGTCCTCTTCCCAGGGGCATACATTTTGGTTATTCCTGAGTTCTCAGTGCTTCCTGTCTCATCCTCTCCTGCACTGGGATTTCAGGTATATACCACCATGCCTGGTTCCAAGGTGGCATGGCATGCCCTGGGTTCTGGGGCCAGCATGGCACGCAGTATTGGGGATTGAACTTGGGACCTTGTGCTCGCCAGACAGGCGCTTGGACCACTGAGCTATCTCTTCAGCCCTGCCTTACTATTTCTGTTCTGCTCTCAGCTTTCCAGGTTCTTTTTAGACTTGGCCCTGGCTCTTGTGTGTGTGTGTGTGTGTGTGTGTGTGTGTGTGTGTGTGTATTGTCTGTTCCCCATTCTATGTGGGTAGCCATAATGACCCCATTGGAAAATCGATATCACACCCCCAATCAAGTTAATTTCGGGAGATATCCTCTGTCTGGGGCCTCTCCAGGTTCTGTTCTCACCCCTCATCCTCCCAGCCACTCACTGTGCTGAGCCAAGCTGTCCCAGGAGCCAGGGCTTTGGGGGAGCCACGAGTAGGTGGGAAGGAGCACGTGGCTGCCCACCCTGCCTCTACCTGCCTGCTTCATGGTCTCCTCAAAGGCCTGCCCCCCTCTTTTTAATGTTCTGACTTCAATTTATACTCCATCATGCTCGTCTCGCTTCTGCTGGGCTCTCTCACACTCAGCCGTGCTCTTTCTCTCTCCTGAGAAATGTTATTCAATTTTGTTCTCACTCTGTGTGTCATTCCCACTGTGCATGCACTCATGTGTGTGTGTGTGTGTGTGTGTGCGTGTGCACACACACACACACCCACAGTTGGCCCTCAGCTCCCTGTTTCCCAAGCTTGCAAATTTTCCACTCCCCACAGGTCTTACTGTGTGTGCCCGTGGGCACAGTTGGTCACTACAGGGCTCCGCCCTCTCTCCTCAGTGACTCTCCATCCATCTACCTGTCTGTCCAGAGCACTCTACTTGCTGAGCTGTTCTGGCTGTCATCTGTCCCTCCTCTCCCTCTTTCCCTGACTCCAGCTACACACACCCGCAAGCCTGGCTGGGTGCCTGCCCCGGATCCCCCGCTCTCCCACTTTGCACTGGCTTCCCAGAAAAGTCCACAGAGCCCTTTTCTGCACCAACACTCCATGTCCCCTGCTGCCCAAACCCTGCTCATCTTCCGCCTTCCTGTCCCCACCCGCCCCAGCGCCTGCACTCAAGCCTGGCCTCGTCAATAGCTGCAAGGCACTTCTCTCCCAGTTCTCATTAGCACTCAGAGTCACTACCACCTGGGGCTTTGTATGCAGTCAGGCACTGGAGTCGCCTCTGACTCCACTCACCCCTGCCACCCACCATGCATCTCTCCCCCTTTCTGTCAAGTCTCCTTCCAGGGAGCAGTTCCTGCCACAGCCCAACCAACTGCCTTTTGACTAGTGGACTATCCATCCATCTGCCCATCCAGCATCCAGCCAGCCATCAAAGTTGCACTGAGCACCCCAGTGGCTTTGAGAGGACACAGGCCTTGAGCCTCAGCCTCTCAGCCTGTGGGAGCCCAGAGTTTAGGGGTAAGGCAGTTACTGCTGCCCTCAGGGTGGGTGCCTGCATCCTTAGGCCTGAGGGCACCACCTCGCATGCGCAAGTGTACCTGAGTCTGAGCGTGTGGGTGGTTGCCCGTCTGTCTTGGACACTGCTCCAGGCCCTCCACCCTCCCTTGGCTGAACCCTTCCTCTGGCTTGTCCCTCTGGGATCTCTCCCTGACTTACAGCCACTCCCAGGAGTTCCTACATCCACCCCAGATACTGCCTCCTCTGATTCCCCCACAGCTTTCTTTGGCTCACGCCCCGGGGGGGGGGTCTGCTTTCCACTATTTCTCTCCAGCTCTGGCCCTCTGGTGTCATGGGCTGTGGAGGGCTCTCCCCTCATCAGCACCCATCCTCTTGTTCCTTCTTCCTCAGTCCTGCTCCACTCCCCTTGTTCCTCCAAGCCTTACCTCTGGCCGTGCTGCCCTCTCCTTCTTCCTGGGTCCTTTCAGCCCACAGACTGCGATCTGTTCCCTCAGAGGCCAGAGGGACCCGGATCCTGGGCTGGGCTCTCCCTCCTCTCTCACTCTACAGTGCTGGTCAGGTCTCCTTTGCCTGCTCTTTGACAAACCCACATCTGCAGCAGCTTGATGTCCCCTAGGACTGCTTCCTGCCTGGCCTGTCCTGCCTGCTCTGTCTGGACCAAAGCTCCTCCTCGCAGGACCTTGGACCATTCAGACCTTGTCTTCCTGCTGAACTACCCAGCCACCTTGGCACGGTCCCCATGGGCCTCCTTTCCCATCCCCTCCCCACAGCGCCCTGCTGACTCTGCCCTGGGCACTTGGGCCCGGCTCTTCCTTTGAGCTACTTAGTGAAGGGTCCCTAAGGGTCTTGGCACATGACAGAGCTGACCAGTGTGTGTGGCTGGACGGGAGGATGCATGGCAGACGGACTGAAGCTGTACAGTCTGGAGGGTCTACTCTCTTCCTTTGGCTCTTACTCTCTTTCTTCCCTTGTTGCCCCTTCGCTTTTCAGAATTATTCTTTACTTACGTGCTACATGACCGTATCATCATCTTTGTATTACAAGTGAAGTGTTCTGGGGGTGCTGAACTCACCCCCCCAGTTTCCTCTTGGCTTCTCATCCCTCCATTTTCTCTAAATATGGGGTCATTCTCCCCATCACTGTGGGGGGTGTATGCTTCTCACTGGGAGCTTAAGTGAATCAGGGTCCCAAGAGGAAAGAGATAGGGTGCTCGAGTTTTAGAACATTTGAGATTTTATTTACAAAGGTGCTATTTTTCAAGGTGACCCCTGAGAGCTTAGAGCCAGGAGAGGTGGGGTTGTGACACAGCCATTCCCTGAGGGGTGAGGTGAGAGTAGGGGTGATGGCCTGCAGAGACAGAGTGCCTAGAGGGCTGTGCAGAGAGCACAGGGGTTCCAGGCTGGGGACTACCTAGCCTAGGTGACCTGAGGAATAAGCATCCTCGTCCTGCTTCCCCCACTGCCTGCGTCCTGCCCATGTACCCACCTGCCCATGCCAAGCATGTGTCCAACCAAGGGCAGGGTGGCTGAGTGTCACTGGGTGGATAGTCTCTTGGAGCCAAGAGGAAGGGCAACGAGAACAAAGCTGGGGCAGCAGGCAGAACTTTCTCTCTGGCTCATGATTAAGCCTGTTTCCAGTCTTTAGGTCCCTCCCTCCCTTCCCCCCTTCCCCGTCCCCTCCATCCCTCAGCACCCACACATCCAGTGAGCCAGCTAGCAGGTATGGAGCATGTGTCAGGTAACCTGAGCAGGGTGGGACAACTACTAGAGGGGTGGGAGGAAGGAAGCCTGCACTGAGTCTCTGCTGTCTGCTTGCAAATGTCTTATGCCCCCTCATCCTTTCACCTTCCCTGCTGGTATAGAGTCCCCTTCTCTGCTTCTATCTGACATTGTCTTGCTCATCTCTCCTGCTTTCCTCTCTCCAGAGGAGGGTTATTGAATTTTGCTGTGAGGCTGTGCCTCATTCCTGCAGAGAGAGAGAGAGGAGAGAGAGAGAAAGAGAGAGAGAGAGAGAGAGAGAGAGAGAGAGAGAGAGAGAGAGAATACAAGTGGGAGTGTATATTCTGGCTGCATTTTCCTGCATCTCTCTTTTCTGGGGATTTTGGGATTTGTCTCTAAAGCTCTGAAAATGCCTTTGATTTCTATGATCCTGTTTCCCACACCTTTCTCAAAGGAAATATTTTATCACCATGATGACCTGCGGCAGGGGCACCTGGGAGTCTTTTTCCTTTTGATTTATTTTTTTATTTTATGAAAAAAATAAAACAAAATTTTGTAACAAAATAATAAGAGGAAACAATAGTTAATAACTGTATCATTACCTTCAAAGTAGTTATTCAGAGACAAAAGATTTTCACTTACAAGAAGAAACAGATAATAGCACAAAACTTTCTTTTAATGAACTAAGAGAAATTAATAGCACAAGTGAAACAAATTGGCATATGTATTAAAATATTTTTGAAACAATGGACTAGGTAATTTGGGGAATTATTTAACCTCCCTACTTATTATTTAACTATCTCCTGTTTTGCTTATTATTATTATTATTATTAATTGTCTTTTTGAGAGGATCTTGAAATGAAGTTCCGACTGGCCTTGTGATCACTTTGTAGCCCAGGCTGGCCTTGAACTCATAATGATTCTCCTGCCTTAGCCTTCCCAGTCGTGGGATTTCAGGCATGTGCCACCATGCTCCACTATTGGTCGTTCATTTTGTTTGTTTTGTTTTCTCTTTCTTTCTTTCTTTCTTTCTTTCTTTCTTTCTTTCTTTCTTTCTTT
>NW_004524613.1:8057950-8069016 GCF_000260255.1 Octodon degus
TTTCTTTCTTTCTTTCTTTCTTTCTTTCTTTCTTTCTTTCTTTCTTTGTAATGTATTTGGTTCTTGCAGGGTCTTACTATGTAGCTTGAACTTGTAGTGATCCTCCTGTTTTCAGCCTCCCCAGCACTGGGATTTCAGGCATGTACCACCATGCCCAGACTCTGGCCTGCTCAGCCCAAGGGTGGGGCTGGTGTGGCATGTGTTGCCAGGGATTGAACTGCAGTCCCTGCACTTGCCTAAGCAGGTACTTTAGTCCGCTGAGCTATCTTACCGGCCCCTCTTTTTGGTTTCTTTACCCAACTTTATTCTTGCTCCCTGTCTTACTCTATCTCTTAATCAAGCCTTCCGTCCTCCTTCCCTTTATCCATTACCCGTACCTCTACCCATCCACATCATCTATTCATCCATTCACACATCTACCCATTACTCACAGCACACATAACCATTCATTCATCAACTATACATCCACCCACCCATCCATTCATTCACTCATCATTCATCCACCCATCTCTCCAGCCACCTGCCCATCTATCCGCCCATCCATCCACCACCCATCCACTCATCCATCTAGCATATACTGAACACCTACTAGGTGTTCTACCAAAGACTGATGTCCCAGAGGCTAGGACACATGCTGATGGAACTGAGTCTTTAGGGAAGTAGGGAGAATACAGGCTGATAAGTGTTCAGTGTGGGTAAAGCAAGAGTAGTTCCACATGTCTGAATCTACTCTAGAGCTGCCTGCTGAAGGGCTGGGCATTTGAGCCAGCTTGAACCTCCTCAGCAGCTTACCTGGCATGAGCTCCATACTTCCCCCTTCCCTCAATCCAGTACAGAAAACAGACAAGCCCTTTTCCCACACCTGCCTTCCCTTCTACCCATGACTGATTCCACCTCCAAATTCCCCCTGTCTTCCCCTAGGATCAACTCATATTTCTAGTCAGTGTGGCTGCCCTGGCACGAGCTGTCTCCTTCCCTTGGGCTCTATCAGCAGGTGGACATGCTTACCTCCCTCCCACCTGAGGAATCACTTTTCTCCTTTTCCTTTTGTTCCCCTCTCCCTCCTGTCCTCTCCATCCATCACAGAATGGCTGGAGAAGGACGTCTCATCTAGGGCTGTGTCTACCTCCTCCTTCCAGGCCCAGTGTCTTATGAAACTCAGACTGCATCTGTCTCAGCACAGAGCAGGGTGCCAGAGGGCAGGGTGAAGGTCAGAGGTCAAGGATCTGCACAGCAGTCTCTCCATTTTCTTTGTCTTCTTTTTCACTCTCCTTTCCATTTTCTCCCTCTTCTGATTTATAAGATTAGTTTTTAATCTTGTAAATTTACACATGTGGCACATGAAGAAGTTCTTTTGGCAAAAAAGTTAAAGCACAGCAGCCAGACCTGAAGTTCCTTTGTCCTGCTCCCCCGAGGGAAGCCACAGTGATCCGCTCTAGGTGATGGTCCACACTGCCACTACACGGCTGCTCATTTTGGTGAAGTAGAGCTGTTTTAGGGGACTGATTTCAAAACTGAATGCTGGCTACTGTGGGCAGGCTTGAATGACAGGCTTCTCTCTGATGATTAACCTTGGTGTTCTCTCTGTGAGCATGTGGGTGCCCAGAACCTCTTTGTGCTGGGAGCCGACAGTGAGCGTCTCCCCTGCTCTGCTCAGTGACGGTGCACTGCTGGCATGAATTAGCCCTCAGGCTGGCCTTGTACATTGCTGGCTTGAATTAGCCCTATAGCATTTACACCACGAACATGGGCACAGGCTACAACTGAGGAATTTTCTCCTCCAGAGAGTCCATTTGCCAGCAACCACAGCATGTGATGCACCCTATTTGGAACATCTGCCCTGCAGCCTGCTTCAGACTGGAGCTGCGTTGGGCTGATGGTGTGAGTGCTAGGCTGTCTTTTCCGTCCAGCAGGGCAGGTGAGGGTGCTGCAAAGAGGCATGCTCAGGGGCCCCCTTCTGCCTGTTCTCTCCTTCTGGGGTCTGGAGTGCTCATCGGAATTTGTCCACAGCATTTGTGTTCTTTGCTGTCCCACCTGGCCATCTGAGCACTCAGACGTTGCCTCTCCAGACCCGAGTCTTTGCTTCTCTTCTTCCCGCCTACGTCTGTCTCAGTGTCCCTCGTGTCTTCTCTCCAGATTGGTCCCTGCCTCAGGGTCACGGTTTGTGCCTGCTTCTGTGTGGGTGTGTGGTCCCTGAACGCTGCTCTTGGCTCTTTCTCAGGCTGTGCCACTTCCCTCCCCCACCCTCTCTGTATAGGAGCCTGCTGCGCCTGCCTCTGCATCTGCATGCCTCTTGCCTCCCTGAGGGTCCCACTTCCCCCTCTTCATTTTATTTATTTATTTATTTATTTATTTATTTATTTATACTTTGTTATCGATGCGCCATCCCCCACTTTCACTCTGGCTCTGCCTTCATTTTGCTCAGTCACGCTCCCTCCCTGCTCTCCAGAGGAGCTTTATTGAATTTTGCCTCAAGTTTGTGCATCATTTCTGCTGTGTGTGCGCGCATGCGCACACGTGTACGTGCGCAAGTGTGGCCTATCCAGCTCTGTCCTGGCCACTCCCTTAGACTCTTCCCTCCCACCTAGCTCACTACTGTCACCCCTTCTTTGAGCTAGGTCCTCACTTCTCTGTCCCTCCCCTTCCCTGTGTGCTGGGGCCACGCTGCCCACACCAGAGCTCTGGCGACCCTCCACATACATCCTACCTCCCTTAGATCTTTCAGATGAGGCCCTGCGGTGCTCTCTTAAGCCTGCCAGTCACCCACCTGCATCACATCCTCAAACCCATTGCATTCTCCAGTCCCATACTAGTCTTGTGCTCCTGCTGTCTAGGGGACAGACATCCAGGGTCCCCTTCTTGCCTCCTCCTTCAGATCTGGGCCTAGTCTCCCTCCCAACTGCTGGTTCTCTCCTGCGTTTTTCCCACCTCCATGGCCCACACAGTTGCCCTGGCTACGCTACCCTTTGCTCTCCTGCTGGCCCGCCTTCCTGCCACATTGGTGAGCATCATTTATCTATCTCACGCTCCACCCTCACCCTCTCATCCCCAGAAGGCATGGGAAAGGAATCCTTGGCTTTGCCTTCTCCCATCCTTGCCCTGGCCCCTACTACTGTCAGCAGCTGTCCCTAGCTTCCTGGAGCCCACCAAGGATCTCAAGGGAGCCCTCCACTGACTTACCGCTCACAAAAGCACATGGCTCCTTTGGCTGCTTATTTTCTCTGGCCCATGAGGACCCGGGGCATTTGTGGCTCTCCTGCCCTCCTTGGGCTCTCCTCCTCTGCAGTCCTCTCCTCCATCTTCTTGGTGCTGATGCTCCTTAGGGCTCACTACTCTTCCTGCTCTGCTGGACCCCCAAGGCAGCTCCCTTCAACTCAGGGTACCCATTGCCACTCGCTGTCCTTCTTGGCATAGAACTGTCTCCTGAATTTGGATTTGCATATCCACACCCTGGAGCCAGGACCAGCAGACAGGGCTCTCAGGCAATCTCAGGATCCTCTCTGCCCTTCCCACATTGGTTTTCTCTTCTGCAGCCTCCACCCCCGCCCAGCTGCTCATCTCTGTGTAAGCAGACCAAGCCACAGACACTTCCTTCATACCTTCTGCCATGCCCACTTCTACCTCAGGATGCCACCCCCCTCTCCCCCCAGCCTCTGCAGACCACTGCCATGCAATCGGAGTTCTGGCTCCCAGGTCCTCCTAGCCCCCTTGGTCCCAGTTCTGCCCTTTTCTACTTACACTTGAAGCTGCCCAAGCCACCCTTCCAAATCTCCTATTTGGCAGCCTGCCCTTAGTTGGCCTATCTCTTGCTTGGCAGCCCCACGATGCTCTCAGTAAGGGTCAAGCTAGTGGTCTGGTCCTGTTTTAAAGCTTGCTGGTTCCACCTATGCTCTTTCATGCTTGGCAACTTTTCCTCCACCCAACCACAGCTGTGATGCCCTCCTTCATAGCAGGGAGGTGAGGGTAGTTCACCTCCCTGCTTCTGCCCATTCTCCCTGGTTTGCATGGCATACAGCAAAGCCCTTGGCTCAGGTATTTCACTCTCCCTGGTGAAGCTCTGGGTCTGTCCCCTGAGAGCCTATGGCATCACAGGCACATGCCCTGGCAACAGCCAGGCACATGTTGTATGTGTTGTGGGGGGTCTTTCCTTCCCAGAAGATCGTACAGGGTCTGAGTTGTCTCTGGGTCTCAGCTTAGTGGAGGGCTGAGGGATGCCGGTAGCTAGAAGAGAAGAGAGAGGAGGCCTATTCGTGGCTATCTGCACTTTCACCTGTTCTCTGTCCTCAGCACTTTTTCTGCTTCCCCTTTTATTCTCTTCCTTTGGAAAATTAATTTCTATCTATCAAGTGATGGTGTGAACATGTTCAACTTGAAAAGACTTAAAACACTTTAAGAAAGACTGAAGTCTGCTTTGAAAGCTCATTCTAAGTCTTTGTAACTAATCTTCCTTTATGATCCACAGTTGTTAGATGGCTGAGTTATTTTGGTACATAAACAGACAGACAGAGGCACACAGATGATAGGTAATAGGGGGATGAAGGAATGAAAGAAGAGAAAAAAGAGAGGAAAAAGAAAACATAGTCCTCTTGCAATGCCAGTGTAAATGCTACCATTCTGTGTGTGAGGTTTGGCCATCTGCTCGGGGCCCTTCTGTATCATTCTCTCATCCTCTTTCTTTCTTTCTTTTTTTTAAATTTTATTTATGTGTGTGTGTGTGTGTGTGTGTGTGTGTGTGTGTGGCCAGCTCAGCCCACCAGGGGCGGGGCTGGCTGGCATGTGGTGCTGGGGGATTGAACCGTGGTCCCTGTGCTTTGCTAAGCCTGTTCTAAGTAGGTGCTTTAGACCACTGAGCCATCTCACCAGCCCCTCTCATCCCCTTTCTTTGGTGCACTGTGAGCTGGCCTCTTCCTGCCGGGGATATTCAGATGTCTGCTTGTCTGAGAGAATGGCAGCAGCTTCTGTGCAAGCCTCTTTCTGGATCTTGCTTGTCTTGGGTCCTTAATGTTCGTCATCAAGCTGTGTTGTGTCTGTCCTGCCCGTTGGTCTGTGTGTGCACATAGTTGCCTTTCTGGATCTCTGTACTTCCTGCCTTTCTGTATTCCCTCTAGACTAGGTCCTCCTGTTGTGTCACAGTTGTGCTGTGTGTCTCACTCTGGGTCCCACCTATGGATCCTTCAGAACACAGCGTTGTTGTTGTTTTCCATTTCTACTCTGTCTTGCTGGGTACCTGTAGATCCCTTTGCACCCTCTCACCCTCCCTTTCATTCATCTGCCCATGTCAGACCCTGAACATATTCCAGGAACTGATTGCTGGGATGGCTCTTGGATGTGAGTCTGCATTTGCCTGTCTGTGTGTCTGTCTCTCTGAAAGTCTTCCCTCCACTGCCTCACTCAACCACAGTCCCTCCTGCTCTCCAGAGGAGCTGACCAAATTCCCACTGTGTGTGTGTGTGTGTGTGTGTGTGTGTGTGTGTGTGTGTGTATAGGCAGGCTCATCTCTCTGAGGTGTCATAAGCTCAGCTCCCATGCTTTCTGTCACTCTCTTGGGATGGTCAACGGACAGCCCATCCCCCTAGCAGTCCACAGTGGGCCCAAGTTGGCTGGGGGGGGGCAGAGTTCATCTGTCCTTTCTGCTCCCTTCTCTTATTCATCCCCCCATGAACTCACCCCACTCTCTGTGCTGACATCCCCAATTGCTCTTGCAGCCAAGACAGCCCCCCCTTGTCCTTTCATCTCAAGCCCCCAGATCCCTCTGCAGGTGTCTCAAACCTACTGTGTCATCTTCACACCATGAAACGTGTTTCTCATCCGATCTCATTAGCACCCAGCACTGCTGCCTGCATGAAGCTGCTTCCGGAGCCCAAGCCATGTTTGGCTCCTCCTGCTCCTGCTGCCCAAGGCCCCTGTATCCTCCCTCTTCTTTCCTTGTCTCCTTGCAAGGGTCACTGAGACTCCTCTATCCTCAATCCTCAATCCTCTCTACATGTCAGTCTCTGCTTCTAGCCAGGCCCCAGCATCTTGTCTCAGGACCATGTTTGAGGCACTCTTCTTGGACCTCCAGGTCCCAGTCTCACCTCTTCTACCTCCACTGACCTCTCAAAGGATCATGCATTCTTTGCTCATACCCTCAGATGGCTTCCAGTCACTTGGAGTAAAAGCTAACATATCCCCTGTGGCTCAGGGCTTACACAGCCTGCCTCCTCACTACTTTTCCCCCTCCACCTTCCACACGTTCCTCTTACTTCTGCTGCTCCAGCCGTACTGCCTTCTTGGTGCTCCCTGGACAGACACCACGGCTGTCACCCATGGTGGCTCAGGCAGCACTCTGCATAGTTAGATCTGGTGGAGAATTGCGTGAAAGCTGAGATCCACCCCTCATTCTTTTCTCCAAGCCTTGAGTCCAGGTTTGGAGTCTCCTCTGCCTAGAAGACTTAAAACATAACACCCAGCAGCCCTTTAACATTTTTGTCTACTCATTCTATCATCTCTGATATTTTTATGTGCATTTTCTTTTTTGGGCCAGGGATTGAACTCAAGACCTTACACTTGCCAGGCAGGTGCTTATGCCACTGAACTATCTCCTTGGTCTCTCATCTCTGATATTTTTAGATCTCTTTCTATTTACTGATTATTATAGTAATCATGGGCCATTTTTCTGTTTCCTGACCTATCCAGGAATTTTTGATTGGATGCTGGACATTATGAATTTTGCATTGTTGGTGGCCTGATTTTTGTTATTTTCCACTAAAGACTGGCATACAGTTAAATTCCTTGCTAATTACTTCATTATTTTGAGGCTTATTTATATCCTGTTTTAGCACAAGTGTATGGTAGTCTTTATTCACAAGGTAAGTTTCTCCCAAGGCCTGACTGCATGCCCTAATGCCCTATATGATTGTCAAGGACTAGTTTGATAGCTAGTGAAATCATGATCTTCTCCCTCTGAGTTCTAGAAATTATTCAGGCTAAAGTGTCTTGGCCATGCTCTTGAAATTCAGAACTGTAAGCCAAAAAACTTTTTCTTAAAAATAAAGCATCCAACTTCAGGCATTTTGTTATAACAACACAATATGGACTGATACTTTGGATCTGATCTTTGGACAATGATTTTGTGTATGTGTAGCACTGGGGATTGCTTCAAACAGGCTAGGCAAACACTCTACCACTGAGCTACATCATCAGCCACTTTAAAAGTTTTTGAGGCCAGGTCTGTATAAGTTGCCCAGGCTGGCCCTGACCTGGGGGTCCTCTTGCCCCAACCTTCTAGCTATGATTACAGATTTGTGCCACTGCACCTAGCCAAAAATCATGTCTTAATCTTCATCTTGCTTGTTGCCTGGAGAGGTTAAAGCTTTTTGCAGTCATCAAGTTGTGGCTTCTTCATGTTTAACAGATAATTTATTTAGTTTATCTTTTCATTTCTCATTTTACTATAAATGCCCCAAATAAACCAGATGGTGTCTTCAACACTTTGTCTGGAAAGCGCCTTAACTGGATCACTCAGTTCATTAGGCACATTTCCTATTCCTCATGTTGCTGTAAGCAATGATGTTACAGAAATTTCTGCCACTGCCTTAAGAGGATTTCCCCCTCCACTTTCCAGTAAGGCTTTCCTCATTTTCTTTTCCCACTGCAGTCTCTTCAAAGGGCACCATTCTTCTACAAACATTATCATTCTCCAAGTCTTCCTAACCTCTCCCTGCAACCTTGATCTAGTGCCATTCCAACCCTTTAGGCTTTTATTGTGGGGGCACTTCATTTACAACTGCCAATATATGTACTAGTCATCTATTTCTGTGTAACAAATTGCTACAGATGTCTGTGAGCACATTTGGATGGCTTTGGCTCAGAGTCACTGAGGAGATGGCATAAAGCTGTTGGCCACGTCTGAGGTTTGGACCAGAGTTTGGGAACTGGTGGTCAAGATGCCATGTGGTTCTCTTCATAGCTCCCTAGGTTTTTTCAAGGCATGAAAGCTACCCCCCTGGGTTGTATAAAGAGGAGAGTGGGAAAGAGGAGAGCAAGAGAAAGGGGGGGGGCTGCAATGTCTTTTGACAACAAATCCTATACCTTCACTTTTGCTTTATTTTAATGTTACAAATGTCACTAAATCCAATCTACATTCAGAGAAGAGGAACTTGGCTCTGCCTGCTGAAGAAATGCCAAAGAATGTTTAGACATATTTTACAACCACCACACTTGGCATTAAGACCCTGTAGTGTCTGGCCCTGACTAACCTGGACCAGTTACATGTGACCTCTGGAACTCAACTTCCTCTTGGTCCCTGCCCAGAGGCTTTGGAGAGCAGGAAAAAAAGCTGAGTTGAACAACATATGGGCCCATGGGGAGCAAGCAAGCTCTGTGTGTATTTGGGCATGGGAGGGTGGTAGGCACAGGGTTGCCCCAGTACTCTCCACAGTCTGCTCCTGTGAAAGGTCACAGGGCCTTTGGGTTGCCCCAAGCAGAGAAACCTGGTCCTTGACCAGAGTCGTGTCTCATTTCTCACTTGTTGCAATACTCAGCAACGTGCCTTCCTCTCCCTGGGCCTCAGCTCCCTTGCCTATAAGTCAAAGGTGGTTGGGGTGCTGGGGCCATTAGACAAGGATGAGAGGAAGCTAAAAGCCCTCTGTCTTCTCCATGCTGCCTCTGAGCTGCCAAGGGTGACAGGCCCATATCATACCGCCATACTTACTGGCACCAACATGGGTCACGTTATTTCAGCCATGGCTGGATCTTAAATGCCAGCTACTGGTCCACTGGTCTCCAGGCTCCTTCCCTTTCCACCCTGCAGCTCCTAGCCTGAGGCTCCACCTGCCCTTCTCTTCTGGGCCCAGCTAACAACCCCAGCTCCCTCTTAATAGGGAAAAATAGGCCTTGCCCAGGCCCTTCTTGTTCATGCGTCTGCAGCCATCTATCTACATCTCCCTATGCTCGAGGCCAGCTGTCCTGTGTCTGTCCCCTCTTGGGTCTCACACCTCCCTTCTTGGCTGTACCCTCTCTACTCTTACAAGTTCCTGTCCACAGCCTGTGCCTTCATGGACAAGTTTCTCCAAGCAGCTGTCTCCTGCTACCTCCTTGCCCCAGTCTTTGCTGCTCCCAACTTGATCCTCTCAGCTTCTACCAGGTTCCCAAAGACTTGCTTGCCTACTTGCCCCCTTGGGAACTTTTGACATTGGCCCCAGTGGGACAGCGGCCAGCCATAGACCTGAGGCAGGATCCCGCCAGCCTTCCCAGGACCCCAGGAATTTCACTCAGGATAAGGGGATAAAGTTATCAGTCTAGGGCTTAATTAATTAATCTCAGGCAGCTCAAACCCAACACAGAGGTGTTGTTTTAGTCTAATCCTTCCACTTAGCCTGGAGCTCCTCAGTGTGAGGCTTCCTGGTCTGCTTTTTCCTTCTTAAAGTTCTGGTCTTTCTCTCCCAAGCCCTTTGCCTTGCCAACAGCCCCCTTCTCAGGCCTGTCTGCCTGGTTTCACCTTCTGGGTTGCTCCAGGCCCTCTGGATGAACAGTGTCATGAGGGTGTCCTGGGGCATCACAGTCAGTGACTCCAGCTTGGCATGACCTCCAACCACTGTCCACCTTTTCTTTCTCTTCTCTGTCTCTGTTTCTTTACCTCCTTAGTACTAAGGATTGAACCCAAGGCCTTGTGCATGCTAGACAAGCACTTTACCCCTGCTTACATCTTCCCCTTAATACAGAGTCTTGTTGATTTGTCTAGGCTGGCTTCAAACTTGGGATCCTTGTGTCTCAGCCTCTTGAGTAGCTGGGGTTGCAAATGAGTGCCGTCTTCTCTCTTTTTGATCACCTCCTGGGCCTTTTCCTGCACTGGCAATGCTCTGCCCACCTCTACACATGGTCTCCTGAGGGTCAGACCCCAAATGGAAGCTATCTGTTTTCTCTCCTACCTTATCACCAGGACCCAAACCAAGCTCTTTATCTTGTCATCCAAACTAGCTCCCCTTTCTGAGTGTGCCATCTCAGTGGACTCTGTCATTCCTTGTCATTCTTTCAGGTACTTAACTGAGCTTCTACCAGGTGCCAGATACAGTATCAATTGCTGATTCAATGTCTTCAGTGGATTACACAGATGCTCAGACCTGATAGCCAGTGTTTTGTCCTTCAGTCTCCTACTAGGGTGTTTCTGTGAGTCACAGCTACCTCTATGCGTGTTACTATTCTTTGGCTTCAGAAGCTTCTTTGTCCACAAGTGCTGAGAACTAGATGTTATATGCATAATTATGTCTCCTAGGGGGCTGGGGAGATGGCTCTGTAGAATAAGCGCTTGCCTGGCAAATGCAAGGGCCTAAGTTCAATTCCCGGTTCCGCCAAAAAAAAAAAAATTATGTCTGCTTCCTCAGGCCTTCTGTTCCCAGGTCCCTTGGCCAGTGCCTCCTCTGCTTGGGAACATGAAAGCCCAGCTCTCTTGTCTCTAGGAGGGACATCTTAGGGATATGACAGTATTCTCTGTAGGGCCAGGCTGAGGCTATCCTCTAGGGACCATAGCAGGCCATCTCCCTTTTCCCATCCTGCTGCTCTATTCCCTTACCTACTTATCTGAAGATGACCTCCTGGGGGGTGGGGTCACTAGCACCTAAATTTTCATCACAGAGTCTTCTTCAGCAGCCAAGAGTTACCAGCTCCTCTGAATAACTTCTGAAATCCTGCTTAGATTTCCATCTGCTCCATCCTGAGGTCAGCTCCCTGGCATGGCCCTTGTCACCTAGATGAATGTACCGAGCTTCTTCCGAGTACAGGTTTAACTTCTCCAGTCTGGAGCTCACATCTGATCATGCCATGTCTCCCGTAGCACCCACCTCCAAGGCCACTCAGCAAATCCATGGGCCAAAAATTTCAGTGGTGAAATACCAAACACCCCAACCCTGGCAATAGGGAGTACTGGTGAGGAGGAGGGGTGCTCCTATAGGACTTTCCCATGCTGCTGGGAGGAATGCTAAATGGTGCAGCGTTTAACATGGCTTGAGAATGTCTTGTAAAGTTAAACAGGCATTTAAAAAATTTTGGAGAACTTTTGCAGATGTCCTTAAAAAATATATATTAAACAG
>NW_004524613.1:8069116-8074442 GCF_000260255.1 Octodon degus
CTACAGTTCCAGAACACTCGAGAAAACACTTTACCACTAAGGTACACATCCATCCCCAGTGCAATCCTGTCACACTCATAATGTGTAATAATATAATTAACATAATTAGCATATCCATCATGTCAAACATTTGGGTGATTGCCTACACACAGTCACCTAAAGAGTGTCATTTGTGGTAAGAAGATTCAAAGTCCTCCTTTGTAGCTATTTTCAAATATTTAAAAATTATTATTAATTATAGGCACCCTACTATGCAACAGAATGCTAGAACTGAATTCCCCTATTTTACTGCCTTTTAGTAAAGCATACATTTTACCATATAACCCAGCAATCACACTCAATTTACATAGAGGAATCAAAACATTTGTCCATACTAAGACTGCTCTGTAGATGTTTACAGTAATTTTATCTATAATTGCTTCAAAACTCAAAACAACCCAAATATTCAACTAGTGCAGAGCTTAAAGCAAGCAAAACTTGTAATATATCCATGTAAGGGGGCAATTTTCTTGATAAGAAGAAATAAACATTGATTCATGAAACAATAGACATGAATCTCAAAAGCATGATGGTAAGTGAAAGAATGTGGATTCCAGAAGGTTGCGTACTCCATGTTTCCATTTAAACGATATCACGGAAGAGACAAAAATATAGGAACAGAGAGCAGGTCAGTGGTTGCCAGAGACTGGTAGAGCCAAGGGAATTTGTGGGGCTGATGGAAATGTTTTATATTTTAATTGTGGTGTGGTTATGCAGTTTATATATTTGCCACAACTCTACACTAAAAGGAGTAAATGTTGAATACACTAAATTTACAGGTTAGTGCAATCACTTTGGCAATAACCAAAAATGCCTAAGCCATGCCTACACTATGGCCCAGTGCCCCACTCCTAGAATAGTAGCTATTGGAACTGATTGCATACCGTACCTAAAAAGGTGTTCAGAATGCTCAGCAGCTTTATCTGTCATAGGAAAACAAACAAACTGGAAACAACCCAAATGTCCACTAATGTGTGAATGGATCCATAGATCCATCAGTGGGGTATTCCTGTGAAGGAATACTACATAGCAGTGACAAGACAAGACAAATTACAAGAGACAAATCACATCTCCAACCTGTGTGAGCCGCATACACATATGTTTTGTGAAAGAAGCCAGACCCCTTGATTGTAATCATAGGAAGTTCAAGAGAAGCAGAGATGCTTGGGTGATAGAAGTTGGAAGTCAGGAAGGGTTGGAACTATGCCTGGGATGGAAGGGCTAACTGGGGAGGGTGCAAGGGAGTCCTGAAGGCAGATGAACTTATTTTGTGTCTGGACTTGGTGGCGATGTGTGTGCAGAATTAAAAACCCACTGAGTTGCACAGTATAGATTTGTGCCCTGTGCTTCCCATGAGCAGCAGAAAGTACACAGAGCACCAATCAGCTCTGTTGATCTTTGCAAGTGACCAGGGCTGACAGATAGAGGAAAACATGACCCCACCAGGAGGCAAGGTAAAACCAGAGCCTGCGTGGGCCACTGAGATCCACAGAGGAAGAACGTAGTCTCTAGAAGGACACAGGGATCAGGTTACCCTCAAAAAGTAGAAGGTTTAATTAAGTCTGGCTTAACATAACACATGTGATTGTCTGATGATAATCCGTGTCTATCTCTTGGCTCCATCTGCTCACTGATGGTCACATCCTTAATTGCTCGATGTCCTGGGCTCCCTCTTCTCAGAACATAAACACACCCATATCTTGTGTTTGATGAAAACCAGTTCCCACTGGATCCTGCCTCCCTCCTCTCTTTCCCTCACTGTGCCCCTACCTCACTCCCACACGCTGGTCTTACCCAGGCCCCCCAGAGGAAAGCATCATTCTTTCCCAAGCCCAGCATCCAACATTGCCACTCACAGCCCATAGTGGTCACTCTCACCATTACAATGTCCTCCTCTCTTCCTTCCCAGGGTCTGCTCTGCTTTGCCAGGACCCCTCTGTTTCCTCTTCTGCCTTTGCATATCCTGAGCCTGTTCTGCAAGAACCATGATGCAGGGCCAGCTTGTTCTTCTTGGTCTTCTGAGTGGAAACCACAAAGAATACCACTCAAGGGTGTAGACTCCAGGCCTGACCCCCACCTCTCAGCTCCCAGGGCTACCTTTGGGGTGCCCAGTGGACCCTCATGCCCCCAGCTCTCTTCCATGACTGTTGTGTACAGGACAATGTGGCCCAGGAATCCATGACAGTGTAGGTGGCCATGGGTCCTGTATGCCTGCCTCAGTCAGAGCCCAAAGTTCTGGAAGGAAGTAGAGCTTACCCTGGGGAAGTGTTTCCCCCAAACTGTCCACTACCATTTCTGTAGCACAGAGACTGAGACCCAGAGAAGGAGAGCCATCTGCTTAGTTAGACTGAGGCAGGAGACAGAGCAACCCTTGGCTTGAGCCTGACCTGCAACCCCCAGCCTTCCTTTTAGTCCAGCACCTAACTCTACAGATGGGGAGCAAATTCTTGCATGTTATGAGAGGGGCCCTGTGGCCTGGAGGACCTATTATGTGGCGCCTGCACTTCCCCTGCTGAGGCAGCTGGGATTCAGGGATTCTGTCTAGTAACCGCCCCTTCTCCTTCTTGTCCCAGTCATCCTTCAGCCCTAGGGGCTCCACTGTGTCCCCTTTGACATTCCAGTTGGCTTGTCTAATCAAATAAGAGAGAATGATTGAGCTGCATTTCAACCATGTTGTTTTATGTCAGGAAAAGTTTATTCAGAAGTCATGGGGATTAATCCAGTGGCCAGGTGCTGAGGGGGTTCAAAGGTAAGGGCTGATGGTTCCAGCTGGGGGATGGGATAAACCTCCATCAATGTGAGCTGCCACCAGGACCCAGGGGCAGACAAGACGGCCCCAAAGGATAGCAGGCTCATGTTCCTTGATAGAAGGAAAATGAAACAATTTTGTACCATTCATTGAAACACATGTTCTTGTCTAGAAGTAATTTCCTACTGCTGCACTTACCCCACCCCCAGCTCAACCATCCCTCTCTCCCAGCACTCACTGCGAATGCCACCCTTCCCCTAAGAGTGTCAGTATTCTGAAATTTGTTTTCTATTTCCAAAATTTCAGAATTCCACATGTGAGTTTTATTTTCTGTCTCTGAAAGCATATACTGGCTGCTTTTATGAGGGAGACTAGGGGGCTGGGGATGAAGGGTGGGAGGGGGAATTTTCACTGGACATCTTTTTGTATATTTCAAATTTTGGCTGTATACACGTATTTTCTTATTGAAAAAGACTTTCTAAAATGTTTATGTTTAAAAACAGTACCTTTCTGGATTGTGTTAGCCAGCACCCCTGGGCCCTCCCGAGACCGGCACAACCAGGGTCTCCCTTGTATCATCTTTCAGGGGTCCTATACTTCGTCCTGAGGCTACTCTGATAAAGATCCCCAGAGCCTCCCTTTGTCCAAGCCACCTCCCCTAACGTCTCTGGACATGGCAACTGTTGGCCACTCAGCCTTCTGGGAAGGCTTGGGCCCAGAGGCTCCTGAGGTGGTGGCTGCCATGACCTCCTTCCCACCTCCGCCCTCTGGGTCTCCTTTTCCATCTCCGCAGCCTGCTCCTTGCACTGCCATTGCCCCTGAAGCCTCAACTCCCTCCAGGACCAGCGACCTCTCAGGCCCTCTGCCTCAGGGCCCTTGCCACTGCTCAGCACCCACAGTTTCAGCCCCAGCCCTTGCTGAACCGCAGGGTGAAGACCAGCCTGCCTCTGTGACTCCTGTTGTTTCTCTCAGGGAACACACACTAACGCATCTATGTGCTGTTTCAAGTCTGTCCGTGGTCACCTTGCTTGAGGGCCCATTTCCCAACCTCTTTGTATTTCTGTTTTTCATGTGCCAGTGATGATAGATGAGGCAGTATTTGCCTTCCAAAATAGTTCTAAGTATAAACGAATTAGTTTAAGTAAGTAATGCTGGAGGGACACTGTCCATGCTTTCTAAACACTAAATGCATTTGGGAGATTAAAATGTCCTGCATGAAACTCCTGCTCTCCCCCTCAAAGGCCCCATCCTGCCCCAGGAATATAGCTCAGAGGGACAGTTCCTTCTTGGCAAGCACAAGGTCCTGAGTTCGATTCCTAACACGCACACACACCCAAAAGGTCTTAACCTCTGGTGACACATCTCACTGCCACCTAGTCCATGCTGGATGCCAGCAACCCAAGGGCCTTGCTTGATACTGCCCCTTCACCCAGGTGCATTACCTTATCAGCACTGGTTCATTTTACCTTCTAAATACCTCTCTCCATCTCCAGCCCTTCCTTAGTCCATGATCCCCTGAAATTGCTCTTTTTTTAAATTATTATTAATTTATTTATGTGTGTGTGTGTGTGTGTGTGTGTGTGTGTGTGTGTCCAGCTCAGCCCACCAGGGGGCGGGGCTGGCTGGCATGTGGTGCTGGGGGATTGAACCGCGGTCCCTGTGCTCTGCTAAGCTTGTTCTAAATAGGTGCTTTAGATCACTGAGCCATCTCACCAGCCCCTGAAATTGCTCTTATTAAGCTCATCAATGCTCTACTAATTGCCAAATCAAAAGAAAATTTTCAGCCCTCATCAGTTTGGATTTTCTGCCACTGCCACATTTGGTCCTGCTGATCCTGTCCTCCTAGAAATGCTTCAGTAGCTGTTTCCATGACAACCTGCTCTTCTACTTTGTTCATGCGGCTATGTGGTGATGACATTTCTTTCTCTCCTCTGCTTTTGTAGGTGTCCTGGGCGCCCCCAGCCCATGAAGTGGTGAGGTGGAGGTCCTGAGACGTGGACAGGGCTCTATCTCTCCATCGCCTTGAGCCATGTCCAGTGAGACAATGAACACTCAACGCTGTCTTTAGTTTAGATGTCCTGAGTCCAAGTTCCAGAGACTTTTCAGTCTCTGTGTCCCAGCCCCAACTTCTTCAGACATCAACCCAAGTAAGTACCTTCTCCCCCAAACTTTTTTCTGACATCCCGACTCCTTACCTCTGGGTACCCACGATGAGGTGACACATCCTTTCTTGTGCCCTCCTACACACTAGGCCAGAGGTGGTGAACCCTGCAGAGCTTTCAGCGTACAATAGCCTGTGGTGGCACGCATGTTATAGGTCTGCTAGCACTGCTCCTGACAATTATCCATTTCCACCAGAAGTTTTGATCACAAGCAATAGGTATCAAGTATGAAATAGTCTTTAGGTAAAAGAGGAATTTATGAGCTCCCAGAAGGGAGAGATTCATTCAAGTTGCTAGGAAACTAAGTGTAGAGATGAGGTAGAGAGAAAGACCCTGATACTCAGCTGCACCAATATAATGCATAACATTATATGTG
>NW_004524613.1:8074653-8075794 GCF_000260255.1 Octodon degus
CAATGTGATGAATTTTGACACATACATGTACTTATGAGCCATCCTTACTTAAAAAAATATTTATTACCCCAAAGGAATTTTTGTGTCATTTTGTGGTCCCTCTTCCTGTCTGCCTCCCACGCCACTTCCTACATTCCTCAGGCAACCATTGATTTATTTTCTGCTTCTATACATCAACCTGCAACTTTCAGAATATTATGAAAATGGAGCCATAGAGAACATGCTCTTGTTTTATCTGACTTTTCCTCAGCATAACTATTTTGAGACTCATGAATATTGTTTTGTCTATTAGTAGTTCATTCTTTTTGGTGGGTGAGTGGTATTCCATTGTGTGAGTGTACCACAGCTTGTTTATCCATCCATATACTGTTGAACATTTGATTAATTTCCAGTTTTTAGTTATTACAAATAAAGCTGTTATGGGGATTAGGGTACCAGTCTTTTAAGAAATTTTATTAGTACATGTTTGTAGTACATAATGATCACATTCATCCTGGGGAGTTGGTATATGTATATAACACATCTTAATTATTTTTACTTCCTCTTCCTTCTTCTTCCCCTCTTCCTTCCTTCCTTCCACCATTTGTACCAGTCTTTGTATGGATATGCAGTTTCATGTCCTTTGGGTGAATTCCTAGGAGAGAAGTAGCTGGATAGCCTTATAGGTGTGTGTTTCACTTTCTAAGAACCTGCCAACCTGTTTCTAAAGCAGCTGTACCATCTATGTTCCCACCCCACAACTGATGAGAGTTCTAGTTGCTCCACATCCTCACCAACATTTGACATGATCAGTGTGGTGGTTAGGGTAAAATGCCATCTCAGTTGGCTTTGAGATCTTCCCAGGGGATTTGTGGATCACGCTAGTGGGTGAGCCTAGTTGGGTCATGGAGGAATGGCTTTGGTTACTACATCTGGTGCCCCTCCTCCTTTCTTCTCTGGCTCTGTTTTTTTTTTTTTTTTTTTTCCCATGCATGAAGCAGCTTTGCTTTGCTAAATTTTGAACATGATGTTCCTGCCTTGGAGCCTGCTAACCATGTACTCAGTTCTGTGAGCTTAATTAATCTTCTTCTTCTTCTTCTTCTTCTTCTTCTTCTTCTTCTTCTTCTTCTTCTTCTTCTTCTTCTTCTTCTTCTTCTTCTTT
>NW_004524613.1:8085392-8087394 GCF_000260255.1 Octodon degus
AGTTTCAAACCAAATTGGTAGGACAGTTTCAATAATTAACACATTGCATACATTCTTCCTAGTGGTTAATTGCTGTACAAGATGTGGACATGATATCCTATTTACAAACACTATTAGAATATCTAAGAAATTTTTGCCCATCCTCAGATCCTAATGGTTTTCTAATATGTTTTATTATAGTTTTAATTTTTAACATTTTTACATCTTTACTTTTATTACTAAATAAGTGGGGGCTTCTGTATTGCTGAGAATCCCGATGATGATGATGATGATGATGATGATGATGATGATGATGATGATGATGATTTATTTATTTGGCAGAACAGGGGATTGAACTCAGGCCCTTGTGCTTGTCAGGCAAGTGCTTATTCTACTGAGCTATCTCCCCAACCCTCCCTGTGATTATTGTAATCTACCCAAAAGGCAAAGTTTAAAATCTTCCCTGGGTCCTCGTTGCTCTTGTGATAAAATTTTAAAGTCCCCAGCATGGCTCAAAGATTTGCATGAGTTTCCTGCCATGATTCCCTACCCTTCTCTCTGGCATCACCTCAAGCCCTGTGCTCTGGATATACTGGTCAAATGGCAGTTCCCTGAGCTCAGTTCCCAAGGCAGTCAGTCTTTTCTTTGAGCTTTAGGACAAGCTGGACCAGACAACCAGGTGAAGCTAGACACCATGCCTTCTCTTCTCCAGACACAAAGTCTTTTTTTTTTTTTTTTGGCGGAACTGGGGATTGAACTCAGGCCCTTGCGCTTACCAGAGAAGTGCTTATTCTACTGCGCTGTCTCTCCAGCCCCCAGACACAGTCTTAAACTTTGAGACTTCCTGAGTTCACTTAGGTATCTTCCAGGCTCTCCCAGCATTTACTTCCTCTCCTCTACCAACACTTCCCTGTCTTGAGTTCTATGTCCTTGGGTTCAGGGTCTTAACACATTTCCTCCCAAGCTTTTCCTGGGCACTCTTTTTTGTTTCCACAGTTGAGATTATATCCTGCATGCAGTTTGTACCCTAATATCCCAGGTGCTCCTCCACTTTTTATACCATACGATTCAATTTTTCCAGAGCTTTTTTATAAAAATATAATTAGCCAATGACTAATCATGCATTTGTGTGAATATAAAATAATTTACATTTTCCCAACAGTTGGTTATTTTGGTCTTTTCTGTTTTTAAAATCATAAACAAAGCCATACTACATCTCTTTGTATATAAATCTTTTGTCAATTTGAGATTATTTCCTTCTGATGGTGTGCCATAAGTGTAATTACTGGGTCAAAGGCTGTAGTAATTTACATTCCCATCCTGGGTATGGGCTGTTTCATCTCACTCTAGCCAGCATGGGGTATTCTCATTAAAATTTTCTCCTCCACTCTGTGATGGGCAAACAGTATTATCTCACTGTTGTTTTAATTTACTTTTTAAAAAATAATTAGATATTGGAAAAGAGGTTCAACCTATGAGCCATAAAAAATTAATCTTCTGTTAATTGAGTGTTCCTACCCCTTCACATTTATCCAGCAGTGATTTGAATTTTTAAAACTCAATTTGTATGGATTCTTAAACACCAAGGATATTAACCCTCTGCATGACATCCTCCAAGTAATTTTCAGTTTTTATACAGTTAAATCTAAAATTTTAAATCTAATTTATTTTTCTTTTCTTTGTGGTTGCTTCCATTACTTTTAAGCTTAGACATCTGACCTAGGTTTCGGATGAGTATTTCCCTCTACTTATTCAAGTATGATTTTAATTTAAATCTTTAATCCTTCCAAACTTGATGCTGATGTATGATGTGAAGTGAAGAAGTGGATTTGCTTTGCCAGCTAGCGTAGCAATCATTCCAGCACCTCTGATTGACTAATCCCTTCTTTCCTCACTGCTATAGGGTGTCTTTAAAAAAAAAAAAAACAACGAAGGCAAGAGATAAGAAAAGGAATATTGTGGGACTGTCCTGCTTTAAGGTTGTATATGGTGAAATTTTTGGACTTATGTGTAAATATAGGAA
>NW_004524613.1:8088494-8092497 GCF_000260255.1 Octodon degus
CAACAACAACAAAAAACTGTGTGTCATCGCACAGCTCCTGCCTTAGCTTAGGGTTTTGGGAGCTCTTACTACAGATGATAGTTGGGCAGGCTATTGTCTGCAGAGGTCCTAGAGAATCAAAAGCCACAGCTTCTCTGAGTAAGATCTTAGTTTTGAGAAATAAAAGATTCCGGAGTCTACCCTGGAACTTAGAGATTTGGAGTCAAAGCTAAAGGCAGAGGCAAAAAGTATATGCTGACAATAGACTGTAAAGAACTCGTGCTATCAAAGCCTGAGCCCAATAAGAGGGCTAAAAGTTCAACCTGTGGGCAGAAGGAGGGACATCCGCAGATTATGCCAGAACTTGTACTTATGGGAAACAAGGACATCTGAGGGTGTCCACAGTCCCCTCTGACCCCAGGACTACATGGGGCTGAGAATGAAGGTGCTTGGGGCCAGGGAAGCCAGGAAAATGAAGCTGTAGAATTCAGAGTTCAATGACTGTGGTTGCCTATACTAGAGGTTGGGACCAGGGAGACCTGGCACAACTGAACAGCATATTTATCCCACCTGTGGCAATATGGTATTCATCCTCATTGTGAGTCACCTTACCCTGAATCCTGAGTCATGGACTGCACCCTGACACTGTGGTCCCATGGATGTAGTTTGGGATGTACTTTGATGCTCAGGTATGCAGGTCATACCCATGCTAGGCAGCCTCCTGGTATCTTCTCCAGATGGTCTACCAGTTCTGCTTTTGTCTTTGCTAACTTTCACTTCTGATTTTGCCCTTAGTTTCCTGTCAGGATGTGGCAGGAGTCAAGCGCTGAGTTAGTGGTGAGGAAAGTGGAACTGGTGTCCTTTGTCTTCTACTTACACATTAGGTCTTCCACAGCCTTGGAGTGCTCTATATGTTGTCTCACAATGCTTCTTAGGCTGATCATCCTCATTTGCTTCATGGTATTGGTGACTATCACAGGAGATAATGTTTATGAGCCACTAGGTAGACTGTGTCAATCTGTGCCCTTGCTGGGAAGGGCTGACCTCCTTCCCTTGCCCATCAGTCTTGTGTGACAAGAATGTCAACCACATATCCCTCTTCTCCAAATCACCCAGTCCCTCCTTCCTTTTGCTATGCCAAAGTTAGCACACACCGATGCCTTTGTTTGGTCACTGATCACAAAATCTTCTTGACTAATAAAATTTAAGCTTCCATCTCAGTCATTTTATTTCGAGTCAAAAAATATTTATTTGGCAGCCCCCAATGGCCAGGAGTCATTACAATGTGAATGAGACAGGGTCCTGTCCATAGAAAGATGAAATTCCTGCCAAAGTGAGACACAGTTAACTCACAAACATTACACACAAATTCCCTGAAAGAAAAGAAAGTGGCATACAGGCCACTGGGTGAAAGGCTGAGTGTGGAATCCCTCTGCAGGAGTGTGGGTGTCTATGGCTACCTGGCCCACGTGCCTCGCTCCTCTGAGGCTTCATTTAGCTAATTACCTCGGCTCTGCAATGACTCATCTCACAGGTACCTTTCTCTGGGAAGATTAATATGTAAATATTGTTCTTTTATGAAAAACAAAACCAAACAAAAAACTGTTTTCCCTTTTATTTTACCCTCCTCTTTTCACAGGCAGACCCTACATCACTCTTGCTCCTGACCTATTCCTTCCCTCCCATACCTCCCAGAAGTTGGCAAAGGGCCACACAGGCCAAATTCAGGGTCTCCAGAAACCTCTCCTGACACTCCTGCATGGCCACTGTCCTCCTTGGGCCACTGGGAATTCCCTCTCTGCTGGCCCCTTCTTTCTAGCCACTTCTTCCCATATCCAGTCCCCTGACTGCTGGGGTTCGCCTAGGTTCACTCTCTATCATCTGCTCATTCCTCTGCTCTCTATTCCATAATGTACCTCTCCCCTGAGAAGCTTAAAGTCCTTTCACAGCAGCCTGGGCTTGAAGCCTCCCCAAGCTCTGTCTTCAGCTACATTCTCTCTGGGTTCCAGAACCTGAGTACCTTAAGGCACCTGCTCTTGCTCAGCATACTTAACAGATAACTTTTCTCTCAGTCTCAAACCTGCTCCTAACCCACATCATGTGGAAAGATATCACCAGCCAGGAGATACCAGCAGTCTCCCTCTGTGACTTGCCTGTCCTCACACTGCCAGCCACAGTCCCGCCCCAACCTCTGCCAACATGACCTTCCCAAGGCCCTTCATCCTTCCATTTTTTTTTTTTCCTGTTTCATCATCAATGTCCCAGTCCCAGCTGCCACTACTTTGGATGACAGATTGGAGGTAGCCCTCCCACAGGTCTCCCTGAAGCCCCTCCTGCCATTTTTTCCTCACCAGAAGCTAGAGAGATGATTTCTGCATGCAAAGTGTCACCATGTCTGTGTACTTCCACTATTCTGAAATAAAGCTTTCCAGCCACATGACTGCTTCTCGTTTCACCTCTGTCCTCTCATCCACTGGACACCCTTCCCCAGACTGTGCCCTGATGCTCCATGTTTTGGCCTTTACCTCTGCCTGCCCCTCTGCCTGGAGCATTTTTTGATCTTTTAACATGGTTGATTCCCTTATCTTCCGGGTGTCTGAGGAGCCTAGCTAGATCTCCTCAATTCTGACCCTGGCGGCCCTCACTGATCTCAACACGGTGCCCTTCTCCTTCACAACCATCCAGGTTTCTTTTCATGTGATTTGTTTTGTGTCTGTTTCCCTGATCAGACCATAAGCTCCATGTGGGGAGGGTCATGTCCATCTTGTTCAGTCTCCCTTATCAACTAGCCACATGCAGGAGGTGCTCAAAAAATATTTGTTGAATCAAGTCAAAAACTTTCTTTTGATTCTATACTTTGATCTCCAGCTAGAAGACCATCCTTCTTTAAACTTTTGCAGTTATCTAAACTTAACAGTCTATACTTCTTTAAAAGGGCCGTCTTCACCAAGTGACTATCAATCTCAGGCACTGCATTTGGGGTTCTGCTCTATCACACCCCTGAAACTGCTCTTGTGGTGGGCTCCCACAACCCCCTAATTATCACCTTCAGTGAGTGTTTTTCCATTTCTGTCTCATTGGAATTCTCTGCAGAGTTTGACAATGTTGATCACTCTCCCTTTCTTTAACACTTGGCTCTCCTTGTTTCCATGACAACATCCTCTCCTTGTTTTTAATCCATCTCTATGACAACTTTTCCCTCTCAGTTTTATTAATCAGAGCTTCTGACTCAACCACCCTTGAAATGTTAGGGTCCTAAGGACTTGACAGGGTAAAGATGTCAATTCTTTCCAAATTAATGTACAAATTCAATGCCTCTCTAATCACAATCCCACAAGGATTTTTTTTTTAATGGAATTTAATACACTGATCCTAAAAGCCATTTGGTAAAAGAGCTGGGCAAAAATAGCTAGGAGAAGTTTGAGAAAGAAAAAAAAAAAAAACAAGTGATAAGAATACTGTAGAGGAGAAGATCCGGGTTTTCCTATTAGGTAACATGGGGAGACAAAGCAACAGGGAGTAAACCCCATAGCAGGGGCACAGGGATAGATACACTGATCTACAGACCTGGGTGGGGATCTCGGGCTCTGACACAGGTCTGGAGGAAACTTGCCAAGTACTAGGAAGGGCATTTCAGATGATGGGCATTGGTTGCCAGGAACTCAGTGATCCCCATTTTTTAGCTCTGAGTATCTTTCAAGGCCCACAGGAGTAGCCTCACTCATGCCAGACTGTTTTCTTTCCTTTCCAGACCATTCCTCTTTTTTTCCTTCAGAACTCACCTATGGAGCTAGGGAGATAGCTCAGTGGCATAAGTGCCTGCCTGGCAAGCACAAGGTCCCAAGCTTGATCCCAGTACCTCCAGAAAAAAAAAAAATTAAAAAAACCCAATTCACCTATGTAGTTACCATTCTCTTAAGAACTACCTCTTATTTTTTTCATCTGAGTTTTCCTATTACAAAAATGATCCATAATCTTGGATAGTAAGTATATTGAATATTGTGTTCAACATTTAATTCTTATT
>NW_004524613.1:8093294-8157616 GCF_000260255.1 Octodon degus
CTCCTCCTCCTCCTCCTGCTCTTTCTCCTCCTCTTCTTTTTCTTCTTCCTCCTTTTCCTTCTTCTTTTTATTTTTGTCTCCTGTAAGTAAAGCCACAGTACACATCTTTCTGCATATGTTTTTGGGCACTGCTTTAGATCATTTTCTTGGAATGAGGTTCCTATAAATGGAATTACTGAGTCAAACAATATGAATCTTTTTTGAGGCTCTTCACGCATCTTGAGCAAATTGCCTTGTAGAAAGGTTTTGCCCCTTCACAGTCCTGCCAGCTGTGCATACGAGGTCCCACGCCACCCCTGGGGCTGAGCCTGCACTGTGAGCTCGTTTTGTAAAGTGCTCCTTAGATGGGCTGGAGTGCCTCTGCATTCTATTTTACATTTATTTTATTATGAATAAGTTCAACATTTGCAACTGAATTTGCCTTTTGAACTTCATTTTTCATAAATGGACTCTTAATGCTTTTTATTGCCCTAACATTTTGCTATGAAAACTCTTACTGCCTTTATGAATGTTTTATTTATGAGAATTTTTTAACACACATAAGCATGATATTTCCTATCCTCAATTATATTTGTATTTTTCACTACAACTGTCTACAGCTGTGGAGGCTGCAATGGTCCCCCTCAACCACAGTTTGGATAATGAATCATTTTCATTTTTTTTATGGAGCTATTAGTGTGCTTTTCTCTTTCATTTTCTTTTTCTGCATTTAAATTACCTGCTGTTGATTTAGGTAGTTGGTATGAAAGGAAATAAAAATTACTTTATGTTTTTCAAATAGATAAGATAATTTACCAGCCCCATTTAGTGACAAATCTTTCCATCCCTCATTAATTTAATTCTATTCGCTGTTTTCATAAATCATAGTCTAGACCAGTGATGGTGAACCTTTCGAAGCTTTCAATAATACAAACAGCCCACCGAAGCACACATACCATAGATTTTTCACCATGGCTCTAGACCTTGTGTCTGGGATTGCTTTCTACTCTGTTTCATTGAGGTACCCCCACCCCATCTTGCTCTCTTTCTTCAAGAAAGAAAAAAGTTATTTTGTTTTATATTGTGCTGCAATAACTGTTAGGGTTAGAATCCTTGGAATTTATATTTCATATCAGATCAGTTGCTTAAGTGTCTGATTCTCAACCTAATTTCCAAATTGGTATCTCACTTTAGGTTTCTTACTGTACCACTTTTTCATACATGTACATATTTTTGTAACTACTTTTCCCTGGAAGTCAAATAGCACCATTATGGTCCACAAGAGCAGGCCAGTGGTAGGCCCAGCCCTAAAATCTGGAAGCAGGGAGGCATGGCAGGTTGCAGCTTCTACCTCCCCACATCACCTGCTGTCTGAACTCTCAGCATCGCTGACTTCAAAATGTGGTTGTGAGGGCCACATGAGACGTGTCAACACTGCCTTATTCTTCACTTGACTAATGGGTGCTGGATGCCAGGCAGAGATGAATGGTTAGAACAATGGTGTTCAGTGACAAAGGGCCTCCAAAAAGCTCACTCCATTGAGACAAGGAAATGATTGCAAGGGCACAGAGGAAACGGGGGGGGGGGCATTTGCTGAGAAAGGAAGTGGGATGGGAGTCATGCCCTAGTAAAGTGGCTGGAAGGGGACAGCCAGCAGGCTGAGCAGTGGGGTGGTAGGGCCTTCCAGACATCAAGAAGACAGGAGTCCAAGCTCTGTGGTAGCAATGAGCTTGGGGACTGGAGGAATGAAAAGACTTCCCTAGCGCTGGGGGACAGGACACTGGAATATCCCAGAGGGATGGATGGGGCAGACCAAGTGGACCTCACAGGTCTTGAGAAAGGGGTGGGACCTTGTTTTAAAGGTAATGGAAGTCATTGAAGTCTGGTGATATAAGGGAAAATGACATAATCTGTATATCTTATGGAGTCTGCTTTTCCTTCTGTGTGATGAGTGGAAGGGGAGGGAAAAAGCAAGAAAGTCATGAGGTCATTGCTGTAAGGAAAAGGGGGATTTGTCGGGGAGGGCAGGCTAGCCCAGAGATAGAGACAGAAATGTCAGGATTCATCGGATTGCATGGGAAGGGTGAGGGTGAGGAAATATCAGAATGGCTGAAAGATCTGATTTGGAAAACTGGGATTGGGCCATGTGCAGAACAGGGAAGTCAATATGGGCAGAGAGTTTTAGGGAGCAGAGGTGAACATACTGGTTGGCACAGCAGACAGTTGGCATAAGGTAGTATCCATGTGGGTCTTGAGGGTGTGGCTGTGGCATGCAGAGAATGATGGAAAGGACACTGGCATGAGCCTCGAAAGAACTCCACATTTAGATGGGGGCAGTGAAAGACGAGGAGTGGCCACCAAGGAGGAAGGCTGACTGGGAGATAATGTGGTCGTGAGCGTGGCATCATGGGAACTGAAGAGAGCCAGTCACATGACAGAGAGGGTGCTATGTCAAATGCTGCCATGTGGCTGAGTGAGTTAAGGACAGAGAGTACTGGCTGGCCAGGGTGAGCACAGTTTTTGAGGAGGGCAGCAGTCAGAAAGCGGGGAGCCAGGCTAGGGTGGCTGGATTAACTGTGAAGAATTGAGTCCTCACTGAAATGAATGCTATTAATTGTCCTATGTCAAGCTCAAGTGCCCAACCATGATGCTAACCTGGTGACATCTTTAACCTTTCCATCCCAGCTACTCAACACCTTCTCTCCCTGTAATCTCACTCCCTCAGAGTTGTCACAAAGTCTATATATATATATACTTCCATTTCAGACATTTGATTTTCAGGCAGAAAATAATCATTCTACCCTTACCCCACCAGCTGCCTGCTGCCAGGTGCCAAAAGGTACAAAAATGTGTCAGAGGCAACCCCAGCCACAAGGTGAGCTGGGATGAGACCACAGCTAATTAGACCTGCAGCCAGGACCCCGAGGGCTGAGAGAGGCTCCCGGAGAAGCTAGAGATCAGGTTCCCTGGTAAAATGAACATGATTGAATTGTGTTCCTTCCATCAACACGACTAATCCCTTCACCTCGACACTTAATCCCACTCTCTGGGGCCCCCTTCACTGCCTGTCCTTGCTCTTCAAGTTCAGCTTGCACAGCCCTTCCCTGTCCCAGTGTGGCCTGGGTGAGGACCTGCTTTCTGGCCTCCTCCACCTGCTTGCTCCTTCCTGCTTTCTCAGCTAGACTTGAGACTGTTGTCCACCCATTGGGGCTTCTGCCCTTTCCCCAAAGTTGCTGTGGCAATGGTCCCCAAAGGCCAGGTCTGGGGTATGCCTGGCCTCCCCTCTGTTTATGGTCTACCAGTGTACTCTTCCTTCTGACAGCTTCCACCGTGGCTTCTTGGCCCAGATTTCTCTGCCTTTTCTATTCTCAGGCTCTTTCCCATGGCCAGTACCACCTGCCAAATTTGGTGTGCACAAGTTAAGGGCTCTGGCCTCTTCCAGGACCCCTGAACTTCATGTAGCCCTAGAGCTTGAGACTAATTCCCAAAAGTGATACCGGTTCAGGCCTCCAGGAGCTCTGGACCCACACTCCACCTTTCTCTGTAATGATCCCTCATTCATTTCCAGTCCAATATTCTCTCTGAGCCTCAGACCATTTGGTCAACCACCCATCTCAACAACAAGGAATTTTTGGTGTGTTATTCTTTTTTCACCTGATCTTTTTAAATTCAAATTTCTAGTCTTTCTTCTCCCAATGTGTCCTTTTTTGGTGTTTTCTGTTTGGGGGATGACAGCACCACTGTGGTGAGGGAACCCTTGTAGCATCCCTGGAATCTCCCACTGCTCTCTCCACATGGCTTTGTGAGGGCACAGGTTGTACCTTCTAGCTATCTCCATCAGCATCACCAGTAGTTCAGTCCAAACCATCATCTCTTTCTAGGTCAGCTGCTGTCACCTGTCAATTGCTCTGCTAAAATCCCTTCTTTCTCCCCAGTAACCCAACCCACAGCCAAAGTGGTCTTTCTAAAATGGACAGTTTACCTATGCTCACCCTCTCACTTAAAACCTTTCACCAGTTGTAAGAGAAAGGTCCAATTTTGACTTCTCCAGCCTGGCTATATGCCATGCCCATCCCAACATGGTTCCTACCCAATAGTTATTTTTCCTTGGCTCTTAAACTCATTCTCCATGTCTTTCAGGGAGCTGAGTCTGGTCCTTACAGTGTGGTGAATCATGACTGACCCATTAGCCATGGAGGCTAGGTCCATTTCTTTTGCCAGTGATTGGTTTATGAGTGGGCATTTGATGCAAATCTGATTGATGCATGTCTTTGGTGGTGTCAGTGGCGTTCTTTGAAAGGTATCTTAGTCTTTTAAAAGAGACATAAGGAATCACTTATGTGAATTCACACATCACTTCTTTTCATTCTTCTCTGGATATTGATATCGTAAATACGATATCTGGAGCAACCCTAGTCCTGTTGTGACTATACAAGATGGGCAAACTGAGGGATGACAGAGTCCAGGTCCTTGATGACATCAGAATTGCCTATCTTGGGACTTCTCTTTACGTGTGATAATAAATCCTTCATTGTTTTAATGTTTTGAGTTGAGTTTTTTGTCACTTGCATCAACTCTTTCTTATTGATAAATGCCCATCATGATAGCCTTCTGGCTTCTAGAAGGACCACCATTGTGCCACTTATGTCTTCCCTGTGGATTCCTTTCATTGCTAGTTAACTTGCACTTCTCTGGCCAAGTTTCACTTCCTGATCCTGAAAGGTTTCCTCATGGCACCTATCAGAGTTTAAAATTATGGATTTCTGTGTCATGTACACATTCCAGCTCCCCACAAGGAATATAAACATTATGTCAAAAAGTTTGAAAAAATTTAAGCAAAAGTATGGACTCCTTTTTTTTTTGCTTGAATAACACTGCCTCCCTTGCTAGACTGCCAGCTCATTCAGGCAGAGAGGAGGTCCATTTTTGTTCTACTTTATGTATTTTCCTGCTACATTTATTATAACAGAGATTGGACAAACAAGTTCCTTGACTCAGTCAAGATTCTGATAGGATTGTTTGGTGCATGCCAAGCCATTTGCCTGAAACTCATGTAATGAAAGGACTATCGGCAAAGTGGTTTGGGGCTCAGAGTTCCAGAAATGATAAGATGCCCAGGCTGAGCAATTTCTGGAAGTCATCACACTTCTAAACCTAAAGAGGTAAGAAGAAGGTGTGGCTTTCAATACCCACCAAGAAAAGTGAAACTATAAGAAAGGGACCAGGGCTGGAGAGATGGCTCAGTGGTCTAAAGCACCTACTTGAAACAAGCTTGGCAAAGCACAGGGACCTCGGTTCGATCCCCCAGCACCACATGCCAGCCAGCCCCGCCCCCTGGTGGACTGAGCTGACCACACACACACACACACACACACATACACATAAATAAATAAATTAATTTAAAAAAAAGAAAAAAAAACAGAAAGGGACCACACCTGTGGCTGAAGGCACCACAGACACTACCCATCCACAGCCCATAGGGAGGTAGCCAGGGACTTCCCTCATCTCTCCATCCAGTCTCCTGCTGGTTTCTCCATCGGTCAAACTCATCCAGAAGCAGAAAACAAAGGATCTGAATGGTGTTCAGGTCAGCCATCTGGGGCACAGAGCCAGATGAAGAAAGGCAGAAAGCACTGTAGAGAGGCCAGTGAGGAACATACAGAATGGGCGCCAATGACCATCAAGCTATTCAGTCCAACACCTATTTTCCCCTTTCCTTCAATGCTCATTGCTAAGTAGATCTTTCAGCCAAGCTCAGAGGACAGACCCTAGCTCAGATTCAGATCTTTCTTCTTGCTATGTTCTCTCTTGGAGTACTCTTTTAAGACCAGAAAATTCTAGGGTCTCTCCTGTGTTCGGGACTCTCCCTAATCACCCACATTTTTCTTGCTATCCCCTAACTCCTTTAATTATCCAGACTTTTCTGAGGAGGTGTCTGGCTCTCTTCCACCTATTCACTCCATCACCCCCAGTATGCTAGTTTTTACTCCTCAACCTCAGGACAGTTGCTGCCATAGTGGCCCTCTGATTGCTAGATTCAAAGGATTTTGTTTGCTTCTTATTTTTCTGAGATTCAGGGCATATAGCTTTTTTGTGTACTTTCTCCCCGAAACCTTTCACTATCTTGGTTGCCACAGCAACCCCTCTTTTACTTGCTGGTCGCATCTCTCAGGCTTTCCTTCTCTTTGTTGCCTGCCCACCTCTATTGGTCCCTATAATGTCTTTGTAACTCTTTTTTCTGTTCTAGGCCCTCTCTCATTCTCTACATTTCTGTTGATGTCACTCACTTCAGCCTTCCTTTCTGTTTACCTCTGTCCCAAAGTTGGTCCCTCTAGCTGAATCTTTTCATGAGTCCCAGGAATCTTCCTGTGCTCCTGGCCCCTCAGCTCTGCCTCTCTGAAGCTGAGCCATCATTGTTCCCTTAAAGCTGGTTCCTGGGGCCGGCGAGATGGCTCAGTGGAATAAGCGCTTCCCTGGCAAGCGCAAGGGCCTGAGTTCAATCCCCGGTTCCGCCAAAAAAAAAAAAAAAAAGCTGGTTCCTATGCTATGCTCCCCATCTGTAGCACTGCCTCAGCTTTCAGCAAAACCTGCCCAAGATATGTGGGAATTACCCTCAGCCCCACCTTCTATCTTCCCAACAGTTACCAAGCAATAATATTTCTGATTTTATTTTCTGAATTGATTTCAATAACAGGATTCATGAAAGGAAAATATTTTATATATATGTATACATTTAAATATATATATATGTGTGTGTGTGTGTGTAATTATATATGTAACTATACATGATTTTATTTTTTTATGTATTTATTTTTATTTATTACATTTATTTATTGTGTGTGTGTGTGTGTGGCCAGCTCAGCCCACCAGGGGGCGGGGCTGGCTGGCATGTGGTGCTGGGGATCGAACCGAGGTCCCTGTGCTTTGCCAAGCTTGTTTCAAGTAGGTGCTTTAGACCACTGAGCCATCTCTCCAGCCCCTATACATGATTTTATAAAGCAGGCTTACAATGACTGCCTATGGATTCAGGGATGAAAGAATGTAAAGTGGTTGCCTGTACACTAGAGAGTCAGAGAGAATCCAGTTGAAAGTCAAAGGCTTGGAGTTCACTGCAGTGTGGTGTGGGTTCACATCTGAAAGCCAAAAGTGCTTACACTGGAAAACGGATGAACCTATGTGGGAACCTTGAAGGAACTAAAAACAAATGTCCAAAGACAATGGAGAAGACTGGAGCTCCAAAGAAGAAAAAGGAAGGTTGCTTTCTTCTTTTCCTTTTTATTCTCTCCAGGCTACAAGCTTATTGGTTGAGTGTCACCCATATTTGGGGTGGGACTTACCCTATCAGCCTTTGGCCTGCACGTTAATCATTTGTTTCTTCTCAAGTTGTTGACATATCACAGTTAATGATCACGGTCTCTCTACCTAGAGACTATCACCTCCAAATGTGGCCTTTAGATTTGCCACCACAGTGATCTTCCCAAACCAAAAAATGTGTGTGTGTGTGTGTGTGTGTGTGTTGTGTGTGCATGCATGCATGCACGTGAGTTACTGGGGATGGAATCCAGGGCCATCACACTAAGTTATATCACCAGCCTTAAATTTTTTTTTCGGTACCAGGGATTGAACTCAGGACCCTGTGCTTACCAGGCAAGCACTTACTCTACTAAGCTATCTCCCCGCCTCCCCCCGCCCAACTTTTTTTGAGATAGGGTCTCACTAAATCATGAAGTTGTCCAGACTGGACTCGAACTTGCAATTCTTCTGCTTTAGTCTCCCAGAGAGCTGGGATTAAAGGTATGCATCACCATGCATGGCTAAGACCACAAATCTGAACATATTTTTATGGTGTAAAATCCTTCTATAGTGCCTACTGATTTAAGGAGATTGCCTAGACTCCTTGACATGGGTGCCATCTTGGCTTTGCAGGGCTGAGCTCTGTCTACTTCTTCAGTTCACAAGTTCCATTCCCTGCTTCTTCTCTTCTATATTCCAGAAACATCAGATACCCTCAAGATCACTCTTTTTTTTTTTTTTTTTTTCCTGTACTGGGGACTGAACATAGGACCCTGTGCTTGCCAGGAAAGCACTTAGTCTACTGAGATATCACCCTGGCCCTTCACGATCACTCTTATTCAATTCCAGGACTACACTTAACGCTGTTCCTTTAACATGCAATGTCCTTACAGCTCCCTCTACTTGATTCACT
This sequence comes from Octodon degus, assembly GCF_000260255.1. Classification (NCBI taxonomy): domain Eukaryota; kingdom Metazoa; phylum Chordata; class Mammalia; order Rodentia; family Octodontidae; genus Octodon; species Octodon degus. The sequence continues at coordinate 8,101,480 of NW_004524613.1, forward strand.
TTTGCTCATTTTTGAGAAGTCAGACAAATGATCACCTCTTCTAGAAAGTTCTGGGAATAACTTACTGTACTGTCATGCCAGCCTACTTAAATACTGTGTAGTAGGATATCTAATATATTATTGATCTGTTACACATACACATACTTCATTACTGTCCATGTCTATTATTGTCATGGTGCATAATAAACTCCCAAACTTTAGTGATTTAAAATCATAATTTATTATTTATTGTGATTTGGGGAGTTGACAAGGCTCAGTTGGGTGACTTTTGCTTAAAATCTTATATGTAGTTACAGTCAGATGTCAGCCGGGGATGGAGTCCTCTGAAGGCACATCTGGCTTAATGTCCGAGAAGGCTCAATGGCACCAAAAGCAATCAACCAGCAATGCAGTGTGTCATGGATTGGTGTACCACATGTGGGTTCACCTCAACGGGGCTTCTCACAGCATGGAATCTGAAAGTACTACAAAAGGGAGTGTTGCAAGACCACGCATTTCAAGATCAAGGCTTCTTATGACCTAATCTCACCAATCCCACAATGTCCTCTGTGATATATTCTGTTGCCAAGAAGGTCACTAACACTAGCCTAGATCCTCAGGGAGGGGAGTTACATTTTTCTTCATGCTATGAGAAGTACAGATACATAGGGAGTGCAGGAGTTGTTGGTGTCCACCCTTGGAGACCAGCTGTTATGGCCACTCTCCTGAGTCAGTCAGAGCTTTGGGGACTATTTGGAGTGTCATCATGTAGTTCTAAATACTCTTCAAATTTACAGAAGAAACAAGGTTGCAGTAGCCAGGATTTTGTAAGGATAAAGTATCTGAGGGATCATAACTTGAAATTAATGCCATAAATAGTAAATAGGGAAGAAAGCAACTGCTGTCTTCCTGCCTAAAAGGAGATAAAAGTCTGACTAACTAGTAGAAGAATCATAGAGAGCCATAACTAACGAGTACACCCTAGATCTCCCTCTATCCCATTAATTTTTTTTTTTTTAAATGCATTTGCTACAGGGTCTCACTACATAGCCTGGACTTGTAGTGATCCTCCTGTTTCAGCCTCCCCACCACTAGGATTACAGGTGTTCGCCACCATGCCTGGTGTGGGTGGTGGGCTCTGTGTGCCCAGGGCAGGGCTGACACAGCATGTGGTACCAGGGATCAAATCCCAGTCCTTGCACTTGCCTAGGCAGGTGCTTAGACTGCTGAACTATCTCCGCGGCCCCCACCCACTACATTTGAGCATCCTAGAGAAGAAGGGAGTGCCCCTGGGCTACTCAGGTGTTGCCTGGCAGACCAAAGGCTCCCAGCAGGGGAAGGAGAGGCTGAGGAGCCCAAGTGGGAGTAGGGTCTGCTTGTGTCTCCTTGCTTGGTGATTCTGCTGAGGGACTGGGCAGCAGATGAGAGCAGCTTGGAAATGCCTCATGGTCAGGATGGATGCAGCAGGATGCCTTGGCTCAATGAACAAATGGTGGTAACCGTCCAGATGCCAGACCCTCAAGCCAGGGCAAAACAGAAGCTCCCAATACATAGACCATCTCCCAGGAGAAAGTGGGGGAGCATGGAGAAAGTGCCAGAAGGGCAGGTGCCACAAAGGAAGTGCAGATCTGGGAGACAGTGAAGATTCTACTTGGGAAAGACTTATGTTAAGTCCAGATGTGACTTTGTTTACCTTGAAGTAACAAAGTAAGTTCGTGAAACTGCACAGAATAGGGTGCTGGTGAGGAGAGTAAGCTGAGTGATAAAGCAGCTCCTTTAGTACGACTGTAGCCATTTCTGTGCCAGAACTTGGGGCCATCTTCAGCCCTGCATTATTTCTCCTCCAGCAGTTGGCTCTGTGCGCCTATCTCCACCTCTAAGATTTCCCTGGCCTACACTTCTTCTCTACCCAGACTTCTCTCAGGCTGCATCACTGCTCACTGGACACCTGTGGTACCTTTGAGCATTCTCCCCACTCCAGGCTTCTAGGTCCCTTTGAACCCTTTTCTGCCAGAGCCAGGACACATCTGCTTTTTTTTTTTTTTTTTTTTTTAAACCTAGAACAATCTTAAGCTTCCTAGGAAAGCAGTATGTATGCCAACCTATTTGAACAGGACTTCATCTTCTGATTATATAATTTACTTTGGTCAGCCATTAATGGTTCGGCTAATGGTGGGACCTGATTGGGGTTGGGCCAGTGGGGGCCTTTCCCCACATTTCGGTAGCTCCTAACACACTATGGTACACTTACTAGGTGGGGGCTGTGGGTGAAGGATTTCCCTGACATCTTCAATTCTACAACATGATAAGGCTGGTGCTGCTATTATCTCCACAGATGAGGACTTTGAAGACAGAGACATTAAATAGAACAAGTAAGCTGGTACAGATTGTTTCAAGACCGATTAGTAGGACAGTTTCAATAATTAATATATTGCATATTGTTGTCTTTGTAGTGGTTATTTATAGTACAAGATGCAGACATGATATCCTGTCCGAACACTATTAGTAGAAATCTTTCTTCTCATTGAATTAAGAGAAAGTAGCTGTATATCTATCCTATTTTGTATATACAGATAAAGATGGTTTTTCATTTATATCCCCTTTTTCAGATTGAGTATCATCTCTCAAGCAAGCTCCTGCACTTCCATGTGGTGTCTCTGTAGTCATGACCATGAGTGACACAAACATTGAGGGCCTCAAATGCCACTATGGGAGGCCATCATGCAGAGGTGGAGACAGGTGGCTGAGAGGCCTCTAAACTTACCTGAGTGTGCAGCCTCTGCTCTTTGAGATGGCTGCCACAGCTCTTGGTTCCCTTATGTTAGGAAAGTATTTTCACTGCAATGAACAGAACGCCTACAAGTGGCTTAATAGTTACCACATTTATTTCAAATACCAGAAGTCAGCAGTTTCAGATATCTGGGCTCTTAGTTAGCAAAGAAGTACAAGTCTTCTGGTTTTCTGTCTTCTCTATGCACCATGCTTTCATTCAACAGCACCTAGTCAGGACAGAAAAGTGACAGCCAAAAATCTTTCCAGGTACATTTTTGAGTAGTGAGGCAATGCTTCCCTGACATGGCTGAAAGGGTCTACTTTCAAGTTCCAAGTCAAACTGGGTCATGGCATTTTCTAAGCTGCGTCTGATATGCCCTTTTTCTAGTTTATAAGAGTCATGACCATCCCATGTGACAGACTAGGCTTTGGATCACTCCCTTTCACCTCATGTCTCCCAACAATGTTTTAAATAATTCTTCTGATTGTCTTTTTAATTTTAAGAAATTTGCCAGCCCCTTCATTCCCGTTTGGCCACGGAATCTCACTTCCCCACTAGTGTCCCTACCTGCTTTCTTCACTGCTACTTCTCAACTTCTGTGTCTTTATTTTCATATTCTGATAGATGATAATACTGATATTCTATTCCATAACTATAATAAAATTCATTCAATATGAAAATTGACTATCAATGAAAACTGAAAAGGAAAAATTCTCATTACTTGAGACAACTGTACTGTGCATTTCCCATGAGTATCTATCTATGTATTTAGAAGTTTTTAGAAAGGTCTAGAAAAGTACACACTGAGCGCATTACAGTAGTTGCCTCTGGGGAGGAAGAAGAGAATGGGATGGCAGTGGGTGGCCAGAAGGGACTTTAGCTTCAGCTTTAGTGTCCTACTTTTTAAAAATGAGAATGTATTCATGTTTCACTTGTGTCATTAAATTTTAATTTGAAAAAATTCCCATTCATTTTCAGCCAATTATGCTGGCTTTGTGTGTTTGGCCATGCAGCGTGTTTATGCTAAGGGAAGACCAGCGTTTACTTTGTGTGTGTCTGTGAATGAAGTACAGTGATTAGAAAGCAGATTAAAAAGAAATGTGGCAGCCAAAAGCAAAACAGAGTGCAGAAAAAACTCATTACAACAATAATAAAAACTACAGAAATCCATCAGGAAATGAGTAAATTTTCTTTATGGAGAAAACTATTCCATGTACGTGAGGGACACACGAGGTAGTGGGAATAAATGCAGAGCACCACTGGATTCACACACTGAACAGCACAGCATTGGACTGGTGTCAGTTTCCCACAAATTAAACTGTAAATTCATAGAACTTGATAAATGGGCTTTAAAACTCATGTGAAGGAATAAGCTCAGAGGGCTAAAGGGAAAGCAGAATGAATTTTGGCATTTTACTTACAGAAGGTAAAAAGTAGTAAAACTAAGGCAAAAAAAAAAAAGTTTTCTAATGACAGGAATTAATAGATTGGTGGAAAAAAATCAGAGGCTTTGGGACCACCTAGATATCAGCCTCAGTCTATAAGGGAGCTTCATTGTAGGCCAGCATTGAAAAAGATGTTTCAGATACAAAATTATAAATTATTAGAAAATAAAAGGGCTGGCAAGATAGCTCAACAGACTAAGTGCCTGCTTAGGCAAGCGCAGGGACTGGGATTTGATCCTTGGCACCATGTGCCATGCCGGCCCCGCCCCCAGGCACGGTGAGCCATCAAGGGAGTCTGGGTGTGGTAGCACATGCCTGTAATCCCAGCACTGGGGAGGCTGAAAACAGGAGGATCATTAGGAGTCCGAGCTGAGTAGTGAGACCCTGTACCAAATACAGAAAAAAAAAAAAAGAAAAGAAAAATATATTTAAACTTTAGGGTGAGGAATGGGCTAAATATATATACATAATAACAACATCGATAACTTCTTTCTAAAATAAGATTTTGTAAAAAAAAAATTAAAGGCAGCAGACAGGCTAAGAGAAAATATTTGTCCATATTCACAAAAGATTAATATTAGATTATACTAGAAAATTATACAATTCAATGAGCTAAAGAGAACCCAATGTTTAAAATGAGCAAAAATAAATAGGCAATTCAGAAGAGAGAAAATACAAATGTTTAATATACACATCAAAATCTCACTAGCAAACAGAAAAATATAAATTTAAAAGGGGATTTAATTTTTCCCCCATTACAATGGCAAATATTTAAAACAGCCACTTATGGTGCGGGGATTTATCCTCTCCTACCTTCTGGCTGGAAATTTCAATGGTACAGAAATCTGGAAGGACAGAAAGACTTTGGTAATGTCACTTAAAATTAAAACTCACCATTCCACTGCTGCATCTCCAGCCAGCAGCATCACAGAGCAGGCTGTATAAGGCTGCTCTCTGTAGCACTGCTCACACTCAAGGGAGAGAAGGAAGAACTAAATGTGCACGGAGCTTAGAGAGGACAAATGTGGTACGTTCACAGGGACGAATACAATACCATTATTAAAGGGTAAAAGCTTTATGCATCAACATAAGTATTAAAATTATTAAAAGCTTTACATATCAACATAGATGTATTATAAAGATATAGGCTTGATTTTTTTTTCCCCCAGAACTGGGGATTGAACTCAGGCCCTGGTGCTTGCCAGGGAAGTGCTTATTCTACTGAGCCATCTCCCCGGCCCCTTAGGCTTGATTTTAGAAAATGCAACATTTCAATGTTTCAATGCAACACTGAAATACTAATACTGTGGAACAACGATTCAAAACATCTACGTCAATACTATAACATCATTCATTCTGAAGGAGACATAAAATTGTGGAAGGGGTGAGCAATTAGGACTTCAGAGGATGGCCAAATTGTGGAGGAGGTGGGAAATTAGGACTTCAGAGAATGGGACTGTAGCTATATTCCTTTAATTCTATGTGTAAAAGGAGAATGTATTCATGCTTTGCTTGTTTAGTTAAAGTATAATTGGAAAAAAAATCTTAATTTGTTTTCTGTCAATTATGTTGCCTCTGTTTGGCCATACCTGCACATTTGTGCCCAGGGAAGAAGAGGTTTGCTTGTGTGGTGTCTCCAAATCAAGCTCAGTGATTAGCAAGCAGGTTGAAATGGAATATGAAAAACAGGGTCAAACAAATAAGAGCAGAAGGGACTACTCACAGTTGGCAGAATACTAGTTTAAAATACTTAGGAATAAATTTTCCAAGAAAAGGACAAGACATTAGCCAGAGAAAAACCATAAAACTTCTCTGAGGGCTGGGGAGATGGCTCAGTGGTCTAGAGCACCTGCTTGGAGCAAGCTTAGCAAAGCACAGGGACCACGGTTCAGTCCCCCAGAGCCACATGCCAGCCAGCCCCGCCCCCTGGTGGGCTGAGCTGGCCACACACACACACACACACATAAATAAATTAAAAAAAAAAAACAAAAAAACTTCTCTGAAAGGCATAAAGGGTGACCTGAAAAATGCACACTGATAGGAAGACTATAAGATAAAGATGTTAATTTATCTGAAATTTGTCTATAAACTCAGTGTAAATCCAAGTAAAATCTCAGCAAAAATTCTAAAACTTGATGGGCTGGCTCTAAAACTTAAATGGTGGGATAAATGCAAGAATGACCAAAGCAATTTTGCAAAATCAATAAAGAGAGTGGAATTTGTCTTTCCAGTTAGCAAAGCAAAGCTCAGGAGCAGACAAATAGATCAGTGGACCAGAAAGAGCTCAGACATCGACCTGCTTTGGGATTTGGAGCCAGACAAAGGTAGTAATTTTAAATCATTGGTGAAATGACAGATTATTCAATGTATTGTATTGAAAAGCTTAGTTGTCAACTTATTAAAATTAAACACCAGTATTGTATCAACCTAATATTCAGTAAATCTTTAAATGTGAAAAGTAAAAATAATGTAAAATATAAACAAAAAAGAAAATGAAATTTTAGGAAAAAATGGCCATGATCTTCACATAGGGAGGATCCTCAAAAGCAAGGTGAGATTCTAAATTTGAATACAAAGAACAACTTTGGTAATAAAAGAGACAATACAATTAAGGATCAGAATGTTAGATGACTATGTAGTATGTATACAACATGTGGAGAATTAGTATCAAAAGTATATAAAAGCTGGACACTGGTTCATACCTGCAATCATAGCTACTTGGAAGATTGAGGCAGGAAGATCTCACGTTTGAGGTTACCTTAAGAAATTTAGTGAGTTTTTGTCTTAAAATAATAAAAAGAGGGGAAGTAGTTCAGTAGCTCAGTGTAGAATGTTTGTCTTGCATGTCCAAGGCTCTGAGCTCAATCCTTAACAGTGTAACAAATAAATAATATATAAAGAATTCTCATAAATCAATAAGAAAGGGACAATCTAGAGGAAGCAAAGGATATACAGGGTGACCCAAAAGGAGGAAATATAAACGGCCAAGAAGACCACAGCATGACCACTTACTCAAAAAACACAAACTTAGTCAAGAAACAATCATATTTTCTACTCATTAGATTTATAAAGTTTAAAGCTTGGAAATTGTCTAGAAAGATTAAGTGAAAAATATAGGATACCTTACAATATCTGTGATGTGGGGAAATGTATTCACAATACATACATCAACACTTTACTGTGCAGAAACAACAGAGGCAGACAGCTCAAACTCTTAAAAGTGGTTTACCTCTGTGGAGGGCAAAAACACCGGGATCACAGGTCAACCCGGTACTGAGCTATATTTACATTGTTCTATTTTTAAAAGGGAGAAAGTATTCACGCTTCACCTGTTTAATTAAAGTATAATTTTAAAAGATTCTAATTTGTTTTCAGCCAATTATGTTGGCCCTATGTTTGGCTGTGTGGACATTTGTGCCCAGGGAGGAAGAAGTTTGCTTGTATGTGTCTGCAAATCAAGCTCAGAGATTAGCAAACAAGTTGAAATGGAATACGGAAAAACAAGGGCCGAACAAACAAGCGCAAAAGGAACTATTTACAGCTGATAGCAAAGCTTTTAAGACATGTAGAAGGACTGGGGATGTAGCTCAGTGGCATAGCACTTGCCTGGCAAGCATGAGACCCTGAGTTTGATTCCTGGTTAAAAATAAAACAAAACTAGGAATAAATTTACTAAGCGATAGGTAAGCCTTTAGCCAGAGAAAACCATAAAACTTTTGAAAAACATAAATGACCTGAACTGAGAGTAGAACAATATGCATTGATAGGAAAACTGTATGATAAAGATGTCAACTTCCCTCAAATTTACTCACAAATCCAATGTAATCCCAATAATATCCTTGAAACTTGGTAGGCTAATTTTAAAATGCATATGGTAGGACTAACATGCAAGAATGACCAGGAAGATTTTGCAAAAGCAACAAAGACTGTAAGAGTTGTACTGTTAGTAGTTAACAAAGCACATTATCAAATTTAGGAGTAGGCAAATAGATCAGTGGACTAGAAAGAGCCCTGACAGACTTGCAGTGGGATTTAGTGTGAGAAAATACAGCAATTTTGAATTAGTGAAAATATTTATTTTAAACTTAACTTTGTGAGGCCGGGGAGATGGCTCAGTGAAATAAGCGCTTCCCTAGCAAGCACAAGGGCCTCAGTTCAATTCCTGGTTCTGCGAAAAAAAACAAAACAAAAAAAACAAAACAAAACAAAAAAAACCCTTAATTTTGTATATGATATAAAGGCTTAAATATGTATGTAAGCTACATCAGAGGATACAATGTTTAAAAATGCTTATCACCTTGATGTAGACAAGACTTCTTCAAGACTTCAAAGGTTATAAAAGATTGACAGATTTGAAATCTCAAAATGCAATTTCCCTAAGACAAAAGACACAATTTAATTAAATGACAAAAATAACAATATAGAAAATATTTGCAATACATATAACAAAGTACTTAGCATATTGAAAACTCCTAAGGATCAATAATGAGAAGACAAACTATCTTAAAATGGGACATAGGAAAGGGTATGGCCATAGCAATCCAGAGGCTTCAGTCTTGTTGGTAATTTAAAAATGCGAACTAATAGAAGATATTATTTTTTACCCATCAGATTGGTTAAAATGTAAAACTTGGAGATGTTCTGGAGGATGATTCAGTGAAAAGGCATTTTGAAGAACATGCTAGCAGTTTCTAGTGGAATTTAAGATGTGTCTATCCTATGGTCGTCAATTCCACATGTCAAAGGGAACTCATATATGAGCGAAGAGGGCACACACAAGGATATGTGTGCTTTTATAGGTATGTCTTAATGGAATAATGCAGGAAGAATTTTAGTAGTCAGTCAACTACACAATCAATTTCAGCATAATACCTTATGGTTGCTGAAAGGAGCACTAGAAAAAGTCAAGCTAGCAAGGGCCACACAAGGCGAGTTCCACAGGGTGCAGCAAACTCAGAGCTCAGGAACAGCACATCTTGTGTGTAGACCACCCCATCTATGTGAATAGGCAGAAACAACAGCAGAGTAGAATTATGTTTTGAGGGGTAGAGGAAACCACTGTGGACAAATGACAAATTCTTAAAAGCAGCTCCCTCTTGCTATAGCAGAGGTGAGGGAAACCAATAGACTTCTTTATCTATAATGCTCTGATTTTATTTAAAAGAAAATATATTCTTGTATTACTAGTATAATTAAAATTTACTTCAAAACTTCAAATTAATTTCCAGCCAATTAAATTTGGTTTATATGTGTGCTGTGTTCTCATTTGTGTGTCTAGGGACAAAGCACATTTACTCTGTATGCCTGTAAATGAAGCATAGTGATTAGTAAATTGATTAAAATTTGGAAAGTAAATGAAAAAAAAAGGAAAGTTTTTTACTCACAAAAGTAACAAAACTAATGAGGTATACAGGAAAGGAACCATTAAGAAATGTGAAAAAAATTCATGATAAAAGTGACCAGTCTTGGGCTGGTGAGATGGCTCAATGGTCTAAAGCACCTACTTAGAACAAGCTTAGCAAAGCACAGGGACCGCGGTTCAATCCCCCAGCACCACATGCCAGCCAGTCCCGCCCCCTGGTGGGCTGAGCTGGCCACACACACACACACACACACACACACATAATAAAAATAAATTTAAAAAAAAAGTGACCAGTCTTTATTAGAAGAAATTAAACACAAAACAAAGCAAGTAAGATTCTGATACAAGGGGACTGATAATATATTCACATATGGGAAAAACTGATACCCTAAAGATGGTATTTTTCTATCTAGTACAGTCTTACTCAAAATTCCAAAAGGATTTTTTGCATGGAACTTTGACAAGTTGATGATAAAATATATGCAGAAAAAGTAAAATGTGCACCATAACCAAGAAAATTAAAACAAAACAAAACAAAAGAGGTAGATGGAGGAGGTCTTACCTTATCAAGTAGTAATATACTTTATAAAGGTCCACATTAAAATGCGGTATTAGCTCAGATATAGACAAACAGATGAACAGAACTAAGGAGTTGAGATATAGAGAATTGGGAGAAGGAGTGGCCAAATAGTTCAGCAGATTAAAGCCCCAGCAAGCAGGCACAGGGGCCAGGAGTTTGATCCACCGGCCTGCAGTACCCCCCCTGCCCCCAGGGCTTGCTGAGATGGCAATTGAGACTGGGTGTACCTATAATCCCAGCTCTTAGGAGGCTGTAAACAGGTGAATCACTACGAGTCCAATCTAGTAGTGAGACTCTGAACACCATGCAGACCCTTAAGAGAGAGAATTGGGAGAAAAGATAGGGTTGGAACAGTAAGTGGTGCTTAGCAAACTGGATATCCATTTGTAAAAAGATCAAATTAAATCTGTTACATCATACATGAAAGTACATTTCAGATGGGTTGAAGACTTAACCATATGGAACAGTGATAGACATTTTAGATGCAAATGCAGAATGTCTATATACATGGAGTGGCCTGGATGCTGCTTCTATCAACAGTGACAAGATACTTTGGTGGGACACCTTAATATTTGGCTGCATGCAGACTTCACCATCCACTTTCTCCAAGAGCCTGCCAACATGGACCTCATGGCCTCTTCCTCTTCTCTCCAGTCTAATTTGGTCCAGGAACAGGGACTGTTGCCTGTTCCTAGCACTTGTCCTTTGTTGACATAAGGCCTCTCTCTGGCTTCTGTTCCCTCCACTATGAAATGCAATAATGCTCTGCTTCTTGTGGGGAGATGGAAAGATTGTATGAGATGATGAATCTGAACATGGATAAATGGCACAAAACTTACAAAGAGGAAGAACAGGGGGAATTCATTCTTTTCTTCCATCTATCCACCAAAGTCCATGCTACCCAAGACTTAATGCCTTAATTATTTTCTGGCATTGTAACCTTTGGGATACTGTCATAGAAGTGTTCTTTTTAGTTAAAAAAGTTTGGATGTTGACTTTTGATATTCCATTCTAAGGCAGAAAATACTAATTTCATATCCAAAGAGCTTGCTCCCTTTTGCTAGGTGCTGAGGAACACACACACACACACACACACACACACACACACACGCTCCCAGCCATGAGACAGGATAAAGCTGGTGCTAATTAGACATGTAGGTAGTACACAGGTCAGATGAAAGCTCCCAAATGATCATGTTACTCTCTCAAAGGTAAACAATTTAATTTTCCCCTATTTGGTCAAATACACCTTATTGCCCCAAACTAATTTATTCACCTCCACACTTGACCCCAGTCCTCTGGGAGTTCATCTCACTAATTGTCTCCATCTTTAATCGCTCAATTACTCAGGCTCCTTACCTTCAGAATATTTGTATGCTAGTATTGCTCTTCCCTTCAAGATTAAAATTTAAAAGGCCTGGATTTTGCTCCCCTTCCTTTCCTCAGTTGACTTCCCTTAACTGCCTGCCTTTCTGCTCTTCCCTTCCGTTCCTTCATGCTATTCCTCAACTGGCTTTAACCCGTAAACTTCCTCCTCTACACAGGCTTCTTTGGAGCATCACCTCCTCAGTGAAGCCTCTCAGAGTCAGAAGAAGGCTGGTTACCTTATGCCACCTTCACTAGAACAAAAATTCTTCCCATATTAACTCATTCTTGTGAAGTATGCACAGTTTTAGGCACCCTGCCAGGCATAAAGTGGGTGCTAAATTAGAATATGTAGAATGTATAAATTTTTGCCACTCAACAATGGACATAACACACTGGGAGTTGATGCCTGCCTATAAACTTGCTTATCTTTTTTAACCTCAACCTCCCCACCTCCATAATTTACCTCTTCAAATCTTCCTTTTAGGATCCTTAAAAGATTCTTAGGGACAACTTCATGTCCCTCTGACATATCAACATTATCTCAGCTTATGTCCCTATCACTTCGCAAAAAATGCTCTTATTAAGGCCATGAGAAGTCAGCTAATCCTGAAATCCAAATGAAAAATTATGCCTTTAACTTATTGGAATTCACTGCTGCATTTGACAGCACTGATTACTTTCTCTTTAAAATTCTTCACTACCTTGGTTGCCATGGCAACCCCCTTTCCCACTTGTTTTTCAAATTTCAGACCCTTCCTTTTTTCTGTCACCTGTCCATACCTTGATGGCCTCCTCAAATATCTTTGTAACTCACGATTCTGCCCTGGGCCCTCTCTCACCCTCTCTGTACTCTCTCATGGTCTTACTTTTTCAGTGGCTCTTTACTCAGAGTAGTGATGGCCCTGGATCAGTGCCTCTAGTCAAGTATCTTCCTGAGCCCTAGACCCCAGAACTCAGGTGTCTCCTGGGCTCTACCTGGCTGTGCCCCTGGTCCATGGACTAACTGAGCTACTCTCCCGCATCTCAGACTGGCTGTTCAAGCTATTCTTCCCACTTAAGGGCTTCCTTGATTTCCACCCAGGAGTCCACTCAAGTCCACCTGGGACTGACCCCCTCTCTCAAACAACTAACCATTTATGCATTACTCTTGTTTTTTATCTACTATAAGTTTCTGATCAATTTCTCTCTAATCTCCCAGTCTAGACCTTTTTCTCTCTCTGTCTCTCTCATCTGGATATGCTCTCCCTAGGGTTTGGTGACTTTTTATAATAAAAATCTGGGTTTTCTGTTGGCTTTCTAGCATCTCTTATTTCTTCCTACACCCTATATCATGTTAGGTGATCTCTTGGTCCCTACTTCAAGTGGAGTGACCTGGGCTGCTCTACCATGCAGAAGCCACAAGGGTCCTCCTCCAAGTCCTGCCTTTTACTACCTAGTGCTGTCAAGGAGAGGCACAAGGCACCAGCTCAGCCAGCTAACCAAGGTTCTTTCCAGGCACTGACTTCTATCTATATATGGAAGAATAGTTAATTGTACAATATTTAAAGGCCATCAGGTAAAGCTGCTACTGACCCATTGAGATGTCCAGACTGACACAGGCCCCATGCCCTATACTGCTCACCATTCTCTCCTTCTCTCCTTCTTGGGACTGGTTTGCTTCCCCATGAATGGAGCTAAGGTGGCTGGCTGCCTCACTGGTGGCAGGTAGGCTTGCAATGACCAGATAAGACAATGGTTCTGAACTCAGGACATAAACTATAAAGGGCTGGGGCTACAGTAAGAGTACAATGAATCTTCTGAGACAGCTTCAACGTTGACTTCTGTTCCCTTTATTTCCCAGTGGTGTTACAGAAGTCTTTTTCATAAAAAAGACACTTCTAAACCTGCATTGCAGACACTACAGATTTCAAACATTCTGCCCCTACCCCACCAGCTGTCTGCTGCCAGGTGCCAAAAGGTACAAAAATGTGTCAGAGGCAACCCCAGCCACAAGGTGAGCTGGGATGAGACCACAGCTAATTAGACCTGCAGCCAGGACCCCGAGGGCTGAGAGAGGCTCCCGGAGAAGCTAGAGATCAGGTTCCCTGGTAAAATGAACATGATTGAATTGTGTTCCTTCCATCAACACGACTAATCCCTTCACCTTGACACTTAATCCCACTCTCTGGGGCCCCCTTCACTGCCTGTCCTTGCTCTTCAAGCTCAGCTTGCACAGCCCTTCCCTGTCCCAGCGTGGCCCGGGTGAGGGCCTGCTTTCTGGCCTCCTCCACCTGCTTGCTCCTTCCTTCTTTCTCAGCTAGACTTGAGACTGTTGTCCACCCATTGGGGCTTCTGCCCTTTCCCCAAAGTTGCTGTGGCAATGGTCCCCAAAGGCCAGGTCTTGGGTATGCCTGGCCTCCCCTGTGTTTATGGTCCACCAGTGTACTCTTCCTTCTGGAAGCTTCCACTGTGGCTTCTTGGCCCAGATTTCTCTGCCTTTCTTGTTCTTGTGTCCAGCATCACCCTCTAACTTTCTTTACTGGGCTTCTGAGACTCCTGCTTTTTTTTTGTCTTCTCTGGTCCCTCCTTCTCAGTTTCTTCAATAGGATCCTCTACCTGTAACCATTCCATAAAATGTCAATTTTTAGCCTTGTTTCTGTGAACTCTGCACCTTCTCCCATAAGCACATCCCTAGATCTCCATCTTTCCTTTCAGAGATTGCTCACACCATTTTTGCGAGCACAGATAGGCTGAGATACTTCTTTACTTGATGCCACCTCCAGTCAAGGTCATCAGTGAGTGTTTTCCTTCCTTTCCATCCTTGTCCTTTGGGCTTGCTTCTGATTTATTCACAGGACTTCCAATGAGAGCCTTTGGAGGTCTTCTATCATGCCTATCCTTATTTCATCATACTCTAGCTCTGTCTTAGAAACTGTCCCCTAGTTCAAATTGTTACTCCAGCAGTTTCTCCCAGAAAAGTGGCCATATTGCCTTCCTTTCATTTCTTCTGCCATCTCTTGCACAGGAAACTGTTTTGCCTGAGATACCCTAATTACTACATGCAGTGGGCTGTCAGTCCTTATTTAACTAGTTTTTGTCTTTTGTCTGCTGACTGTTCTTTGTTGAAACCCTTCACATCCTTAGGTTTCTGTTCCAACATTGGTTCCTGGTACCTTTTACACATCTTTGACTTTTTTTTTTTGTCTTTGTGGGCTTCTTTCTGCCCATTACTTAAATGGAGAGAGGCTCTTTCTTGTTCCTGGACCCCCCTCTCTTTTTTAGGCTGGCATATTCTCATAGATTTGACTCACCAAAGCCAGTGATTACAATCACTATCATTCTTAACCCTAATGTCTTGCTTGAATCTTCTGGGATCCAGACCCTCTACCTAGCTCCTTGCAGGCTACCTCCATGTGGTTGCCCCCATTTGACATTACTTGTCCAAAACTGAGCTGAATAATCCCTCAGCCACCCGTTTCCTGGCTGTTCTATCATTTATCTAAGCAGTCACTCAATATAGAAACAGCGAAGGTATCCTTGACTTTCCTTCTTTAACACCAGTAGCCAACCAACCAGTTAACAGGTTCTCTTAACCTCACCTCCTGGATCTGATCCCTTCTCTCTACCCTCTTGTCCCCACCCTAATTCAGGCTTTGGTCTCTAGTTGGACCAAGGCAATCACCTCTGCACTATTTTTCATTGGACATGCCCATAAGCTTCACACTTGAAGCACCATTTCTGGTTGTTCCTGCTCCCATGTCCGAAGCATACCTCTGGCTTTAGCTTGCCATGTACATTTACTATCATTTTGTCTTTCTTACCCCTTTGCACATTCAAGAACAAGGACTGAGGGTTGGGGAAATAGCTCAGCAGTCTAAGCGACTGCCTGGCAGATGTAAGGACCAGGTTTTGATCCCTAGTACTGTATGCTGTGCCAGCCCCACACCGAACTGGCCACCAAATCCAGGCATGGTGACACACACTTGTAATCCTAGCACCGGGGAGGCTGAGACAGGAGGATCACTACAAATCTGAGCTGCATAGCAACAACCTGTACCACATAAATAAATAAATAAAACTTTAAAAAAAAATCTTTTTTAAAAAATTAAAAAACAAGAATTGTATTTTATCTTCATCTTACCATATTTTAATCTTCATATTTTAAACCTAGCACGCCACCTGATACAACACAAATTATTCAGTATTTGTTGTATAAATATGTAGACGACTTATTTTGTCTTAAACTTTCATTTGTCTTTTCTTTTCTCTACCATATTACTTCCCAGAAAGTACATACTAATTCACATACTCTTGCCCAGTGCATAAGAGTACCTGTGCTATTGTATCCTCAACACTGGATATTCTTAAACTGCTCCTCCCATAATTTCTTGGTGAAAAGCTGTATTTCTTTATGTTTTATTGTTGCTTGTTGGTTACTAGAGAAGTGAAATTTTTTCTAAAAATTTTCAAGTCAAATCTTTCTCTTCTATTTATGTGGCTTATAAGTTATCTATTTCATTTTTACTGTTTTGGATGAGTTCTTTTACACATTATTGACCTGAAATTTTTTGTTGTTGTTGTTGTTACTGTTTGACCTGAAAAAACAGTAGCTGTGATGTAATTGATATGGTTTCAACTATTTTTTTAAAAGTTGCTTTTTTATGTCATTTTCTTGCTTTTTAGCTTAAGTGGGCTCCCCAGACACTTGTTAGATATTCAGTTCCTTTTCTCCCTGGCTTTTAATGGGCACTTAACTCCTTTTGATCTTTTAACATTATTTCTGAATTTGAGTGTTTGTACTGATTTTTTTTTTTTTTTTTTTTTTTTTTTTTTTTTTTTTTTGGTGGATCCAGGGATTGAACTCAGGCCCTTGTGCTTGCCAGGCAAATGCTTATTCTACTGAGCTATCTCCCCGGCCCTGAGTATTTGTACTGATGTGAAGTTGCAAAGGTTTTTTTTTTTTTTTTTTTCCTTCCTTTCTTTTTAGTGAACAGTGAATCGATAGTCCATTTTTGGATATGCCTTCTCTTGTGACTCCATTCCTGAGTTAAGCTATTCATGGCTGATTATGTCATTCATGGCCACAATGTTCTCAAAGCATATGCTACCTGGATGGAGAACTAAGGCTACAGCAAGGTAATTCCAGGTACAGTACAGTGATAAATATAGGGTGGAAGTGCAAAGCATTTCTGGAAGCCCTGACAGAAGAGTGTGTGGAAAGATGGGTCACCTACTTTGTCAATATGAACAGTTGAACCTAGAAGGCATCCACTTACCGTGTAGGGGTCTAGTCTTGTAAGGAAACATTTACTCAGGTGTCACAAGAGAGGGAGAGCCCCCACCTTACTTGCCCTTTTCACCATCAGCAGAAGGATCATTTCAGCCAGCTTCTGCTAGGTTCATTTTCCCTGGGCTAGAGCCATAACCATGATGTCTCCATGCTCTAAGATATAGCCTTGATCCAGAGCCTGGAGTCACCATGCCCTTATTCAATTACTAATCTAGGTACCAGAGCACCTAAAGATACGATGCTAGAGTTGGGAAGGAATTTGGGGATTATCTCGTCCCACTATCTTAGTTTTATCAAGTCCCAGTGAGGGATGGTAAACCACCTAGGTAGTGAAAGGCATCCTTGAGCAGAAAACAAGTATGAGGATTTTGCCTATCTAAACTAGATCATAAAAATATTTGAAACCCTGGTTGTAAAAGAATTACATAGTGAGCTAGTGTATTGTTCAGGGACATGGTGTAGTATGTAAATGTGACAGTGAAGTCAGAGAAAACAGGCCTATTTCAGCTAGTTCTTGCTGGGAGAAGTGGAATGTGTTCTTTCTATATATGGGGATAATGAAGAATCCCAGGTGATGGAAGCAAACTCAACCAACAGGCTGACTGAGTCTATATGAGGGTCCTTAAGTCCCAGATCCTGAATACAGAACAGTGTGATTGTATGAAAGAAACGCCAAACTATGCAGAACTGTTACCGTGGGAGGGGTTGGTCCTTTCAGTTGTGACTATCACGTAGATAGTAAGTGTGACGGCGAACCTTTCAGAGATTTCTGTAATGGTCAGCTGCAGCAAGCGTGCATGCCATAGGTTCGCCACTGTTGCCTTAGACAACCCACACACACTTTTCCATCATTAACAGTGTAATACTGGTATTTTTCCTCTTTGATCTAATTTCTCATTTCAGATGTTTATTTAACATCAGCAAATATTTACTTAACACCTCCCCTAATGGCCTGAGGACAGATGAGCTCACTGGCCTAGTGCTAAGCCTCCCAGGTTTAGGGGCAGGGGGTATTTTTTTTTTTTTTTATATTTGCATCCTAGGATCTTTTTTTTTTTTTTTTTATTATTTATTGTGTGTGTGTGGCCAGCTCAGCCCACCAGGGGGCGGGGCTGGCTGGCATGTGGTGCTGGGGGATTGAACCGCGGTCCCTGTGCTTTGCCAAGCCCGTTCCAAGTAGGTGCTTTAGACCACCGAGCCATCTCTCCAGCCCGAGCAGGGGTTATTGCATGCTTGCTGTCCAAGGCAACCTCTATCAGTTCAGGTAGCCTGGGCCACTCCAGCTAAAGTACGACTCAAGCCATCCTTTGACCTTGTTAACTACTGGCTTTTGCCTTTCAGATGTTATTTGTTACTTTTTTGCCTCAGACATTTGTGAAATATTCAATTCCTCCTCCCTTGGTTTTTAACAGGCTCATGTCTATTTGACTTTTAAAAATAGTTGCTCTCTTCCCTGGCCCTGGCCCTACCTCCTCTGAAAAGATGTGCTCCAGTCCTCAAATTCTAACTTTCATAATCTCCCTTGTGCCCTAATCCCAGCTCTCCACTTCAGGCACCCCTCACAGCTGAAGAAAGGATAAGGATAGTGGTTAAAGTGAAGCTCTAGAGAACAATTAAATGGAGTACAAATCTCAGCCCTGTCCCTAATCTTGCGTGGGCTGCTGAATTTTTGGAACCTCTTCCATAACTGCAGCAAATTTTGGAGGTACAGTGAGGTTTTAGGGAGGTACTGCTGGTAAACTGCTCATTGGGCCTAATCCAAAAAAAGCACTTGCCAAATATGAGCTAAATTAGAAAAGAACAGTTTAAACAGGTGCTTTTACTCCTCCATGTCTTTCCCTTCACAGCTGGAAGGAGCAGTCTTTGCCTCTCATCTCTCTTCTCATTCTCACTTCTTCCCATAGCAATGTGATATCTGCCTCTAATTACTCTGCTGATTCCAACAGGAACAAAGACCTTTTAAGTGACCCAATGCCCCTTTCTTGGTCCTCTGGCTGGTGGTAGTGACCAGAGGAAACCTCCCATTTTCTTTCAAAATCCCTCCCTTGACATCTGCTCCTTAGGCAATCTCCTGGCCTCTCATGTGAAAGAAGCTATTTCTTCGGGACTTATCTCATTGGGTACTTTGGAGAGGCACAGTAGAAGCACACAGTGGTGGTGGGAGCCAGACTGTGAATAATGCCTTCTCTATTAATGGAGAGAACTCTATCCTCTAGGCAATGAAAAAGGACAAAAGTTAAGTCAAGAGCCACAGAGACCTAGGCTGGTAAGGAAGCCCAATAATGGCCATGTGAATGATAGGTTTAAAGGGACAGGATTGGAAGCAGAGAGACATCAGGTGTAAATGATGAGCCAGAAATGACTGGGTCCAAAAAGGAGGAGACAGACACAGGAAAAGATTAAAGAATCAAACTAGGAACTATAGGTTGTGGTGATGTTGTCATGACCAGGGTGAAAGGACACAATCCAATTTTGCTGACTCAGAGCACTCCTCATTGCTGCATCAGAGTATTAGAAGGACACAGTCAAAAGCACCATTAGTTGCAGTAATTGTTGTGTGTGCTGCGTGCCATGGGTCTCAGTTCCTGTCAATGAAAATGGAACCACATTTTTGTGGAATAGCATCCACAAAAATGGCTCTGCAGGGGCCAGGGAGATAGCTCAGTAGAATAAGCGCTTGCCTGGCAAGCGAAAGGACCTGAGTTCAATCCCTGGTTCCACTAAAAAAAAAAAAAAAAAAAAAAAAAAAAAAGGCCGGAGAAAAAAAAAAAAAAAAAAAAAAAAAAAAAAAAAAAAAAAAAAGGCTCTGCGTATAGAAGAACTATACAAGTAAAACCAAACAAAATCAAAAATCAACTACTAAAATGCAGCCTCCCTCATCCCCCAACAGCATAGCCCATCTGTGAGTAGCAGCCTAATCTCCACACTACCTCTACCACAGTTAAGAGACTGTGGGCTACACTGACGCTGGGTCTCCAACTGGAGTGAATATATGGGGCCAGAGGCAGGACTTCAATTTGGATGATGTGGGCCAGGGAAACAGCTCAGTGGCATAAGTGCCTGCTTGGCAAGAGCAAGGTCCTGAGTTCAATCTCAGTATATATGATGTGCTCACAGTTTGTGTGTGGGGGGAGGGTGAAGCTGAAAGGAAGGAAGTTCTAATATTGTTAATTTATTTATTTAGGTAATAGGAGTCAAACTCAGGACCTTGCACTTGCAAGGCAGCTGCTTATGCTGCTGAGCTATATCTGTGGCCCAATACCATTATTTTAAAGAGGATGCTTATGATCTGTGAGGGCAGAATAAGGAATTGTGAAGACAAGTAATACAGATGACTAACTCAGTTTGGGGTCAGAACTCTGGAATAAAGGTCCAGCCTGGCCTAATGCAAATTGGTGGGCAAGTCAGACTTTCTCAGTGAAGCACTGATTTGCTATGAAATAGGGTGCAGTCCATGCTCCACTCCTGCCATGTCATCTTCCTGCTGTGATAAATGAAGATGTGAATAAAGACAGGAAAGCCTAGGAAGTTCCCTATGTGGTACTGAGGGTAGGAGGTATGTAGAGAGAGTTGAGAGAGGGTGAAAGAGGAAATCCCTTTAGTTTATAAGTAACTTAGAATCTACCTACATCCAGCCTTATGGAGTATCTACCAGTTGGTGAAGCTATTCCCAAACCATGTGTGGACTTCTGCTGCCATAGATAATGCCAGGCTGGGAACTTTGTTTTAAATTTTATTTTTGTATTTTTAGTAAGGGTCTACAGGGTCTCACTACACAGATCAGACTTGTAGTGATCTGCCTGTGTTCAGCCTCCCAAGAGCGGGGATTACAGGCCCACACCACCACACCCAGTCTCAATCAACACCTCAGTGTGTCCTGGCGCATAGCTGGCACTGCATGCTGGGGATTGAACTCTGGCTGCTGTGTCTGCCTAAGCAAGTGCTTTAATCTCCTGAGCTATTTGGCCAGCCCTCAGGCTGGGGACTATTAATGAGATTCTTTCACATTTTTCCCCAAAAAATACTAGTCTGGAGGCTGGAAAATAATCTGTCATTCCACAGCTGCTAAGGGAGACTTGGGAATTTCCTGCCTTTTAGGAACAATCAGGTTATACAATACCTTAGAGAGTCTACAACTGACTTTTTGATCCATTCATGTATTGACCCCTACAGTTGGCCAACTCATAGGTACTACACTAGTCCTGTGAGATAAGTTCTATGCCTAGTCAGGGGACAAAGACTAAACTCCAATTCTTAAGGGTTGTGTAGGACCTTAGTAACCAAACTAAGGAGTTGAGTCTATAGGCAACAGGAAACCACTGAAAAGCTTTTTTTCCCTCACAGAAAAGCTTTGTTTTTCTCCCTCACAGACCCTTCCATGTCTGCCTTTATTGTAAGCTAACTTGCTCTACTGTTCTATACTTGAGAGAATTAAAGTTTATTCTTTAATGCAGAATTCTTTCTTTAAACACTTTATTATCTTAATACACTTTCTTTCAATCAGTATCTCTCAGACTATGTAACAAGGATAAAGGTCACTGATGTTTCACAGAAGATGGCTTTGAAATGTTAAAGACTCCCTTGGTTCAGCCTCCTAGTTGACTTATGAGGGGGGAAACACAGGGCTACAGGAGAATGAGTAGAGGACAGTAAGGACGCTTGGCAGGTGGGTAAGACTCAAGTCCAGGGCTTTATCTCTTACCTTCCTATTCCCTCCTTGGAGGACCACCACCACCGATGTAGGATGAGGGACAGACAGGGCTTAGCATTGACAGAGGTGGTGAACTATCTAAGTGCAGGGTTTTCATAAGCTCCCCAGGAAAAAGAAGCCAGTACTTCCCAAAGGATTAGTAATGTTCAATTGGAGTAGGGTAATTTTCAATTTGTGTGTAATCAAACATTCAAAGATATTCCCCTGCTGGCTAGAGGAAGCTGGTCAGGAAAGGATCATTCTTCAAGCAGGAGAACTCCATAGAGGGCCACTAAATAAGCTGGTTGCCAAATATGAACTTGAACCTAGGACTTTGGTTTGCTAGGAAAAGCTGTTTCACTGTTCCTTTCCTTTTTAGGAAACTGCTTTTAGAGAAGGTGAAAAATAATTAAGAGACTTAACATCAAGTTTTTGACATCCACTCTCCCAAATATCTACTGAAGCCCTAACAACATATTATAACAGTGACATTTGTCTATGAGACTGCTTTGGGGACTTCCATCTTACTAATTTGAGTTCCCCAAAGGGCACAGTTTATTTTGTATCCCCTTTTCAGAACCTGGTGACAAGCCTGACAAGCTCCTTACAGAAAAGAATGAGCAGGAGACTTGGAGGATCAGATCCCACCCCTAAGAGGCCCAAACTCAGTAAGGCCTGATGACAGCGGGATGAAGAACAGGGGAAATAACACTGTGAAGACCTTGCTTGAGGCACATGTAAGATGGATCTTATGACTTCCATTTTACAACCGAGGAATCTGAGGCTCAAGGAGGTATGGTCACAAAGGCAGGGCCCAAGGCGTACTGTCCTTTGAAACTTCATGTCAAGACTGTTTGGTCTTCCACACCCACCCCTACTCAGTGTTTGACTCCCTTCCACAATGTCCTAAAGGGAGACAAGGGCTTCTATCTAAAAATCTTCAGCAGCTGCTTGGGAAGCCTTTCCCCTTGCTTGAGCCCAATCTTTAACTGAAGTTTTTCTCAGAATACTGAGCTCTGCTTTCTGGAGCCTGGTAGAACAAACCTCTGTCTTCCTCTGGGCTTTCAGGAAGACACTGGAGAGGGAGGCCTACTAGGTCAATGCTGGTCAAACCTCTCAGTCAGGATTATTCCTCGGGTACTAAGGAGAACACTTTTTAGCTCTTTCTTCTTTTCAGAACAGGGATTCTTTCATTTATTTTGGTGGGGTGGAATCTGAGCACTGCAGAGCCAGTAGTCTGGGTCTTGCTCTGCCAACCACTGGGCCACACATGACAATCTTCTCTGGCCTCTTTCTCTGCATCTATTTAAGAATAGTTTGCCTTCTTTCATTTCTCACTACCTCCTTCCACCCTAGCCCACTCTTCTCCTGCCTTCCCCCTCCTCACCCACATCAGTTCATCTGCTTCTCATTCTCAGTGAGCTAGGCAGGTGAGTGGCTTTGTTCGTAGCCCTGCTACTCTTACTGCTCAAATGCTGAGCTGGTCCATGTTGAACAAATCCCATCTTAAACAAGATTTGGACTGAGTCACTGTCCAGCTTCTATGAAGTCTTTGAGATGGTTCCCAGTCAGTTGGAAACTGAAAAGGTCTCAGGACCAAGTTTGGGGGCCTGCCATCAGCAACTCAAGACTCAGATCTCCCTTTAATATATCCCAGTGGCTAGCACTTTCACTTTAAACAGACTGACCTCTTTTGCCCCAAAAGCCTTTGAGTTCTGATTTTAGGGCAGCCAGATATTGGTGGCCCTTCATTTTACTTTCAACCCAATTGCTTTATCTGCAAACACAGAGATGCTTGATCAGGTATAAGAAATAATATTTATTAGTTCACTGCTCAAATATTTACATTTGATCTTTAGGTCTCAGCCTGAACGTCAGTCTTCCCAGGTCAGTATCACATCCTTTGGAGACTCTTTTCTGCACTTGCCACAGTCCATAGTTGTGTATCTTGGAATTGTCTGTTCAATGTCATCCATTTTCCCATTAGCCAGGAGGATTTACTGAGGACAGAGGTTGTCTATTATGTAGTCTAAGGCCTAGTTCTGCCTGAAAGTCTGACAAATACCAGCCAGATAGTAATAACAGAGCACTCCTTTTCAGGCAGAAGAAACCTTCATGGCTAGGCCTTCCAGTAACTCAGTCACTAGGAGGAAATCTACCTAGCAGCAGTTGTGGATTGTGAAGTGCTCTAGGCAATCTCTAAAGAGAAATCCTGAAAAGATTAACAGAGACAGTATCTAGGCTCACACGGTACACTAAGCACACAACACACACAAAAGCTACACTGAAGGTATACTGCCATCTACTCAGAGGTTAGCCACCTTCCGCAAGTGGCTCTGGGAAGATATATGATCCTGGAAGAAAAAAACTTCAAAATCCCAGGGCTGGAAAAACTGTCTTTGTTCCAAAGATTACATTTTACCTTTAAGAAAACTGAGGCTCAAAGTATGACACAGCGTAGTTCCAAGACGTACAGGCCAAAGTCTCATGGGGTCTTGTGGTTTCTGGTACCATGTGTATACTATTTTTATACACAGTGACAAACACAATTGCAGATCATAGTTTATCTAAGACCTATTGCTCCTCCTTTTGCAGAACAAGTATCATGCCTCTTTCCCAAAGACTTTTCAGGAAAACAGGTTAGAGTGCTGGGTCAGGTGGAAAAAAGTGTTGGGCAGACAGAATGCTTGTGTGCTGGGGACCTTGGGAGGGTGAGCTGCAGCCTTCTTGCTGGAAAAGGCCACATATCTTTCATAGGGAGGCCTGTTTGTGACTCAATCAGGTTGAACCTAAAAGAAAGCTCTAAGGGAGAACAAAATAAGCAATAATCTTGGCTTCAATTAGCATCCAGGTGCCTCCATAGGAGAGTAAGGACACAAAAGTCTTTGTTTTATTTGTGGAATCTGCAATTGTCTTTTGTCAAGTCTTCCCACTAGACCAGAATCATGAACTTTTGGGTCATGGCCCTGAAAAACCCAGAAAGCCTAGTGCAGGGGCTCAGTGTTTGTTGACCAGACTATCCTTTCCACATGTGTAACTTCTCAGCTTGTCAGGACTCTGCAGAAACACAAAATAGATCCAGAAATCTGGGGGAGGGGAGATTTACAGATAAAAACATCAAAGAATCAAGCAGAAAAAATACCCATCCGATAGAATCAATGAAAGTTTGGTTCTTTGAAAATACTCTTAATTAAAACAGACAAATCTTCGTTAAATTTTGATCAAAAAACATGGATAAGCAATGCAAGGAATGTAAAAAGGAATAAAGTAACTGAAGGACAGACTTTATTTTTTTGTGGTACTGGGGATTGAACTCAGGACCTTGTGCTTGCCAGGCTATCTCCCGGGCCCAGGATAGATTTTAAAAACCAGGGAAAAGCCACACAAATTTACAGCAAAGAATTAAGTGTAAGACAGGTGATCCTCAAAATTACCAGAGCCGTTCACAACTTTTACCTCAGAAACTCCTCACAACAGTCCTGTTTTCTTTTTCTTTTTTCTTTTTGCTTCAAATGCCCTCAGGGCAGGTTTGGCTGGCTTGAGTTGTGGGGATCGAACCACAGCAATCTGAGCCTGACTGCTTTGTTGAAGCAGCCACTTAAAGAACTGAGCTAAGGGGCAGGCCCCCAACAGTACAGTTTTCTAGAAGAGAGATTCGAGGTGAATGCCCAGCAAGGGTCTTCACAAGCTTCCCCACCTTGTCTCACAGGTCATGGCCACGGGACCATGTGCGCATCTGCCACAGGGATCCATACCACTATTCTAGCCATGACTTAAGTCTGCTGGTTGGACAGTCAGTCTTATTTATTTTTCTACTTGAAATGCCATGAAGGGTTTCACTGTATTTCTACTTCAAAAACAGCACATAAAAATCCTTGATGATTAGAGCTCCAGCTGTCTTAAGTTGTTTGTCAAGGGATCAGTTACTCAAATCTCCTATGGAGGGGAACAATTTCAGGCGGGAAGCCATGGGAGCTGAGAAACACCAATGTCTCATCTCTGAAAACTTTTCAGACTCCCTCCTGTTTACTGCCAGGCCTGCCCCTCCCTCCCCCATCCCACCATCTGCTCTCCAAAGAGCAGATCAAATTTTTGGGGTAAGATACTCTGGCGCCAAAGACTCAGCCCCTTCATGCTTCCCCCTGCTCCCCCCATCAACTTAGAAATCCAATACCACAACCCAAATGGACTGCAGCCACATACATAAAACCACAAAGTAAAGTTTATAAAGCTTTATTAAACATTTCAAACAGCTGTGCAACGAACACACCAGAAATAAAAGCTCTAGAACAGCAGTCCAAATATTTCACAAGTGTGGCCTTGCAGTCCCATTTCCTAGATGGACTGCCTCCATTTCTGTCCTCTGCCTGGCGCACCTCCCCTCCTCCTCAGGCCAGAGAGAGGGATGGTTCCTACTGGAAGGACAATCATGCGGATTCCCAATAGGGAGAGGCCAAGAGAAAGTCTAGTTTGCCAACACTCGTTACTGAAGCGCAGAGAAAAAAACAGCAAGTGACAGTCACAAAATCTTCCTGTGTATTCTTCGAAAGGTAGTCTACATGTGCAGGAATGAAGAAGCTCCTGGGGGGAGGCTGATGGCTGCTGCTCCCTTGTGTCTTTTCTGAACCACCTTGGAGTCCAGTGTGCTGGTCACTCTGCAATCCCCATGCTAAATAAAACCGCAGTGGCACCTACTACAGCTAGCTACTGCTAAACTTCAAAACCAGAACATATTCTGTAAAGCTTCTTTAAAAGGAATATACACATGTATTTACACACACACACACACACACACACACACACACACACACAGAGCACATCAAAAAAATTGGATCCAAACACTTATCAAGGGGATTATGGCTACTATGCATCCCACAAATACTTTCCCATTCATTCAGCTGGGGACTGCTAGGTCTACGTGAACACATCATACCTCCATCCTGCAGAGCATGCACAGGAAACACAAGGCCCCCCCTCTCGGGATGGCTGAGAAAGGCAGGAGAAAGAGTAAAGGAAGTGGGGCTCGAAGCATGAGCCCAGACACCCAGGTAAAAGAGCAACATCTATCTGTTGCTTCTTTTAAAAATGAAGTGGAGAAAATACTGGAGGCTTGTGGATAGATATATATATATATATATATGTCTAGCCTGTTGAACAGGGGAAGAAGGATGAAAAAGCGAGGCTTTCGGGCGTCAGCAATCTCTTCAAATTCGAGATAAGTGCAAAAATGAGCCCTGTCATGGACAGCTGCTCCCAAAAAAAGGAAAGTAGTAGAAGAGAACTAAAGGGAAACCAGGAGAGGGGCTGAGGAGTCAGTAACATTCTGGGAAGAAGGGAGATTTTGACAAGGAGTCACAGAAGTGACAATGAGACTGGCATTTTATCTGCCCAGGCCAAGCCAGGATGGTTGATCAGGATGGGTGTGGGCTCCTCGCAGTAATGAGGCGAAGGGGTGGCCACCCTGTCAACCAGGACCCAGATGGGGACAGAACACACACAATCACAAGACCACCCACAACTACAAGACTCTACAATAAAAGCACCGGTCAGTGCCATTATTCACATTATAAGGATAAAACATCACAGGCCAAAAAGGCGTCATCAGGAATGTGATACCCGCAGGGCTGCGGGATTTGAAACTCCAATGCTTTATGACCTATGTCAATGCCTCCCCTCCCGTCTTCTGCTTTCTTGGAAAGCTAACAGGACAGCTGTTAGGTGCCCACAACACCAGGATCATGTGCTGAATCCGGAAGTGGGGAATCAGTGCAGTGGTACAGGAAACAGTTCCCCCAGCAGCTATAACAGATGAGGAACAGGGCTGCCAGGAAAACCAAGGCACAGATCGTGCAAGGCTTCCGTTCCAGGAGAAAGCTGAGCAGGTAGAAGCCCATGAACATGGAGTGGCTGAACCACAGGGCGGGGTTGAGGGGCTTGGGGATGAGGAGGACAGGCAGCAGCCACTGGAGGCAATACATGATCTCTGTCGGGCAGGGCCTTCACCAAGGCTGCCAGGCACCGCTGCAGGAACCGACCTAATGGGAGCCAGT
Source organism: Octodon degus (assembly GCF_000260255.1). Lineage (NCBI taxonomy): Eukaryota > Metazoa > Chordata > Mammalia > Rodentia > Octodontidae > Octodon > Octodon degus. The sequence continues at coordinate 8,128,996 of NW_004524613.1, forward strand.
GGGTGCAGGTGGCTGCCCTCTGTTTTCTTCAACCCTCTCTCCAGGAGCTGAGCCGCTGTGCTCTCTGGCTGTCAGCCTGGGATCACCAAGGCAGCAGGGATCCTGAAGAGAAAAGTCAACACAACAGACAAACAGACAAAACAGACAGACAAACAGACAAAAAAAAAAAAAAAAACAGGAACAGAATGTATACTTATTTGGGAAAATGGATCATGATTAACAACAGCAAATGTGATTGCCCTTTCCTCCCTGCCCACCCATGGGAAGTTCTACTCCTCTCCTGTCACCAGTTCCAGAAACCTCCTGGAATATCTCCCTTGAAGACTCTTAGGATATCTCCCCTGGGTTTCTACTGATGAGGGGCACCTCAAGAGAGCTGTTTGGCATGGTCCCACACAGTGGACTGGCTTTGCCTGGGCCCTGCCCAGCAGAGATCATGTATCGCCTCCTGAGGCTGCAGTCTGTCCTCAAAGGGCCCAGACCTCACAATACCACCCTGTGGTTGCCACAGGACTATCATGGGCTCTGTGCTGTGCCCCCACATGCTAATTAAGGGTTTTGTATCTAGTTTCTCACTGCACTGTAGGTGCCATGCTCTGGCAGCATGGTAAGTTAAAGCAGGCAGGAGTGCACTGCAGGCTGGATATGGCAAGTAATGGATCATAGCAAACTCCTGGAAGCCATGGCAGTGATGGCACCAAAAAGATGGCACCCTGGGCAGAGTTTATCTTTTTCAAGCAGGCCAGTATCATTTTATCAAAACCAGCCAACTTCTTCAAAGTCAGTGTAGGCAGAAAAATCACTGTGCTACTTTGTCTGAAATACACTGGATCATTACACCCCCATCTGCTTCTACATTGTATAGAACGTGACCTCTGTGATCTTTTAAACAAAACTAGTTTCCTACACACATAGAGACAAACGCCAGTTGGTCCCTGTGCCAGGCAGCTTGCTGAAGAGAAGTACTTCCAACAGGCCACCAGTGTGCCAGGGTCCTCTTGAAGATTGTGTTTTGGGATCCAGCCCACAAAGCCCAGCTCCTTGAATGACTCTGCTGCACTCTGAGGGACTCCCCAGGCCTGTGTTGCACCAAGTGCACAAAAGACAAGCACTCGGATACTTTATATAGCTTGAAATAGGGTTATGACAAGTCATCCCCATTAGCAGCCACAGCAAAACACCTGAGTCTTGCTATGGGGGAGTGGAAGACAGAGGTTCAAACAATCCATCTGGAGGAAAATTATCCTCCTGCAAACACACTGGAACTTGCTAAACACTTTTAGAGTTCATTCTTTTGGGCACACAAAGGCGCCAATCCTTCCTGCACCACTCCTACAAAACAGACACTACTGCTTCCCAGCCCAGAGTTAGCACCCTGGCCCAGCTCCCTACAGTACCCACTGCTACCATAGTAGACCCCGATTCTCACTACCACAAAGAGGCAGGATATAAAGAATCAATGTAAGGGCTGACCAGATAGCTCAGTGGACTAAAGCGCCTGCTTAGGCAGAGTTCCGTGTCCTGTTTCGATCCCCAGCGTGCTGCGCTGGCCGCGCCCCCAGAGCGCGTTGAGACCTCAACTGAGACTGGGCTGGGGGGTGGAGTGGGGCGCGAGCCTGTAAACCCAGCACTTGGGAGGCTGCAAACAGGAGAATCACTATGAGTCAGATCTACATAGTGAGACCCTGTAGACCCTGTACTAAATACAAAAAATTTTTAAAAATGTACAGCTATGTACTAATGGACCCGCTCGAAGCAGAAGGCATGAGCTTAAAACTCACTGGATGTCAGGAAGAGTGCTGAACAGTACCCTATAAAGAAGCCTTGGAAAGGGTACCTTTTTTGCTTTACCGGGCAGATGACCCCTCTCTAATGTTGATTTTCCAGGGTACAAGAGGTCCATTCTGGCGCTGGGCTGAGCTCAAATTGCAGCTCAGGACTTGGAAAGAGAGGCGTCTCACTAAGAGGTCTGCACCAACTACCCTGTGCTCTATTCAGTTGTGTAGGCGCCCCTCCATTTTACTCTGAAATTCAAAAACGATTACAGTGGAATCTTCCGGAAAGCGACTAAGATGGGACTTCGGAGGCAGGGTCGTTGTGGAGAGAGCAGATAGATTTTTTCTCTCCCCTAGCGAATGAGGTGCGCCCCCGGCCACCCCTCCTCAGGAAATACCACCCCGACCGCGCATGCGCAATTAGGCAGCAGACAGATACTTAAGGCGCGGCAATCGCGGCTGCAGCAGTGCGCGCAACAGCGGACTCCGAGAGATCACTGGATCTCGGCAAGAACCCTTGCTCGCGAACACCCACCCACCACTCTTGGTACCATGGCTGCAGTGGCGGCAGCTTCAGCTGAACTGCTCATCATCGGCTGGTACATCTTTCGCGTGCTACTGCAGGTAAGTGTGCAGAGGTTAGGGCGGGAGGTCTCCCGATGCGCGCGTAGCGAATGCCGCCTCCTACACCCATCCTATTCCGATTGCCGCGATCCATGTCTGCTTAACGGCCGCTGCGGCACGCCCCTCGCTGCTTCCCGGCGCCCACATCCTCATGCAGACCCTCCCCAGTATGCCCGCACCGGCCGGGAACAAAGACTCGGGGTGCGGCGGTCGCCGCAGATGATCGGCGAGGCTTTTAGCGACCTATGTGGTAAGAAAAACTGCTACACCCAGACTCAACCCCAGGAGGGAGGCGGGGCACTTGTGTGTTTCAAGACTTTACAGCTCGCCTAGCAAAAAATTCTGCCTTAAAAATACTGCGCATTGCAGGTTAATTTTCTTTTTAAAAAATACATATATATATATATATATATATACATAATCATATAGCGCTTGCGGGAATGAGACAAAAATTACACTTCTCAAATTTGAAAAAGACACTTCTCAAAAAACAAGCAAACAAACTTCACAAAAGAGCACAAGAACAAATTATACAAAACAGTCAACGGGGGAAAACGTGCATTGCAGGAAAAAGAAATGAAATAAAAGCAGCTGATAAAATGCATTAGACAAAGCGCCTTGCAGGAAAACATCAGACAAAGGCGATAACGAAAAAAAATTAATTGGATAAAAACAATTTGAATAAAACAATTAAGACTTGAAAAAGCCCTTCACAGGAAAAATGGAAAGGGTTGGAAAAGTGCTTCCAAAGAAAGGTTAAAATGTTTGTTTTTTTTTTTTTAAGGCAAACGTGCTTTGCATAAAAATAAATCAGAAGTGCTTTGCCCATAATATAATCCACACTAAAAGCCCCCTTTGCAGGAAGAATTCCCTGCTAAAAGAATTCTTTGCCAAAGGAATCACGTATTTCCTTCAAGGTGTTCCTGGAATGCTGCATTTACTGGGTAGGATTCGCTTTTCGAAATCCTTCAGGGACACAGCCCATTGCGAGAAGTGAGGTATACCTAAGTTGTGGGTCCAATCAGCTTGCCGCCATGCAGCTCTCAGCACAGTTGGAAAAGCTCCAGCTGCCCTGACTCGTGGACAAGCTGCGCCGGCACCCACCTCTCTGGCCTATGCTGGACAGGCGGGTGGGGCAGGGGGTGGGGCAGGGGTGGGCAGGGCAGCGCTACAAACTGGCTGTAGTAGCGTTCCACTGAGGGTGGGTCTTTCACCGCAGGTGTTCAGATACTCCCTGCAGAAGTTGGCGTACACGGTGTCCCGGACCGGGCGGCAGGTGCTGGGGGAGCGCAGGCAGCGAGCCCCCAACTGAGGCTCCAGCTCCCAGCCCTGGGCGGCCCTATCGCCAGATGCTCCTGTGCATCTCAGCCAGCATGGGAGCAAGTGCCGCGCAGGAATGGGGGGTCCCCTGTGTTCCCTCGCCAGAGGAGCACTTGCCAAGGTCAGTGAGGGGCCAGTAGGCCCCCAAGAAGCAGCACCTACAATGACGACGATACCAGATTCTTTACCAACCCCTTTACACCAGTCCCCTTGCCAGGCGGGTCAGGAAGGAAAGTGGGTTGGGAGCAGCAGATCCTGGAGATCTCTGGGCACAGGCATCACATTCTCATCTGACCAACTCGGGCCAGTACCACCCTAGCCCCAAAGTAATGGCCATGTCAGCAGGCACCACCATGGAGACTGAAACACGACAACCAGCAGCATGAACATTCCAACATCACCAGCCGAAGCCCTGAATCTCAGTGCAGCAGAGAAGGCATCAACTCACTTCCCATGGAGAGGGATTGGAAGGCATGGACAAGGGAGGAGGGTTCAGAAAGAGTGGGGTCCTCTCATTGACCCTTGCCTGTGTCATGTATGCATTCCAGCCTTCCTGCCTTTGCTCCTTTGATTCCTCCTTCCCCCAAATACCACCCCCAAGCCCATCTCGATCCCTAAAAATGTGCCACCTGATTTGGACCTATTCAACCAGTTAATGAATCCCATCTTTACTAAAATACCTTCTGAGTCCCCTGCCCCTCACTGATCTTGCTTTCCCTGGTCTCACGCAGTTGTCAATATTGTGGTAATTGCTAATTGTACTGATTGTTTACGTGTGCGTTAGTTGTGTCTCCCCAGCTAGATTGTAAGCTCCTGGAGGACAGGGACCGCCTCTACAAAAATAAAAAACAGTACCCCCCCCCACCTTGTAGTGTCCTATGAACCTGCAAGGTGGTGGAGGCACACCAAAAAGTTGTCTGTGGGACTTCTTTTGTCTTTATGACACACACACACACATACTTCTAACATTGAGCTGATACAATACTTGTAGAGTAGACACACTGCTTGGGAGTAGAAGGGGGAGATAAAATGTGAATAAACTGGAACTATCACATACCTAGCTTCATTTCAACACTATTCTGACATAAAGGTCTTTATTTACCCTCCATCTTCACGTTCCATCCCACAATATGTGATCACTTCTTCCTCCCCATAATCCAGACTTCTATTTAGGGATCCCAAAGAAATGAGCCCTGGGCAGAGGGACACTGGTCTGGACAATGAGTATGGGATAAAAGGTGTGACATGGCACCATGTCTACCCAGCTTAATGCTCTAGGCCCTGTGGCTACCAGGTCCACTCCTAGGCTATCCAGCCTGATCTTGCTACTTTCTAGGGTCTCACTCCTGAAACCTCTATCCTACTTAATTCTCCCCAGTGCCAGTTCCCTGCTTAGCAGTACCCTCCCTATCCTTATGGGTGCACTTACCAGCTCCCTGTCCCTGGGCTCTCCCCTGCCATCAAGTCAAGGATGTTGGGGGCTGTCTGCTCCGTTTTCCTTCTCAGTGAGGCATGGTTCTTTTTACAGAGGTTCAGCTAACTGGCTCACCAAAGGGACCCTGCCACCTGTTCGGCCTCATCTCACTCGGGCTTTATATGTCCCTGTGTCAACATGAAGGGAGGGAGTTGGAAGGTCATAAATCTCTTCCTGCCTCTTCAAATCCCTTAGTCACAGTTGTCACACTGGAGTATAAAGGAATTCACCCCCTTGAACCTGGATTTCCCTCCCCTATCAAGGGCCTTAAGTTTCTCTGCCCAATCAATAGCACTTCTAAAGACTTATAACTTCCCTCAGCATCAGAATTATGGGGCAAAGGGTACAGATTTTTGGCTAGTCGTGGCTTTGCAATCAATCAAATCAGCTTAGGCAACCCAGCCAGGTCACCTCGCACCTTTAGTTCCTTTCTAAAATTCTGCAGAATTCCCATATACTAGAAACAGTCTATCAAAACAGCAATCAAGAGACATCAGGTCTTGGGTGGAATGTGAAATCTGAGGCTCTTATCTTCCTTCTTGGTCTGGCCACGCTGCTACTATAGCCTAAAGGTAAGGCAAGTCTCTTCCTGCCCGAGTGACTCAGCAACAGGCAATGTCCACACCTCTTCCCTCTTAAATCCCGTATTTTGGACAAGCCTCAAGGCTGAAGTTTCTGTAGTTTTCCACACTAAAGCCACAAAGCCATGCATATATTTCAATGTCCCCAATGAAGGCTGTCATTCCCTCAGAGCCTTTAGGGGTGAGCCCGTCCCATTGTCCCAGATGCTCTAACCTCAGCTCAGCTACAAAGCAGTAGTGGTTGGAGCAGTTTATGGATGAAGACCAAAGGAGTATGAGTCTGGCTGCTGTGGACACAGCACCTCCAATGGTCTTTATCCCATAAGAAGGCAGAGGCTGCTTGTACTCCCACAGCTTTCTAGATGACCCTAGAAAAGCTCCTTTTCTCTCTCCATCAAACAGCAAGACTTGGTATAATGACAGACTTCCACTAGGCAAGGGCTGCTTGGTGGCCTGCATGCTATAAATGAGGTAGCAGGTATAATTGTCTACTTCCATTTTCATTCCCTACCCTCCTGTTCTGACAGCAAACTTAACTCACCAGAGAAAACAGAAGGAATATGTTCACTTTCTATCCCCAGGCAACGGCAAGAAGTCTGATCCAAATACAGGACATCTTGAATATAAAATGTTTTCCACAAGCTATACCATTAAAACATTTTATTCTCACAGAGAGCAATAGGATGTTCTAATTTTATTGAAAAGCCTTAGTACATAGAGCTAAATGTCCCTTTTCCCTAAACCGTTGCCCCATCCCAGCCCTAACAAGGCCACTGATAGAGCAAGTGACTAGTAAGGAGAGTGGAATGACAGTGGGAGTCCAGCAACAGGTCAGACCCTTGGGACTGATGCCTCACCAGCTACGGTTAAATCTAGGGGTGGGTAGTTGGGTTCCACAAGTTTCAGAGGTGTGAGGTACTATGACACTTGTTACCTCTATCTGTGGAGTATATGAATTGTCATTAAAGGAATAAGAATCTGTTCTGGGCCAGGGCAGAGACAAGTTTCTTGAGCTTCAACTGTAGGGCCAGCAGCAGCTTAGTACAAGTGGTTTACTAGGTATCTACTGTCTTAGGAGCAGTACTCCAAAGGGAGATTCTAAATTTTAATTTCCCCCAGGAGATTTAAACGAGTCTAAATAATTCCCTTTATCCTCCCTTCTTCCCTTCCCAATGGGCTATACTCCAACAGGATGCTGATTCCTGAGCATTCCCAGAGCAGGAAGTGAGAAAGGCTGGCAACACATGGCTCTGGTGTATCACACAGTGACAGGCTTGAAATGTAATGCATGTGTGCAAAGATAGAGAACGACAACAAAAGACAGCCTACTCCAGATTCCTCTTTAAAACATATTGCAGAGAAAAGGTTAAACTCTTCTGGGTATCAGCTCTTAAGATAACCAATTTTGGATACAGAACTGATCTGATCACTAGAAACTGACCAAGCTTCTACCAATCAAATCTTTTAACTAATTTGCTTGACATTAATCTCTGATTTAAAATAAACTTGACCTAACACTTAAGCTGGAACTTTTTTTGGTCCTTGCTTTGATGTTGCCGTCCAGAAGGCTGAAGGTTGGACCATGTCTGGCAGGGCAGAGAAGCCGTCCCCAACATGCCAGTTCCCTAAAAGGGACAAAAGATGATCCAAACCCATTAACAAATAAGCCATTTCTTTCCTAGGCCAGACCCCAGTTTTCTAACATTAATTGCTGAAAAGAAACACGGGAGCCTGGGAGAAAACAAAAAAGAGATATGGAAGAAGGAAGGAAAAAGCAACTGTCCCATCCCCCAATGTTCCTTTCCAGGCATCCCTTTCGTTCCTTCAGCCGCCCTCGCAGGCCACTCACTATATATTGGAGGAAAGGAAACAGGTTCCAGCCTTAATACAAAGTTAGTGGGAGTGACTAACGCCCGCGACCCGAAGCAGTGTCAACCTATCGCCCAGACATTGGGTCCCTTTTCTTCCATCTTTCCCAATCCCCTACTGGCTTTTGAAAAACGTAACTGAAGCGGCAGGGAAAGAGCGACAGGCCTGTTACTAGCCGGGCCCGCTGCCGAGGGACCCGGCAGAGCGCCACCCCCCTACCCCGCCCGCGTTCCGTCTGCCCCATCCCGGGAGAGTGCTGACCTTGGAGGCCAGAGCGAGAGCCCAGGATTCTGGCCCCACCCGCGGGCCAGGAAACATCCCCAAGGCCTAGGCTGGAGCAAAACAGGGCAATCACCTGACGCCAGACAGGGGTGCTCCCACCCATGGGTGCGCGGAAAGAAAGCCCCCGTGAAGGACCCAGCGGCGCCTAAGGTGACCCCGAAGGGACAACATGGCGGCGCGGCCGCACCGAGGGCCTCTCCCGTCTCTAGCAAGCTGACGCCACGGTACCTGCGAGCCCTGCCATGGTGCCGCCACCCCTGCCGTCGTCGCCGCCACAGTCTGCCTCCACCTCAGCTCAGCACAGACGCCGCAAAAGCAGAGGAGACGCCCCCTTCGTCTTCCAGGCTAGCCGGCAGAGGACCCCCTCGTGGAGCTATGCTGTCTACGGTGAATGCCTGATTATATGGCACAAATTGTGTCATTCTCGCTCGATTTTCCCTCACTTTCTATCACAGAAGACCCTTTGAAGTTTTATGCCTATCTTTAAGAAATTATGTGGCTCCTGTGTCTTTAACTACGAAGACTTTTTAGTCAGGCGCTTTCTGGCCAGCCCCGAGCCACGACTCCATGGTCCCCTAATGCATATGTATCAGATTGTGATCTTTACTCTTGGAGAGCAAAGTGTAGCTTAACCCTTGGGGTGGAAACCCCTATTTCCTTTAAGCGCTTACTCCGGAATCCTGGTACTCCAGGGACGCTCTCGTGGCGCATTGTCCGTCCCCTCCCGTGCCCTTTTCATCGTGAGGAAAGATACAGGCTCATAGCGTGGGATCTGTTCCTCGCGCTGGAACTTGGGCAAGCTACTGACATGCCAACCCCGGCTCTCCCAGCTTCTTCGTGTCTGACGAATTCTTATGGGCGCGGATGAGTCAGTGTGTTCATTTATGAGCGAAGTAGGTACGTTCCTTGAGCGCCTACTATGTTCAGGCACAATGCTGAAGGCAGGAAGATGGAGTGGGTGAAATTTGCTCTTGATCTCCGGGCTGTGACAGTCTTAATGAGTTAGGGTGGGCAGAGGAAAACAAGCATCAAACAATCGCTATCTATGTATATTCATTAGAATAAGTCGATACTTAATTATGCATCATGGAAAGTGGTGCTGTGAGAAGAGTGTTGAGACAATTCTGAGATCCTGGTGTGGGGTGAGTAGTTGGGGAGCTTCGTTAAGAAAATAGCCGTTAGGCTAAGCAACGAAGGACGATTAGGAGGTTTGTATAGCATGAGGGAGGGGAAACTGTCCAAGACAACTTCTCCCAATGTGGAGGTGAGAAGCAAAAGGAAGGTGGAAAGTGAGCAAGGAATAGGGTAGGTAGTATCCCATAATGAATTTGGATTTTGTTTCTTGAAGGCATTTTCATACCAAATTTGGGTTTCTGAAAGTTCAGTAAGCTGCATGGCTCGGAAGGTGTGGGGAGTGGGTGTAGGGAGACCAGTAGGAGGCTGCTGAAGCTTTCCAGGCACAACTTAATAGTGACTCAGACTGGGTGGTGACTTGAGAGCTGGAGGAGAGGTGTAAGAGTGGATGGGGTGGGTGCTGAGGTATCAAAGTAACACTTTAGTCTTGAGTCAGGGAAGGTCTGGAAGAGCTTTGGTCCCCATGATACAGCCTTCAGAAAGAACAGACTGAGGGAGAAGATCAAACATTTAGCTTTGAAAAAATGAGGTTGAAATGCCTAGGCAACATGTAGGTAGGAGGGTGAAGAGCAGTTTTCCATGGTCTTTGTGCAGAGAAGAGGTGATACATCACAGTACTGGGAGGATCCAGGGGAGAGAAGGTAGAGAAAAATTGGTCACTGTGAGGAGGAACCAGGAGAGGAGACTCAAAAGCAGGCTGAGGGGCCGGGGAGATGGCTCAGTAGAATAAGCGCTTGTCTGGCAAGCAAGGGCCTGAGTTCAATCCCCAGTTCAGAAAAAAAAAAAAAAAAAAAGCAAAAGCAGGCTGAGGTGAGCATGGGATCCCAGAGGTTCGAGAAGAAACCAGTACAAAGTAAGGTTAACTGCTGTGGTGGACAGAAATAATACCTTGTGTTTGCGCAGACAAGGATTTGTGGACTGTCCTTTATGTTGCAAGTTAAAAAAATATCATCTGGCTTAAAAAACTAAGTAGCCTGCCATTCCAAGACAGATGGAGTGGCTTGCCAGTGTCACCAGAGGCCCAGGTTCCTTCTGTCTCTCTGTTGTCTTTTGTTAGCTTCATGCTTCTGGTGCTCACCCTAGTTCCTGGAGTCACATCCAAGTCAAAGACATGCCTGTTCTTTCTCTAGCTGAGACTCATAAACAGGCCTGACTAGAGCCTTTCACCATTCTGCTGGCAGTGGTGGTGAACCTATGGCATATGTGCCACAGCAGGCTGTTTGTATCATTGAAAGCTCTAAAAGATTCATCACTACTGCACTAAGGGATTAATGCTCCCATGCCAGGCACAACCAGTATCCAACACGGAATGGAAATGGAAGCCTCATAGTAGAAACTTGTTTAGAAAAAGAGGAGACTAAGCACTGAAAGAATCTGGAGCTACTTAATTTCTTACACACTGCTGATGGCAGAGGAAGTTGTGCAACCTTTTTAGAAATCACCGGCTCTACTAAGCATACATTTGTGCTAGGATTTAACATTTCTATTCCTACTAAGAATTTACCAAGAGAAATGAGCACTTATATTTACATAAAGACTGTGTAAGAATGTTTATAGGAGGTTAATTCATAGGTCAACTGAATTGCCCAATATCCATCAACAAGAGAATGCATCAACAGATTGTGACCTGTCCAAGTGGTGTTCACTTGGCCCCCTACATCCATAGGTTTTTATGTATGACTTTAGCCAACCTCGGATTAAAAATATTTCAACTTCAAATTGATAAGAAATGTACATGTACTAAACATGTATGGAATTTTTATCATTAAGCCCTAAACAATACAGTATAACAACTATTTACACAATGATACTACATTAACTATTGTAAGTCACTCAGAGATGACTTCGCCTATATGGAGGATGTGCGTAGGTTATATGCAAATTGCTACCTCACTTTATGTAAGGGACTTCAACATCCTTGGATTTTGATGTCCACGGGGATTTTGGTCCTTATCCCTTCTGGATAGTGAGGGACAACTGCATTGTGTTTATTCTTCTATTAAAGAATAAACTTCTGATACATGCAAGATTATGGATTAATCTGGCATATGACATGTGGGGTAACAAGTCAGGCATAAGAAAAATGCATACTGAATCGTAGCCACTAGACCACCAGGGAACTGGAATACCCATCTCTGACAAAACTAAACAAAAAAGGGATATAAATGAAGGAACATTTTGTGGTGAATAGATGTATAGCTACTTTCTCTTAGTTCAATGAGAAGAGAGATTTGTACTTACTGTTTTTTTTTTTTAATGTCTTTTCTTTTTTCTTTTTTTATTTGGTACTGGGGATTGAACTCAGGACCCTGCGCTTGTCAGGCAGGCGCTTATTCTACTGAGCTAAATCCCTGGCCCTTTGTGCTAATGGTGTTTAGACAAGATATCATGTCTGTATCTTGTACTATGAATAACTAGTATGAACACAGTGTGTAGTGTATTGTAACTGTCCTAACCTGTTTTGAAACTGTCTCAATGCTATTCCTTTCTCAATAAAATTAATTTAAAAAAGAAAAATGCATACTTTATGATTCTGTTCACAAAAGGTTCAAAAAGAGGCAAAATTAATTTATGGCATAATAGCAATCTAAATAACTGTCATTGGATCCGGTAGGGTGTGGGGAAAGAAAGGAACCAGAGGGGTTTTGCTGGGGCACTAGAAAAAAAAAAAAAAAAGAACCTACCTTCACACAGGCAACCACACAGATGAAACTCATCAAGCTACATCTAAGACCATGGGATGTTCAGTATATTATATTGCAGGACATAAAGGAAGGGGTCCCATCATCCCAGGGTACATAGGGTGTATGCTGCTGGGCAAAAATCAAAAGGTGTGTTTTGAGGGATACCACCTTCTAGTACCTCAGTGCCAGGTTTGGGCATCTGCAGGACCTCAGCATCCACCCCTCTACTTGGGGCTCTAGAAACTGGAGAAGAGGAGGCAGGGCTTCACACTCATGTCTGGGCCTTTTACTCTGTTCATGGACTGTTCTGCCTCTGTGTGCAGGTTCAGTGGTATAGACATGACTCAGGAAACCTTGAGGGACCTGGAAGGGCTTTCTGCCCTGACATTTCAATAAGCAAACCTCAAGTTCCTACCGGGAACCTCCCTAACCTGCCTTCCACTCCCTAGGCACCCAATATTGCTGACCGCGTTGTCACTCAGGACCCCCTGTTCTCTCCTTCACACTCCCCACATGTCCTTTCTGAATCCCACCCCTCCTTCAAGCCTCTTCCCACTGCTGGCGTTTGGTTCAGGCCACTGTCTCCTTCCACTGGAGCCTGCATCAGCCTCCTCACTGTTCTTTCCCAGAATCGTCAACCTCCACACAGCAACAGGGCCATCTTCCTAAATGACCCTTTACTCTTCCTCTTTGTGGGATGTCCCTCTTTTGTTTCCTTCTGCCGAGATCCTCCCAGTCTTCAAGGTCTCTCATCAAATGCCACCTCCATGAAGCCTTTGCATTCAGTCAGCAAGTATTCATTGGGCGTCTAAGGTGAGCCACGCCCTGTGCCAAGCTTGGAGAGTAGAGAAGACAGATGCCATCTGTAGTCTGGAGAAAGGCCAGGTGATCAGTGTGCATTCTCATCCTATCTCAGCCCCACCAGACCCAAGCTCCCTGAGGAGCTCAGATTGGATATGGCCTGGAGAAGACAGTGGCTGTTGCAGGAATGAATGAATATAAGTGCATGGAATTCAAATGAAAATGAATGACAATCTGGGACTTAGTGATGAAGAACTCAGAAGTGGTTATTTATGAATAAGACAAAATATTGTGAATTTGGAATACCAACTTTCCTACACTATCATCCTGATAATTCCTTTTAAAAAAAATCAACATTATGTTCTTATCAAGACTGATTCAAGAGATTCAACCTGTAGTGGAATAACAGTTAAAGCACCAATGGAGCTGTGTGATATCAAAAGATGTAAAATGCATTAGTAGTGCTGGGGCATGGCACAGCCTTGGATGGATGGATACGGCCTTGGGTTCCATCTGCCGCACTACTGAGAGAAAGGGACAGAGACAGAGGAAGGGGGAGGAGGCGTTTTTCTAGGATAGCACAGACTAGCCAAAATGCTGTAATTTATTCCCATTCCTCATTTACTAGCTGTGTGTCTTAGAGCAATTTACTTAGCCCCCCTAACTTCTCTATGCCCACTTTCCCCCATGTGTAAAATGGGAAAAACGTTAGACCCTAGCTGATGTTTTTGCAGTACCAGGGATTGAACTCAGGACCTTGCGCTTGCCAGGCAAGTGCTTATTCTACTGAGCTATCTCCCCAGCCCTATTTGATAGGTTTTTGAGGAGAACTGTTCACATTGCAAAGTGCTTAACATCATCACCTGTCCCACAGTAGTCGTGGAACTACCTGTTATTACAAATTGATACAATGGACTGACCTAGAGACTAGGTCATTTGCCAAAAAAAAAAAAAAAAAAAAAAAAAAAAAATCACTTGAAGTATGCTTTTGGCAAGTGCAAGGGCCTGAGTTCAATCCCTGGTTCAGCCAAAAAAAAAAAATCACTTGAGACTAGGTCATTTAGGTGCAGTGAGTGTAACTGTTTTCTACTGCTACAGCTGGGAAGGCCTGCTACCACCCCCTGGAGAGGATCTTTGGGGCTGGGTCTTGCTTCCTTTTGACAGCATGGGGCATCACGTGGTGAACAGAATGAGTTGTTTTTTTGCGGAACCTGGGATTGAACTCAGGCCCTTGCACTTGCCAGGAAAGCGCTGATTCTACTGAGCCATCTCCCCTGCCCCTTGAGCTCATATTTCTCTGAGGAACTCTCCAGACTTCATTTAATCCTAATGACCTCCCCAAAGTTCCACCTCCTATGTTATTAACATATAAATTTGAATATTAAGTTTGCAACTTGGAAACTTTGGGGAGGAGGAGGACACCTGGCAACCCCTCCCAACCTTGCTTCTTAAGGGGACAGGACCACTAGATTCACCTTGCTTTCAAGACTCCAGGAAGCTTATCTCTTCCCTCCTTCCCTTTTTCTTCCTTTGTCTCCTGTTTTCCGATTTTTTTGTGTCGGATTCAGGGATTCCGCAACCGAATGCTGTTTTAGCCAAGTCTATGGTGACACCTAGTGATAAGATGGGGAACTTCTCAACATTAACTTCCCCGAACCTATTAATTGATATAATGATACATTATGCTTTTACTGCATGGCAGACCCCGTTACATGAAATGTCTAGTTAATTTTCGGGGTAATTGTATAACATATAGACTGATTCTTCAGTACATGTGAATGTCAAGAAAGAAAAAGAGGCCTGGGAAAATGGCTCAGTGGAATAAGCGCTTCCCTGGCAAGAGCAAGGACCTGAGTTCAATCCTGGGTTCCGCCCCCCCCAAAAAAAAGAAAGAAAGAAAGAAAGAAAACTTCTAGTTTGAAGGACACTAAAGTGTAACAACTAAATGCTACATGTAATTCTGAACTGAGTTCTGTACTCTAAGAGGTTTGCTATAAAAGATATTCTTGAGAAGGCTGGCAAAATTTCACTGTGAACCATGAACTAGATAATAGTTTATTGTCCAATGCTGAATTTTCTTATTTAATGATTGCATTATAGTTATGTAAGAAAATATCCTTAGTAGGATATATTTAGGGGGAAATGAGGGGTGCTGTAACTTTTGAATGATTCAGTTTATCTATCAGAGATTTTAATTTGGCAAATGGTGTAACAGTCTGATTCTGGATGAGGGGCACATGGGATTTCTTCACATTTTTGTGATTTTTTTTCTGTAGATGGGAAATTACTTTGGAATAAAAGTTTTAAGAGTTTAAAAAACATCACTTTAAAATTGTGGCTTCTCCACTTTTTCTGTATTTTATTAAAAAATCCCAAATTTAGCAGTGTGCAAATGTGAGAAAAATGTTTCTTGGAAGTATGTGATAAGAAAGTCTGGGGAGATAGCTTGGCAGTCTAAGGGCCTGCCTGGTAAGCACAAGGACCAGAGTTCAATCCCTGGTATCACATGCCATGCTGGCCCTGAAACCAGGCATGGTGGTGCACGCCTGTAATCCCAGTGCTGGAGAGGCTGAGACAGGAGAATCACTATGAGTCTGAACTGCATAGAGAAACCCTGTATCAAAGAAAGAGAATGAAAGAAAAAAAGAAGTTTTCTCACCTTCCGATGTCTCAGTGTCCCCTGCTCTCCAGTGGCTGATAGTTCTTATGGGCCGTGAGGGCAAAGCAGCAACTGGAGGACAAGTAGAGTTAAGCAGCCACACAGGAAATGCTTAATAAAGGCAATCACTGTGGTTGTGGCAAGCATTTTATGAGCATCTTAGTATTAAATCTTATCAAATTCTGTTCTTTTTTTTTTTTTTGCGGAACTGGGGATTGAACTCAGGCCCTTGCGCTTGCCAGGCAAGCGCTTATTCTACTGAGCTATTTCCCTAGCCCTAAATTCTGTTCTTTAAACACATCCAGTTCCTTGTATGTCAGCTGTGCTTTCAAAAGAGACAAAAACAAACTTCAGGTTGAGTATGCCCTATCTGAAATACTCAGGGCTAAAACATGCATTCAGTTTTGCAATGTTTGCATCTATGTGAGATATGAGACCCAAGTCTAAACATAAAATTCACTCATTTTATGTATACATCATGCACAAAATCTGAAGGTGATTTTGTACAGTATTATTAATGCACTGGGTTTTGACTGTGGTTGTCACATCAGGTGAAATGTGGGATTTCTACTTGTGGCATCCTGTTGGTGCTAAACAGTTTCAGATTTTGGAGCATTTCAGAGTTCAGGTTAGGGATTTCTAATCCACAATTGAAGCTCCCTTGGACTAATTCCCAAAACAATAAGACAGGTGGATGGATGGGCAAGATGGAGCTATTTGATAAATCACGTATGGCAAAATGTTACCTGTGGAACCTGAGTGGTTATATATGGATGTTGGTTGTAAAGTTATCTTAAGTTTTTCTATATGTTTAAAGTTTTTCAAAAAAGATGTTGAGGGAAGAAGCATAGAGTTGTTTCTGTGAATCAGCTGAATTCTTTTTGGTGAGGGGCTAAAGAGTGTGGGTGGGATAGTAGTAAAAGAGATACCCTCAAGAAGAATTCTCGTTTCCTCCCCAGCTGGGAGGTAGTGGCTGAAGACCTAGAGGGGAAGCGGGTGGGAGACATTGTAATGCCTCATTGTTATGAGATTTGAGGGCTGGCCGCACCCCGGGCCTGCAGTGCCAGTTCTGCTCCCAGGGCGTGCTGAGATGGCAGTTGAGACGGGGTGTGGTGGCATGTGCCTGTAATCCCAGCTCTTGGGAGGCTGTTAACAGGCCGATCACTATGAGTCTGATCTAGTAGTGAGACCCTGAACACCCTGTACACCCTTCCCTAAAATACAAAATAATAATAATAATAATAATAATAATAATAATAATAATAATAGGTTTGAAGGAGGACCTGGGGGCATGTCTGCTGCAGTCTGACTGTATGCTCCAGGAAAGAAAGTTCCTTCAGGGGTGCTTGAAGGAAGGACACTGCAAAGCTCTGGGTTTGAACTCAGGCCCCTGTGCTTGCCAGGCAAGCACTTATTCTACTGAGCTATCTCCCTGGCCCCAAGAATTACTGATTTTTTGAGTGTAAAGATCAATGTTTGATACCCTATCAAGATTCAGAGAAAGAAAAGGATATTGATACCATTTTGCTGATGAGAAAATGAAAATCAGAAAGGATTTTCTCTGGTCATTAATATAGACAAGCTAATACTTTTTTCTGTTTGGTTGGCTCTGTTTCCCTATAGAACACTGGAAAAAGAACAGATGAATTGTTTTGTAATCTGTATAAGGGAAATGTATCCCCTGCTCTACATTATTTTTACAATTTTTTTCATGAGCAGAATATATTTATTGAGGGAAAGAAAGCTCCTATCTGAGAGAGGGACAAAAGGAGGGCCTGAGTGGGCTGTCCCCAGGAAGCTGTTTCTTCTACGGACTTTTATAGAGGAAAACCATTAGGTTAGGTGGATCTAAGGTGGTGGAGAAGACACCTTGCTTAGGTGGCCATGAGGTGGGACAAAAGCATGGTCAGCCAATGAGATTACAAGCACCATTGCTCAGGTTAAATTGATTAAACCCAGTACTAAATGAGGAAACGAGTCACATAGCAACCAGGCATGAATAGGGATAGGGTCTATTCCTGTTGTGGTTGGGTCAGTGTCTCATTTGGGCTCTTTCAAGGTGATTGATACCTATTTAGAATATGAATCCCTGATGCCCATCTTTAGGGAAGTATGTAGCTGTGTTTCCTCTTTTGTCTTGAAGTGTGGCCCATATGGGAGTGTCTGTCTCTTCCAAGTTGCAAAGTCACCTTATCTTCCATCTTTACTCCTTGAGGGCCTGGATATGTCTGACTGCCTATAATATTTCTATCTAATTCAGCTGCCTACAACATTCCCCTCTCTGAAGAAATAACCTGAACTGCTGTGAGGAAACTATAGGTGATGACCGCTCTGGCTTCTTCAGGCTGAATAGGCTTGTAGTTGTTGATCAGCAGTCAGATATACTCTTCAGAGGTTCTATGTAAAGGCCCTTGATAGATAACAGGCATTTTTATCTTGGGTAGGCGGAACAGCTTTAAGTCTGGAAGAGACAAAGCCAAAGAAAGTATTAAACATGCATGTGCCGGACTGGTGAGATGGTTCAGTGGTCTAAAGTACCTACTCAGAACAAGCTTAGCAAAGCACAGGAACCACGGTTCAATCCCCCAGCACCACATGCCAGCCAGCTCCACCCCCTGGTGGGCTGAGCTGGCCACACACACACACACACACACACACACACACATAAATAAATAAATAAATAAATAAAACATGCATGTGCCAAATAATAAGATCAACAAGATAATTATGAATGTAGTCAAAGATTTTTGCTAAGTAGTCAGTAATGACTTTCCATAAAGATGATAAAGATAGGGTCTAGGGGACCTCAGCATCTCACATACCATTTATTTGATATCTTTTGAACAACTATTGAGATATTAGCAGAAGAATCTAGGATGTAACGGTCATTTAAAGTTTGCAATTATAAGAGGACTAGTCAGAAATTTTTGTAGGTCCATTAGCAGAGATCTCTTAAATGTGAGGTTTAATTCAGTTTTTCTCACTGACTCCATTATAACTAGGAACACATATATTGCCCGACCTGGGGAGAACCCTGAGTACTCTCCAGTTGGCAAGTGGGTCCACTGGCTGGGTAACTACTGACAAATCTGCATGAGTTTCTATCAAATGTCTAACAAGCTTTTTCCTTATATTGGCAGTTAACTTGAGTTCCTACAAGCTGAGAGGTGAAGACTCATGATCTTATCAATCTGAAACTTTTTCTGATTCCATAATGAACACTTTCTTTTTTTTTCCTTCTCTAGCAGCTTTGGACATGTTTGCTTGAAATGTGCCTTTTCTCTGTCTGGATCCAGGGAAGCATAACTTTTTCTCTGTTTCCTGACTGGCCTTCGTTCCTGTAGCCTGCTAGTATCACAATTCTCATTTTCTGTCTATATTTCCATTCTGTATTCTTTTTACTATAAAACACTTTCTGAGTAATTTACCTGGGGCCCACTGAGCAAGATACAACTTTATGGTTTTAAGGCCTCCTGCAAGCAGCCATGCCCAAGGAATGTGAAGGCAACTTCCCCTGTAGTGCATTTCCTGACATAGGATTAGACTGATAGAGGAAGCATCTTTTGAAGGCAATCAGTCCTGCCCAAGGAATGTGAAGATAGCTTCCCTTGTAATGAGGCAGGAAACCCTGGAGAGGGCTCAGCTTACCTGGGCTGTATGAGATGGACAGTTAAGGCCTTACTATGTCTCTACAGACAAAATCTGGTGGACCCCAGTGAAAGGAATCTAAATGTAACCTAGCATATTTGCTGTAGGTTTTACCTGCATGATCACCTGGTTTTGGTATCTTCTAAGAAAGAACAAATTTTCTGAGAAATCAGAGCACATATAATCAAAGCGTGAACATTTGAGCTAACAGGTAAATTTATAAACATTTTTGAGGCATAGCAATTTTAACTCATTAGAACTTAGGCCCCCTTTATTTATGGAGTCTGACAGTTTGCTGTAAGTGCCTCTAGCTTTAGTTAAGAGATATCACACCTGTATTAACTATCAACATGAATGGAATACTCATCTCTGACAAAACTAAACAAAAAAGGAGGATATAAATGAAGGATCATTTTGTAGTAAAAAAAAAAATATACATCTGTATATATAAAATAGTTAGGATAGATATACAGCTACTTTCTCTTAGTTCAATGAGAAGAAAGATTTGTATTAATAGTGTCTAGATAAGATATCATGTCTGCATCTTGTACTATGAATAACTACTATGAAGACAACAATATGCAATGTATTAATTATTGTAACTGTCCTGCTAACCTGTTTTGAAACTGTCTCATTGCTATTTCTTTCTCAATAAAATCAATTTTTTAAAAGAGAAATCAACCAGGTTAACTTACACACTCATCATGAAATATATGTCACAAATACAAGGACTGGCTCTATCTATAGGCCCAAAGCTATTGGACAGTGTGTAGCCAGTGTCTTTAGAACTTTTTTACACTGACAGGATTTTATCTGTCCTTGGGAACATGCTTTAACTAGTGAAATACTTTTTAAGTCTTATACATAAACAACAATATATATTACTTTTGTGAAACATCAGTCTCAGCATCATCTTGATTAGCAAGCAACCTGAGCATATAGTGCAGTATCTCAGTTACAGCTAAAGCAAGCTGTCTTGTAAAGTCTGTTTCTATTGAGGTGTGATGACTGGAAGGAAAGTCAGGGTTGGAGAAGGACAAAGAGACCTGTGCCAATGTCCAGCAATAGGCTGGGTTTTTCTTTGGTCATGATTACTCAGGGCTCCTCCATGACAGGTAGATATAACAGTCTGGCCAGAGGGAGGAGGTAGGCCCAGGGCCCCTCAGTCCTAATAATGGACCACCTGGGAAGCTGAGTCTGAGTCCCAGAGCTTTCACCTCAGAGTGCAGTCTCACTTCTAGTGGCTGCCCTGGCAGTCAGGGCATGGCCGGTGGGCCTCTTAAGGCAGTCCCTCTTACAGTGGCCTGCCTTCTGAAAACAGTAGCGTATGAACTTCATCAGCAGATGAACCACATTGGTTGAGCACTTCTTGGAGCCCAGAGAATCAGACTTAGGGTCTGTTTTGAGGCCACAAAAGCAGCCATTTTTGATCTCTTTATTTTTTCTCCTAGTTCTGATTAGAAGTCACTAAGAAACAGTTTTTATTAAAGTATCAAGTGAGTTGTCTGGAACAAAAGCTATCTTTTATAGCTCTTTTCTAATAGCTGGAGCTGACTGAGTTATGAACTTAATCTGTGAGAATAATCTATCCCTCTAGTGAATTAGGATCTAAGGAAATATGCTTTACCAGTTCCTCTATTAAACATTCTAAGAAATCAGAGGGGTGTTTGTCTTTCTCCTGGTAAATAGCTAAGATTTAAAATAAGTAGAAAGCTTGGTTTTAGTCCTTAGACCTTCAAGAATACACACTTGAAAGAAAAAATGTCTTTTCCAGCCTCCTGCCTGGATGGCTATTAGGTCAACAGGGGTCTAACTGCTTGGGCTCTAGTGGGAACATGTAATTCCACTGGTTGTCTATCTCTTGGCTCTTTAAAATTAACAATATCATATTTATCTCAGAAAGTAATAGCAACTTGTAATGCTGCCTTTCATTAGAAGGCAAAGCTTGGCTTAAGATTAACATTACATCTCTCCAATCTAGTTCATAAGTCTGAGCAAGTCCTCTAAAGACATCGATGTACTTATCAGGGTCATCTAAAGGTCTTCTAAGTCTGACTTTATCTGTTTTAGTTCACAGAGAAAAAGACACATGAACTCTGGAAGTTCCAAATTGTCTTTTTCTTTCTTTAAAAGGTATTGTCCTTGAGGAGCTTGCGTAAATTCAGCTAAGGGTGGGTGTAGCCTTGTAGAGGCCTGGATTACAGCTGTTTTAGAAGCCCACCCTTTAAAAAGGCAAATAGGGGAAACCTTACTTTCAGTAATGGTGGGTGAGGCTATGATTAAGGCTGCCTTGTCCTTAGGCTGCAAAGGTTAGAGAGGATAAGCCTAAGGCTCTTGGATAGTGAATGCCTCAGGCACCTGAACTGCCTGGTTCTCTCACTCACATTTACATTCCAAAACTTAAATAACAATAACCTTCTTAATGCAAACAAAATCTGAACATAGACATTTTTACCATTTTCCTTTTTACATCCTCTTTCTAGTTAAAAAATAGTATCATAGTTGATATTTTTCTCTGTATTCCATTTGGATTAAATAGCTCTTTTTCAGTGTGTAAGGATCAAACGTCTTCCGGTGTCTAATGAAGCACTCTAAAGGAGTAAGAGACTTTGACTGTAAGATAACTTGGAATTGGGGCTGGTGAGATGGCTCAGTGGTCTAAAGAACCTACTTAGAACAAGCTTAGCTAAAGCACAGGGACCGCGGTTCAATCCTCCAGCACCACATACCAGCCAGCCCTGCCCCCTGATGGGCTGAGCCGGCCACACACACACACACACAAATAAGAAAAATTAAAAAAAAAAAAAAATAACCTGGAATTCAGTAGAAATTACCTTTTTGGGCATCCCCACCTTCTAATTGATTCCTCCACCCAGGCGTCCCTGAGTAGCCCTCTCCAGAGCAGGTGGATGCTCCTGTTGGAGAGAAGGGAGACAAGATCCCACCAGCCTATCCACCCTAGAACTGGTGCATGATTCCTATTTCCTGAAATATCTCACAAACCCTTCACTTACTCTTACTGAATATTTTTTTTTTTTAATTTTATTTATTTATGTGTGTGTGTGTGTGTGGCCAGCTCAGTCCACCAGGGGGCGGGGCTGGCTGGCATGTGGTGCTGGGGGATTGAACCGTGGTCCCTGTGCTTTGCTGAGCTTGTTCTAAGTAGGTGCTTTAGACCACTAAGCCATCTCACCAGCCCTCTTACTGAATATTAAAAGTTACAATTGGTCTGGTGACCTGAATGTCTGCAGAAGGAAGCATAACCATTGCAGAAAAGGGTCAGTTGAAAGCAGAGCATTTCTCAGGCTACAAAGATCACTTCTAGAGATAGATAAAACAATTGACTGGAGGGATTTAGCCCTGTGCACTGAACCAAGTCTCCAGACACTTGTGTTTTCCATCTAATCATCTAGGCAAACATTTTTAGTAACTGGATAAGATTGTACCTTGAAGCTCACAGGTGAAACATATTTTATCATCTAGCATCACATTTTTACATATTGGTAAAAACACAATACAGCTAGCAAAAATTTCTTACTCTTAGTTAACGTGTAAGGTACAGATGTAAATCATTCCCTTGATGGCTGCTGTACAATGTAAACCATTGTAAGCTGCCTCCGCCTAATTTCTGAAGGAGTGACTTATTAAGTAGAATTCCTAGTTTACTAGCAGAAAGAGAAGGAAAAAGTACAGTAGGTTCTTTCTCAGTAAAATTAGCATAAAAAAGTACAATAGGTAAGTGGAGACCTTTCAGTGGTCAGGAGCCAAGTTTCCATCAAGGAACCTCTGGTATAGCCATAACCCCGCAGGGTTCTCAGTTTCTATTGGCCCACACAACCAGAGCTCAGTCTCCAGAAAGGAATCCAGTGGTTTCTCTGGTCCACATTCCATCAGCCATAGGCTTCAATGGGGATTCACCAAAGAACGGCTGGGGAAACCTGTCCTCTGCTTCAAAGAGTGGCAGCTGCTCTAGGAGCATTTACTAACCGGCAGAGTAACACTGTTTGTCTAAGTTCTATAAGGTATAGTTAAAAGCCTGAACAAGATTACCTAGCATTTCACAGTAAAAGTTTTAAAGTCTACAAATTATCTTTTATGTACCTAAATGATAACTAGACCTAGGAGAAAATATTGGAGATCTTCCCTCACACTAAATGTGTTTTGGTCCCATAAGTGTACTGCTTTTGGAGATAGCTCCTCTGGCATCACCCAGAAGTCTGTTCTCTCCACCATGTCTCAGGTTTAGCCTCCCGAAGGAGACCTGCCCAGAACACTAAGCCAGGACAGGACTTTTATATGTGTCCTCCTGGACGGGCATAGTCCTCTTTGTCTCATCTGACCCAGAGACGGGGTATGTGTTCTTTTTCTAAAATGACTTCCCTGTCTTTGGTGTTAACAAACACTCATTTTCTAAGGGCTTCACTTAGTTGGAACAGTCTATAGAATTTTCTTAATTTTACATGCCTCTAAAAAGGAAAGTACAAAGAGGTGGGAAAATTAGGAGTAAAGTCAAAGAAAGGAAACTGAAACAGAGCAGGCCTGACATTTCTTCTAGCATGTAAAGGGGGAATCAGAGCCAGTTTGTCCCAGTGAAACCTGTCCTGGAAGTCTTTAAGAACAGTTGCCGAACTAATGTCATTCAGTTGGCAAAAGGAGTCCCATGTTTCATATACAGGCATGTATATTTTCGAAGCCTGAGCTAGATTTAAAAGTCCCATTTTTGCAAAAATTTACATAAAATTCAGTAGGAGGCTTTATAACTTTACTCTCTCTAGCGCTATTGTCTAAAGTCAAGCAAGAGGGGCTGGGGAGATGGCTCAGTAGAATAAGCACTTGCTTGGCAAGTACAAGGGTCTGAGTTCAATCCCCAGTTCTGCCAATAAATAATTTTTAAAAAGTCAAGCAAGAAATACCAGTACATTTAGTAACTAGTTCCAATGCAACATATACAAGTACAAAACAGTAATAAAATGTCCCATTAAAAAGAGATATTGGGCCAAGGAGATGGCTCAGTAGAATAAGAACTTGCCTGGAAAGCTCAAGGGCCTGAGTTCAATCCCCGGTTCCGAAAAAAAAAAAAAAATCATAACCTTATAACATTTCCATGTTTTAATTTAGATTTACCAACAACATTTTGACCAGAATTTTAACAAAATCATATGAGACAAAGCATAAACAATTTTAAGCAATTTTGACAGAACTATATAAGACAAAACTGTATGAGGCAAAACATGAACAATTATGAACAATGGGCCAAGACATATCAACATTTTTTTTTTCCAGAACTGGGGATTGAACTCAGACCCTTGCGCTTGTCAGAGAAGCGCTTATTCTACTGAGCCATCTCCCTGGCCCTCATATCAACATTTGAAGTATAAAAATTTGTTACCTAAACGAGTCCCAATCCAGAATCTATAAAAGAAAAGCAAACTCATACCTCCATCCAATGATCTCGGTGGGAACCTCCAAAATGATACCGGGTTAAAAAAAAAAAAAAACTGACCTCAGGTGAATGACCTCCAAATGATACAGGGAGAAAACTGATCTCCCAACCTAAAAGGTACCTGGGATGAGTTTATGTTCTGTAAAACTGAAGAATGAATTTTAGGAACAAACGGAGGTCATGAGCAGAATATATTTATTGAGGAAAGAAAGCTCCTGTCCAAGAGAGGGATGGGGTGGCGGTGCTGAGTGGGTTGTCCCCTCTACATTATTTTTAGAAGATCAATTTAGTTGAATAGTTTTGAGGACTATCTTAAAGCACAAGGAATGGGAAGGTTATTTTCAAACTTGACTCTTTAATCAAAATTACACAGATTGGGGCTGGTGAGATGGCTCAGTGGTCTAAAGCACCTACTTAGAACAAGCTTAGCAAAACACAGGGACAGTGGTTCAATCCCCCAGCACCACATGCCAGCCAGCCCCGCCCCCTGGTGGGCTGAGCTGGCCAGACACACACACACACACACACACACACACACACACACACACACACATAAATAAAAAATAAATTAAAAAAAATACACAGATTGTAATCAGGATGCCACTGATGTGACTGACAGTCAATAATGTGAAGCCTGTGTAGATGAGGTTTATTGGAAAAGGTTAAGATAAAACTTTTTCTTTTACTCAGTTTGTCCTGTTTGGTTCTAAATAAATTGCTTGATTTCTTGTGGGGGGAGGCGGAGGAGAGTTCTGTGCACAGGTCGCCTCACAAAAGTCCCAAGTTCCCTTTCTATCTTGGAGATCCCAAAATTGAAAAATGTAGATTTGGATGATGCTAAGGAATTCTGATCAGTGTGTGCCTCCAAAAAAAGCCTTAGCCCAGTGTCAAAAGATTTCTGTCTCTTAGGTTAGAATAAAACATACTTTACTTGTGACAATGGCTATGCACCAGTGTTAAGGCATTAATAATACAGAGTTGTGCAATGGTTAAAATGATAAGTTTTATGTTATGTATATTATTGTAGCATAATTTTTTTGGGGGGATACCGGGGATCGAACTCAGGACCTTGCACTTGCTAGGCAGGTGGTTAAGCGACTAAGCTATCTACCTGGCCCCTCTATCATAATGTTTAATGTATATAAAGATAGAGCTATTAGGTAGTTAATAAATTCACATGCTATTTTCTTGGATTTTGAGATATTTATTTAACTAGCTTTTTCCTTTTTAAAAAGGCTTTATTTATTTATTTATTTATTGGTACAGGCTCTCATTACGCAGCTTGGACTCATAGTGATCCTCCTGTCTCAGCCTTCCCAGCACTGGGATTACAGGCACATGCCACCACACCCAGTTTTGGTGGCCTGCACAGCATGCCCAGGGCTGGGATGGCATGTGGTACTGGGGATTGAACCTGGGTCCTTGTGCTTGCCTGGTAGGTGCTTAAACTGCTGAGCTATCTCCACAGCCCCATATTTTGCTAGATTTTAAAATTTACAATTTTGTGATTTTTTTTCTCATCCAAAAAAATATTCATTCCTATGAAAAAATTAATAGATTAACTCTTAACCCCTATAGCATCTTTTGGGTAGATATATATCAGTAACACAGAAAAGTGAGATTTGTTTTATATATTGGTATATACATATAACACATTTTGCACATATATGTATTAAGTTTAAATAAAGATTTACAATAAAAGACGCATTGCCATTCATACTCCAATACTCCCTGTTGCTTCAAACACACTCATCACGTCCTTCTTGCCATTTCCTAGCATTATGATGTGCCCTTGTTTATCTTATTCACTGAATTTGACTGTGTAGCTTTGGGCTCGTCCCGAAAGTCGAAATGACCATGCTGGGCACGGTATTCTTGGTGCGCAGACCGCCCCTCCTCCACCTTCAGCGTTGTCCATCCGTCATCCCACGCCGTCTGGGCTGCAAGGTTTCTGCTGAGAAGGTGGCTCTCAGGTAAACTGGAGGGAGCACCTGTATGTTTTCTTTTCCTTACTGCTTTCAGAATTCCCTTCGTCTTTAACCTTCATGAACTGATTATATTATATCCTGGATGTAGACTTATCTGGGTAGATTCTGAATGGTGAGTTTTGACTTTTCCATACTTGGTCATTTGTATCTTTCTCTAGATTTGGCAAGATTTTATTATATTTTTGAATAAGCTTTCTATCCCTTTGGTATATTTACTCTTTTGATGCTATTCTGTAGTTTCTATAAGTTTTCTCCATTCCTTTTGTTTTTTTTCCTTCCTCTGATTATGGATTTACAAATTTTTTTGATTTATTTATTTATTCAGTCAATGTTTGTAGTATATAATAGTCACATTCCTCATGGAAAATTAACACAACTTAATTCTTTCCAAAGTCTTTTTCCCTCTCCTCCCTCATTCTCAAAAGCTCTATTTCACTATTTCCTATTATTTATCTTTTTTAGGGGAGGGCTGGCTCCGAATGCCTTCAGGGCAGGTTTGGCTGGCTTGAGTTCTGGGGCTCGATCCATAGCAACCTGAGCCTGACTGCTTTGTTTAAGCTGGCACTTAAAGAACTGAGCGAAGGGGCAGGCCCCCTACTTATCTTTTATTTTGCTATTTATTTGTATTTTGGGTTTCCCATCTAAGAGACACCATGTGATATTTAAGCTTGTGTGTCTGATTTATTTCTCTTAATATTATGATCTCAAGGTACATCCATTTTTCTACAAATGACTCAAGTTTATCTTTCTTTATGGTGGAGTAGTACTCCACTATGTATAAATGCACACTTTATTCATTTATGGATGGAACATACTGGCCACTTCTGAGGTTTAGCTACTGTAACCTGTGCTACTGTAAACATGGCTATGCGTGTATTATTGCGATATGATAGCTTTAATTCTTTTAGAAGGGGCTGGGGAGATAGCTCAACATTGTAAGCACCTGCCCGGCAAATGGAAGGATCCAAGTTCGATCCTCAAAACAGCCAACCCCAGGGGGGTTGCCACGCCAACCCCAGAATCCTGGTGTGCTAGGCCACCCCAAAAGCAGGCATGGTGGAACACGCCTGTAATCCCAGTGCTGGGGAGGCTGACACAGGAGGCTCACTATGAGTCTGAACTGCATAGTGAGATCCTGTACCAAAATAAATAATAAAAATAATTCTTTTGGGAAGATACCTAGACGGAGAATACCTAGTTGTAATGGGATTTCTTCAGTTATTTTTAAGAATCTCCATACTGATTTCCATAGTGATTGTATTTTACATTCTCTTCATCAATGTAGAAGGGGTCCTCCCCGACTCCTAGCCTCATTGGCATTTGTTGTCATCTGATTTCTTGGCAACAGCCATGATTCTGGAGTAAGATGGAACCTCAGTGTTGTTTTTAACTTATATTTCTTTAATGGCTAGAGAAGCTGAATATTTCTTCATGTATTTATTGACCATTTTTATATCTTCTGAGAAGGGTCTGTTCATTTCAGTTGCCCATTTTAAATTTTTAAAATTTTATTTATTTATCTATTTGGTACAGAGTCTCACTATGCATCTTGGTCTCCTAGTGATCCTCCTGTCTCAGCCTCCCCAGTGCTGGGATTACAGGGGTCCACTGTCCAGTTTTGATGGCCTGCACAGTGTCCCTGGGGATTCTGGGGCTGGCACACCAGGCAGTATCAGGGATCAAACTTGGATCCTTATGCTTACCAGGCAGGTGCTTAGATGCTGAGCCATCTCCCCAGCCCCTATTTTAAAGTTATATTTTTGAGAAGTTCTGATTGTTTGAGTTCTAATATGTTTTATATATTATTCCTCTCTCTGAATAGTGGTTGGCAAAACAAAAAAAAACGAACAAACACATTTTCCCACTCTGTAGGTTGTCTCTCTCTCTCTCTTTTTTTTTTTTTTTTTGGTGGTGCTAGGGACTTAACTCAGGACTTTGCACTTGCCAGGAAAGAACTTATTCAACTGAGCTATCTCCCCAGCCTGTAGGTTGTTTCTTAATACTGTTGCTTATTTTCTTTGCTGTGCAAAGCATATTAATTTGAAGTGATATTATTTGTTGATTCTTGGTATTATTTTTTATGCAATTGAGGTTCTGTTCAGAATGTCTTTGCCTATATCATTGTCTTTAAGTTTTACCTAGGGCCAGTGAGATAGCTTAGCGGACCAAAGCATCTGCTTAGGCAAGCTTAGATCTTTGACTCATTTTTTTTTTTTTTAGATTCACTAAATTTATTTTAAAAATCATAAAACGTTTCTTAAAAAAGAGCATTACATTCTGCACACTGCTCTGAACAGATGCCAGGGACATGTGGACTATTGTTACTTTCCTCCCTGTCC
>NW_004524613.1:8159295-8161963 GCF_000260255.1 Octodon degus
ATGCAGGGTCTCATAACACAGATCAGATTCATAGTGATCCTCCTTCTCAGTCTCCCCAAGTATGGGATTACAGGCATGGGCCACCATGCCTGGTTTTGTGGCCAGCTTGGCATGTGGTACCAGGGTTTGGGCCCAGATCCTTGTGCTTTGAAGTCCTTTTTGACTACTGTAGTTTTCACTGTAGAGGTCTTTACTTTTGTTAGGCTGGGTCAGTTCTTAAATACTTAATTTTTTCTTGATGCTGTTGTGAAAGGTATTGTTTCTCTAATGTGTTGGTGATTTTATTATTAGTATATGAAAATGTTACTGATTTTTGCATTGATTTTATATTCTACTATCTTACTGATTTTGGTTATTCCAGGAGTCTTGGTAGATTTTGGAGGTCTTCTATGTGAAGGATTATTTCATGTCCAAATAATGATAATTTGACTTTCCCCCTTTCCTATACATGTCCATTTTGTTTCTTTTTCTTTCTGATTGCTCTGCAAATGTTTCTAGAACTATATTGAATAGTTGTGATAATAGCAGATATCCTTGTCTTGTTCCTGATTTTAGAGAGAAAGCTTTCAGCTTCTCCAGATTTAATATAATGTTGGTCATTGGTTTGTCATAAATGGCTTTTATCAGATTGAGGTAAGGTCCTTCTATCCTATTTTCTTAAGGTTTTTGTTATGAATAGATATTGGATTTTTTTCAAAGTCTTTTTCTGTGTCAGTTGAGATAATCATGTGATTTTTGTTCTTGCTTCTGATTATGTGATTTATTGATCTATGTATGTTGAACCATCCCTGCATCCTTGGGATAAGTCTTATTTGGACATGATATATGATCTTTTTTTTTGATACTAGAAATCAAACTCAGGACCATGTGCTTCCAGGCAAACACTGTGCTGCTGAGCTATATCCCTAGACCTATATGATCTTTTTTTTTTTTTTTACTGAATGTTTATTTATTTAATTATTCTTTATTATGACTGTGTATTTTTATTAACACCTGCTTGTGTCACACAATGATTATACCTATCATGGGGAGTTTGTAATGTATCTTAATTCTTTTTTCCCCATTGTCTCCCACGCTCCCTGCCCCTCAAACTCTTAATCTCCTCATTTGAAAAATCCCTATTTTCATTTTAAAATTATCTTTCTTTTTTAATCTTTTATCCTTTTCTTCCCTCTCCATCTCTCATTTCTTTCCTATTTGAAAAAGATTTCCCTACTTATTATTGTCTTTATTTTATTCTTTATTTACATTTTTGTTTTTCATATAAGAGAGACCATGAGATTTTTTAAAAAATGACCTCAAAGTGCTTCTAAAACAAAAAAAAAAATGCATCCATTTACTTACAAATGCTTTAAGTTTATCCTTCTTTTTATTTTATTTTATTTTTTATTTTTTGCAGAACCAGGGATTGAACTCAGGCCCTTGCGCTTGCCAGGGAAGCGCTTATTCTGCTGAGCTATTTCCCCGGCCCCCAAGTTTATCGTTCTTTATGGCACAGAACTACTCTATGGTGTATACCACATTGTCTTCATCCATTAATTTGACGGGCAAACAGGCTGTTTCCAATATTTGACTATTATAAATTGTGCTACTATAAACACATGTATGTATACATCTCTGTAATGTGATGACTTTAACTCTTTTAGAAAGCATGATCTTTTTCATTATTTGTTGTGTCTTTTTGCCAATATCTTGAGGATTTTGGGTCTATGTTCCTTAAAAAGATTGGCCTGTGTTCCTTAAAGAGATTCTCTCTTTTTTGGTTGGGTCCTTTTCTGTTTTGGAACCAGGGTACTGATAGCTGCCCGGAGTGGCTTTGGGAATACTTCTCTTTCAAGGTCTTTTTTGCTTGGGTGTAGGTGGGCTGGGTACTAGAAAGGAAACAACAAGTGGGGCAAGAACAGAGGTTCTTTTTTTTTTTTTTTTTTTTTTGGTGGAACCGGGGATTGAACTCAGATCCTTGCGTTTGCCAGTCAAGTGCTTATCCTACTGAGCCATCTCCCCAGCCCCAGAACAGAGGTTCTTAAGAGGGAGCTAGTTGCCAGATGCAGCAGGTGGTCACCAGGCTTTGGTCTGAGGAGTTGCTGCCTTGAGAGTCTGGGGTAGAGGCAGTGTGACCACACTCCTTGGACTGTAGTGTGGGTTTCTTGGAACTGAGGGGTGGGGACATGGTGCTCGGCAGGGGTTCTTCCTGCTGGTACCAAGTGTGTCTGTAATGACTTTTCCCACCTGTAGAAAGTTTCCTGATGTGATTCCTTCCTCTTTGCTATAAAAGAGAGTGAAGGAAAAAAGAAAAAGGAAGAAGAAATAGAGGAGGTGGGCCCCGTTTCTCATGGCTTCTGTATGCAGGACATGTAAGCAGCACAGACACTTTAATGGAGGGAAAGATCTTGGGGGTCAGGGTAGTATAGGAGGATGGTGAGGGCAAACATTTGTCACGTTGCCTGATTTGAGTTAGCCTTACCTTGACTCTGTACAAATCCTGAAAACCTTGGGGAGGTACGGCCCAAAGACAAGAAGAGAAATACAGACAAGAGGACCAAATAAAGAAAGAGCCACAAAGCCCAGCTCCAAGTAGCAATCTAAGAGCTGCAAGACATGTGTTGCCCATTTCTTCAACCTTCTTACATTTTTCATTGTGCCCTGTCCTGTCTTTTCCTTTCCTGTC
>NW_004524613.1:8162063-8167297 GCF_000260255.1 Octodon degus
CTTCCTTCCTTCCTTCCTTCCTTCCTTCCTTCCTTCCTTTGCCAGGAATCAAACTCAGGACCTGTGCATGCTAGGCAGGCTGAGCTACATTCCCAGCCCTGCATTATTATTTTCTTAGAAATATACATAGGCCATCTTTTTCAGCTGTGAGAGGGTCTAGGCCCCTACGATTTTGGAGGGTCACCACAGCCAGGAAATCTAACTGGTTTTGTAAGGTAAGAATGGAGTCAGCTATTTATCTGAGTCTGTTAGAGAAAGATACTGAGATATAGAACTGTGGCTGGTCAGAGAGGCAGTTGGGCATCCCCGCTATCCCTGTCTTTGTGGCAGTGGCAGTGGCAGTGTCCAGACTATTAAGCAGGGTATTATTATGTTGTTGGACAAGGCACTAATGGTGACATCAGGCTCTGGTTTGCCAGGGAAATGTCTATTTTTGGGCTGAGGTATGTCAGTGTACAGGTGCTGGTCCAGTTAGTGGGGAAGCATAGGTAGGTGGATGCTCCACAAAGAAAAAGGAGCCTTGGCAGGGTAAACAGGATTGGTTAAGACTTTTTAAAGAGCAGTGAGAAATTTTTGTTTTTAATTCTTCCAGATGCCAAAAGTACCTGACAGTCACCTATTGTTTTGTCTTTTCAGTGTAGGAATTCTTTTTGTGCTTATTAGAAGCCTCTGTGAGGAGTGGTTGAAGTTAGGCAAGAGGAGGCAATTTGAGCAAGTAGAAGACTGGCTGCAAAGGGGCCATGGGTATGTGGTCATGCACAGAATGTGGCATCTGCCACAGAACTCTGACAGCCAATTAAGCTGGCAGGTTGCTATAACTTTGGAAGAGGCAGAAAATTGGACGGGCAGAGAGAATGGAACATCCTGGGTGACCTGGTAATTGGGATGATCAGGTGGGGCCAGTAGCTGAGCATACAGTTACACTAATGGGGGAGTAGGTGTTCTAGTGGTAAGCTGGAGGTCAGAGTGAGCTGCAAGAAGATGGAGGCTTGGAAGGCCAGAGTCGCGTCAGTGATTATGGAGCCATGCACGGGCATTGTTGAGCTCTGGTATGCAGAGAGGAAGAGAAATAGGGTTGAAAGAGTCTGGCTGTGTGACCAGTCTAAGTTCTTTTTTGTCACATCACTGATAGGGAAATTAGGGACCCTTGTTTGCGGAGCTCGAGTGGGCTCTTTGTTTCGTATTGGGGAAGCGCCGAAGTGGCCATAGAGGTAGATGCAGACACAGAGATACAAAGCCAGCAATTTTGAGCTAAGAAAGGACTGGACTGATAGGGAGTGAGTTAACTGCAGCGTCCCCTAGAGATAATGCAGGACCATGGGGAGAAGCAGTGGGGCTGCAGCTGTGGGGTGTGGGGAAAGGAGGAGGAGGGCTAGTTAGATAAGCGAGCACAGAGAAGAAGCAGCTGAGGGCCTCGTTAGGGTGAACGTGAGCGTGAGCATGAGAAGTGATTCCACGCCCCAGGCAAACAGAATTGATTTTAGACTGACACGGGACTATAAATAAAATCCACAGGAAAATGCAGAGTAGAAACAGAGAGTGTTCAGGGGCCTCTCTATTAATCCTCAGTATACTTAGGAATCATCAAGGGGAGTGGCCACAGTGTGACTGGGGGGCGAGGTGAGAGAAATGGGGTACCCAAGGGGAGAGAAGGAAGGAAAACAACTGGACCTCCTCCGGGGAGAAGTCACAGAGTGCCCTGAACAAGGAGAATTTCTATCTAAGTAAGAAATGACTTGAAGGCAGGGGCCTGAGCGTCAAATCAAGAAAGACTGAGGCAGACAGAATGAAGGAAGTGCGTGAAGTGGAGGATAGGATAGGCAGGGGCAGAGCATCCAGGTGTCTTCTAGAATTTAGGTCTGCCTGAGGGAAGTAGAGGAAATCACTTGTGATTTCCACAAGGAGCAGTCAAACAGGGCCAGTTTGCTATCTTCATAAGGCTGGGTGTCAGGAGAAGGCAAGAGGCTAGCAGCATGTTCATCTCTTTTCTGGCTTGTTGCAGAACTGGAAGATCACCTCCAGTGGGGCGAGCCTCTGAGCTGAGGTTCCACCCAAGCAGAAAAGCTGCAACTCAGGACTGCATCCCGTAGGTTCCCAGGCAGTGGCTCACGGGTAAAGGAGAGCATTCAGGAGCAGGAAAACCTATTATTTCTGGAGCTGGAATCTGAGCTTAGTGAACAGGACTTGAGGAGGCTGCAGGCTCTCTTCACCCTTCCAAATGATTGAAGCCAGTGTAGGGGGTATGGAGGTTCCTTTGGACTCCAAGCGACTTGGACACCTCGTGGATAATTTGTCTAATGAGAGCTTGGCTATTGTCTGATTGAATGGAGGTAGTAAGGCCAAACTGGGGGATAATATTGTCTAGGAAAGAGCTGATAACAGCTAGGGCCTTTCCAGAGCCAGTGGGAAAGCCTCCACCCATCCAGCAAAGGTATCCACCTGGACTAGGAGGTACATTAGCTTTTTTACTCATAGCATGTGTGTGAACCACTTTTCTAAAAGCCCTGTGTTTAATATATAGGGAAAGAAGGGGAGTCTCAGAAAATCCCAAGGTGTGGTTGCATGGCAGACAGAGGATTGAGCAATGATAGTTTTGAGAAGAGTCTTCCGGGAGGGAAAGCAGACGAGAAGCCCAAGCAGTCTGGTTAGGGGTCTATACCCTGCATGAAAACTGTCAGGAAAAGATGAAAGAATGGTGTGGGCCTATGCAGCAGGAAGGAGGAACTTTTCCTGGTTTGGGAACCATCCATCTTTGGTGGAGAGGTTTTTATATTGCTGGCATTCAGAAAGGACAAAATATTGACCCTCAGAGCAGCTGGTTGTCTCTTTAGCAGTTTTATCTGTAAAAGTGTTTCTACCAGCTATGGGATCTGAAGGCCTCTGGTGTCCTCTACAGTGAAATACACTTCCCCCCAGTTCAGCAATAGGGAGGCCTGGAGAAGGGCTTTAATAGCAGGGTATTAATGATTGAATATCCTCACGTGGTAAGAAACCCCCTCTCTGTGCAGATGGCAGTGTGATTGTGTAGTATTTGGAAAGCATACTTGGAGTATGTATGTATGTTAACTTGTAAGCTCTTAGCTAGTACAAGTGCACAGGCAGTCAGTTCAGCCTGTTGAGAGGTTGTGGATGGAGGGAGAGCTGACACTTCTATGATAGAGGTGCACGAGACGCCCTGGTAGGGGAGCTGGGGTGGGTTTATATGAATTCCCATCGATGAACCAGTTCTGGTTTGGATTGGGAGAGGTAAAGGTGGAAATGTGAGAGAAAAGCGAAGTTGCTAGGTGTATTAAAGATATGCAGCCATGTGGTTCAGGCTTTTTAGAAGGAGACAGTGGTAGACTGATAAAGTAAGAGGCTGTGTTAAAGTG
This sequence comes from Octodon degus, assembly GCF_000260255.1. Classification (NCBI taxonomy): domain Eukaryota; kingdom Metazoa; phylum Chordata; class Mammalia; order Rodentia; family Octodontidae; genus Octodon; species Octodon degus. The sequence continues at coordinate 8,165,435 of NW_004524613.1, forward strand.
GGGTCCAAGACAATGGTAATCATGGGAATTTCTACAAACAGCAGGTAGAGCCCAAGAATGCCAGGGGTGGAAAGAAAGTATGAGAGGTGAGATAAAGACATGCTTGCCTGAAGACTATGGGAAGAGTAGAGGGTGAGTGGTACATGTCTAGTGACTTTGAGTGTTTCTAGGAGTAATAGGGCCATCATGGCAGCCAGCCTTGGGTATAGTAGCCAACCCAAAGCAGTGGGTCAAGCTGTGTGGTCAAGATTGTGATTGGGTATGGGCTGGGGTCTTGCATGGTAACCCCTGCTGCACATCCCCTGTATTCTACTGTGTAGAGGCTGAAGGGCTGGGAGAGGTCTAGGAGAGGTAAGGTGGTAGTTGTCTTTAGAGCCTCCTTTAAGGTCTAAAAGGATGACTGAGGAAAGGGTTTGTGATCTAAGGGCTCCATGGGGGTCTCCCTTTATGAGTTTGTAGAGGGGTTTAATAAGGAGGGCAAAGCCAAGAACCCAGAATTGAAAGTACACTAGTATGCTGAGAAAGCACAGGAGTTATTTGGGGGGAGGGTGAATCTGGGAAATCAAGTGAGTATAGTTTGGAAGTAGGCTCAGGCATGTTTGTGGAGAATTATGCCCAGAGAGGTGATAGATGGGGAAGAGACTTGGGCTTTACCAGAAGATACATGGTATCACTTTGCATCTAGATGTTGTAGTAATAAGAAGGTGTCTTTATGGGATGGCTCATAGGAGGGGCTGCAGAGGAGGAAGCTATCTCCATACTATATGATATGAGAGAAAGGAGGATGGGAAGAAAGCTAGTCATGGGCAAGGGCCTGATCAAAGTAGTGAGGACTGTCCTAGAAACCTTGTGGCAAGAGAGTCCAGGTCAGCTGTTGGGACTGATGAGTATCAGGGTCTGTCCAGGTGAAGGCAAAAAGAGGCTGTGAGGAGCAGTGCAGAGGAATAGTGGGAAAAAAACACCTTTTAGATCTAAAACAGAGTAATGAGTGGTAGAAGGAGGGGTGGAGGATAAAAGTGTGTAGGGGTTAGGTACCATGGGGTGTATGGGAAGGGTAATCTGATAGTGAGGAGCTCTTGTACCAGCCTATAAGAGCCACCTGCCTTTTATACTAGGAGAATGGGGGTGTTATAAGGGGAGTTTATGAGAATTAAGAGATTGTGTTGCAATGGGTGGGAAATAATAGGTTGCAGTCCATGTAAAGCCGGGTTAGGGATGGGCAGGAGAGGAGTGGTTAAGCTTGAAAGTGGTAGCAAGTGATTGTTGGGATGAAGCCAGGAATGGGGGTTAAAGTGTTCCAGATTCTGGGGTTGAGATAGCAGGAAATGATGGGAACTACAGGAGTAGGACAGAGGAGACAGTAGGGTGGTTGTAAGCATTGGCTGTTATTGAAGCTCTTAAAGGCTAGGTTAATTCACTCCTGTTGTGGGGTTTGAGAGCCAGTCTCCAACCTGGAGATGGTCAGAGTAGCTGATAACTTGGATGACTAAATTGAAACTGCAGGAAAAGGCACTGACCAAGCTGACACCAAGTGGGATGGTCCTCAAAGGTCTGGAGACTATGCTATCAAGGCCCATAACAGTAGTGGGGCTGGAAAGGCCAGCTCCCGAGAAGGAGCTGTGTTACGAGTGGCACCTGCATTGATCAGGAAAGGAATAGATTTATCATCCATCATAAGTTACCTGAAGTTCAGTGTCCAAGATGGTCCAGGCCTCAGGCAGCTTTGGTATTCAGTGGGTAAGGAGCCAGTTGGAAGTCTCTGGGCAGCAACTGCTGGTGTAGGGCAGCCTGACTTCCAGCGGGGACCCCTACAGAAAGGATACAGCTTGGAGGAATCCCAGGCTGCAGGGATTCTTTAGTCCA
>NW_004524613.1:8167937-8172429 GCF_000260255.1 Octodon degus
CTATGGCTAGGCAGGCCGCAAACTGGGCTAGATGCTCATCTATGGTCTGGTGGTCTCTTTAAGTTTACAAAAGTTAACTGCTTTATTGATCACCTTTTGAAGTCCCTTCACTAGGTAAGAGATCATGTGATCTGGACTGGCTGTGTTCTGGGACTCTGCCCGATAGTTCCAGTGTGGATGCTCTCAGGGGACAGCTTCAGTGCCCTCTGGAAAGTCAGGATGAAGGCACCTGGGACTGGGCCAGGGACCCTACTTATTCCTGGTCATCTGGGGAGAGAGTGGAGTTAAGGATAACATTTAAATCAGCCCAGGTAAGGCTATATGGCTAGGTTAGGTATTGGAATTCTTGGACATAGTGGATGGAATCAGAGGAGAAGGAGCCCAAATGCTGGCTGATGTGGGAGAGGTCTGACAGAGAGAAAGGAGCTTGAACTTGGGCTATTCCCTCTGCCCCTGCCACTTCATGGAGTGGGAACTGAGGGATGGAGGCAAGGGATTAGGACCAAACTAGTCCAGACTGGGTGTGGGATGGGGTGGGGCTAGGTAGAATGTAGCGGGTAGGGTTAGAATTAGAGGGCAGCTTCAAATAGAGAGGAGGAGGGCTGGCAAGATAGCTCAGCAGACTAAGTGCCTGCTTAAGCAAATGCAGGAGACCAGGGTTTGATCCTGGGCACTCCATGCCGTGCCAGCCCCACCTCTGGGTGCACTGAACTGGCCACCAAAACTGGGTGTAGAGGTATACTCCTATAATCCTAGTGCTGGGGCGGTTGAAAACAGGAGTATCACTATGAGTCCAAGCCACATAGCAAGACTGTACCAAGTACATTTTTAAAAACATAGAGAGAGGAGAGTTAAGAGTTAGGAGATGGCATTGGATTAGCAGGAGGCTCTATGGGTGGGGTGGGGCGTGGCTGTGGCAGGAGGCTCCTGAGGGAGCTTCCTGGGGGGAGCACTGTGGAGTGAGGTCAGTAGGATTTGTTGTCAGGGAGAAGTTGGTGGCAAGGGGAGCAGGTGCAGACAGGAAGGAAAGAAGGAAGGTGTGAAAGGGATCACAGGAGGAACATAGGGTGGGGAGGCTATGAAAGGTTAAAAATGTTTACACATAGGGTACCTTAAACTATTTGCCCAATTTTTGGCAATAATTATCTAAGTCCCACAAGATGAAAAAAAAAAAAAAAACCCAAAACCCAAAAGGTGTCACTTTCCAGCCACTCATACTCAAGTTTATATTGTGGCCAAGGGGTACTACAAAAAAAAAAAAAATAGTAGGTATTTAGGCTGCAGATCAGGGAAGAAGTAGGAAGGCTTTAGGTTTTTCAGGGGACAGGCTAGTGGGGAGGAAGGGGGGATAGAAGAAGAATTATTTCCCAGTGAGAGCAGAGAGGTAACGAGAGTGGCAGCAAAGCCCACCACACACATCTCCAGTTGGGACTCAGAGCCCTAGCAGAACATGAGTGAGTGACCCAGAAGTCTTGGCCACAATTGGTCAGACATCAAGGGAACACTGTCTTCCTATAGCATTTCTGTGACAAGCACCAGATTTAAGGACGTGGAAAGCAGAACAAGCCTGTCTCTGTCTAAGTGAGTGAGGGGTTAGAAAGAGAAGTCTTGGTGGCGAAGGATTAAGAGAAAGGTCTCAGCAGATGAGGAAAGTGGAAGGAGATAGAAGAGGAGGGAGAAGGCTGAGGAGAGAGGGGAAGGTCTTAAAGGTACAGGAAGTTTGAAAGCCTCAAAGAGGAGGGAGAAAGAGAAGTGCTACCTGATTTGAAGTGACTGTGGGAACTGTCTGGGGTGAAGTCTGAGGAACCAGTGTCATAGGGTGGTCTCAAAAGGCTCAGGATAGAATGTGAAAGCCTTTTAAGGAGGGCCGCCCTGTTCAAGTCCGAGCACCACATGTGACAGAGGATGAGGGAGGGCAGAGAGGCAACCTGGGAAGGCTGTATGATAGCACAAGGCTTGTTTATATTTCTTTCTTTCCTTTTTTTTTTTTTTTTGTGGAACTGGGGATTGAACTCAGGCTCTCGCTTGCCAGGGAAGCACTCATTCTACTGAGCAATCTCCTGGTCCTTAGGCTTGTTTATTTCTTGCTTGGGTACAGGTGGGCTGGGTCCTAGAAGTGAATCAGCAGCAAGCTGGGAAAGAACAGAGGTTTTTAAGGAGGAACTGGTTGCCAGGCACAGCAGGTGGTTGCCAGGCATTGGTCTGAGAAGTTGCTGCCTTGAGGAGTCTGGGACTAGAGATAGTGTGACCACACTCCTTGGGTGGCACAGGGGTTTCCTGGAACAGAGGGTTTGGGGTATGGCGCTCTGCAAGGGCTCTTCCTGCTGGTGCCATGTTTGTCTGTAATGGCTTTTCCCACCTGTGACGAAGTTTTCTGCAGGGTGTGAGAGTGTACAGGCAGCAAGGCAAGGGTTCAAGTAGTTAAGGTTGGCACTTTCAGACCCAGCTGTTCTGAATGCAACTCAAGCCCAGCCTGGCTTCTGTAGAACCCCCACCCCCACCTCCCAAAAAAAGCCGAACACTGGGGAGGGTCCAGATTGGTTCACTCTTTTCACTGCACTGTGAAATGTCTCTCCAGCTTCTCTGCAGCTTCTAATTTTCCTGTCAGTGGCTTCCTAACTCCCTGTGATCTGCCTCCCTTTTCTTCTTCCCCAGGGTATTACTTTCCAGGGTCTGGATTCTGGATCTCAGAGAGGCTGAATTTTCTGATCACCTCTCTGCCATTTTCTCCTCCTTTTTTATTTATACATCTTTCATCTCTGAGCATACTAATTCTTTCTTGGCTTTGCTGTTGATACCTTCGATTGCATTTTCTACTTCTTTCTTTGAATTGTTTTGACTCTAGGGTTCACCCTCTCTTGCTTTCTTTCTTTGTTATTTTTTCTGTCTCAAAGTTAAACTTCTCTGATAAATTATTTAAATGTTTTCTGGTTTTTATTGTTGAATTTCCCTTAGACACTTAATTTTGAATTATCTGAAAGATCACACATCTCCAACATTTTGTGGTAGGTTTCTGGTACCTTATTTTGTCTATTAAATGATGTCATGGTTCTGAGTGGTCACTGCAACTCTTCCAGCACTGGAAGGCACCCAAGTTCACACCATGAGTCTGCAGTTGGTGTGTTATACTGACCTGCACAGAACTGGGGGGAGCATGTCTAAAAAGGGTGTTAGCTCTACTCTGAGTTTCTGCCTCAGTCTGGGGCAAGTCCAGTGCTTTGTCAGCAGCTACCTGCCTCTGTTTAGTGCGATAGGACTCTGTCCAATCCTGGGCCTAACTGGGGTGCCCACCACTTGGCTCCAAGGCAATATCTTTCATCTATTTCTATCTTCTTCTCTCAAGCAGATAATGATTCTCTCCAAGCTGTGCTGGCTGGGAGATGGTGGCACAGGGCAGGTGGTGTAGTCACTCTTGTATCCTCTGAGGTTGTTGTAACACAAGATCATACCTAAAGCCTACAGTTGTAGAGACCTACACTGCATAAGAGCAAGCCCAAGACTCAAGATACTATGGCACGCCTGCTACACAAGTTTGTTCACATTCTAAGGCCACTGCCATTGGCTGGTAGTGATGCAGGACAGAACACAAATCTGTTCTGGGGATTGTGGATGCCGTAGGTGCTGGTCCACAGGCTCCATTGGTGGGCACCAGCCTGGGTTCAGGGACCACTGGTTTCTGTCTAGTGTTGATTTTCCTAAACTGAGTTCCAAGGAAAAGTTCTGTGTTCTCCCTACCCCTACCCCTACCCCTAAAGAGGAAATCTCTCTACCTTCTGCTATGCCAGGTTAGAGGATGATGGTAGAGGCAGTTTCTGGCTATCAAAGTTGATGCTAGAAGTTGAGTTGTATACAGAGTCATCACTTTCCAGGCCAAGAGCAGTCCTGGAGTACATGCCAGGCTTATACCACAGCAGGTGATGGGGAGATCAGAAACAAGGGTCTATCCCACTGGGGTGGCAGGTTCTGCCTGGCTGTGGAATATGTCTAGAAACTGTATTTGGGCACCATCTTGGGATCAGAGGCCACTGGGTTTTGCCATGGTAGCTTAGCTTACTGCTGGGCTCTGAGTCAAAGGCTTGTACTACCTTCCCTCTCCTTCTCCTAAGGAGCAGCATGTCTCTGCAGGCTGTGCATTTTGGAGTTGGGTGATGGGTGACATGGACAATATGATTGTGTTCTAATTCTTTGATGTATCCTTTCTTATTGTGATAAAACTAGGTCTCATGAGCCCTCATTTTGCGTCTTTGTGTCTTACATCCTTCATGCCTGTATGATGTTCAAGTTCTATGAGGAGCCACTTGCTGGAAGGCCTTTCAATGTCATCCTCTTTTACCTCTTCACTGTAAATCTTATTATTGTTCTTCTAACTGTAATATGCTGTTTCTATCAGTCTTCCTTCAAGATTTTTTCTTCTTTGGTTTTCAGCATTTTGCCTGTGATGAGAGAGAGAGAGAGAGAGAGAGAGAGAGAGAGAGAGAGAGAGAGAGAGAGA
>NW_004524613.1:8172529-8225972 GCF_000260255.1 Octodon degus
AAGATTTTTTCTTCTTTGGTTTTCAGCATTTTGCCTGTGATGAGAGAGAGAGAGAGAGAGAGAGAGAGAGAGAGAGAGAGAGAGAGAGAGAGAGACAGGGAGAGACAGTGAGATAGTGAAACAGAGACAGAAAGATTAGCCTGTGTATTAGTTACTCTTCTCTCATTGCTGGGACAAATACCCGACGTGCAAAATGAGGAGATGAAAGGTTTATTTAGTTCACAGTTACTGGAGGTTTCAAGATACTGGAGGAGAGGCTGGGGCGCTGCCGTGTCCAGGACGACCCTCTCCACATCTCTGAGAAAGCAAAGGCTAGCCAGTTTAATGGTTTGCGTATCTCTGGCCCCACCCCTTGACCCCTACCCTGGTCCTCTGGCCCCATCCCTCAAGCCATTCACTGCTCCTCCAGTCATGTCTGCCCCATAACTTAATGGGGCTTTGGGGGGACAACTAGACACAAACCATAACAGCCTGTTTGAAGATTCTCTGATTTTCTTGGATCCTTGGTTTTTGTCTTTCAGTATTTTTTTTTTGGGGGGTGGGTATTGAACTCAGGGCCTTGTGCTTACCAGGCAAGCACTTATTCTACTGAGCAATCTCCCTGGCCTTGCATCTTTCAGTAATTTTTGATAACCTTCTGTCATTCTTTCCTAATATTTTCCTCCCCTGTTCTCTCTCATTCTCTCCATCTGGAGCCCCAAATAGATGTTTTTTTAGTTTCTTGGATATTGTTCCATAGCCCTTGGAAGTTCTGTTTTTAATATTCCAATTCTTTTTTTCTCTTTGAATTTCAGTTTAGATAACTTATACTGGTTTATAACAAAGCTGAGTGATTCTTTTCTCAGCTCTGTCTAGTTTGCTGTTAAGTCCATTGGAGGCATGTTTGTCTCTTAGTCATACATTTTTATCCTAGCATTATAATCTGACATTCTTTTATAGCTTCCATTTTCTTTCTGAGATTTACTGTCCAGTCATGCAAGTTGTTCATCTTTTCTATGAGATCCTTTAGCAGTTTACTTATAATTGCTTAAATTCTCTGAGAATTTCAACATTGGGATTATCTCTAGGTTTTTTTCTCTTGACTATCTAATCTCCTGAAAAGGGGTTGCATTGTTGTCTTCTGTGTGTGTGTGTGTGTGTGTGTGTGTGTGTCTTGGAATTTTTTAACTGGACTGTAGTGAAACAATAGTGCACAATGTCTGGAAATGGACACACTATTTCTCTAGTTAACCCGAGCATTCTACAGTCTGTAGCTTCCTCTGGTGCATGCTTGATGTAAGCCTGGAGTGGGAACATTTTCTGTGTTTCTGCTCCATGCTCAGCTGCTATCTTATCCTCACACTTGCACCTTGAAGCGGGTCTCACCACACCTGTACCACAAGGGGATAGCAGCACGTCTTGTTTCTGTGTTGTGCAAAGGGTGAAGACATTTGTGGGAAAAGGCCAGTTCTTCAGGTGACCTTGGACCAAACCCAACCCTCCTTTATTATTTTTCTTTTGTAATATTCAAGAATAACTACAGAGTATCCAGAGACTGCAGCATCTTGAGATAGGGAGATGCTGGTCAAAACAGCCTACGTTCTATCCTCCCTGAAGCAGTCAGTATTTACTATGGATACATATAATACAAGGTATATAAATATATAATAATTTACAAGATTGGCTTACTATGGCTACCCACAGAATCAGATGAGGAAGAATGCAGAAGGTGCCTGCACGCTGGAGACTGAAGGATTCAATTGAAGATCTGGACTCACTTCAGTGTCCCACATGATGCTGTAATTCAAGGGTGACAGGGCTGCAAAGGAAGGCTGGGAATCTATGCCAGAAGGCCAGAGGATCTGTGCTGGAAGCACTAAAAGCCAGGAGATGACGTCCAAGGGGAAAGTGAAAACAATCTCCTCTGAAGAAATGGGAGCAGATCTGTCCTTCTTCATTTTCTCTTTTTCTTTCTTTCTTTCTTTTTCTTTTTTTTGGAACTGGGGATTGAACTCAGGCCCTTGCGCTTGCCAGGGAAGCACTTACTCCACTGAGCCATCTCCCCGGCCCTCATTTTTTCTTTATAAGGTTCAGGTGACAATCTGCCATGGGTAGGTCTTCTACACCCTAGAGCATGAAATTACTGAGGTGACTCAGTTAAATTTCTCTTACTCAAGTTGATGTAATTAGTCAACTATCACACTAACCCTTCTAGCAACAGGATGCCCTGCAACATGGGGGCTCAGCATGCCTTCTCATCCCTAGGGTATAAAAGAGGGGCACAGGCAGTGGAGACTTCATCTCCCTGGCCACCTTCCTGAGCCTTGGATGGCCTGCTCATCATGAGCCTCGGGCCCCTGCTGTCCTTTGCCACCAGTCTGTAAATGTGAAATCTGCTTCATGTGATTTATGCCTGAGTGTTCTGTCTCTCAGAGCTCGAGCCCAAGAGCAGGTAGCTGAAGTGAGTACATTACAAGGACTCTGCCCTGCTGCGGGTGCTGTCTCTCTGGGAAGGGGCTTACTACCCTTTAGAATTCAATTCACATGGTTGCCTTGTGATTTCTGTTCTCTGATGAGCTCAAAACAAGTTATGATTTTGTAGACAAATTATTTTTTTTCTTGTTGCTAGGATGAATACAATGTTCTCTTGCAGCTTTCTATAGCCCAGGCAGAAATAGAATCTCACATTAATACATTTTTTTAAGATCAAGTAAATTTGTTTTGTTTCTATATACCAACAACAAACATGAAAGCCCCAAATTTAAATAATACCATTATGATACCTCCAAAGAAAATGAGATTTAAGGTCTAAACTTATAAGCCATGTACAGAATCTGTATGCTGAACATCATAAAATGCTGATGAATGAGATCAAAGAAGACCTAAATAAATGGAGAGACACTGTGCTCATGATTGGAAGACTTAACATAGTAAAGATGTCAATTTTCCCCAAATTGATTTATATTTTAGCTCAATCCTTATAAAAATCCTAGAAAGCTTTTTTTTATACAGAGACAAGCTTATTATAAAGTTTATATAGAAAGGCACAAGCCCTAGAATAATAAAGTCCAGAAGAATAAAATGGGAGAAGTGACTCTCTTTTATATTATGGATTATATGGACCCCTGAAATTTGACAGCATATTCCAAGCAGAGGAGTAGGTACATGGAGAAGTGGAACAGAATAGAGAATCCAAAGCAGACGCACACAAATATGCCTAGCTGATTTTTGACAAAGACACAAAAGCCATTCACTGAAGGAAAAGGAGTCTTTACAACACGTGGTGCTGGAATATTGCACAGCAATAGGAAAAAAAAAATCAGAGGATCAACCAAAGTCTCACGTACTATACAAAAATCAACTCAAAGGGGTCACAGACCTAAATGTAAAATATGAAAGCATAAGCCTTTTGCTAAGTAAAGAACAAAGAAAGATCATTCTTTGTAGCCTAGGGCTAGACACAATTTTTAGGCTTGATATCAAAAGCAGGATTGTGGCCAAGGAGATGGCTTAGTAGAATAAGCGCTTGCCCGGCAAGCTCAAGGGCCTGAGTTCAAGCCCCAGTTTCACACCCACCCACACCCACACCCACACCCACACCCACACCCACACAAAGCAGGACTGTGAAAGAGAAAACTATTAATTTTGACCTTGTGAATTTTGTTCCACAAAATGCTGTGCATAGAGGATGAAAAGACAAGCTACAGACTGAAACAAAATATTTGAAAAAGGACTAGTATCTAGAATATACCAAGAATGCTCAAGCTGAAAAGAAACCGCAATTTTTCTCACTTATAAATCATATTATTTTAGTCTTTCCTTGCCCTAACTTCACATACATATTTCTCTTGCATTTATTTGTTTTTTAGGAAATCAGCAATTGTTGTTATGTTGCATATTGTTGTCTTCAAAGTAGTTGTTTAGATTACCAGTCAAAAGCATGTAAAATTGGTCAAAAAAATTAAAGCATTAATTATTTCTTAAGAGCAATATAAATTAGTAGTACAATTATTTTAGCTATCTTCAATATATATACTTTTTTCCTTTTCTTCTTTCTTGTTTCCTGTTCCTAGCAGTTTCTTTCCTTTTCACAATATCTATTCCACCTTTTGGTTTTGTTTACTCTTTCAGTTTCTTACACTAGAGAGACAATATGATGTTTACATATGTGAATCTGATTTATTTCACTTGCAAATATAATCTCTAGTTGCATCCATTTTTCTATAAAAGTCTCAAGTTTATCTTTATATCTGGATGATAATACTCCATTGTATTAAAATACCACATTTTTTTAGCCCACTCCTCAGTTGATGGGCATTTGGGTTCCTTCCGAGGTAGCTATGAGAAGTCGTGCTGCTATAAGCACGGGTGCACATATATTGCTGTGGTCTAATGTTCTCAATTTTTCTGGGAAAATACCCAGGAGGATAGCTAGGTCAAATGGGGCCCCCAATCCTAGTTTTTCGAGGAATCTCCACACTTAATTCTACAGTGGTTGCACCAGTCTGTACTCCTCACAGTGGAGAAGGGTTCCTTTTTCCCTGGAACCCTGTGAGCATTTATTATTGGCTGATTTTTTTTTTTTTTTTATGGTAGCCATTCTTTCTGGGCTGAGATGGAATCTTAGCACTAAAAAACCAACTAAAGGGGCTGGTGAGATGGCTCAGTGGTCTAAAGCACCTACTTAGAACAAGCTAAGCTTAAGCAAAACACAGGGACCGCTGTTCAATCCCCCAGCACCACAAGCCAGCCAGCCCCGCCCCCTGGTGGACTGAGCTGGCCACACACACACAAAATAAATAAATATTTTTTTTTAAAGTTAAAAAAAAAAGATCCTGTTTCAAAATATTAAAAAAAAAACAACTAAATAAAAAAAATAGGCAAAAGATGTGAACGAACATTTCATCGAAGAAAACTGTACAAACAACAAATAAACACATATAGAGATCATCGATGTCATTAGCCATCAGAGAAATGCAAATTCTAACCACAATGAGACACCACTATATATCTATCATGATGCCTAAAATTAAAAAGAGTGGCAGGGCTGATGAGATAGCTCAGTGGACTAAGCTCCTGCTTAGGCAAGCACAAGGATCAGGGTTCGATGCTGCACCAGCCCTGCCCCCGGGCATGCTAGGCTGGCTGCCCAAGACTGGTGTGGTAGCACACACCTATAATCCCAGCGTTGGTGAGGCTGAAAACAGAAGGATCACTATGAGTTTGAGCTATGTAGTGAGACCCTGTACCAAATACATTAAAAAGAAAAAAAAAAAAAAAAAGGAGTGCCTAATGCGGGTGAAGATATGGACAAACTGGATCATTCACGCATTGCAGGTGGACGTGTAAAAAATATATCCACTCTGGAAAATGGTTTGGTAATTTCTTTATAAATTAAGCATGTAATCCGGTGTGGTGGCACATGCCCATAATCCAAGCATGCAGGAGGCTGAGGCAGGGGGAATGAGTTCAAGGGCAGCCTGGGCCACAGAGTACAAGGCCAGCCTGGACTATAAAGCAAGACCCTGTCATAAGTAAATAAATAAGTAAATATTAGGCACACAGCTACTATAACCCAACAATTGTACTGTTGGGCACTTATCCTACAGAAGTGGAAATTTATGTTCATGCAAAATCCTCTCTGTGACAGCTTTCTTTGTAATGGACCCAAACCGGAAATAAGTAAGATATTCTTCAGTGAGTTCATGGTTAAATACACTGTGACATGTCCCTACCAAGGGATACTGCTTAGCAACAAAGGACAATGTATGGATGTGTGCAGCCAGATAGTTGAATCTCCAAACAATTATGCTGAGTGAGAAAAGTCAGTCCTCAAAAGTTACATACCATAGAACTTCATTTCTGCAACATTTCAAACTAACAAAATTATAGTAATTGAGAAGAGATCACTATTTCCAGGAGTTAAGGAGGAGGTAGGAGGACACAGAAGGAAAAGGTGAGCTGGTGTATTTTTTTCTAAAAAGCAATGCAGCAGAAAGTAGCTGTGTATGCCTGTAATCCCAGCATTCTGGAAGACTAAGGCAGAAGGATCGAAGGTTCAAACCTAGCTCAGGCAACTTAAGGATTTAGCAAGACCATCTCAGATTTTTTTTTTTTTTTTAGATGTTTTTAAAGGGCTAAGCATGTAACGACCCTGGGTTCAATCTCAGTATAATTAGACAAATACGTAATGGGCTGCAAAAGGTCCTTGGAATGCTGGAATTGCTGGTCCTCCTGTGGTGGTGGACACACAGGTCTACACCTGCAGTGACACTGCACAGACCTGCACATGCCCATACATTCATGCACACACGAGTGCAACTCCAAGTGGTGCAACCTGGACGAGTCAGCAGGTTGTCTCCCACTCGCAGCGCTTTGCAGACCGCGGCCTCCACTCTGTCTGTGGAACACACAACTTTCCTCCTCAGGGGACTGCACAGGCTGTATCCTCGGCCCAGAGCCCTGCCCCCAGCCCTTCCTCTTGCTGCCTCCTTCCCTTCCTTTTGGATTCAGCTCCGATGTCACCTTTATAGAGCAGTCTTCTCTCCTTTCCCTGTCTAAATAGTTTCAATACTTTAGTATTTAAACAAAAAGGTATACAGATCAAAAAGCAGGTCAACTATAGGAAATTTATTAAATAAATACCTGCAAATGAAACCAGGGCAGGAATTTGACCAGCGCTGCCAAGGCGTGTGGGAGCCTCAGCAAGGCTAGCACAAGGGAGGAGCACGATGCATTTGGCTCTATGCAATTGCGCTTGCGCTCTGCTGGATTAACTGGGGAGTGTAGGCTGGAGGACAGGAGGTCAAAGCCTATGGGACGAAGCGGAAGGAAGAGCCCTAAGCCTAGAGTTCTGACTGGACGTGGGAGTGAAGTTGGAGGAGCCCTGTTTGGGGCTTGTAGGGGCCAGCCAGCTTCTAACCAGGTGTTCCAGAGTGGGCCATGTTAAAGTGGTTCCACTTCTCATTATAAGGCTTGGACAATTATTTACTGCAGTGAAATTAAATATGTAGAACTCCGCATGGCAAAAGGGCACCTTCCTTCTCCCTAGTTGTGCCATTGTGACCATGGTGGGGCCCTGCCCTTGTCCTTGCTCAGCCTGTCTTGGAAGTAGCCCAGTAACAGTGCCATGTTCTACAACAGCTTTCTGTGTCTCACTGTCCAAGTACTGGGCTGGCTCCTCCTACACTCGAGGTAGCTGGACTCACCCTGCCTAGTGGGACAAGGCGTTGGGCCATGGCCCAGTGTCTGCCCTCAGTGGAACAGCTCTGCGCGTGCTGCCCTGGGGGCTCCCTGCTGCACTGAGTTCTGCTGTTGCACCCTACAGCAGGAAATCACTCAGGAGCAACCTACCTGCTCCTGACTAGATTCTGCACTTTCAAATTGTGCTTCCAAGGCCCACGTCCCAAAGAAACCCCAGTACCCACATCTTTGCCTAAGGGGCTGCTTTCATGGGAACCCCAAAGCAAAACAAAGAAGCCAGTGGTGCCAAGGTTGTGGGACAACCAAGCTTCATTAGTACAGGTAAAGCCCAATTTGATGGGGGTTCCATGCCCTCCTCCTGAGGGCAGTCTGTGTGGGCACAGCCAGAATGCCAAGGGGAAGGGAGCAGACACTCTTTACTGTTTTAACAAAGACAGCAAGCAGTGACCCTTGTGCACATGCCACCACAAGCGTTGTGTCAGTTTCTTGGGCCTGGAGTGAGGGGCCAGCTTGCCTCAGGGCCTTTGCTCTTGTTGGTCCCACTGTCTGGGCTGTTTTAATTTTGATACTCTCCAGTCCAGCTCCCCATTCCATCCAGGTTTCAGCTCCATTATAATTCCTTCAGAGGGGCAACTCTGATAGCATTATCCAAAATAAACCCCTCTCTCCCTCATCCTATAGTCTTTATATATCTTGGCATCATATTTTTTTCCAAAATCAACTTTATTGAAGTATAATTTATATACAATAAAATGCAATCAGTTAAAATGTACAGTTTGATAGTCTTTTTTCCTTTTTTTTTTTTTCTTTCTTTTTTTAGGGAGAATCTCTCTATGTAGTTCAGGTTGGCTGTAAACTCATAGTGATCCTCCTGGCAGTTTCCCAGGTGCTGGGATTACAGGCAGGCACCACCACATCAGGGTATGAGTTTTGGCAAATATATGCATTTGATAGCCACCATTCAGTTAACGTGTCTCACTCCCATAGGTTCAGGTCCATGGCCTCCTTTATGCCCAGCATTCCAGCTTCCTGTCACTAGGCTTAGTTTTTCCTTTTTAGCATGTCCTCTTTTGTGTTTGATTTTCTTTTTTCCTGTACTACATGCTGTTACTGGGTACTAGGTACTGGGTACTGGATGCTGAGGATTGAACTGAAGGTCTCATGCATGCTAAGTAAGTGCTCTACCACTAAGCTAAAGTACCAGCTCTTTCTGCTTTTTATTTTGAATTAGGATCCTGCTCAGTTGCCCATGCTGGCCTCTAACTCCGAATCTTCTTGCCCTTGTTTCCTGAGTATGTATTTGGAGGGATGGGTGTGGGCCTCCACTTCTGGATTTTGAATTTGGTTACTTTGGCTCAACATAATGCTTTGGGGATCACCTATGTTGCTTGAGTCTCAGCTGTTCCGTCTGTCTTACTGTGGAGCTGTGTCCTGATGCACGAACGTACCAGGCTGTTTATTCACTGACCTGTTGACGGACACCTGCGCTGCTTCCAATAGGGAATAAAGCTGCTGTGAACACTTTTTGGAAGTGTTTGTGTTAACGCAGCCCATTTCCTGTTGCCGACAGCTGGATACCACGGAATGAGAGAGTTATAAAGAAAAAAATCATTTTGGTTCACAGCTCTGGTCCAAGGTCAAGGAGCTGCATCTGTGGTGGCCTTCTTGTTGCTAGAGTCCTGCTGTGGCAGGACACATCACAAGACTTAAGAGGGGAGTGTGTGGCAGCCCTGAGCATATCAGCCTGGGTAATGGACACTTTCTCAGAATAAACCATTAGCCCATCTACCCACTGGTCACACAAGTGGATTGGTCTATCCTAAGGGCAGTGCTCTAATCGCCTCTCAAATGGTCCAACTGATTCCACTTCTCAACGTCTCACAACGAGGATTAAATTTCCACCTGGGTTTCAAGGGACAAATCATAGTACACAGGTCTGCAAGTTTTTTTTTTTTTTTTTTTTCTGGGTATGCTGAGCAGTGGAATTGCTGGATTATATGCTAGCACTATGTTGCCTCTTTTTTTTTTTTTTTTCTGGTCCATCCTTTCCCAGAAGTCAGCTCCATAAAGTGTGACTGTCCTCCCAGAGTGTGCACTGTGCCCAGGGAACATGTGGTGTGTGATGGGCATTCAGCAAGTCCAGAAGAATGAGGGTCCAGGCTAGGAACTCAGAGGCCTTTTGCCTCCTTCTCCCTAGCTGCAGGCTCCTGCTGTGGTCCTGGGGAATCCTGGGAGAACATTCATGCTGAGGGGGAATCACAGCATGGCCAGGCAGGAGGAGAGGGAGTGGGGGGTGTGTCCCCATCCTACACCCGAGTGACCTGACCTGGAGCACAGGTGTCCTCTTTCTTCTCAGTAGGACTGTGCCTGTTTGGGGAATGGGGTGTTATGTACCTCCCACCTTTCCTTCCCTCTTCCCCCAGAGGCCTCCAGAACACAGACACGTGGACACCCCACCCTGGACGTCCAAGATCTGCCCACAACTTTCACCACCAGTCACCCTTTGCTCTCTTGACTTCTGGGGTGAAAGGGCTGGGATTGCCTTGGGTAAAGGATGTTTTGCATAGTGTTTGTGTTCTAGGGTGGTCTAGACCAACTGAGGTCAGGGTGGGGAGTATTTGTGTCTGTGTACCTGTGACTCTCGCACTGTCTGTGGTTCCAGATGGGAAGTGTGGCCTGCGCGCACTCTGTGCTCCAGCAGGGGGCACCAGCACTCCGCGGAGAGGCATCCCCGCGGTCGCGCTGGGGCTGGCTATGACTGCCCTCGCCTTTCCATTGTTTGGAAAGGGAAACTGAGGCCTTAAAAGGAGAAACGGGCTACTCGTTTTTCCTAAACCCAGTCCTAAATTCCACTGCACTAAGCGTCTATCTACACTTCATGAGGATGGGAGGAGGTGCGCCTATAGGAAGTAAGCGCTGGGGAATGGACTCAGCGACTTCTCAGGCCCCTGAGAGACCTTCACTGGGTGCTAGAAGCGTGTGAGCCAGGGCTGAAGCCTGGAGGACAAGGCCAGGGCCGCCCTCTGGATTGTCTGACATAAGGGAGGGGCCACAGGCTTGTGAAACGGGTACAAAAGGAAGCCCAGGCCCCTGGCTTGAGCGGCCCACACACTGTCCCTCCAGGCCCTGCGCCTCCCTGGATGGTCATCTGAGCCAGGGCCGTGCATTCTCCTGACCTACCAGGCTGAACCCCATGATGACTGGCGGACCAAATGATGCCCTGCTGTCCCTCCAGGAGCCACTGTGTACCAGCCTGTGCTGCCTACTGGGGAAAAACCAGCAAAGAGAAACACCAGGCTCTGTTCCCAGGGACCTCACCATCCGGGGATAAGGCGAGGGCTGCCAAACAAGCAGACATCAACAAATAAATAATTACAAACGGTGCTGAATGCTTGGAGGGAAGCCACAAAAGGACAGAGAGAAAGAATAACCAAGGAGGGAGGGAGGATGTCCCTGTCACTGAAGTAGACAGGGGTTGTCCCTCAAAGGAGGCAGTACTTAAACCAAGTGGGGAGAGATGAGTGAGAGCCAGTCGTGCGAAGGCAAAACTAGTGGAAAGGGAGAAATCCAGCAGGGAAATGATCAGATTTATCGTGTTTAAGCCCCTCGGGCTGCCTTGTGGTGAGTAGGCTGGGCAGAGCATGAATGGAAGCCAGGAGATCAGAGAGGAAGTAGAAGTATAATGCAGTGTGGGAAGAACACTAGTGGCTCAGACCAGGGGGGCATCCACAGAGGTAGGGAGCTCTAGATGGAATTTGGAGGAGGGTTCAAGGGTCTTGCTGACAGATGCAAGGTAGAGGTCAGGAAGGAAGCTGGGTGATTCCTTAAGAACTTGAGTGAGCGCATGTGCTCTTGACCAAGGAAGGGAAGGGAGTGAGGCAAACAGATGATCAAAATTAAGACCCGGTAGGGACCCTGGAACAAGGACCTGCCCTTCTTATTCCCCCACTGATGCAGCCCATCTGAGCCCATCAGGAGCCTTTCCCCTAGAGCTGTCATCTATTCCCACCATCTGGAGACCTCTGTCCTCTCCCAGTGGCCAGACCCAGGGGAAAGTAGAAGTTGATCCCCAAGAGAAACAGATGTGTAGAGGCTGCTGGAGAGACAAAGATGCCGAAGAATGCCAGGGACAAGCCATTCACGGTCTTTTTTTTTTTTTTTTTTTTTTTTTTTTTTTTTTTTTTTTATTTTTCAACAAATAATACACTGCATATATTCTTCTTAGTGGTTAATTGCTGTACAAGATGCGGACTTGTGATCCTATTTACAAACTCCATTAGAACAAATCATTCTATTCATTAACAGAATGTAACTATATATCTATCCCAACCACTTTGAATACACAGATACAAAATGGACATTCATCTGTATACCCCATTTTTTCTAAGTTCCGTTATTGAATATTATAGGTGTGTAAACTCAGCAAAATATTCTAAAAGAGTCCAGTAGCCCATAATAGCATTGGGTCTTCTGTTTAACTGGCAATGTCAGAAATTATTGACCTGAGTCCCCCACAGCTCAACTTAACAGCATGGCTTTATTTATGTTTCGACTTCATACTTTTCTACTGGATGGTTAAGACCAAGGTAAAGCAGGACCTATGCAGCAAGAGTTGTAGCTTTTTGGTTTGAGAAGGTCAGTGAAATGCCCTCAGGATTTGTCCTGAGATCCTGTACCTCAGATTGTAGAACCTTTATCAGTGCAGCCATGTGGATGAGTCACAGCCAATGCTTGGCCAATGTGTTCTCTGTGAAAGCCTGAGAGAGTATCTTCTCCCCATGTGACTCTCCTTAGGCCCACTCTATGTCATCGATCACTTTCCTCTTTGGCCCCATAATCTTCTTGATCAGAAAATTTGGGACACTACCGAGGTACATGACGTTATAGTACAAGTTCTCATATGACCTGAGTCTTAATTGACCTTAGAAGGCTAGGGCCAAAATGTTGGCTTTCCTTGTATCCCTCCTTTTTCTCTAATTTTGGTCTGCAAACTTAGGTTGTTACACTGTCTTCTTTTGACCTCATTTCTAAATGATCCCTGCTGCCAAGAAAAGCATTCTTTGGCCTTCTGGGAAGTGATTATTGTAGCACCAAGCAGAGCAAAACAGGACTCAGAGGCTGAAGTCTGTGTCCTGCAGAGGGGACGCTGAGGTCCAGAGGGTGTGTCAAGTGAAGTCTGGCAGCCAAGGGTAGCCCGGTGCTTTCTGGACGCATCCCACGAGTGGGTCTCCAGTGGCCAAATGTGCCTTGCAGGCTTGGGAGGCACAGGAACCACTGTCTCCCTGACCCTTTCCAGTCTTTCAATGTCACTCTGAGCATTACTTCTTAGGGACCTTAAGTGTCTGCTTGGCGCTCTTCCCACCCCTCAAACATATCGTGTGTGCTATAATTACCTGGTAAAGCAGGCCTGCTGTCTCCACTGACACACAAGGGCAGTTTAAGCAGTGTGCCCAAGGTCACATAGTAAACACATGGCCTTGGCCCTCCGTGGCTTTGCCACATGTGGGAACACTGCTCCTAAATCCTTTGTAGAGACAAAGAACACCACCAAACAACAGAAAATTACTGGTCCCCAAAAGGACCAGATGAATCATCTTAAGGAACCAAATAAATACCAGTACAGGGCTCAGGCACCAGGTAGGGTTACAGTTTAGAGCCCACACCCACCCAGCAATGGGGCCCCAGAGGCCACGTGAACTGAACAGACCTCTCCCCTTTACCAAAGTCAGCTGTTTCTGTGTCCGTGGAAATGCCTCTGAAATGTCAATTGTGGACCCCCTCCCTGCTCCTGCGAGTCATGTAGCAGCTCAAATATATTATACATATTAAAAGAATATGTTCTCTGGCAGCCCTGAAGGGGATAATGAAACCTATGTATATATATCTATATATTTATACACAATGGATTGGCTCGAAATGCTCTGAATATCCCTCCAGCTGTGGCAACCCTTTGAAATATGACACTGGAACGTCACCTCCCCCACTGGTGGCTGGCGGGAGACATTAAAGATTTAAAAAAAAAAAGGGAAGGAAAGAAGGAAGGAAGAAGAAGAAAAAGAAGGCAGCTGCTTTGGCCCGCGGCTGTGCAGCGGCAGCAAACTGTGTTTAAATATTAAAACCACCCATCACCCGGCCCAGCTGTCCGCCCCCTTCAGTGGCCTGGGCCTATGCCAGGCCCTCCTGTGGCTCGGAATGGCTGGAGGTTGTCATGCAGATCGAAGTCCCCAGCCCCGGTAGGGTTGGGAGAGAAGGGGGTTCCCGAATCAGATTTCAGACCCTGGGCTTGTCTGGGCTTGGTCAGGGAAGGAGGGCTGATGGAGTGGAATGGGCTTACGCTAAAGGAGGCGCACCAAGGTCTGGATCCTGATTCTGAAGCTAGGGCTTTGGTGCTGCATGACCTTGACCTTGGGGAACTTTCTCCCCACCCCTGGTCTGTGATGTTTTTGTTTTTGTTTTTGTTTTTGATTTTTTTTTTTTTTTTTGGTCTTCATCTGCAGTACAAGAGGTTTAGACTGGATCACAGAATTTTAGGGGTCTAGGGAGTCTCAGAAATTACATGTAAACTTGGGGTGAAGCCCACAGGTCCCTGGGCCTTCTTTGCATGGACACAGCATTAGTTTTACCTCAGCACTGGCACTCCAGGGGTCCAGGCAGGGTCTGATTTCCTGTGTCTTCTGTTTCTGCAGAAGAGACCCTAAATAAATGTTTGTTAGTGATCAGAGATGCAAGAAGATACGGTTCATCCCAGTAATATAATTAATGGTGATGGGAAGTGACCTAGTGGTCTTGCAAGGGGGTGAGCTCCCCAACACTGCAGGAATTCAGAGGTCAGATGAACTCTTACAGGGGGGGGAGTGTTGTGAGCAGAGATTTCGGGACTTGATGGGGCCTGGCAGTGAGGTCCTTTCAACATCCAATTTCTAGTATTTAAATTTCCAGCGAATGAATTTCAGCTCTGACCAGGAGAGGGAGAAGCATCCATGCGGGCTTCTGTATACAGCTCCCGGACGTGACAGGCAGGCTGTGGCTTTGCTTTCAGGGCTTCTCCTAGTGAACATAGGCATGCTGCCACCTGGGGTGAATTCCAGGATTTAAAGACACGTATTTTACTACCATTACCCTGAACTCACACCAAACACTCCATCTCCACTACTAAAAAGGGAGGGATTTGTTCCCCTCATGGAGGAAAAGCTGGCAGGACCACAACAGAGAATTAAACGGTCTCCAGGATGTGGTCTCTGATAAAGCTTTACCTGGGAGATTGAATTTAGGGCCTCATGCACATAGGCAAGTACTTTAGCACTGAGCCACACCCCTTAGCCCTTTTAATATAAACATTTTTTTGGGGGGGGAGACAGGGTCATGTTAAATTGCTCCAGCTGGACTCCAGGGGGCCGGGGAGATGGCTCAGTAGGATAAGTGCTTGACTGGACTCCAACAAGGGAATTTTTTTTATTAGTATATGTTTGTGATACATAATGAATATATTTATCATGGGATAAATATATTCATTCCCTCCCTTCCCCCCCCTCTATTCCTGCCCATTTCAAAAAGGTCTACCTCCCTGTTTCCTATCATCTGTCTTTAATTTTGCTCTGTAAATTATTTATACTTAGAGTTTCTTTTTTTAAAATTTTATTTATTTGTGCGTGTGTGTGAGGCCATCTCAGTCTACCAGGGGGTGGGGCTGGCTGGCATGTGGTGCTGGGGGATTGAACTGCGGTCCCTGTACTTTGCTAAGCTTGTTCTAAGTAGGTGCTTTAGACCACTGAGCCATCTCACCAGCCTCTAGAGTTTCTGATGTAAGAGAAAGCACGCAGTATTTAATGTTCTGCTGTCTGATTTATTTCAGTTAGCATTGTGGTCTCAAGGCACATTCATTTTTCTACTAATGACTCAGACTGACCCTTCTTTATGGGTACGTCGTACTTCATTATGTATAAATATCATGCTTTCCTTTATCCCTTCATCTGTTGATGGGCACATAGGCTGTGTCCAAGAGGTGGCTCTTGGTAGCTACACTACTGTAAACATTAATATACATGTGTCACAATAATGTGAAATCTTCATCTCTTTGGGGAATATATCTGGAAGGAGTAGAGCTGGGTCACAGGAAATTTCTACTTTTGGTTTTTTGAGGAATCTCCATACTCTTTTTTTTTTTTTTTTTTGGCAGAACCGGAGATTGAACTCAGGCCCTTGCACTTGCCAGGCAAGCACTTATTCCACTGAGCCATCTCCATACTCATTTTTCATAGTGATTGTACTAGCTTACATTTCTGCCAATGATGTAGAAGAATCCCTCTTTTGAACAAGTAAATTTTGACTATACTAGACTGAGACATTTACTTACCCCAGTGGCTCTGGAATCAAGTCCTTGAATAAGATGAGTGTTCCCTCACTGGAATGTTCCAAGTCTGAGATCCAGGAGTCTTGAGGTTGAGAATTCTGGAATCTACAGCCTCTATAACTTGAAATTTCTGAAAGCCAGTATTTCTAAGCCCCTGCAAGTCAAGAAATCTTTCAGGGAAGGACAAGATAGGCTTTCTTGGAGACTGTATGTTATGGAGGTGATAAGACTTGGCTGTATTTTCCCCTTAAGGTGAATCACCTGCCCACAGAAATCTGCAAAAAGAACACATGTGAGAAGGAAAGTGATTCAGCTCTTTTGACTTATAAAATATTTTTTATATCCGGATGGACGAGAGCTCAGGCAGGAGTGTAGGTGAGGAATGTTTTTCTCTGGGTGCTGGTGAGCTCCAGTCCACAGAATGGAGCGCCTGTCAGTTACAGCGGTGTCAATTCTTCCCCAGTGGTGCATGTCAATTTACCAGTACTTTAGCAACTGGTTCTCAAAATTCCTGAAAATGTAACTATGACCTCCCATGAGTTAGCAACAGGTGGCTCCAGCATAGCACTTCCGTGCTGGGACACGATGAGTGACAGGGATGTGGCAATAGGGACACGTGTTCGAGTGCTGGGCTCAAGAGAATGTTGAGATCCAGAAGGAAGCTTCCCTCCTTCTTGGGGAGGAAAGTACTGAGAGGGCAGAGGGAGGGACTAGAGAGGCATCTGGGAGGTGGGGGTGGCAAGGATGGTGGCAACTGCAACTCGGCTGCCCTTTGCTAAGGTGAGACATTATCTGTTTCTTCACTCAGTTATTCAATGAAGACTTTTGCAGAGATTGTGCTCATTTTATAGATAGGTAAATTAAGACCCAGAGGGGCAAAGATGCAGTTTGGTGTTTGTGTTCTTAAGTTTGATTCAAAGAAGTGGGTATCAAAAACACTCAAATGAAACACAAGGAAAACACACAAAACTGCACAAAAACCCACAACAAAGTAATACAATATAACTATACAGCATTTACATTGGATTAGGTTTTATGAGTAATCTAGAGGGGATTTAAAGTATACAGAAAGATATGAATAAGTCATAGGCAAATACTGTATTATTTTATATAAAGGGTTTGAACATCTGCATGTTTTGGTATGGGAAGGGTAGGGCTGGATCTGCTGCAGATACTGGGGAATGACTGTATTTGTACCGTACTTGCACACAGTTGTTGCTATGATTCATATCAATACATAATAAAATACAGTATTTCCCCCAAAGGCTCACATGCCACAAGTTGACCTGGAAGCTGGCTAGATCATGGAGTGCTGATGTCCTCAAGAAGTGAATCCACTGATGAACTCATAGCTAAGTATGCTGTTGGGGCTTGGCTGAAGGAAGGAAGTCACCAGAGTCACACCCCTCCAGGGTACATTTTTCCTATGGCTTTTCACCTGCTCTCTCTTCCCCTGTGCCCTAAAATGAGCAGCTTACCACTGCTGGGCTTTTTCCACTGTGATGCTTCTGCCTGGGAAGCAGCAAACCATGGACTGGAACCTCCGAAACCACGAGCCAAATAAACCACTTCTTTAAATTGCTGTTGCCAGATACTTTGTCCCAATAACAGGAAAAATGAGCAATGCAAGTGCCAAGAGATAACATGGTGGTAGCTAAGATGGGCTGAGGATCTGCTCTGAGCCTCCTCTATGCTAACTAAACAGTTGGCCCCATTACAGAAGTAGGGAACCTGGGTAGCAGACCTGGGGTAAATGCCACTGTGCAGTGATCTGTTATGAAGCTGTGACCTAGTAGGAAGACTGTAGAGGGGAGGAAGCAAGGTGTGACTTCAGGCTAGGCCTCCCTGATCCTAGGGGACGCTGTGGATGTCATCTGGTGGTGACAGTGCTGGCTTTTGTACTCTTGCACCAGTTTATCATTGGTTTTGAGCCACCTCTGGGGTTCCAAGCATCCCAGACTTTAGACAAATCTGGCCTCTCAACAGGGGTTGCTTATTGGCATCAGAACACAGAGGAACTGGGGACACCTGGTGTGTGTTCTACTTGTGTTAGCTCACTTATCCTGACAATAGTCGTAGGTGGTGTGATTACTGCTTTGTAGATGGGGAAAATGAGGTGGAGAGAGGTGAGGGCGTTATCCCAGTACTGCACAGCTGGAGAATGCCAGAGCTGGGCCAAGAGCTGGCTGGGCCAGTACCCAGCTCCTGTCATCCTCTTTCAGGTGGGTGGTGCATGCTGGTTGGAGGGGCAGAGCTGAGGCCAGAGTGCTGGGGAGGAGCTGTCAGCAGCAAGGGAGAGAGGGTGCTTGGGGACACCTGTTCATATGGAGGAAGAAAGCTGGTGGGGAGATGGGGAGAGAGAGTATGGGGTATGCTGGGAAGGAGCTCACACAGCACTGTTTTTCTCTCCCAGAATATTGTTGGTCCAGTTCTTTGAACCCATCTTTTTCTCTGCAAACTGGGGTGAACGGAGGCACCTGTTCCATCAGGGAGCTTTGAGAGAGCTGAGTGTCTACTGTGACTCGTATCCTAGTGCATGCTGGCAATCCCAGCTCCCTGGGAGGCTGAGGAAGGAGGACTGCAAGTTCAAATCAGCCTGGACAACTTAGTGAGACGCTGTCTCAAAATTAAAAAACAATATTAGAATCTAACTGGTGATGTAACTTAGTGGTAGAGCGCTTGTCTAGAATGTGGGAGGCCTTGGGATTTGATGTCTAGTACCACACACACACACACACACACACACACACACTCATGTGCCCATCCAGCTCATGGTCCAGCATGGCCCACCATGAGGTTGACAACTGCAGCTGTTCTCCGCCTGGCCAAGAGGTGCCAACTGGGGCCCCAGATGTGAGCTGGGCCTGTGCCTGGGGAATAAGGGACTGCTCTGGAGCTGCACTGGCTGTGCAGCGTGCGAGGGGCCTGGCTCTGGAAGTGTTCTGCCTGTTCAATGAACAATGGGGAGCTCCACAGTGGCTAAGTGACTTCTCTGTGTCACCTGATCAGGTCTCCTCATCCAAGCGTGTGCGTCTGTGTCTCTCTCTGGATATGTATTCTTGCACGCCTGCCTTTCATTCATTCATTCCTGGATTACACTGCTGCGTGGGGGGGGGGTCCTCGTGCCATGCCCTGCACAGGCTGTGGGGTAACGCAGGAGACTGAGGCAGACCTGCTGTCAGGATGCTCCCTAGCTAACCCTTGCCTCTGCCCATGTTCCCAAGGACAGCATCACACTGAGAGATCTGGGCAGGATTAGGGGTCAGGAAGCCTCCCCAGAGAGCTGGGTTTGAGCGGAGTGAGAATCAATCAACAGACAGACTGGAGGCTAGGGAGGGGCTTGCCCTCAAGCAAGACAGCACTTGTACCCAGGCCCAGGGGTGGAGCCTTGGGGCTACAAGAGACTTGTGTAAGGAGCTGGGTAGCAGCTGGAGAGGAGGAGATGAGCTGAGCTGGGCAGTGGTTTGGCCCAAGAGCTGGGGCCAGGGTTGTGGTCATTAACGTGTGCTTTCAGCAGCGACTGTCCTGGCTGTGTGTGGGGTGTGGACTGAGGGGACAGAGGGACAGCAGGGAGGATGCCCACTCCAGGAGGGAGGGAGACAGTGTGGCGAGCACAGAGGTCTGCACGGTGTGTGTCTGGTGCCTGTGCCTGTTGTGCACTTGGGTGGCATAGCCAAGTGTGTTTGTAAGAGCATTTCTGTGTTCCTGTAATGGTGTGTGTTTGTTTAGGTATGAAGTCATGGATGTGCGGTATTGTAGTGTGCCTGTGTATTTGAGTGTTTGCAGTCCTCTTCAAACATGGGTTTGGTCCACATCAGGCAGGCTGGGGACCAAGCGGGGGATGGAGGCCGCCTGGCAGCCTAGGCTCCACTCCAGCCCCACTCAGCAGGTTCCCAGACCATGGGGGTGTGTGTGTGTGTGTGACTGCTGGGCCCATCCTGTCCTTGCCAGTGTCCTGTGGTGGGGAAGTTCCCAGAGTCTAGGATGGAGCCAGCTGCAGGAGCTGGTAGGGCCTCATGGAAGGCAGGCACATACCTGGGACAGAGCCGGGCCTCTGGCGCTGGATCTGTAAAAGGGCCCTTGGGGAGCACGGCCCTGCAAGGTGGAGCTGGCCAGGCCCCCCAACATCTGCTGCTGCAAACCCCACCTTGGTCCTGAGGCCAAGTCTGGGCAGTGGCTTAAGGAGCATTGCCTGGTAACTCAGCAACTCCCTGGTGCTCAGACACCCCAGGCCTCCTCTGACTGCCTGAGTCAGAACCTGGAAAACCAGCAGTGGGCTCCCATCCCCCAGGCAACCACCAACAGAGTACTTAGGCATGGAGGCATGGAGGGATGGGACAAGATTGCCAGATGGTGGCCCAGTGGTCCTGCCAGATACCTGAGCATGCCTTAAAGCCTGACACCCCTAGAGAGCCCACAGCTTGTCCACCTCGCAGAATTTCAGGGCCCAGAAACAGTTTTCCCCTTGACTTGTCAGTACTTTGGCTATATAAATATTTCAGATGTTCTTTTTTTTTTTTTTAAATATAAGTCATTTGGGGAACTGTTTCACTTCACATCCTAGTGGCCTAAGTCCTATTGTGACTATGGAGTTGCATGAACTTTCCATAGGGCCACCTCATTGGAGGAGGAGTGTCCTGAGGTCAAGCCAGAGAAAAGGGAAGATTTCCAGCAAATAAGATGCTGGAGGAAGGGAAGAGAGAGGAGCAAGTAAACCGAGGCACAAAAGCTGGGGCCAGAGTATGCGATTAATGAACACCACAGCTGACTTAAAAACCCTAGTTAACATTGAATGTTAACACCTTAGTTAAGTGCAAATGCATACTTGCAAAAACCTTATTGTCAGGTATCCTAGCAAACAGTGAACTCTAGTTAACAGCAAAATATTTATTAACAATTAACACTGGGATGAGCAGCAAACATGCCGCTTACCAAGTACTTCAGTTGACAGGGAACACTATTTTGCAGTGAACACATCCTAGTTAACAGTTAACACCTTATTTCACAATGAGCACCCTCACTTGACAACTCTGTCATCAGCCAGCCCTTTGGCAGGAGTGCTTTCCAGCTGGAAGTGAGGACGAATGTGGCTTGAGGGAGCGGTGGGCAGAGAGGCCCAGCCAGTGGCAGCAACCCACCTCCCTCCCACTCTTCCTGCCGGCCCCACTCACTCCCTGTGGCTCAGCTGGGCTCTTCTCCGGACCCCCAGCCTTACACAGGGAAGATGAAAAGGCAGCGAGCAGCCGCACATGAAATGCATAATGCAGCTTCCCCAGCCCTCCCGCCATGCTTCCCTAGGGGCACAGACTCCTCTTTTGTGTTGGAGATGAAAGGCCGGGCAGGAGTTGCAGGAGCCAGGAGTGAGCCGCGGGCGCTCTCTCTCCCTTTGCCTCCAGCCTCCCAGGCTCCTCCTGCTCCCCTTCTGTCCCCCTTTATCTGCTTGTCTGTCATCTGTTGGAGCCTGGCCACTGCTTGCCTGCACCTTGCACTCCTCCTGCCCCTCATTTCTCCCTCTGATGGGCATTCTTGTTTTGCTTCCTTATCGCTTCTATCCTTCTTCCCTGCCCGCTCTCTGTCTCTCTCCTGCCTCCCACCTGTCACCTCCAGGACCATTTCCTCCAGGAAGCTCTCCCTGCTGATGTCCTCTGGTCCAGCTCCTTCCTGGACCTGCATGTCTTGCCTTGAGAGCCCTCCTTGTGCAGGGTGACTTCAGGTCAGGGTCACCACTCCCCAACAGCATGTGTGCCCCCCCCCCCCGCCTCCCCTGTTGCTCTCTGCTCTGTCTTGCAGTCCTGCGTTTGGTCCTTAATAGATATTCTGGTATCAATGCTTTTCTTTCTACTCCTTCTCTCTGCCTTGTCCTGGATGTCCAGGTGCCCCAGCCACAGGCTCCTGTGTTTGTCTTTCACATTCACATCACTTTCCCTGTCCCTGCAGCTCCTGCTGAGCCAGAGCTGGCTTTGGTCCTCAGCCTGCCTGGCAACCAGTGCCAGATGAGAAACCCAAGTTCTCAGCCTGAGCTGGCCAGGAGCTACCACTACACCTTTGTTGGAGGAATGAATGAAAGACAAAGGGATTTGGCCCTGTGGTTCCAGGCATCTCTGTACCACGTGCCATGGGCCCCTGGGCAAGTGGTGTCTCCTGTGGGTCTGTCTTAGCCCTGAAATAGACAGTGGACCAACAAACACATTTGATGAGCCTGCTCTGTGCATCTGTTGGTGCTGTTGACCAATGGGTATTAGTTCATTGCTGTCCTGTCACATCCAGGCACTAAGGAAAGGAAAGGTTGTTTGTTGTCCCCCTCCCACACCACCTGTGGGTGACCAGACTGGGGAGGCTGGGGGGAGGTGACAAGGCTTTTGAATGGGGCAACTGGGGAGGAGGAGGAAGTTGGTATTAAAACTAAATCCATTCCTGTGTGGGTTAATGAGAGCCCTCTGTGGCTCTTGGGCTCCAGCCCTTGCCAAGCAGGTTGCTTTTCCTGACTTCTGGTACAGTCCTTCCCCATCCAGCAGATGTGCACCAAGCACTCACTGTGTGCAGCTGTGGTGGAGGTGACAAGGTGCAGCACAGACAAGGCTGACTTGACCCCTGTGTAATTTGTCTGATAAAGAGATTTTGAGTCAGGTGACTCTCCCTAGGTCACAAGAGCTAGACAGTGGAGGAGTGGGGTCAAAACCCAGCCCCGCCTGACTCTAGGGCCCTAGATCTCTGGAGACCTTGGCTTCTCCCTTTGCTCTCTTTCCAGTCTTAATTTCCTTGCCTGTCCTCTGAGTGTCCTTAAAGACAATCCCACCAGGGAGGGCAGTGGAGGAGCACTGGGGACAGGAAAGTGGAGCGGGTACTAGGGTTGACGTCCCCTTCTGGGGCAGGCTCGCTCAGCTTCTGCGGAACGTTTTCTTTCTATGAGTATGGAGGTGGTTCTTATTATTGGATCCAAATGACTTTTGTATCCATTTATTTGCTGCATTTTGATTTTGCATTCAATTTCCGGTCATTCATGGTATCTATGCTAACTGGTGGATGTGAAATTGAGGCAGCCCAGAATATGGTTTGGACACAGCTGAGAGCTTCGGCTCTTTGGTGGGAGAGTACTTGACCAACTCCTGAGCAGAGGGGCCAGAGAGCTGGAGCCTGCCCACTATCACCCCCAACTCTAGGCAGAATGAGCCAGAGGGGCCTCTGGTCTGAAGCTGAGTACTGCCCAGCCCCCACCCCAACCTGCATGCATATCTGAGATGGTGAGAGGCCCACTGGCCACCTGGCCAGTCACATGCATGTGGGGCCCTGGATTTCTAAAGGATCTAAAGAATTGCTGTGATGTGCAGGAGCATTTGAACAGGAAGACCAGGACTTGAGTCCCAGCTGGAGCCTTTCAGCCTCTCCTCTTCAGGCTCCACCAGCAGAATCTTTCACTAAGCCTGGCCTGGCCACTCCTGCTCAAACTTTCCATGACTTCCTATTTCTCTCAGGGTTGGGCACAAATTCCTGCCCTTCCAAGCTGAATCTAAATCATCCTTCTCTGATTGGGCATCAGTATTTTCTAAGCTCCAGCGTCTCCCAGTAACTCACACTTGCCCAGTTCCATACTGTAGGCTGTTACCCCTGCCTAACCATTTGCCCCACCTGTCTTAAAGGCAAATTCTTAGATAATACAAATTGTGAGAACAGAAGGCCACCTGTGCGCCAGGTGGGCTTAGCAGATTCTGCGCTATATTTGCTAGACATTCAGAGCCCCCCTAAGCGGGATTCCTGAGCCTAGATCTCCTGAAGTTTGCAGAGGCTCAGAGAAGTCAAGCAACTTGCGTATGGCTCCACAGCAAGATGCCTGTGCAGGATGACCAACTTCAGAGCCCATGCTTCTACCTCAGATCTTCAAAACTCAGCTCTGGACCACCTCCTTAGAGCCCATTCACACACACACACACACACACACACACACACACACACACGCACACACACGCACACACACACTGTTTCCTCCCCAGGAGTGCCTATATGGTCGTGATTTTAATGACTGCCTCTGTCTCCATGTTGACTTTTGCACATCTGGCTCAGTTGTGCACTTCCAGAGCTCATCAGGACAGTGGCTGTAGATGCCCAGCAACCAGCACAGGACTTGGTACCAAAGATAAATGTCAAGTAGGATTATTCTCATCAGGTATTCTACAGAGACAGTGAAAGAGCAAGTGAAATAAGAGGTGCCAACAGACCCTGGGTGGCTTCTGGATGTCCTGACCCTGAGTGGTGACACAAACTGCACAGCAATGAGCAGCAGCGGCTGGCTGGCTCCCCTCTGCATGGGAGAGGCAGGCCCTGGGGTCCTGAGCATCTGACCATGCATCACCAACAGCTGGCACCAGATGCCTCCACCCATTTCTGGCCTTGGGGAGTTTGGGGCAAAAGGTCGGTGCCAGCTGGGGGGGCCTGCCTGGAGGAAGCTGTATGTCACAGTGGCAGCCAAGGCAGGGAAATGACAGTGATCTTTCTTCAGGTTTTACAGACAAATGAGGCAGTCACAAAATGGATAGCTGCCTCAGGCAGTGAGAGGCCCTGGGCCCAGGCAGCCAGCAGCAGGGGACACAGACACCCCTAACCCTCTGCTGGACTGCCATCCTTTGCAGAGGGAAAGAAGCATAGGGGCATGGAGGGTGCTTCTGGGTGTCCTGACCCTGAGTGGTGACCTAGGCTTGTGCTTTTGATTGCTTGACTGGGGCAAGGTCAAGCCCTCTCTCCCTCAGTGTCCTCTCTAGTTGAGCCAGGCATCACAGGGTCCCCAAGGGAGGTGTTAACTGCCCTCCTCTGGTGCTGGGGATTGAACTTAGCACCTTGCAGATGCTCATCAAGTGCCCTGCTGCTGAGTTGCCTCCCTTCTCAGGCCAAAAGTGTTACAGCTTCAACTGCCCGGGGTCTTTGGACCCCTGTCTTGTCAAGGACTGGCAGGCCTTTGGGCAAGATGGAAGGGGCTTCCCATCAAAGCTTTATTCTTTAGCTTTCCTGTGGGAACCTGGAGGACCAAGAAAGTGGCCACAACCCTGACAGAGCCCGCAGGAGCTCCCAAACTAGATTTTTTTTTCTACTTCCAAATTGTCCTGAACCTTGAGGTTAGGATTTTACAATCTAGAAAGCTTATTTTCCTGAAAACCCAGGTTCCCCGCTCAGAATGCAGTGGGAATCATTCTCCACCCACACCCTGGCGTGCAAGGGAGGGAACTTCTTTTGTTCTTGAGGAAATCAATAGGATTTCTATTTCAAGACTCTGTTCTGAGGGTGGAAGAAATGTGGGCAGGTTTCATTCCCCTCATTCATGGGTTGGAGGACAATTTGGGGACCTCCACAGACCACAAGAGAGAACAGATAGCCCCTAGCTGGCTGCCCAGTGAATCTCACTGCCCCATCTGACCCTCTGGCTGGTTACCCTAGTGTGCTGCTCTTCCTGATGCTTGTCACACCTCTCTGATGCACCCAGGCTGCCCTGGGGGTGGCGTTTCTCCACATGGTGTCAGGATTCCTTTCTCAAGGGTGTGTGGCTGTAGAACTCTTGGTTTCCCTCCAGTCCCTCTCCTGAAACCTAGTGGAAGGGACTGTGTGCTGGAGCTCAGGAGTCACGCTCAGCCTAGTCATTTCTGTTACAGGAAAAATTGCCAAGTGATACTTGCTAAAGCACAGTAAGCCAGACTTTATTCAGATCATGGCTATGAGCACAGGGGTCCTTGCAATGGGATTTTGTAGTGGGGGAGAAGGACTTGGGCACTAAGAACCAGAGCGCAAGGCAGGGTCAGCTACTGGGAGGGAACGTGGTGCTAAGGTGGGACCTCACTAAAGCAACTTCATAGTATTCTTTGGGTGACTATCTGGGGTGTGGTGGAGGATAAAGAGCTTGATCAGGTAGCAAGGGGCATGGTGAACTTCTGCTTTAGCAGGATGTTTACTAAAACAGAATGTTGTAAAGATGTACAGAGATGGGGCCTGAAAAAATTTCCAGGGCTAAACTCGGGTTGGGTCAAGTGTGGAACCTTTGGTCCTCCTGAGAGTGTCAGCCTCTCCTACTTTGCTACCTAGAGTGGAAGAAATTGCAGATTGCAGTTCATTGGCCTGGACTGTAAGTTGTTAGGTCGTTGGTGATTCAGTACCAATGGGTCCCAGGCCTCCTTGCTTGGGGCTGAATGAAGCTCTGTACACTCATGACCCAGCTGAGACTGGTGGGACCCTGGGGCAGTAAAAGAGCATCCCCTTATTTCAATCTTAAAATCTTAAAGCTCAGTTTCACTTAATTTCCATCTATAGGAAGATGGGTACATAAAGAGCAGCAAATCAATACACTGAAAGTAGTAGTTACAGGCAATAAACTATAGCTGCACATGTCGTTATGGATAAATCTTAAAACTATAATGGTGAATGGGAGGAGAAAAGTGAATCATAGAAGGGTTCAATGTAAATATTAAAAACCTACCAATAAGCCCCAGCGTGGTGGTACAGGTCTAAGCCCTCAGGGAGGCTGAGGAAGAAGGGTCACTCATAGGCATGAGCCCAGCCTATGCATGTCAGTGATTTATTTATTTATTTATTTATTTATTTATTTATTTATTTATTTTTAAATGAGGTGGATTCAGTTTTATGTATTTATTTGTTTATTTATTTATTTATTTTGCAGAACCGGGGATTGAACTCAGGCCCTGGCGTTTGCCAGGGAAGCGCTTATTCCACTGAGCCATCTCCCCAGCCCCAACGTCAGTAATTTAGCAAGACCCTTGCTCAAAGTAAAAGATAAGAAAAAAGGGCTGGAGTTCTAGCTCAGTGTGAAGATCCTGGATTCCTTGTATTAAACCAAACCAAAGGAGACAACCCAAAAACCAAAAAGAAAACCTACCAATAGCATGCACACACACTCATAAGCAGTTAAAATAGAAAAACACGACAACTGGGAAGCCTATATGTCCTGTTTCTGGAGCATTTCCTCTGTGTAGTGTGTGTGTGTGTGTGTGTGTGTGTGTGTGCGCGCGCGCATACATGTGTTACTTACTATCGAACCTGGGTGTTTTTACCCTGAGCTAGATTCCCAATCTATTTTTTTATTTTACTTTTTATTTTGAGACAGGGTCTCACTATATCTAAGAGGTCCAAGCTGAGCTCAAACTTGAGATCCCCCCTGCTCAGCCTCCCAGAGTACCTGGCTGAGCATTTCCTTTTGGGGGAGCAGAATAAAGGAGAAAGATAATTGGGTAAGAGAGTGATCTATAGAGGGGTGTTCAATAATAACTGTAATATTTGTTTCTTTAAAAAGATAATAAGTAACAATATTTGCTTAGGGATCTAAACTAGGTACCCTGCATGTGCATGTGAAATTGCTTACGAAGTCGCTCAGAGCTCACCATGGTCCTGAACTCTGCTGAAGCTCACTGCCCTCCCTTCTCACTGTATCACCACAATTCCTGTCCATTGTTGCTTTTTGCCACTGTCCATTCTCTCTCGCTGCTGGGTATCATTGCTTTGTGTGAGAACACTGCAGGATGCAGCTCCCTGGGACCTCTCAGGCGCTGTTGGTGGAGTGAAAATTGATACAACTACACCGGAAAACAGTTTGGCAGGATCTCATAAAGCTGAATATTCTGCAATTCCATGCCTTAGTCAATCCCCATGTGGAAATCATGGTGTATGTGCGCAGACACCCCCCCCACATCCCCCCCACACACCCTACCTACCTAATAGCAGACATGACCAGAATGCTTATAACAGTTATAACAGCTCTGCTCACGCTATCAAAAACAACTGAAATGCTTGCTAACTCTGCAGTGGATGAGTCTATTTACTTGCTGACAAAATAAATTTTAAAAACTAAATAAACAATAAGAATGGATGCAGGTCAAGCACAATAAGTTAAAATTGAATGGTTGCTGCATGTGTCTTTATTATATCATTCTTTAGATGCTTAAAATAATGAATAATAAAAAAGAATCTTTAATTTTAGAAATCCTGAATCATGCAGCTTAGGCAGAGGAAGCCTATAATCTTTAATGTTGGAAGTGGGTGGAGATGACCCAATGAGTGTGGGCCATCCAGCATTTTGCCAGCCTAAATCTGGGTGCTCCCACCACAGGTGGCCCAGAGAGGAAGGTAAGATTAATTCCAAGGGTGGGATAGTTGGAGATACAAACATAAGCCTCACCAGCTGCGAATATTGCACAAGAAAGGAAGTGACGTGGGAGAGCAGATGACAAGTGAGGGAATCAAGGCTGCTAAAGTGGTCCCCAAGACTCCTGACTGGCCAGAAAAGGGTGTGTTGGAGCAGAGTGTGGCATAGGAGTCTATCCTGACAGCAGGAGGCTGGTGAGTCCAAGGCGTCAGGCCAGAAGTCACACCTCCCTCAGCTGTCCCTTGCAGGACAGCTTTATTGTCCTATTCACCAAGTCTCTCATGTGTTACAATCCAGTTCCCCAGCCCCAAGGGAAATGGGTACCATATCCTTCTTTAACTTTAGTAGCATGGTTCAAATACATGCCTGCCTGAACACATGTGCCATATGTCTACCATGCGTGTGCCTGGCCTGTGCACACAGGGGATCCCCAGAGGGAATTAGTCATGGATAAGTCCAAGCCACACGATCACTATTTCCAGAGGGCTCTGAAGTCTCTTCTGCTTCTCTGCCTCCCATCTCACCCTATCCATGTCCACACCGAAACCATCAGTGCCGGAGTAGGGGAGACTCTGAAACAGGGAGGTGACCCTGCTGCTTCACTGCAAGGATGGACGAATGTGTGTCACAGGCAGGTATGTCCACTTAGACGTGTTGACTCCTGGATTATGTGTGTACACGTGTGTGGCCTGATACTTTGTTTGTATATTTATATTATTATTTTCTGTATTTTAGGGAAGCGTCTACAGGGTGTTCAGGGTCTCACTACTACATTGGACTCACAGTGATCCACCTGTTTACAGCCTCCGAAGAGCGTGCCACCATGCCCAGTCTCACTTGCCATCTCAGCATGCCCCTGGGGCAGGGCTGGAACTGCAGGCCCAGGGATCGAACTCCTGGCCCCTGGCCTGTGCACACAGGGGGTCCCTAGAGGAAAATAGTTATGGATAAGTCCAAGCCACTTGGACATGCTTGCAGGCACTTTAATCTGCTGAGCTATTTGGCTGGCTCTTTATTTATATTATTTTTGATTGGATAATGCTTAGACATAAAAACAAAACAAAAAAATCACACAATAAGAAGAAAGAAAAGTTTTGTTCTGGTGGCTGAACTGTGGGGAGAAATTCTCATACTGTTTGATGACCAAGGGTCATGGAAGTGTCCTGTGTTGTGGGAGCATTGTAGGACACACTGACCTTTTATTCTGCATCACAAAAGCCAACAGCTTTGTAACCATAACTATGTAAACCAGCAGCCTAGTACCCACTAGCAGAGACAGAACAGGTTTAGAGCTTCTCCGAAGCCCCATCCCTAGAGAACTGTCATTATTTGACCTATCTACAGCTTAATGAAAAAGCTTTGTTTCAAAATTTGTCTTTATTGCCCCTGAATCAAAGCCCTTTCTGTGTGAACAGGGTCATCCCCAAGGACATTTGTTGAAAACAACCAGTGGCAACTGCTTAATATCACAGCTGCCTGAGGAAGTGTTAACAGTAGAAAGTCACCAAAAATCTTAAAACAAAAATTTGAGAAAGGAATGAGGGACTTTTGCTGGTTGCATAGAAGGCCATGTCCATATTCCATGCCTTGGAAAGACGTGACAAGGCCATAAGCTTTTGCCTCTGGCTGACCTAAGGCTCTGCAGACGAGAAGTTAAAACAAAAGCAGAGGTGCTGGTGAGATGGCTCAGTGGTCTAAAGCACCTATTTAGAACAAGCTTAGCAAAGCACAGGGACCGTGGTTCAATCCCCAGCACCACATGCCAGCCAGCCCCGCCCCCTGGTGGGCTGAGCTGGCCACACACAGTCACAAATAAATAAATAAAAATAAAAAAATTAAAAAAAAAACAAAAACAAAAGCAGAGATTTAGATTCTCGCAGAACACACAGAGCTTCTAGCAAGGGGTGTAAGATTTATTGGTTCAAAGAATTTAAGAAAATGTTTGTCCGATCATTAGGTAGCCACTGTGTTCACTAAATAAGAGACTTTAACAGACACACATGGCAAAGAATACAGACTTTACAGAACTAGGCCAACAAAGTCACTAAGCAAATGAACAGCAAACTACACCAAACAGAAACAACATAAAACCCTGGCTGGGAAAGGGACACTGAGTTCTAGGGTTCCCATGCAAGATCATTTGAAACACATAGTTTTCAACTAAAATTAAGGGAATTTGTAAAGAAACAGGAAAACATAGCTTATACACAGAGAAACAAAGCCAATAAAAACTATCCCTTAAAACCAGATATTAGACTGACAGGATAAATAACTTTTAAATCAGTTGTTTAAACTATGTTCAAGAAACTAACAGATGGGTTGTCTAAAGAACAAAGTAGGGGAATGTTGTCTAACCGAACAGAAAATATCAACCAAAAGATATTCTAAGAGTAGAAATTCTGGAGTTGAAATTTGCAATAACTGAAGCAAAAAGCTCTTCCAACAATTGATGGAGTGACTATCCAGAAGACTAAGAAGGAAACAACTATGTGAACACTATGGTAGACCCTTGAGACCCAGTAGACATCTGTAGAGTATTCTCCCCAACAATACTTACTGTTCAGTTTAAGAATAATTAGAGGGGGCCTGCCCCTTAGCTCAGTTCTTTTAGTGGCTGCTTCAACAAAGCAGTCAGGCTCAGGTTGCTGTGGTTTGATCCCCACAACTCAAGCCAGCCAAACCTGCCCTGAAGGCATTCAGAGAAAAAAAAATAATTAGAATATTTTTCAGGATAGGTGGTATGTTAGCTCACAAAGCAAGTCTCCTAAATATAAAGGAAGTTAAATCATGAATGTATGGTTTTCTGATCACATGGAATGAATTTAGAATCAATAATGAAAGAACATTGGGAAATTCACAAGCATGTGGAAATTAAACAACACACTACTAAATACTCAATGAATCAAAGGAAAACAATCACAAGAAAAACTAGAAGATATTTCAGATAAATGAACATACAAGATTTATAGGACACTGCAAAAGCAATGCTATAAATCTAGAGATTTATAGCTATAAATACCTACATATTTTTATTTCTTTCTTTATTTTTAATACCTATATTTTTAAAAAGGGATTATTTCAAATCAGTAACCTAAACTTTCTCTACAAAGAAATTAGGAAGGGAGGGCTGATGAGATAACTCAGTGGATTAAAGTGTCTGCTTAGGCAGGCTTAGGCAAGTGCAGGGACAGCGGTTCCATTCCTGGCACCACATGCTGTGCCAGCCCTGCCCCCAGGGTGGGCTGAGCCAGCCACAGAGTCCCAGAGTAGTGGTGTATGCCTGTAATCTCTGTGCTGGGGAGGCTGAAAACAGAAGGATCACTATGAGTCCAAGCTGCATAGTTAGACCCTGCAACAACCAAATACATTTTAAAAATATAGGAAGGGAGAGATGTAAAGGAAAGGAAGGAAAGAGGATTAGCATGTGATGTGTATAAGGGTGTTGGGGGAATTGAACACAGGACCTTGAGCTTGCCAGGCAAATGCTCTACCACTAAGCCACAGCCTAGCTTGGTAATATGTATAGGTATCAACTCACCGTAATGAAGGTGAGTTCACTATGTATCACAAACACATGTGAACAAAACAATTTTAAAAAGAAAATAGAAATTAGGGAAAGAAGAGCAAAATAAATTTAAACCCAGCAGGATGAATCACACAATAAAAATGAGAGGGAATTAACAAAGATACCACATGAATATAATAATGAAAAGTACAATAGGTGTTGCCAAGGATTAGGAAAAGTTGGAAGCCTAATACATCACTGAGGGTGATGTAAAGAGGTCAGCCTCTTGGGAAACAGTTTTTGAGTTTCTCAAAGGTTAGACAGAGAGTTACCACATGCCCCAGTGATTCCCATCTTGGCTAGACATGCAAGATGAACAAAAACATATTTGTACATATGGAATGTTTATATATGCTCATGCAAGTGCTATTTGTAATAGCCAAAGGCAGAAACCACCTAAATAACCATCAACCAATGAATGGGTAAACAAAATCTATATCTATACTATGGAGTATTATTAGGCCATTAAAAGATATTTATATATGCTACAAATGGATTAATCTTGAAACAAATATGCTAAGTGAAAGAAGACACAAAAGACTATCAGTGATAACATTATTTTGTGTAGAAGCAAGAACAAAATCACTGATGATTTTTAATTGTTAGGTGTATCTAAATTTCAGGAATGTTACCATGTTTGAAATGTGCTTCTTGGAATCAATGAGTTCTACACAATTCCCCTTTTATATATTTTTTAAAAGCACATGCACTGGGTATGTAGCCTTGTGTGTAGGGAATATTTACTGCACGGACTCATAATCCTGACCGTCTTTGTTGAACCCTTTGGATAGGTTCTGTATAAGCTAATGGTTCTCTGTGTCCACGTTTCAGGCTGCCTCCTCGGTGTGCTTAACCTAGAAAGCAGGACAATTAACAGCCAGCCACAGCCCTCTGCAATTGAGGGACAGGCATTTGGAGATGCACCACAATCTCCTTGTCTTTCACTGGGCTAGTTGTCAAGTGCGTGCCACATAGACTCCCAAGGGGATCGTTCAGGGTAATTCACTCATTAACATGGCTTGCTTTCTCCATGAGATTCTTGGATCCCACATAAGCCACTTGCACCTGAATCTGTCTTACATGTCTCTTTTGTAAGAACCCAGACTTAGATGCTGCATACTGTATGTACATCTGTAAAGATGGAGGCATATGTGCTCAATGCCCTTGAGTGTATAGGTGTTAAGTCTGAGCCCAGGCCTGCTTGTGCTTTTTCTATTTGACAACTTGGAGGGGTGCACACATGCACTTTTTTTTTTTTTTTTTTAGTATTGGGGATTAAATTTGGGACCTTGAGCATGCCAGGCAGGTGCTTACACCGCTGAGCTGTCTCCCTGACCCACATGTACTGTTATTTGTGCATGCTCACACTCCAGTGCAGACATGTTCAATGCATGCTTTGCAGGGCATAGGACTCATGCGTAAGTATACATCTGTCATACAGAGCATAGGTCTGCTCAAGCCATGTTTGTGCTTGTGCATGTGTAGCAAGACCAAGAGAACTGAGAAAGGCCAGCAGTGCTTTCTGATGATTAAGAGCCTCTTGTTGGGTGGCGCCTGGGAGATGGGCAGGTGTACGCTGTAATGATGGCCTGTCTCCTGCCCGTTTCCCTCTGCTGATGCCTGTCTGGAGACAACCTCATCAGTCTGCTCTCAGATATGTGTTCTCTCTGATGGGAGGCAGCTGGAGCGGTGGTCAGGGGCTCACCCGCAGAGGCACCTGTCGGCGGTACTGCTAGCTGTCCTGGTGACAGCTGCCAGCCATTCTCGGGATCTGCGCCATTGCTCCTTGACTGCTCTTCACAAGAGGAGGACCCTAGTTCCTGTCTGTATTCTGGCATCACAGACCTCTCCCACCCCACAGATTTGTTTCACCACCTTTACTGCGGCTGTTGCCGCCCACACATGTCTACTCCAGATCTTTCTGAAGGCAGCACATGATACTCTGCCACCCTGCTTCTTGGTCTCTGCTGCAAGATTTTGATTTCCTCTTCCACTTACTCAGAGAATTCACCCTTGCCTGGCCTGCACCTGCTCCCTCCTTCCCTCCCTTCTCAGACAGCTGGTTCTGCTTCCTCTCCCACCGCTGCAACTCTTCTGTTATACATACTGGTTGTCAGCAAGGAGAATTCTGGTGGAAGCATGCTGCTGCCTCCTAATCCCAATGTCTGAGGCTCCAGGAGGGAGTCGGGTCAGTACCTGGCTCAGCCCAAGTGATGAAGTCAGAGTTGGGCAGTCTGAATCCCAAGATTCTGTGGTTGTTAAAATAAGACCTCATCTGGTGATGAGAAGCCAGGCCTGCAAAACCCCAAATCCCTTTTACCTCCTGAGATCAGAGCATTTGAAAATGCAGCTTTGTGCCAAGCTCTCAAAAAGGGGCACAGAGGTCAGACAGGGATCCAGTCCAGCAAGAGCCGGAGCTCAGATCTCATCCTTCTGACTGAGCCCATCAGTCCTGTAAAGACTACAGCCCCTTGGACCTAGGTTCGTATCCCAGCTCTTCTATTTCTGGAAGGT
The DNA here is from genome assembly GCF_000260255.1 of Octodon degus. Classification (NCBI taxonomy): domain Eukaryota; kingdom Metazoa; phylum Chordata; class Mammalia; order Rodentia; family Octodontidae; genus Octodon; species Octodon degus. The sequence goes on from NW_004524613.1 coordinate 8,206,274, forward strand.
GTGACCTTGGGCAAGTCGCTTCACCTCTATGAGCCTCAGTTGCTCTCCTCATAACCCAAGAACAGTAGCAGTCAATTTAAGGAGGTAACATTGGAGAGGTCCTGACTTGAACAGAGCAAATGCTGGTCTCCATCTTGGGGAACAAAAGTCTCAGCTCTCCCTGCAAGAGCTGCCAGAGACAAGCGCAGAGAAATAGTACCAGCTCCAGTTCCCTGTTGTTGGGGGCCAAAGGTGTCGTTAGACCCCTGGTGCCTTCACTTTCTATCTATGTGGGCCTGAGCGAGTCATTGCACCACCTCACACCTCAGCTTCTTGCCCTGTAAACTGGGAATACTAATAGAGCCCAGCTCAGGGGGTTGTTTCTAAGAATGGATTGCTATTTATTGCCATAGGGAGTGAATTACTTCTTAATTGCTGTGAATATTAAACTTAATGCTGTGAGAGTTGATAGCTGTAAAGCGCAGACCACCGTGCTTGGCACAGAATGAGCATTCCCTACTTATCACCTATGATTGTTGTCACATTGAGCCAATATCAGAGCATCTGTTGTGTGCCAAACTTCATGCCAGGCACCTGAACCTTGGGAGAGGATAGCAGAAACCATTTTCTGAGCACCCAGAGCCCAGTGTTAGGTGGGCTTCAGGGAAGGACAGACGCACCCAAATAACTCATGGAAAATGCAAAATGTCACAAGCCAGAGTCAAACAGAGGTGAGGTACAGGAGCAGGCTTTTGAGGGTGGTTTGATGCCTAGTGATGCAAGAGCAGTTGGATTAGTTTTCATTGAGCATTTACTACGTAACAGGTACTGGGTTTTAGTTGTATTATCTCATTTAAAGTTCATCACAGCAGTAGGTAATAGAGATTATTTCTGCTTTTTATGAATGAAGACACAGCCTTAGCAAAATTAAGACACCTGCCCAAGATCTCCCAAGCCTGTGCTTGGATTATTTTACGTGAGCTCCGAAGCTGCATGCTCTCTATCCTCCTGGGAGGGTGATGTTCACCTTCATAGTTAGGAGGAAGGCAGCAGAGGTGTCTGTTGTGCACAGCGGTGGAGGGGTGCCAGGCGCTAGGTAAGGCATTTTGCCTGTGTGATCATAGGCAATTCTTCTAAGTCATGTGAAGCAGACAAATTATTATCTACATTTTGAAGGAGAGGAAACAGATTCAAAACATTTGTGCATTAAAATTTTTTTTATTTACTTACGTATTTTGTACAGGGTCTCACTACATAGCTCAGACTCATAGTGATCCTCCTGTCTCAGCCTCCCCAGTGCTGGGATTATAGGCGTGCACCACCACACCTGGTCTTGTGGCCAGCATGGAGCAGGGGCCGCAGGGATCGAACCCTGGTCCTTGTGCTTGCCAGGCAGGCACTTAGACTGCAAAGCTATCTCCCTGGCCCACATCTGTGCATTTTGCACAACGTTGAATGACTAGAAAGTTGTAGTACTGGGATCTGCTACAGATATATCCAGTTCTCAAATCTGTCATGTTATTTTTGATGCTGTGGTTGTGTCCCAGAAACAAATTATTCAATGTGACAAAAAATTTGGGTCCTTGAAGGAAACAAAACGTAGAGCAGTTGGGACTGGATGTTTGAGTACATAATGGGGAGCAAGCAAAGATTGTAGAGTAGGGGCATGGCAGGGCCAGAATTGCATCGTTTAAGGATTGACTTTATTGTGGCACCTAAGATAGATTAGATGGGAATGAGAGAGGCAGCTGGAGTCTCATCAGGAGACAGCACCAGGTGACGCTGACTTTAGGTGACAAGTGATATGGACGGAGTGGCCTTCTGTTGGGGTAGGAAAACAGCTCAGCTATGAGAAATAGCCAGGGCCAGGGCCATTAGCCTTATCAAAAAGCTGATTGCTCTTAGCAAAGTATTTAATACGATTTCCTGCTATTAGGGCCCAAGCCTGGACTAGCAAGATTATTAATTCTAAAGATAATCATTAAGCTGGGCGGACTGTATTTTAATATATGGCAACAGGCGAGCTATTGTCATTTTTTCCCTTCTATCTTGATTGCAGGTCACCCAATTAGAGCTGACTTCAAATGCCCCTTCCTGGAGGTAGTGAGATAAGGCTTAATGTCCTCAAACAAGAGCTATCGGCTGTGACGAGAGGCCCATAAATATTAATAAATCTATAATTAGTCCTGTGAAAAGGGGGATCAATCCACAAGAAGGTTCCGCCCATTAATATTAGAAACCACTTTCACTAGGAAAGCAAGGTTTTTCTTTTCCAAATGCCAGGCTCTTCTTTGTTCCAAGAGGAAGCAGCTCTACTGGATTTGCCAGGCTCAGACTTCTGTAGACCAAGTACCACAGGTCTGGTAAGAACACCTGGAAACCCTGGCCCCACAAGAGAAAGGTTTAGCACAGGTGGTGACAAGAGGAGCCTGTGGGAGGTGGGGGGAGTGATCTGTTCTCTAATTACTTTAATATTTAATAGAAATTATTTTAAGTTACTGCATCTCAGAATATCAACCAAGAAAAGACTTATTACTCATATAAAATTTAAGAGGGCTAGTGACCTAGTTGTGCAGGATAACAGAGCTAGAACGTACCCAGGACTATAAAAATCTATGATTTTTGTATTAAAATTTTTATTGAGATACAATATTGTTATTCTGTAGATCTAGAATGCCCCCTAAAGTCCCACATGTTATAAAGGCCCATGGCATTAGTGGGAGGTGGTGGGACCTTAAAAAGATGGGGCTTTGTAAGATCTTTGAGTCACCTAGCTGTGCCCCCCCAAGAGACTTATGGGGGACCTTTCTCTTGTCGTTCTCTCACGTCCTGGCCAGGCAGTGAGCAGCTTCTTTCTGCCACACACCTCTGCCATGAGGTGCTGCTGCACCACCAGAGGACTGAAAGTTACTGGTCTGCCTGGTCTTGGACTGGAAGCCCCAAAACTGTGACCCAAAAGAAATCCTTTTTCTTCTTTATCAATTGATTATCTCTGTTAGTATTTATCAGAGTGATGTGAGACTAACCAGGACAAGCTGCACCTAATACAGTACCCAGTTCTACATGTGCAGCTCATGATTTCTGATGGGTGCACATTCCTGCAGTCATTACGCGGGTAAAGACAGTGTGTGCTTCCACCACCACAGAAGGCCCCGTGACCTTGCTGGTCCACATCCTCCCAGGGAGCCACTCTTCTGGCCTCTACCATCACAGACTCAGCGTGCTCATTCTTGAGCCTCACATGAACGGAGTCCCATTGCGTGAACTTCTCCTTTGCTTCTTTCACTCATTATTTTGTCTCCAACTCATAGGTGGGTTGTCTGTTTTGGAACAATCATTATTTTCTTTCTTATCACAAAGGTAACACTTGTCATTGTAGAAATGACATAAAGCTCAAATGAGAAGAAAACAGTAGATATCAAAACAACAATGAATATAGTACTGAGCCATCTCCTTGGCCCTCATTGTTGTTTATAATAACAATAGAGATACACTTAGAAGTTCTAGGTGCAAAGGTGATGCCCATCTTTTTTTTTTTTTTTTTTTTTTTTTTTTTTTTGGTAGAACTGGGGATTGAACTCAGACCCTTGCACTTGCATCTCTGTTTTTATTATAAAAATATGGTATATCTCATGTGGAAAATCTTGAATTTGATTGCAATAGAAACAAACTCAATTTCACTTGACTTAAGCAAGACTCAGTGCTTTGGCTCAAGTGACCAAAACAAGCAGGGTCTTAAGCAGTGTCTCTCTCTGCTCACCTTCCCAGCCTTGGCTTCCTTTGGACTCAAGCCTCCATTTCGAAACCCTAGCTAAGAATACCTCACTCCAGGTATTGCAACTCTAGACTGGCATTTCTGGTGCTACATGTCTATCTTTGGACCAATCACTATGGCTAGGCCAGGGCATCATGATTATAGCCCCTCTGCATGGAGGATGTTGGGAGGGAGGACTTACCAAAGGCACAAGATAAAGGAAGGATGAAAAGGAGCGCTGAGGAGATTGATCTTTGGTGACCATGTTCTGCACATGCAGATAGTCAGCAAGAAGAGGAAGAGATGCTGCCTCTCTGTCCACGACACAGGAGTTCCTCAAGAATGAGGGCTGGCTCAAATAAACAAGTATAAATAAGTACATGAAAAAAATTTCAACATCACTGGCCATTTGAAAAGTAAACTTAAAACAACACTGAGACTCTACCTTACTCCAGAAGAATGGCCATCATCAAGAAATCAAATAATAGGACCGGGGAGATAGATAGCTCATAGAATAAGCACTGGCCTGGCAAGTGCAAGGGCCTGAGTTCAATCCCCGATTCAGAAAAAAAAGAAAAGAAATCAAATAACAACAAACACTGGCCAGCCTATGGGGAAAAGGAATCCTTCTGCATTGTTGGTGGGAGTGTAAGCTGGTGCAACCACCATGGAAATCAGTATAGAGATGCCCTAAAAAACCTAACTACAGGGGCTGGGGAGATGGCTCAATGGAATAAGCACTTGCCTGGTAAACACAAGGGCCTGAGTTCAATCCCCGGTTCCGCAAAAAAATAAATAAAAATAAAAATTTATCCAAAAAACCTAACTACAAGTTCCATTTGATGAAGCTATACCCTTTCTAGTTATCCTCTCAAAACAGTTAAAGGCATCATATCACAGTACCCAGGCTATAGCAGCAGAATTCATAACAGCTAAATCTTGAAAGCAGCCTGTGTTATATACGAACAGAAGAATGCATAAAGAAAATGTGGTATTTAAACACACTGGAGGATAAAATCAAGTCGTTCTAAAGCTGGGAATGTAGCTCAGTGGCACAGCTCCTGCCTGGCAAATGTGAGGTCTTGAGTTTGATTCCTGTACAACAATAAATAAATAAATAAATAAATACATACATAAATACATAAATAAAGGCATTGTAGGAAAATGGATGTATCTTTGAGACCATTATATTAAATGATATAAATTAGAGACAGAAGTTTATTTTTTTTTAAATTTATTTACGTGTGTGTGTGTGTATGTGGCCAGCTCAGCCCACCAGGGGGCGGGGCTGGCTGGCATGTAGTGCTGGGGGATTGAACCGTGGTCCCCGTGCTTTGCTAAGCTTGTTCTAAGTAGGTGCTTTAGACCACTGAGCCATCTCACCAGCCCCAGAGACAGAAGTTTAAAATCACATGTTTTCTCCTACATAAGTACCCCAATGAATAAAGTGCAAAATAAAAGACAGATAATAGGAAAAGAGAGAAAAAATTACTATAACCAAACAAGATTAAGTACTATTTTAAATACTATTTCATATATTTAAAAGTGTACCTTCACTTAATATAATTGTCTTACATTTTTTTTATGTTTTGTCCTGTTAGTCTGGCTGTGAATTTGTGTGTATGGTAACTAACTTGATAAGGACTTAACATAAATAAATTAATTTGATATTGACACTGTCTTAGTTACTTTTTACTCGTTGCTGGGACAAATACCCCACACTCAAAATGAAAGAAGGAAAGGTTTATTTAGCTCACAGTTACTGGAGGGATCAGTGCATATTCCGCTGGCTCTAAGACAAACGACGAGCAGAGGAGGAGCAGCAGCTGCAGCGGCGTCCAGCAAGCCTCTCTCTTCCTTCTGCGCTGAGTACGAAGACCGGCGCTCCACAGTGAAGATCCGGAGCTCCTCCACAGTGACTCTGCCGCGAGGGTCAAGCTCCTCCAAAGACTGAGATGAGACTTCTCCCCGGAAGCCGGGCGGGGCAGCAGGAAACCAGGCAGGGCGGCTTCCTGCCTTTCTCAATTCCTGGGCTCTGCCCACCTGAAGGGCGAGACCCCCATGCTGAGAACTGCCGGAGCTGATTCAGTCAAGTTGACACAAGGTATCAACGAACACAGACACACACACACACACACACACACACACACACACACACAAATTTTTTCAAGGGCTGGCCTGATAGCTCAGTGAACTAAAGCACCTGCTGAGGAAGAGCACAGTGGTGGGGGTTCGGATCCCCGGCTTGCTGTGCTGTCCCCCCATCCCTTTCAGGGCGCGCTGAGACAGAGATTGGGACTGGGCATGGTGGTATGTGCCTGTAATCCCAGCACTTGGGAGGCTAAAACCAGAGAATCACTACTAGTCTGATCTACGTAGTGAGACCCTGTAGACTGGTAGACCCTGTCCTAAATATAGAAAAAAAAATTTTTTTAAAGGGGGAGGTGTGGAAGGAAAGGAGAAAAAATAATTGGGATGTGTTATACACAAGTACCAATTCCCCATAACGAATGTAATCATTATGTAGTGCAATAACATTTTCTGAAAATGTTTAAAAGAATGGGGGCTGGGGGCATTTCATCTCTTTCCTGCTTACATGTATGCCTTTCTTCTCCGCCTTTCTTCCTCTGTCTCATATCTTTCAAGATAAAAAAAATGTGTCAGGGCTTGGAAAATGAGGCTTCAAGTGGAGAAGACAAACTTTAACAATCTAGTCAAAACTAGGCTGTTGAGTTCCTACGTATGCTAAGCCGGCCTTGTGGCTGGGTCCATGGTACCCAGCCCAGAGCCTGGCATGGAGATGGTACCATCACATGCTGTTTGAATAAACTGATGCACGTGATAACAGCGTTTATTGAGCACTAGCTGTGTGCCAGTCCTCCGTAATTCTGGGCACCTTGCTTTATCCTTTATCTTTACAGCTGTCTCGAAAATACAGCTGTATACTTTTGATTTCTATTATAACAGATATGCTCCTTGATTTATGTACCTATTCACTATTCAGTGCCTAGGGTAGGAGAGATACCAGTTCTCTTTCACAGAGTTTATAATCTAGTGCACAGGGAGAATCGAGGCCCCCACTTAAATTGAGCATGGTGTGGCGTGCAGGTTATCTGGCCAGAAGGAGGCCAGACGAGTGATGGGGGTACCCGGAGCTCCAAGGTGGGCCTCAGGAGAGGAAGGAGTCTTGGCAGCAGCCTTCTCAAGCCCGGACTGGTTTCAGCCAGTCCAGAGAAAGCGGTGCTGCTCCAGCCTGGCCCTCCCCTCTCTTCTCCCCTCCCCTCTGTTGCCACCCGCGCTCAATGATTGACGCGGTAATTGGCACGCGTAGGCACCGGGCTAATTGAGGTCGGGCTGCAGATTGCAGCGGCGCCTGGCGGAGGCGGTGGGCGCCGGAGTGGGTCCTCCCTCTCCTTCCTGCGCCTGCTGTGCGGGCCGGCTAGGGCCCCGGGTCCTCGAGGGGTCGGCAGGGAGGGAGACAAGCCCATCAGTCCTTTTTCCACCTGGGGTGCTTTCCGGGTTGAGGGGACATCCTGGGGAGGACCTTTGGGCCTTCAGGTTTCACCAGGATGAAAGACTCCAGGCCGGAGGGAGGAGCCACAGAAGGGTGGGGCCCACAGCCCTCTAGTCTTTGCTGTACCCCTCCTGGCTCCTACATTCTTAGAGGAAAGGGAAGGGATACAATTAACCATCTATCCTTATCACTTACAGCGGCTGGGGGGACCCTGGCAAGGAATTTCTCTTTGAGCCTTATTCATTTGACACTTGTTCGTGGAGCATTGTGTTTACGGCATAAGACAGACATAGTCCTGTGCTAGAGAAGATGACAGCCCCTGGGAAGATACACCAGCCAGTATACACTGTCACAAACCAGGCAATGCCGTTTTGTGTTGTCTTCTTCCAAGAGGACACTGTCTGGGATGGTTTCTTCTAGAGAGGAATGTTGGAGCTGAGGCCAGAGGTGAGCTCCCACCCTTCCACTCGGGAGCTCACGAATGCCGGAGCATGATGGCTGGGGGACCTGAGAGGTTGGGCAGAGGGGTCTGATGAACAGGCCTGGCCCAGCTCGTACCATTCTGCAGCTCACTTGACTGTACGTGTATGCCTGAGATGGAGCCATGTGGGTGCATGCAGTTCTAGTACATTCATCTTGCCTGGGCTTTTTCCACCATGCTGAGCTGCTGCTAGGCAGAAAGCATTTCGAGAATGGTTTCGGAACCCACCACTGGAGAGGGGAGTTTCCAGTCTGCTTCCCTGGGCAGCAGGGCCTGGTGAATCTGGGGGCGGGAAAGCTGATGGGACTAGAAGCTGGTTGCAAGCAGCAGGCTTGGGGAGGATAGGGCAGAAAGTATACAGGGACAGGTTTATGTGACTGTGCAGATAATCCCCAACATTTAGCACTCTCCCCAACTGAGTCAGGGAGGGGCTGGAGCTGGGACAGTAGAGGTGGCCTCAGTCTATCTCTATTCAAAATCATTGTAAAGCCCTAGAAAGGTCTTCTCCCTTTTCCATCTACAAAAGGGGTACATATGAGAAAATAAGACATGGTTAGTCATTTTTTTTACTGGTTTCTGTTTGTTTTCATAGACTCTATATTTGTATCCATTAGTCATCAGACCAAACTAATAGACGTTTCCATCTGCTCTGCATACAAGCACCTAGCCACTGCTTCCTTTGCCCTCAATCAAAGCAGGGTCCAGTACTGTATCAGTGATCAGAGCGAACCTGAGCCCCAGCCCGCCGAGGTCATTCACATGCCCAATCCCCAGCTCTTTGCTCCACCCTGCTTTTTCTGAGGACCACCTGGCGCTTCCCTGAGTGGCTCTGTGTAGCACAGCATACCCTTTTTTTTTTTTGAACTATAAATAATAAACTCTTTCAATGGCATTAGCTTCTGCGTGTTGTCACTGTTGCCTTCATAAATTAAGGCCCTAGCACAAATCAATTCCTGAGTCAGGAGATTGTGGGATGCACCCGAGAGAGGAGGGGCCAGCGATGTTGAGGATTTGGCTGTGATCTCAATAGCTGCTTCCTAGGACATGTGGAGTGGCCACATCTGAGAAGAGGAGTGGCGTTCCTTAAATTTCAAAAGAGCCTGGTTTTCAGGGCTTTTCTACCCCAAATGTTGGCCATAAAGCCATCCACTCTGGTCTGTGTTTTCAGTGGGGCTTTTCTTGTTTGGTATGTTGATTAAACAGGCCAGATGGACCAGTAGTTGCTGCTAGCCCTCACACCTATCTTGCCTCTCTCTACTCCCTTGTTACTGCTGGGACTGGAAACCTGCAAACTACACATTTGAGGTGACCTTGTCTGCTGGGGCCAGTGGGTCCTGCTGGAGGGAGGCTCTGGCAGTGGCCTGAACCCAGCAGTGGTGGCAGATAGCTTTGGTGGGTGCCTGCAGACTGGTTCTGGTAGTGACCATGAGAGTGGCCCTGTAGCAGGAGGGGTACATGCAGCAGCCTAGCAGTGAGTGCTGGCCTGCGGGCCTGACCTGCAGTGCTAGTGGCTTCCTGGTAACCAGGTGTCACCCTCTTCTCCCTTTATCTCCCTATCCCCACCTCCCAGCGCCTTTGTGATAAATTTCATGCATAGATCCCATTCTACTCAAAATGTCTAATGTGCTTTCTGTTTCTCTGACTGGACAACGATAGATACACTCCTTGGACAATCAGATGAATCAGTCTGAAAAAGATGTAAGGTCCCCCTGGACAGGAGTGACATCTGGTCACATTTGTAGGGATATACACCTTGGATCGAGGGAGCAAACACCTCTATCTCCTCTGTGCTGATTAGAGGCAACAAGATGGACAGAACTGGGCTGGAGAAGGTTCTCAGGTCTCAGTAAGCCTGAGTGAGCAAGGAGACAGCGCAATAGCTGGTAAGAAGGTGAGATTCTAAATCATCTTTGCTGCTCTGAATTATGGTACCAGCCTTGTCCTTGATTTCCCAACCTCTACCCTTGTCTCCTCCTGTTCTTTTTCTACATTATGCTACAGGAGCTTTCAGAAACCAGTGCAAACAAGCATCTCCCTTTTCTTCCCACATTAAAACCCCTGCATGACTCTCTGGTGCTGAGCATCTTTAACATGGCATTCAAAGGCTTTCTCAATAGGACCCTCACAGTATTTGCCAGCTTCTGCATGAGCTCTCCTTGCAGTCTGTCATCCAGCTGTCCCAAGTTCCCATGGTTCTAAGAACTCACCTAATACTTAGAAAATACCTGCTATGTGCTGGATGAACTGGGGAATTGATGGTAGAGAGTTCAGACAGTCTTCTCTTTAGTCTCCTATGCTGTTTCCTTTGCTTGGAATGCTTCTTCTCTCTAGTTTATCACCACTTTCTCTCCCTTTGCCTCATTATGTGCTACCTACAGTGCGCAGCTAGGGTGGGCCACCTTGGAAATTCTTCTTTGACCTTCTTTCACCTACAGGCTGTTTAGATTTTTGGGAGGGCTTCCACAATCTACTGAGCTTTCTCTGGTCCAAGGTATGGGTCTCTAACTTTCTTTTTCTTTTTCTTTCTACAGGGTGTTCATGGTCTCACTACTAGATCAGACTCAATAGTGATTTGCCTGATTACAGCAACCCAAGAGCTGGGATTACAGGTGCACGCCACCACGCCCAGTCTCAATTGCTGTCTCAGCAGGCCCCGGGGTTGGAGCTGGCATGGCAAGCCTGAGGATCTAACCCCGGCTCCTGTGCCTGCATGCAGGCACTTTAATCAAGTGAGCTATTTGGCTGGCCCTGGATCTCTAACTTGTGCCTTAGTTTTACTAAGAGCTCCTGCAGGGTGAGACGATGTCCTATGTGGGCCTCCAGTTTCAAACATGTGAATTTGTTGAATGAGTGAATGAATGAGTAAATGAATGAATGGATGGATAGATGCACGAATGCTCGTGGACTAGAAAACCAGAAAAACTTTTTGGAGAGAAAGATCATATAGATCTTGAGGGGGGCCCCTGAGATCACCCTCATCAGAGAGGATAAGATTCAAGGTAAAGCCTTCCTTGGTTCCATGATCTTTAACCTTGGCCTTCAGGTACCTCCTGACCTCATGCCTCTGACCTGTCCAGTCCTAGTTGTGCCTTCTCACCATATACAGCCTCTGTAGGCAAACTGGATTTCAGATTTAGGCTCAACCAGATCCTGGCTGTGTGAACTTGGAGGATGAGTCCACTTCTCTGTGACTGTTTCCTTGTCATTTAAATGGTTTTGGTGATCTCGGCTTCCTAGGGGTTTTATGAAGATCCAAAGAGCCAACCTGCAATCAAACATGAAGCTCAGGGCTGGGGCCATACTTGCCACTGAGAAAGTGGGTGCTCATAACTGCTCGTGAGAACACAGCTTGGGGCCTGGGGAACTTTCAGCAGGGGTAAGTTTTGGGGTTAGATTTGCTCCTTTGAGTTCTGGGATGTTTCTGGGAGGATGACCTGGACAGGGCTGGTAATTTACATAGATGTCAAAACAGCTCTTTTGTGGTTTTAGCGAATGGCTATGGTAAAAATTTTAGAGTGAAATATAATAGACAGCCTAATCTTCAGAGTAAATTATAAAACACAAAACAGAAACAAATTAAGCAGTACCATCTTATTTAACTGAACCGTTTTTCCTAGAGAAAATGCTGGGCAGGTCAGAAACTCCTTCTTCTGGGTCCTCAGATCTATGAGGTCAGGTGATTGGATGAATCACAAATTTATGTATGGCTTCCAGGGACATGGGTTTTCACATTCAGTCTCTTGTTTAAAAACTAGCTTAAAACTATTACAAATTACTAGTACATACATACCATTGGCTGTTATGGTTTGTGTCTAGTTGTCCCCCCAAAGCCTCATGCAGTTATTGGGGTGGCTTCTAGAGTTTTTGATTAATTGCTGAGATTATGATGCAATGTTGAGATTGTGTGTGTGAATGCTATGCCATCCTGGGGTGGGTAGCCTGCATTACAATGTAAGGAGGGGACAGAGGCTTTCAAGCTGCCTGCAGCTGCCGCCCCTCCCTCTGCTCTTTGCTGTTTTCCACGGACATGAACTACTGCCCTCTGCCATGTGCCACTCTGCCTTGGAGCCAGCAGAGTATGGACTGTAACCTCCACAAACTGTGAGCTAAATAAACCTTTCCTTTCTTCATTTTGGGTTTTGGTTATTTTATCCTAGTAATGAGAGAAGAGTAATTGAGACACTGGCCAATTACTACTGAAGACAAAAATGATAAAGTCTTTCTCCTTCCCCATAAGTATCCAACTCCCATCTTACAATCTTGCCTGAGAATTCCTATCCCTTTGCAAATACAGATATACACAAAAAATTCCTTCTTCTCCAACATGGCCAATCTTTTATACCACACTCTCTTTTCTCTTAACAATATCTGAGAGATCTTTTTGTATTACTTCTTTAAACAGCCATCTGATAATTCAGAGTATGAGGGACTTACCAGCGCAGCATCTCTTGATTGATGAATATTCAGTCTTTTCTCTGTAGGAGAAATTCCTAGACATGAGGATGGTGGTTAAAGGCTACAGACATTCTTAATGTCAATAAATGCTTTTAAATGACCCCCTTTAGGGAACATGGTTAATGCTCCATCTAGATCTGCTTGGATCTGGTTTCCTACCTCAACCCCTGTCTGACTTCTGTGTGGCTCACTCCCAAGAGTCCACATCTGTGATCTTCAGAGGCCCATCCTTTATGTCCTGGAGTTGTCCTGTCCATCCCCAAATCAGAAATGCCTGGATGTGAGGCCCACCTGTGGGGACTTGACTGTTCAGCAGTGTAGAAGCGCAGCTCCCTTGCCTTGACACTGGATAAACTCCAGGGTGTAAATTATGCTCTGGAGCTGTTCATGGGCTCTGGCTGAGGCCAGGCCCTGAGACAACAGCCTCCTGCAGTCACACCTTGCACAAGGCCCTTCTGAGGGTAGGCTATGAGGTGAAATTACTTCTAAAATTAAGTTATAAAGAGCCCATGGCTTCTGTCTCAGGGATTTAGTGTTGTTCTAGAAGTTCTGTGTGCCAGAGAACTGGTGTCATCTGCTAGTAGCTAGTGAGGATCTGAGGTCTTTCCACATCTGTGAAGGTGAGTTTAGAAGTGGATCCTCCCTGAATGAAGGCTTGAGATGACTGCCATCCTGGCTAACCTCTTGATTGTCTCGCTAAGCCAGAATCACTCAGTTGGACCACTCCTGGATCAGTCCCTTCCTGAGCTGAACTGATGAAGTCAATTCATCAATTAGGCTGGTGTCAGCTCCTAAGTCTGGGCTGATTTGTTTTGCAGCAGTGACTAGCCACCATATACAACATTCTTGGTTTCCTCCCTTACTGTACTGTCCCCCAGACTTCCCATCTTCCCTGGGATTAGTCTGTAAATAAATCACTTGCCCTTGTCTGCTTCTGGGAGCCCAACCCAACACACCCAACATACCTGTGGTGTCTCTGCTGGTGACACTGCTGTCACTTGGAGGTATGAGGCACTGTCCTCCAGTTCCACCCTCAAAATGTGTGTTAAATGTTTAAACTCAAATATAACCTCAAATTGTTCAAGCCCAGACAACTCTGATTCCAAAGACAGTTGTACAGTAAGAGCTGCGTATTGGAATCTCAGGTTTCACCCACTAATCCTTGCTCAGAATGCCACCTGGCCTGGCCTTCACTTCACCTGCTCATGTCTTTGTCCTTCTTTCTCCACACTAGGCCTCACTTCCCTCCCCCCAGCTCTCTCAGTTCATGTTTAATTTTTTGTTTTTTTCTCCTGTATTTTAGGGAAGGATCTACAGGGTGTTCAGGGTCTCACTACCAGATCCGACTCGTAGTGATTCTTCTGTTTACAGCCTCCCAAGTGCTGGGATTACGGGCGTGTGCCACCACGCCCAGTCTCAACCGCCATCTCAGTGCATCCTGGGGCGGAGCAGGCATGGCAGGCCCAGGGATCAAACCCCCAGTCCTTGTGTCTGCTTGCAGGTGCATTAATCCACTGAGCTATTTGGCTAGCCCTTGCAGTTGGAACTGGCCTTGTGCTCACTTTTGTAGTCCCCAGGCTGCTCTCAAAGTTTTGCAGTGGTCTTCCTGTCTCAGTCTCCCAAATTCTGGGATTACAAACGTGTGCCACTGTGCCCTGTTCTCTTCATGTCTATTTTTGATGGTCATCCTGATGGCTCTTACCTGACTTGTAATTATTTCTGCTCAAGTGTGATCTCCTTGTTGCAGCAAGAGCTCTTTGCAGGACGAGGTCCACCTCCCAGGAGAGTGCTTGGTGCAGAGAAGTTGTAGAGATGCTCTGCATGAGTGAGTGAGTGAATGCTTGGCCTGGATAAGGACGTGGTGAGGCCCACAGGCACCATCATGCCCCCGGCCCCTGTCTGTCCACCTTCTCCCTAGCACCCACCGCTCAGCAGCACCTTAGCTCTGGCCTTATCGCCTGTGCTGAGTCCGACCCCTTCTTCTACCTGTGCCTCTCCTCACTACCCTTCTTCCATTCCAACCCTGCAGGGCTATTCATGACCTCTAAAACTCATAACAACTACTGTTTTCAGAGCAGCCTCCTTGTGTTAAGCATTTTATATCCGCACAATTCCTTTGCAGGATGTACATTGTCAGTCCCGTTTTGTAGGCAAGGAAACCAAGGTCCAGAGAGGCTAAAAATCATGCAGCTGGCAGGTGGTGAAGGTAGATGCTCTGAATGCTCTGCCCCAACTTTCAGCTTGCCCTGGGATCATCAGCAGGCAGAGCTTGGAGGGGCTTCCTGCAAGGGTGTTTTGTGGTCCACAGCAGCATGCTTAGCTGTGTGTGTTGGTGTTGTGGAATGGAGCCACAGGAGTGGAAAGCTCAGGCGCAGCCATCAATCAGTGAGGGCCAGGGCCCAGATTCTGTGTCCTCCCTGCTGAGCCTGTCCCCAGGGCTGAACTGCAGTGGCCTTAGCAGTGGCCTACCCATGAACAGAGCCTGCACTGGCTTCTTATATGGCCTTATCTCCCATCCTTTTCTCATCACTGTGCTGGGATCACCTACCAGATAAATGTCATACACCAACATTCTTGTTTTAGGGCCTGCATTGAGGAAGACGGGCACTGTGGCAGGCAGAGGGATGTGTGCACCTCAGGCTGCCTGGGAGTCCTCCGCTGCCAACCTGGCTGGATATTCTTAGCTCTCTGCCCTTCCCCGACCTCCCAAACCCACCTGGAATACATTCTCCATCCCTGATCATCCACTTTCACTTAAAAGACCCAGCTGAGATAGATTTTGTATAAGTTTGTCAGCACCCCTGCCCCATTTAGGGTTGCCCACTAGACAACCTCTCTCCTAGCTGCTACCTGAGGGCTTCTAGCCCTCACCCACTACTTCCCTAAGAGAGGCTGTGTCTTCCATAGCTGGGAAGACACAGGTCCACCCAGAACTCATACAGAGCAGGTGCCAACCCACCCTGGACTCCACTGTGACCCTATCTTCCAATCTCCTGCCTCTTTCATTCCTTTCCACCCTCTCAGCTCACTATGAACCCTTTCCCAGGGCAGGCCCTGTTTCTCTCTCTTGGCAAGACTGTTTGGCTGTCCCTATCCCTGAGAATGGCTCAACATCTCCCTTCCTTGTATGTAGCCTGCCTTTCTGTCTCTGTAGATTTCATCACTATTCATTATACTCATTCATTTTCTAGCTGCCTTCCCAACTGGTGTGAGTCCTTTGAGTTCCCAGGGTGTCCTTCTTTATTGTTCTGTCTACACTGTGTCCCCATGTAGTACCTGTTACGTAGTGCATGCAGATGCATGTTTGTTGAATGGATGAATGAATGAATTACACCTATCCCTGGATCTCTGAGTGAAGGACACAGGAACTGGTATAAATTACTCAGCTTTTTTTGGTTTATGACAGATACTCAACTCAAACTGACTTAAGCAAGAGGGAATTTATTGGTCTAATCACTAGGAAGCCCAAGTCAACTTCAGGCAATGGCTACACATAGAAATGAAATAGAGTCAGCTGCACACTCTGACTTATTCTCTTCCGCTCTCTGTATCTTCTCTTCGTATTAGCTCTGCTTCTCTTGGAGTTTTGAACTCATTCCCCTCTACTACAGGCAAGTACAATTACAAGACTAAATCACTTCCCTCTTGGAGCCTCAGTTCCCAGAAGTAGCAGCTGGTGTCATACCTTCATGGAAAAGGGGAAGACATTTTGCACAAAGAGAAGGGCTTTGATGTTTACTCTGAGTCACCCAATCTTGCTGTGACCTCCACCTGCCATCCCCAGAAGCTGAGATTTTTGGGGCCACTGACCAGTTCTAGGTCAACTGACCATATCATCTGATATACTCAGATCTAGGTTTGAAAATTATCCCCACCACTGGGTGGCTGTGACCCTCTAAAATCCTTTTTCATGTGAGCTTCTGCTCTTTTCATCTGTGAAATGGGACAATAATAATAACAGAAGCTACTAGGACTCTAGCAGGAAGTGAGTGAAGTTCTCAGTATGAGGTAGGCAGGAGGTGGCAGAGTAGAAACTCAGCTCATGCTTGGGGCCATCCTGGTTCTAAAGTTTCATACCCTAGAAGCCCATTGGTCCTAGGTAATCTGGATGGTTGTTAGGTGCCAACACCCAGCAACAGGGAAGAGGGGATGTCCTCTGGAAACCTCGCAGATGAGGCTAAAGCAAACAGATCTCCCAGAGAGACTGAGGAGCCTGAGCCAAGGCAGTCCTGGGGAGTGTCTTTGTGGGTCTCCAGGCCTTTTGCAGTCTAGAGAAATTTGCAGAGTAATGAGACCTGAGAGGCTGCTCCTCCTTTTCTCCCTCCAGCTTTCTCAACACCCTCCTCTCAGAAACCCCAACTATATGAACACATAGCTGGAGAAGACACTGACCCTCACCCAACCCCACTCTACTTTCTCCTTGTACAGATGCAACCCAAGGCCCAGAAAGGAGAGGCAACAGCTCCCAATTCATGATGGGTCATGTCCAGTGTGGCTGACTTCACAGGTGCATTCTTGGATACTTTCAGTGTAAATGCACAGCTTACACAGTGCTGGGGTTAGGACAGGAGGAAACAGGTATGATGACAGAGTGGAGGGGAGTGAGCACAGGCTCTGAGTGACCTCCTGGTCCTCAGTGAGCTATCTGTGAAATGAAGGTCATCGTCTTGCCTGGGTGCTCAGGGGCCAGGCAACAGAGCAACGGACAGCATGAGTCCTTGTGTGGCCAGCAGAGCAGAAAGCCTTCAGAGGCTGCCTTGCCACTCCTGAAGATTGAGTGTCACTGGGCCACTCTTTAAATACCATCTGTACTATTAGTTACTTCATGTTTATCTTTAAAACAACTTACTTGTTTAAAAACACCCTTAAAAGCAGGGCATTGTGGTACATGCCTGCAATCCTGGCATTCTGGGAGGCTGCGGCAGGAGGATTATAAACTGGAACCTAAATTGGGCAATTTAGCAATGTAGAGAGATCCTGTTTACAGGGGGTAGGGGTGAAGCTGGGGATGTGAAGGTCTTGGCTTCAGTTCCTAGTGCCAATAAAAAGTAAAGGAATCTGGCATTCCACTTGTTTGATGCACCCATATTTTTTTTAACATTACCTACTGTGAATTCAAAACTATTCAACAATAAAAATTTGACTCTGAAAGACCCCACACTTGGGCACACATTCAGCAGCTTGCTTATCATCCTTTTAATAGTTTATATATTTTTATATATCTCATTGCAGCACCGCTGTGCTGGGATGAAACCCAGGGCCTCACACACGCTAGGCAAGTGCTCCGCCACTGCACATGTTTGGTGCTTTGTGAAACACTGACCCCTGCATCCTAGCCTTTCCCATCCATGTGTCCTGTGGTAACCTTTGGTCCAGGAGGACTGAAGACTCAGCTGAAATCCCACTGGGAGTTGACTGCAGGATGTTACAGGAGCTCAGATGCTTCCGTTGCTCCTGCCATTCTGGGGCTGAGCCAATACCAAAAGGAGAAACTGGTTTTTCCAATATCTGGGCTTTTGCACCATCTGAATCTTCACCTGTAAAACCCCCTCTCCTCTTCTGTCCCAGGCCAGCTATCTATTCTTCATGACCCATCCTAGGGACCATCCCTGACAGGCAGAGTGAGCCTGACTTCTTCATTTGAGACCGCATCCCAGATCCTGATGACCTATTTGGAAGTCTGTCTCTGCCCTGAGACCTGGAGGTCCTTGAAGGCAGATCCAGGTCTGATTCATCTCTGCTATGGACCAGCATGCTGGAAATGGATGCATAGGAGGCCCTGAGTGATGCTAGGTAATTAGGGGAGGTTGAGAGCAGTAGGTCCCAGATCTCTGAATTAGGCCCGTCTGGGTCCCAAGAGGAACAGGGCCACCAGGCTGGCAGCTTGTCCTAGTGATAAAATAGTTCAACCAGGGACCCTGTCACTCTACCGGCTACATTTCAGCTGCTGAGAAGGAAGTTCAAGGGCTCACCTGGGTCCGTTGCTTAGCAACAGGAGGCTGTAAATGACATTGCTCCAGACACTTTAACTAACCCCTCCATGGCAGGCAGAGGATAATGAAGGCAAAGGCAGACATTGAGACAGAATTAAAAACCAGCCCCAAGAATGCACAGGTGCTGGGAAAGGGGGAGGCTGCAGTGGGTCTCTGCATGAGGAAGGATCTCAGAATCATTTGGTGGCCTCTCTGTTCTCGAAGCCCTGTTCAGGAGTCTGAGGCATATGTTTACCAGACATTGGAAGAGATTTGGGAGGCTGGGTCCCTGCCATCCCATTAATACTGTACTTCTAGGATACTGTCACTGTAATTCCAGAAGTTGCCACTAAGAGGTCAGTAGTAACTCCTAGCACAGCCAATTCACATCTGACTAAACTCTAGACCTATCCAATCTGAGTTGGCCTAGCACCTAGGCTGGGGAGGCATTTATTAAGTACCGCTTTACTTAATTTGTGAGTTTCACAATAATTCTATGAAGGGAGAGCTACTTCCACATCCCAGACAAAAAAGCTGAAAGCCATTCAATCAACCAGTATTGATTGAGCCCCTCCTCTGGGCCTGGTGCTATTCTAGTGCCCCTGTGTATGCCGCAGGTATCTACGCACAGTGGGTATACATCCTGGCCCTCACAGAGCTGACATTCTAATCAAGAGGCCAGAAAGCAAACCAAGAAAATAAGACAGCTCCTGATGTATGATAATTCTTCAACTTTATAATGGTGTGAAAGTCTTATCATGTATTAGAAACACTACTTTCAATCTTGGATCTTAATTTATTCCCCAAGCAACCAATAGGTAGTACAGTGTTCCCTTATGGTCCATAACTGCAGCCTAATTTTAAGGTAGGCCAGGTGAAGTGATGATATATGGTAGATTAGGGATCTTTTAGGTACACTTTTGACTTAAGATATTTTCAACTTTTTCTGGGTTTATGGAGACATAACCCCTTCCCAGCACTCTGGAAGCTGAGTCAGGAGAATCACCATGAGTGATTTAAGACTAACCTGAGCTATGTCGTGAGTTCAAGACCAGGTAAATCTATGGAGTGAGGCCTGAGACCTTGTCTCAAAAAAATGACCCAATCCTAGCCCAGGTCCGGTGAGTGTGTGGGAGAGCTTCCTGCTACCCTGCGCCGGGAAGGACCTACTACTGGTCCCAGCCCAGGTGCAGCGTGGGTGAGACCCTCTTCCACCCCCTTGGGACGCCCCCCACCACTCTGCAGCACCTCCCCCACCCCACCCACCCAGTAGGAATTTCTGCCGTGTTCCAGGAACCCCCAGAAACAGTCCTAGCCCAGACCAGTGAGTGTGTGGGAGAGCTGCCTCTCCCCGCTACTCCACCTTGTCCCCTCCAGGCTCAGATCAGGCCTGGCATACAGGCCTGGAGTATAACCCTGCAGCTGCAATCCCTGCAGAGAGTGTAGAGGATAGAACCACCCAGCTAGCCCAGGAGCAGAAAATCTTGCTAGAGGGGGAAAACAGGTTCACCCTCAAGGGCAGCAGCAGGAAGGAGCTGAGCACA
>NW_004524613.1:8236039-8242241 GCF_000260255.1 Octodon degus
TCTTGGAAACAACCAAGATGCCCATCACCTGAGGAATGGTTGAAAAAGATGTGGTATTTTTACACAATGGAGTATTATTCAGCTATTAAGAATGATAAGCTCAAAGCCTTTATATTGAAGTGGATACCACTTGAACATATACTCATAAGTGAAATAAACCAGGCACACGTATAAATATTGCATAGTTTCCCTAGTATAAGAACTTAAAAGAAGAAGTACAAATACAAAGGTATAATACAACTAATAGGAAAGAAGGATCTCAAGGACTAACTAATTAAGAGAGGGAAAGGAGAAGAGCTAGGAAACATGAATAAATCAAGTCATACAGTTATATGTAGAAGATGGGCAAGGCAATGATCCTGAGAATCTCCAGAAGATTTTTGAATTTAGCAGTTAATTAGAAAAATTTTCACCCTAACTAACTATATATACTGATGCCTGTGAACTAAGCAACTGCACTGAAGATGGTAATTTGTAATAGTAGTTCCATGCTTGCAGAGCCTGTCATTTTCATCTTCTGAATACAGGCTGCTTGTCATGACATGCCAGTTGCTGCTATGATGTCTCTCAGGTAGATGGTTGTTCAAAATGTAGCGGGTGGTGAATGAAAGCAAGAGACAGGAAAAGGAATATTGTGGGACTGTCCTGCTTCAAGGTTGTATATGGTTAGATTTTTGGACTTATGTGTAAACATAAGAAGTATATAATTCTTTATGCCTATTTTTAAAATATATTCCAATTTTTAAATGTTTTTTATTATATTTTGTAGGGACTTAAAGTTCAACATATCAATACTTGATGAAAAATATCTGTTCCATATTATGCCTAAGATGTTTGATACGCATCAGATAGTGAGGTTAAGCTTTACAGCCTAAGTTGTATAGTAATAGCAATAAGCTTGTCTTCTGGATGGTTAACAACCTAAGTTTGCAGACCAAAATTAAAGAAAAAGGAGGACTGCAAGGAAAACCAACATTTTGGCCCTAGCCTTCCGAGGTCAATTAAGACTAAGGACATATGATAACTTGTACTATAACATCCTGGAACTTGGTAGTGTCCCAAATTTTCTGATCAAGGAGATTATGGGGCCAAAGAGGAAAGTGATCAATGATGTAGAGTGTGCCTAAGGAGAGTCACATGGAGAGAAAACATTCTCTCAAGCTTTCACAGAGAGCACATTGGCCAAGCAATGGCTGTGACTCATCCACATGGCTGACACTGACAAAGGTTCTACAATCTGAGGTACAGGATCTCAAGATAAATCCTGAGAGGATTTCACTGACCTTATCAGACCCAAAAGCTACAACTCTTGTTGCATAGGTCCTGCTTTACCTTGGTCTTAACCATCCAGCAGAAAAGTATAAAAATGAAATATAAGAAGTAAAGCCATGGTATTATGTTGAGCTGTGGGGGACTCAGGTCAACAATTTCTGATATTGCCAGTCAAACAGAAGACCCAATATGATTATGGGCTACTGGACTCTTTTAGAATATTTTGCTGAGTTTACACACCTATAATATTCAAATAACAGAATTTAACAACAAAAAGGGGATGCAGATGAATGTCCACTTTGTATCTGTATATTCAAATGGCTAGGATTGATATACAGTTACATTCGCTTAATGAATAGAGGGATTTTTTCTAATGGTGTCTGTAAATAGGCTATCATGTCTGCATCTTGTACAGCAATTAGCCACTAGGAAGAATGTATACAATGTGTTAATTATTGAAACTGTCCTACCAGTTTGGTTTGAAACTGTCTCATTGCTATTTGTTTCTCAATAAATTTATGGAAAAATAATAAAATAAAATATCTTTAAAAAATATATATGCTATATTAGAAAGTGACAAGGGCTATGGAGGAAACTAAAGCAGGAAAAGGGGGTAAGAGATCTGTTGAGAACAAACAAACAGTATTCAGAAATAATCATGGGGAGGGGCATTTGAGTAAAGACCTGGAAGAAGAGAGGAATAAGTCATGTGCACACTGATGAAGTTATGTGAACTGAGGACCAGTATGTCTGCTATATTTCACATTTGGTAAGAAGGCCAGTGTGGCTGCAGGTGATGAAGGAGGAAAGCAGAAAGTTCGGAAGTTAGCAAGGCCATGTGCAAATCATACAAGACTCTGTAGGCCACTGTAAGAACTCTGGGTAATTCTCTGATGGAGATAGAAGCCGTGGGAATATGAATGTGGAACTTTCCAAATAAAAACACAGGACACCTGTAATTGTGTATGGTGGCACACTCCTATAATCCCAGCACTCTTCGTGGCTGAGGCTAAAACATCCCAAGTTTGAGTCAGTCTGTGCAATTTAGCAACTTAGTGAGACCCTGTCTCAAAAAAGAGTTATCATGAAAAGGTTGGAAATGTAGTTCAGTGCAAAGGCCCTGAGGTCAATACTCAGTACCAAAAGGAAAACAAAAACCTAGAGGAACTAACTCAGTAGAGATAAGGATATGGCAATTGGTGTTCTCAAACCAGAGAGAAATAACATTTTATTTTATTTTATTTTTTAATTTTATTTATGTATGTGTGTGTGTGTGTGTGTGTGTGTGTGTCCAGCTCAGCCCACCAGGGGGCGGGCCTGGCTGGCATGTGGTGCTGGGGGATTGAACCGCGGTCCCTGTGCTTTGCTAAGCTTGTTCTAAGTAGGTGCTTTAGACCACTGAGCCATCTCACCAGCCCCAACATTTTAGATTGGGATAGGAGGTATTGGTGATGGATAGAGAAAGAAATAGGTGTATATAAAGGACAGCCCATCAGACTCATGGCAAACTTCTCAATGCAAACCATCAAATCAAGAAGAACTTGGAGTGAAATCTTTCTTTCTCTCTTTTTTTTCTTTTTTGTATTTCAGGGAATGATCTACTGGGTATTCAGAGTTTCACTACTAGATCAGACTCATAGTGATCTGCCTGTTTACAGCTTCCCAAAAGCTGGGATTATAGGTGCGCTCCACCTCACCCAGTCTCAATTGCTGTCTCAGCATACCCCAGGCTGGCATGGCAGGCTGGGGGATCAAATCCCCAGCCTCTGAGCCTGCTTGCAGGTGCTTTAATCCACTGAGCTATTTGGCCAGCCATCAATATTTCATGTTCTGAAAGAAAACAACTTCCCACCCAGACGGATATATTCTGCAAAACTATCTTTCAAAATTAATGGAGAAATAAGATACATGACAAAGAACAGCTGAAGAAATTCATGACCACCAAACCAACACTACAAAGACATTCTAAAAAATGATAAAAATGAGAACAATTCCAAGAACAATAGCAGAAAGAAACCAGCAAACAGGGCAAACAGAAAAAAGAAGTAGGGAACTTACAGCAGGAAAATTACATGACAAAGATAAGCCAATACATAACCATCAGTGTAAATGGCCTCAATTCACCAATCAAAAGAAACAGACTGATAGAGTGGATTACAAAACAAAATCCAACAATATGCTGTATACAAGAAACACATTTAACTTAAAAGGAAATTCATAGATCGAAGTCAAAGGATGGAAAACAGTACTCCATGTGACAGAACCCAGGAAAAAGCAAAGGTAGCTATTTTGTTGCAGACAATGTGAGCTTCAAACTAAGAATGATCAAAAGAGATAAAGAAGGTTGCTACATACTTGTTAGGGGGACAGTTCAAGAGAAAGAGATAATAATCATAAGTATATATGTACCAAACATGGGAGCACCCAACTATATGACAAATATTAATAGACATGAAAAATTAAAAAAGCTGTAACAAAATTGTAATGGGGGACCTTAACATTTCATGTCACAAAGAGATAGATCAACCTAACCAAAAAAAAAAAAATCAGCAAATAAATAACAGAACTGAACCAAATTTGTGAACAGATGGACTTAGTAGACCTTTACAGAGTGTTCTACCCACCAATATCACAACACACATTCTTCTCAGCTGCATTGGGACGGTTTCTAAAATAGACCATATACTGGCCCATAGTATATACTTAAGTAAATGCAAAGCAATTGTAATTATTCCAGGCATATTATCTGATCATAGTGCAATGAAATTGGAAATTCTTTTTTTTTTTTTTTTTTTTTTTTTGCGGAACCAGGGATTGAACTCAGGCCCTTGTGCTTGCCAGGGAAGCACTTATTCTACTGAGCTATCTCCCCGGCCCAGAAATTGGAAATTCTTGACCAAAGAATTTCCACAAAAACTCCATAAACACATGGAAATTAACAGCCTCTTTTTTTTTTTTTTTTTGTGGGACCATGGATTGAACACAGGACCTGCCAGTCAAGCACTTATTCTACTGAGCTATCTCCCCAGCCCCTTAATACCCTCTTGATCAACCAATGGGTCACAGATGAAATTAAGGAAGAAATTAAACAATATCTACAATAAAACAAAATTGTAAATACAACTTACCAGAACCTATGGAACACAACAAAAGCAGTCCTCAGAGGGAAATTCATGGCAATGAATTTTCACATCAGAGAAACAGAACAAGCACAAATAAACAACATAATTCTATACCTGAAGCATCTTGAAAAAGAAGAGCAAGTCAAGCCTGAAGTCCACAGAATGAAAGAAATTATAATATGTATGTGCATATGTGTGTGCAAGTGTGAGCTTGTGTGAGTAGGGAATGCTGCTGGATCTATAGACTCAAAATCTGATGCAATGTTAACCTCCTTCTCACATCTTACCTTCTCTTCCCCACCCCTGTCTCCTGCAGTCCCCATGGAAAAGAAAGAGGCCCCCAGAATACTTGCAGAGCCCTTGTTCAGACCCAGAGCAGCCCCTTCCTCAACTAAGACACTGCTATTCTGCTTTATATCTTGAGCTGTCACCAATATTTTTAGAAGAAAGATTCACACATCACATAAAGCTGGGAACAACCTAAATGTCCATCAATGTGGAGAATGCTTAAGTGACCCACAGATTCTTCATATAGTACCGAACAAGGAGAAAATGAATGTCACTTTGGCAACAAAGCTCCCAGACATAATGAGGAGTGGAAAAAAGTGAGGGTGCAGAAATACTCTTTTTTAAATTAAAAAAAAAATCATAAATAAATAAATAAATAAGTCCATAAATTTGGTACAGGTCTTGCTATGCAGCCCAGACTCGTAGTGATCTTCCTGTATCTATCTCAGCCTCCCCAGTGCTGGGATTACAGGCATGTGCCACCATCCCCAGTTTGAGTGGCTGGCACAGTGTACCCCAAATGACATGTGGTACTGGGGACTGAACCCAGTTCTTGTGCTTGCCAGGCAGGCGCTTAGACTGCTGCACTATCTCCCCAGCCCAATATTGTTGATATAAAGTCTAAAAACATAAAACAGTCTATCTTGAGCACATGCCTCAGAGTAAAGGTACAAAAATGTAAATGAAAATGCTAAATAGCTGACTCTGGATGGTGAAACCCTTGGGAGCCAGGGAGGGAAGGGTGCGGTCCAGGAGGGGATTCTAAGTACCTCAAAGGGCCTCAGAATGTCAGGCTACCTACTGGGAACATGAGCATTTGCCACAGGATTAAATACTTTACATGATTAAGTATTTTTTGTGCTTAAGATAATTCTTGGCAATTAGTGATTTCAAAGGAAAGGTAGAGAAAAAGATGTGTATGGTGTCTTTTAGGCCTGGGTACATATCATAGCTTCATGGGGGTGTGGCTGTGGGCTTGTGGGCAGGGATTCCATTTGTCTGAACCTTTTTAGATCTGTAAAATAATCATGGAGAACTTTTCTCTTATGATCTCTTTCCTCCTTCCCTTTTTCCTTCCTTCCTTCTTTCTTTCTTTCCTTCCTTCCTTCCTTCCTTCCTTCCTTCCTTCCTTCCTTCCTTCCTCTCAACCTTCTCTTTTTTTTCTTGCTTCTTGCCTTCTGGCCCCACTGCCACTTTTCTTCATTTCTTTCAACAAATATTCATTGGATATATAATCTGTGGAAGGCTCTACTGAAAACACTAGGCATAGTTTTTGGTATTTATGGGAGGGAGAGAATAAGGGGAGAGAGAGAGAGAGAGAGAGAGAGAGAGAGAGAGAGAGAGAGAGAACATAAATTAATACACAGTTGCAAACAATAAAAGCTATAAGGGCTGGCCAAATAGCTCAGCAGATTAAAATACCTGCAAGCAGGCACAGGGGGTTCAATCCCTCAGCCTGTCATGCCATCCCTGCCCCCAGGATGTGCAGAGAGAGTGATCAAGACTGGGCGTGGAGGAGC
>NW_004524613.1:8244261-8263104 GCF_000260255.1 Octodon degus
TTTCTGTTGACTTTATATTACTTCTTCCCTGTCTTTTATACACACATGCACACACATATATGGAAATAGAAATACGTGTATAACCCAACATAAGATTGGTGCTGTTTCATGGAAATCTGCAATGAGCTTTGGATAAGAGTTCATCTAATATATCTTTTATGTAGTGCTGCATAACTATCATATTGAGAGCTCTTTATTGTTCATCCAGGAGCATATTGCAACTTGTCTTGCCTTTTGAATTATGCTCTTTGTTATTTCCTATATGCTACTTCTGGAGGTATTAAAATATTTCAAGTTTGTAAAAAAAAAAAGAGCTCTCAATATGATAGTTATGCGGGACTGTGTAAAAGATATATTGGATGAACCCTTGTTTGAGGGTCATTGCAGATTTCTATGAAACAGTACTCAACAAAATATTAAAATACATACTATAGATCTCTTGAAAAGTGTGGTAAGGAGACACGTAAGTTGGAGCTAAGGATTATCAGTAAACTTTTAAGTTTTATTTATGTGTATTTAATAAAAATATTTTGATAATACAAAAAATAAATAAATAAAATAAAAAACAAAAACAAAAACAAGAAAAAAACCCCAATAAGAGCTATAAAGAAAATAAACAAGGCTCAGGTTCAGTGACAGAACCACAGGAGACTCAGGTAAGGGAGTCAGGGAGATATCTCAAAAGGAATATGAAGCTAGCCTCTGAGGGAATGAAGAATGAAGAGCACAGGTACAGCATGAGCAAAGGCTGTGAGATAGAGGAGCCAGTGCTTTGTGATTTGGAGGAAGTGACCCAAGAATATCAGGCCTTGCTCTCCCTAACCCTTCACAAGACTCCTGAGTTTGATTGCTAAGGACCTCGTGTGGACTACAAGATCAGTTTATCTAATGTGATCATGTTCCTCTCTAACTTAAAACCCTCAGTGACTCTTCATGGTCTCTAGAGGGAAAACCAAACTCTCTAGACTGGCATTCAAGGCCTTGCAAGCTGTCCTCTGTCACATCTGCGGCTCAGCTTCTGCTACACACACTTTGCTTTGGCCATGGCTTATGGTTTCCACCCTCCTTATCGCTTTGTCCCTGTTCATGCCTCTTGGCTTCTCTACCTGCTACTTCATCTGCCTGCAAAGCCCACCACTGAGTCCCTCTGCTTTATGAATTCCCTTGTATGAGTATGTTTTGCTTTTAGGTGACATTCATTGAGCTCTCACTGTATACAGACACTATGCTGAGCCTGTATATATATATGTTCTAACTTAGTCTTACAAATCATTCTCTAAGGCAGGTATTATTATTATCTCTTTTTAAAATATGAATTAACAATGGCCCAGAGAATTTTTTTTTTTTATTTTTCAGTACAGGGTCTACAGGGTCTCACTATGTAGATCAGACTCGTAGTGACCTGCCTGTGTTCAGCCTCCCAAGCATTGGGATTAGAGGTGCGTACCACCACGCCCAGTCTCATTTGCCCTTTCAGTGTGCCCCAGGGGCAGGGCCGGCATGCCAGGGATTGAATGCCTGCCACTGTGTCTGCCAAAGCAGGCACTTTAGTCCAATGAGCTATTTGGCTGGCCCTCCAGAGAAATAAATTAACTGGTCCAAGGTTACATAACCAGGAAGTGGTAAGCCAGGACGCTCAGCCAACAGGGAAATAGACAATAGATTTGAATATAGCTCTTTCTATTTCCAGAGCCTGTGTAACTTTGCTACCTCCTTGTGCCTGTCTGCCTACAGAATTCCTAGGCAAGTGCATGTACTCTGTTCAACCCACAGACAGCCTGCTGAATGCCTGCCTTTGTGGCAGGCTCTTCCTGAGCAATAGTTCCTTGGCCCTCATAGCAGCCCTAGGAGGTCACCTTATTGATCCTATTTTGCAGGTGAGGGTAACTGAGGGCCAGAGAAATTAAGGAACTGGCAGACAGAAGGTATTGACATTGGGACACACACCAGCCCATCAGGTACCCATATCTAACCTGGACTCTTGGCCACACTGACCCTCAAATGGCCAGAAGCTGCACAATCCAGCCCAGGTACCATTTCCAGGATGCAGAGTAGTATGATCCTGAGGGTTTCAGGACTCTGACTTTTATACCAGTCCCCTGCCCTTTATACTTCAAAGTCAACAACCAGGAGAACAATATGGTTTGGACAAAAGACAAGTGCTGGACAACACTGTCACATACAGCCTAACACACTGACCCCAACTCTCACCCTATTCCTGGGGCCTCAGGCTCTGAATCCAAACAAACACAAAGCCAAATGACTTTCACTCTGTCCCTTCCAACTCAGTGATTTTGGAGGAGAATAAGTACTGAAGCCAGTGGCATGAATAGAAATTAATATAGCACCGTGCTAACTGCACAGGGATGTTTTTTAAAGAGAAAAAAAGTTCTCAATTTAAAATCTCAACACAAATAGACTCTTATAAGGTCAAATGAAAGATAAATGCCTCAGGAAAGCAAAGAAGTCTCGGACTGAAGGATTTCATAGTCGCCTTTTCTCCTCCAACTTTCTCTCATCCTGTCCCATTAATATTTCCCAATATCTCTAGTCCTTGCCTGTCTTCTTACTGTCACTTGTTCTTCCTGACCATATACTCATATCTATCAGTCTCCAACTCTGTTTAGGGTCAGAATTCATTCAACTTCAGAACATTATTATGATGTTGGCCAAGTCATTTCCCACTTTGTGTTTCTGGTTCCCCTACTTCACACTAGGAAGCATAATTACTCTTTGAAGAGGGACCCGAAGCATAGCAAGATGCTCCTTCATAAAAGAAAATGATGTTTTTGTCTAATGATAGGCAGTCTGGCCCACCCTCTGGGTTCATTCCTTGAGGGTAGAAAAGATTAGAAAGAAACACCATCTGGTCACTGAGAGATGCCAGTGGATCAACATGTTGAATGGTTTGATGACCTTGGCCTCTTTACTATCGGGCTGATCAACTACGGTTGTCTTAAGAAGATGTTACTGATTTGAAAAGGAGAAGCTGAGAAGCATGGGAAAGCAACCATAAAGCAAATTTAAGTTAAAGCTAGAGAAATTGTGACTAGTGAAAGCCCCAAAGGAGAACAAAGCCCTTGCAAGGGCTTATAGGACTGGGAGGCTCTATGTGTGATCTTAGGGAAGCAATTATGTCTTTCTTGGCCACCATTGTTTCCCCAGTGCACAATCTGGCTCTATAAACATTAGTTGAAAGACTGACTTAATGAGTGAATGGGTCTTTTCCTTGGGCCCCCTAAGATTAGATCCCATTTCCCCCAGAGCAAAGAGCCTTACCACAGTACATACTCAGCAATCCCTGGCTGAACACTGAGTACATGTTTTCCAGATGCAGATATTTCTAGTTTCCATTGTCTGGGCATCAGAATATAAAAGGGGAAAGAAGTATCTCCAAGAGGGAGCAGGAATGAGGCACTGGAACAGCACTTTGCTAGGTATCCCAGTCACCTCTGTCCAGTCAGTTGGAAATATCTGTTACCTGGAGACAGAGGCTTGGAAAACCACAGTTGTCCAACTAGCATCTCCTTCCAAGAGGCACTAAGCCTGCGGGCCAAAAGAAGAGAACTGGGACAATGGGAAGATTGGAATAAATAACTTCTAAGCATAATAAAGCACCTGACTAGGTCTCAACAGTCCTGGTTTCTAAATTGAAATCATAAGAACATTAAGGAATCACCTCCAGGGCTTTCTATCCAACAACAGCTGCTCGAGACATATCTCAGAGACTGGCCTTCCTGGAGTTCAGCTTGGAGGTGGAGACTAGCACGAAGGATGCTTATTGGGGCGCCCTCATAGAATCAACACTTGTGCTTGAGAAGGAAGAGGAAAAGCTGTGATATAGCATCCACAGAGGCCCCAGCCAAATCTGTGGGTGCTTTTGAATCTAGGATGACATTTTAGAGTTGCCCAGGATTGGGGTGGGTGGGCCTTTACATTACCATGTCAATGAGCTGTTGGATGCAGGCTGCCCCAGAAGAGGTGCTACCTGGAGGGAAGCCACTCTCTTTAGCTGAAAGAGCTCCCCTAGGACACTGACTGCTAATGGCTTTCTGCTAGTGACATTCCCAAAGCTTGTGGCATAAATCCTTCAGTTCTGAAGGGGCATCTGAATGTGCATCACAGTATCCACTACAGCATGTTTCTCCCATTAACACTAATCCCTCTTGCAATCCCATGAACTAGATATTATTATGTACTTTTGTAGATGAGAAAGCCAAATTGTGGAAAGGGTGTCAACTTGCCTCATGTCACGTAGTAGCTATTTGTTGTGGTTCTTATTTGAACCCAGTTCTTTCTTGCTATTGTCATTTTTTCAACTGTATCTCACTGCCTTAAATTCCTCTATCCATTCCTTACCCAAATTCCACCAGCTCACTTGAAAGATTTTGGCAATAGTCTCCTCTCCATGAAAGGCTCAGCCTCTCCATCTAAAAAGAGGAGGCTAAACACTCTCTGAGCTTCTTAACAGGGGGTCCACAAATCCTGTGAAATAGCAGGCTCATTTTGGTATGTATTAACAAAATTTTAGATTTTTCTGGGTAGAGTCCACAAGATATTTTATATTCTAAAAGGTTTATGAGGGGCTAGGGAGATGGCTCAGTAGAATAAGCACTTGCCTGGCAAGTGCAAGGGCCTGAGTTCAATCCCCAGTTCTGCCAAAAAAGTAGAAGGTTTATGAATAGCTCAGTGGATTAAAGCACCTGCACGCAGGCGCAGGGGCCAGGGTTTCAAGATGGCAATTGAGACTGGGCATGGTGGTGCACACCTGTAATCCCAGCTCTTGGGAGGCTGTAAAGAGGCTGATCACTATGAGTCTGACCTACTAGTGAGACCCTGAACATCATGTAGACCCTTCCCCAAAATACAAAAAAAAAAAAAAAAAGGTTTATGAATCTGCAAAAGAAAATGAGACGTTACAGTCTAGGTGACCTAAGATTCTCTTCAGTCCACACTTGTTCGTAGAACCTAGGCCAGCACCAAAGCCTTTCAGAACCATGGACAGAGCCACTGCCCCAAGTTTTTCATACTCACCTAAAGAATGAATGGAAGGTGCAGACCCCACCCTGCCGAGTCAGTCAGTAAAACAGGAAGTCAGAGTCTACAACAGACACAGAGACTTTCCCTCCCTCCTCTTTTTTGTAGAAAGAATCCCAAATGTTGCAATTGTCCTCACAGTGACATTTCCCCCATCCTGGGAGCCCCTAGTTCCTCTCCCCCCAAGAATGACGAAGAGGGTATTGAGCCGGGCAGTGGAGTACCCCGGTGACAGATTAGCGCTGCCATCCACCGACACAAAACCATTTGGTGTAGGGAAATGATAGATGCTAACACTCATTTTAAACACAGGCAACTGAATTCCTGCAGACAGGCGCCACGGCTGGAATTTAGGGCACAGCTGCTAGGTTCAGATAAGGTGCAGAATCAGCCCAGCATACCGCGATGTTACTTAATAATGAAAATGTGGTGATTGATGCTGCTGTCTCGAGGATATAACCTCCCCATTTGGAGGTTTTCAGCTCCCAAATCATCCATTCCACCGTTTTTTTTTTTTTCTTGCTTTCTGTTTTTGGAAAGGCAACGGGGTGGAGGGAGTGGACAAAGTGTGTAGGGGTAGGGGGCCGGCAGCATGAAGCTCATGATCCTAAAGAATTTGAAAAAAAGTCCAAAGAGCTTAGTTTGAAAGAATCCAATTCTGGTAATCTCACCTGGGACAGCAGGTTCAGCATGAAAAACTGGGTAACAGTTACCCTTAATATTTTTATGGTCAAGGGCTTCTTTTCCAGCCCCATTCCCATGTCTATGATGTCACAAGCAGCCAATAAGGGTTTTAATATAAAACTTCACCTCCCACCCCTCTCTCAGCTCTAAGAAAGATAGGCCATTTATCCACTGTCCCCTGAACAGTGCCCCCTGGAGAAAACCTCAGATTCAGCATGTTGGAAATGAACATGAAGAGAATAGCCAGCCCTGCCCCATTCTCTCACTTTGGCAGGTGACACTACTCAAGGCTGACACCTGGGAATTAACCCAGACTCCTTCTTCTCACTTATCTTCCAAACCTGCTGTTTTGATCTCCCAAGATGCTCTCTCTTTAATTTACCTACTTTTCTTTATTTTTCACAGCCTTAAAATATATCTTCATCTTCTTTCTCCTGAATTTCATTCTAAGTGCCAGTCTTTCTCTCCAGTTATCTTCCATCTTGGCCACCAGAGTAATTGTCTTAAATAGAAACATATCACATCTGTCTTATACTCAAAACTCAACAGTGGCTTTCCCTTCCTAAAGACAAAGTCCAGTTTCTGAAATCTGAACAGCCAAAGCAATTATCCTCACAGCCTAGTCTGAGTGTCCTCCTTGGTGATACTCACACTTTTTGCTGCAGCCCTGTGTAGTATGTGCTCCTTTCTACCTCTTTACCCACATGTGCTGCTCCTCTGTCTTTCACACCTCCCTCTCCCTTTGTTTATCTCAAAGGCAAGGCTCAAGACTCAAGTGTTTTCCCCTTTGAAAATACTTCCTTACCATCTCCCCAGTTCCTGACAATGCCGATTTCTCTTCCTTATGTGCTATTCCAATGATAGCTACTCTATGGTACAGTAATAGATTGTCATCAATTCCTTACTTGCTAGAATTGGGTTCAAATGTGTGTTCACCATTACTAGCCATATAGCCTTGAGCAAATCTTGCATTGCCTTTGGTCTTTGGTTTCTTCTCCCATAATATGAAGTCAATAGATATAAAAGTTCCCCAAGATAAATGCAATCATAACACACTACAAGCATGTACCAATAAACAAATAGCTACAAAGCATCCATCATGGGTTCTGGAACACAGTAGGAACTTAATTTCCAGTGGGGGGAAAATCATTAACCTAGAGTCCATAGAAGACTGCCAAAGTATTTGTCTCAGATCAGGGTCCTATAAGCTGAGCCCAAGAGGAAATTCTGTGCAGACAGGATCCATTAAAAAAGTGCTCTTAAAACCCAGCAAAGTAAAGAGGAAAGCAAGAGAGGGAAAGGAAGAGACAAGTACTGTTGTCTTCAGTAAAGTCTGTCCTTGGCGTGAACCAACTGGGACTCTGGAGTATAAATCACACCACAGAATTGCCCTTGCCTTTACCTTTTACACCCACTCCATTTTCAGTTATTACTGTGTCTTTCTCCTGGGGTGGAGGAAAGAGGGTGTAACCTCTCAGAAGAGGTGGCCCTGGTTAGCAAAGGGTTCTTCTGCAGAGAAGGGAGTGGTTGTTGGGTATTCAGCCCTGCAGCATCAGGAGGTGAGGGCAGGCATACCATTGGCTCTTTATCCCCTCTCAATCTGGCTCATGTTAAGAAGAAGCAGGTGGGGCTTTCTGGGAAAACACCCCTGCCATCTTCAAAGACTTACCACCAGGGTCTCAACTAGACTTATATGCATTGCTGAAAGCCAATTGAAGGGATAAGGAAAAGTCTTAAGCAGCTCAGTATACATCAATACATGGAAATAGGATCAGGCACAGCCAAAATGGAGACAATTGTTCTCCTTTCAAGGAGAGTTGTTCAGGTGATCCTCTACACACACCTGCCGAGAAATCAGTCTGGACATAGTGTTGGCAGGATCTGCTGCAGTCAGGAGGGAGTCCCTGCTATAAAGGGGGCTGGAAGGTGGCTGTCTATGGAAAGAAGTCAGAGTCCAGCTTTATAGCTACCCCAAATTTCATTCATTCATTAATTCATGCATTTACTTATTTGTGGTGGTGCACACTTGTAATTTTAGCACTCAGGAGGCTGAGGTAGGAGGATCACTACAAGTTTGAGGCCAGCTTGGGCTACACAGTGAATTCAAGGCCATCCTTGAGCAAGCCCCTGTCTCATAAAACAAAACAAAATGAAAGAAGAAAGAAAGAAAGAAAGAAAGAAAGAAAGAAAGAAAGAAAGAAAGAAAGAAAGAAAGAAAGAAAGAAAGAAAGAAAGAAATTTGCCAAACATCTGGCATGTTGTATGAACTTTATAGGCTCTGGAGATATGCTAAGGAGGAAAATAAACAAATAAAATCTGAACCGACAAATAAGCAAAATATACACAGGTTCTCTTAGGCACCCCACAGTCTAGAGGACATCACAGATGTTCAATAAGTTGTCTTCAAAGAAGACAAAGAAAAAAAGAAACCGTGAAGTTATGTACCAAGGTGATGCACATCAGCCTGGGGGCTAAGGAGGACTTCCTGGAGGACACTGTCAAGTGAAGATCTGGGTGTTTACCAGTGGAGGAAGAGGTTGTAGTTCTCTAAGAAAGCGAGGATTGTGGTTCTCATACTCAAGTGTCAGGAGGTCCCACTGCATTAGAGTTGTGCTCAGTTGTTTACATTAAAGTATGAATGAGATTTTGAGTGTTTTCTGAGAGTAGAATTTGTTGAAGTAGAACGAAGGAAAAGCCTGTGACATGGACTATTTTGCAGAAAAATCGTAAAATGACAGAAAACAGGAGTTGGGCAGAAGAAGGCAAGGAGGCAAAGATGAATTTCTACAGTTGCCTTTCAAGGTTGTGGCCCACCTCTCTCCATGACCTGGCTCTCTCTCACAGACCTCAGGCTCTTGAGGGAAGAGCTTAGCTTACTTGTGGCTTACCTGGTGTCCAGAGTTGCGTGCCTGCCTGCCTACCTGTCTTTCTTTCTTTCTTTCTTTCTTTCTTTCTTTCTTTCTTTCTTTCTTTCTTTCTTTCTTTCTTTCTTTGGCGGAACTAGGGATTGAACTCAGGCCCTTGCGCTTGCCAGGGAAGCACTTATTCCACTGAGCCATCTCCCCAGCCCCCAGAGTCGCCTTTCTTGAAACTGAAGGTGACACCACCTCTACAACTGGAATTTCAAATCCTGTCTGCCCAAACTTCCTGACAGAGGCCTTGGTCACTTCCTGAATGCCACCATGGGCCTCTCTGAAGAGAGACTGGGCATCTCGCTGGCTCCCTCCTGCCCTGGGGCATCCCCTCCTTTCTCTAGACAGCCACTGGGTTAGGAATGGGCTCCTCCATACTCCCTGCAGCTAAAGCTTTCTGTGTGCTCTTCCACATTAGCTGGCCAAGGCTGTACCCTCAAGATGGAGCCCCAGAGATCCCCAAGAGCCCAGATTGCCTGGGCACCTGCACTGCAGGCTGAGCCCCTTTTCTGTCCTCTGGCTGGCAGAGGCCTAGAAGTCAGGAGAAAAGAAAGGCGGGCGCTGGAAGAGGCCCTCGGCCCCCTGTGGCCTCTAACTGCTGCCAAAATGACCCCTGCTCCCCAGTGGGCTGCCTGCAGCTGTCAGACACGCGTCAAGGTCAGGGCTATGCCTCTGGCCCAGACTCAGCAATAATGGCTTCTAATGGACTGTAAACAGGTGAGGTGTACTGCAGGGATGCTGCCGCCTCTGCTGCTCCTCCGATAATAAAAGCTCCTTTCTCCTTAACCCTCTCCTGGACTTCCATCCTGCCACAGCTCCCCTATCTCCTCTGAGACCTTTGCAAATGCTTTTACTGCCTGGCATCGCACCCACCCTTAACAACAGGTCTGGAGGAAGGTTTGTATATTTGCTTTCTAGACCAGGAAACTGAGGCCAAGAGAGGAAGACAGACTTGCCTAGGACATTCAGGATTATCACCTAATCGTGTGGCCTCATAACCTAGGCTGGTAGCTACTGTCCTGTCCACAGCCCACACATGATACATGTTGAATTTTGCTAGGAGCAGCAAGAGAGATAAAAACCACCTCTGTGTCTAGAGGTCTGGAGGGAAAAGTGAAGACCTTCGAATCACACTGAGCTGAGTTCAAATCCTCATTTGCTTTTTATTTGCTGTGTGACCTTGAGCACATTAGCTAATCTCTCTGAGCCTCAGTTTCCTAATTTCTGAAGTGAAAATAGGCTTTCTAAGGTGGGATGACTATGTGGATTGAAAGAAATTACATGTTTGAAAAATCTGGCACAGAGGTTTCAAATAAAGCTTTCTCCTCTCTCCTGCCTCAATCTTGAGTAAAGCTAGGAGGTCTGAGGCTTTGTGGAGAAAGTGATCTCAGTACTGAGGCTGCTAGATGAAAAGCAGCGACCCAGGTCTCCAAATCCACCCCTCAGGCAGAATCCGGGTCATCGTGGGCCATGGAGGACGGCCTTTTTCTGCCATCCTGGAGCCCCAGGCTGCAGAGTATGGCAAAGAGAGTGAGAACCATAAATAAGGCCAGTGAGGAGCGGTCATTCTGGCTGGCGCCACACAGCCATTTCCTGTCACACTGCTACTTTTAGCAGGGAATGTTGGTGGCTCCTCCCCTATCGCTAATTTCCCTGAGCCTGGAGGGGAGTGTGGGCAAAGGTGGTGGGGGCTGGCCTCACCCTGGTCTCCCGCCCACCACCCCAGCTCCCTGCAGTCCCACGGCAGAGCATCGCCTCCTAGCATGGTGTCCCCAAGTGGAGCTGAGAAGGGGTCTTGGAGCTCTGCTGTAGACATGCGTCCAACCAGGGCCCACATTTTCGCCCTTAGACATGCCCTCCCCCATCCTTTTCCCCAACACGTGTAACTGCTGCTTTGTTTACTTCCCTTGTCTCTTCCCAGCAGTCTCCCCACTCTGGCTTCCCTGAGGGGAAAGGCTTGTGTCCATTCTGCTCACTGCTGTTCACAGGGCTAACACCCAAGGTGGGAGGTGCCGGACCTGGGCAGGGTCAGATTTCTGGCTGATGGTTCAAGGCCATCTAAGTTGCCTCCCCTCACCCCAACGTCATCTGCACTTCCTGAAATATCTCTGACCCTCCCACTCCTAGCCATGGCCCCAGCCTGGAAGATGACCCTGTGGTGCCACCAGCCAGCTCTGTGGCCTTGGGTGGATCCGCTTCACCCTCCCAAGTTGTTGCTTTTCCTGGAAAATGGGGACAGATGAATCGAAACAATAGGATGGAGCAAAATTTTGAATGAGACAAGAATCAGACAAGATCATTCATTCACTGATTTGCTCAAGAAAAGTGCACTGCCCACCCTGTATTTCTAGGTGAGGTTTATTTTTTGGTTTTAGTGCCAAAGACTGAGCCCAGGGCTTCCAGCTTGCTAGGCAGATGCTCTACTGCTGAACTGAATCTCTAGCCCTGTCTCATTGTATTTCTGCACTATACAGAGTATTAAGGTGTGAAAGCAGACCACACACCCAGACCTGCCCTAGTAGCATTTTGTGAGTGAATGAAGCAGAAAGACCACAACTGCAGCACACACTCTTCTGTGAAATGAGGGAAGAAGTGGAGCCCAGAAAGGGGCACAGAGCTATCCTGGGGAGCAGGGACTGTCTTGCAGGAGGTGACACCTAAAGCAAAAGTGAAAGTTGTTATAACAACTGTTCCTGGCCTTCAAAATAGGGTGCACGAGTGTCTCACACAAGACAAGATGTGTTCAAGAAGAAACAAGCATTCTTGATAGGTACTGAGTACTTCCAACACCCCTGTGAGGCCAGCACTATTAGAATCTCTGTTTTCTAGCCAAGAGAGAATTGAGGCTCAGAGATGCTAATTAACTTGCCCCAGGTCCTTTAGTACAGAAGTGAGAGAGCTGGGATTAGACCAGGTGTCTTAGCCTGGGCTCCCTATAACACAAAAGCTGAGACAGCACATACAATTCTTTATGGGTGGTGTGACCTGGGGCAGCAAGAATGGGCGGGAGAGGCAGAAGTGGAGAAGGAGCCAAAGTAATAGGAAGTGAGCGCTTGCTGAGCTGGCTGTGCTGGGTCGTGGAGTGGCATGCACATGATGTGCCTGCAGTGGTGCACATGTCAGTCTGCACCTACCCCGTGACTGTCATTGTTCCCAGTTTGCTCCAAGGGGCACTTTCACTTGGCTGTGGAGAGCTGTCAAAGGGCCAGGTCCTGAGTGCATGCTTTATTGGATGCAAAAGTGGTCCAAAGACCTGGAGCTCCTTTCAACAGACTGGACCCAGCAAACTTGATGGAGGGCATGCTGAAGGCCGGGCTTCATCTGGGAGATGGACACTGAGGCAGCTGAGCTAGGTGCTGAGGCAAAGGCAGGGGGATTTCTCTACTGAACAAAAGGAGACCAGTGGGGAGGAGATAATCAGGAAGATGCATGAGTTGGGTCTGGCGCCCATTGTTTTAGCATAGGTGGCCTGAGCCCAAGCCGTTGGGTGGGCAGCACCAAAGTCCAAGGCCTTACCGACCTCTGGAGATGCTGGGCCTTGCCTGTGGGGCTGTGGCGGGCTGGAGGAGGAGGCCTCATACCAGGCAGGACAATTGTAACCGAGAATAACTCCGGGAAACTAGATTACCCTGCAGGAGGCTGGCCAGGGACCTCCTATCTGCAGGGAGTGGGAGTTACTGCACCACCTCTCCCCTCCCCCAGGGCCAGGACCAGCAGCCACTGCTGCCTGTAACGACTGCAGTGTGCATCGTTCAGTGTGACATTGGCACATCACTGGGGGAGTGGAGGGTGACGGAGCACCATCCCGGGTGGTAATGGCTCCAGCGCCGGAAGGAAAATGACATAAATAATATCCCATTAGAGGCGCCGAGCTGCTCTGCTGAGTGCCTTGTTTTGCTGGCAACATTATGGGCTTCATAAACAGAATCATTTATTTTCCAGTCCTTCCTCTGGCTGAGGTGGGGTGGGGGTGCTGGGGAAGGTGACCGGGGACTGCAAAGGCAGAAAGGGTCCTGGCTGCCGACACCTGCCCCAGTCCTCAGGTCCCAGTCCTGTCCCACCTCCAGACTTTATCTCCGTCATCTCCTCCACCTGGTCTACTTCCCCAGTGCAGTCTTTTCTTTTTCTTTTTTCTTTCTTTTTTTTTTTTTTTGTGGTACCAGGGATTGAACTTAGGACCTTGCGCTTGCCAGGCAAGCACTTATTCTACTGAGCTATCTTCATAGCTCCCAGTGCAGTCTTTCGAAAACACACTACTCCCCTCTTCTCCCGGCTTGGGAGTGGTCTTGAGTCCCCTAAGCTCTGGGGAAGCAGCCTGGCATATGGGAGGGCGCTCAGTGACAGAGAGATCTGGACCAAATCCTGCCCTGCTGTGCCCGTGGGTGAGTCTTCTAGCCTCACTGAGCTTCAGTTTCCTGTTGTGAAAGGTGGGGATAATAGTGTCTCTAGGTCTGTGGTGGGGAAGGCTCATCTGGGACCCTGGATTTCCATAAACATTGGTCCTCCTTGATCCTTCTATTTTGTACATAGGGATAAATGATTTTCCTTCTCTCTCCTGAAGTCTAGGCTTGTGTTTTGTGCCTGGCAGGGGCTTATGGCAGCTTTGAAGATGTGACTAGAGGAGCTTTGGGTTGGGAATGTGGGGCTTTAGGGCTCTTGCTAGCTTGAACATTGACAGGCTGTGTGACCTTGGGCAGTCTCTTCTCCCTCTCTAGTCCATCAAAGGTGAAGCAAAAGGTTAATTAAGAGTTAAACGAAAGGGTGTGTGTGGTCCCTCAGATCCACTTACAGGATCCCAGACCACCCCAAGTCTCGGCCTCATAAAAAGGGTTCTGGTTTGGGGGTCAGAGAGAGTCAGGCCAGGATCCTGCTCTGCTGTGTGGCCTTGGGCAAGGAATGAACATCTCTTGGCTTCATTGTGTTGACAAAATAGCGCTAACAAAGCCCAGTTTACTGGACAGATGTAATACCTCAGCGACATTATTAAACCATTGGTATTTGTGGAGCACCTGTCACATGCCCATCCTTATTCACTTCTAGGAACAGCAAGAACAGCAGAATTCCCTCTTCCCAACACAGTTCATATTTTAGTGGAAAGAGAGACACCAGCACTCTCATAGGTAACCATAAAATTGCCAATTTTGATGGAGTTACAAGGAGGCAATCTAGGAGAGCTGGCTTCCCTAGGAAAAGGAGGCTTCCCAGAGGAGGTAGCACATGATGGAAGTTGTTCTGGTGACCTGTTGCTGGTAAGCAATGAACCTGGTAGCTTAGGCCCACAGCAGTGGCTTTGTGGTTGTGCCTGGGTTCTATGGATTGGAGCACAGAAGGGCAGTGCTGATGGTTCTCTTGAGGCTCGATCTGGTTAGGTGGTGGCTGCGCTGGAGCAGCTGGCATCTCTTTCTTTCTCTGCAATGATCCAGGCTCCTCTGCAGGACTGGCTAGGGCTCCCTCTTGCATTGCATGCTCAGGACAGTCATGCTGATCATATGGGGAGGAGGACTCAGAGCTGGTTTCCTTGACCTCCCCTCAGAAGCATTCCAGTTTCGCTTCTAGTCTGCCCCATCAAGGGGAGGGGACACAGGCCCATCTTCTCTGGGAGGAATATCAAGGTTGTATGTTAGAAAGAGCATTTAGATGAGAGATATTATCATTGTATTATCTTTGAAAAATACAGTGTGCCACAGATCTGAAGGGGGAGTAGGAATCAAACAGGGGAAGAAGAGAGGGAGGAGGAGGGTCCCCGGCAGAGAGAAGGCTGGTGCAAAGGCCCTCAGGTGGAAGAAATGTGGCCCAGGAATGGGGAAGGACTCAGGGACATAGTGGTGAGGAAGATTAAAAACTCCTGGAGCTGAGAGCTTACATCCTAGGGGGAGAGACGGACAACAGATACACACACAAATAAATAGCACAATTTCAGGTTGTGGTAAGTGTAGCTATCCTCATTACACTGGGAAGGTAACACACTGTATGCTGTGACAGAGATGGGGGCTGGAGTATTCCTTCTGCCTGGTGAGACTTTCCCAGGACAGTGACTATCAAGCGGAGGTCTGCGGATGAAGAGTGACCAGTCCTGCCCGTTCCCCTGGAGAGCACCCATGCTGGCTAAGCCCAGAGAGGGGAAGTGCTTGGCAGTGTGGCTGGTGCTCAGAGCAGTGGTTGAGCAGGTGAGACATGATGGGGGACCGGGGTTAGGGTCAGATTTGCCACAGCTCTGGCAAGGAATTTGGATTTGTTTCTGAGTGTAATAGGAAGCCATTGGAGTGTTGAAGCAGAGAAATGGTGTGATTTGACTTTGTAATAAAGAGCTTGCTGGTTGCTATGCACTGAACTCTGGGTATGAGGCCAGACCTTTTCTCCTGGTGGAAAAAAAGGAGAGCCATAGATGTGCTGTGTGACTGTGGGCTAGTTACTTGACATTTCTGAGGTATAAAATTGTAAAGAATGGAGTATAGAGGAGCCAGACAGAAGACAGGGTGCCCAGGAAGGAGGCTGTAACATCATTGAGGCAAGAGATGATGCCCTAAGCTGGACTCAGTGACAATGATGGTGAGAAATTCAGAGGATCGTAACACATCCAGAGGTAGGACTGACTAGTGATCCAAACCTAGTGATCAGTTTGGAGAGCATGAGAAAGAAATGAGAGAGAGACTCCAGTTTTCTAGCAAAGCATAATCTCATTCTACAGCTCAGGGTGGTTCCGGGGATTAGTCTGTGGTCACACAGCATGTCGGCAGTTTCACCAGAAACCGAAGCCAGGCATCATGCCCAGAATTCAGCAGCACCCTCTGGGCTCCACCTGAGCCTGAGGGTGCTGTGCCCCTGGGTCTCTGGCCCTTTTTTCTGCATCTCTGCTGCTCTGCTGCCCTGTTGACTCCTTCCCTCTCCTCCCAGGATGCTGGCGGCTGAGTCTGATGCAGACCCAGCAGGTGAGGCTCGCCAAGCTGTCTGTGTGATGAACAGCTTCTCTTGGCCGTGCAGATAACGGTACACACACAGGTCAGGGGGGGCCCGTGTAGCCCATCCATCAGGCCAGGAGAAGGCAGAGGGTGGCACACCCCTGTGCCTGTTATCTGCCACAAATGTGCTTTTTCCCCAAGGTTAACAGGAAGAGTGACGGCCAGGCGTCTGACATCAACAGGGCTGGAGCTCGCTGGAACTGGCAGGCCCTCCCTTCCTCTCTCCCTCAGTTTCTGGAGATTTCTACCAGCCTCCCTAGGGGTAGAGTCAGCCTCCTGGGCCTAAGATGCATGCAGACACACATTATTAAGCCTTGAGCATGGAATCCTCAGGATTCAGATGTTCAGAGCCCTCAATTTCTTGAGGTGAGACTGCACAGCACTTAAAATGTGCACTGGATCCCCCATAGCCTGTTTGGGTTCAAATCCCAGTTCTGCTGCTTACTCACTGTATGAGCTACAGCTGATAACTTAATATCTTTGTGCCTTGTTATAAGGATGGGAATGACGTCTATACCATGGGAGGTTGTAGGATTAAAAGAGTTTATCTTTTAAAAGTGCTTAGAATGATGCTTAGCATATGGTATTGTGCACACATTTGCAGAGAGAAAGAGTCCTAGAAGATACGGCATCTTAAATTCTAAGTTTTAGAGACATAGAACCTTAAACCTTTTGAATCCTCTTAGGACCACAGAATTCAGAGTTTTGCTATTTTGGACCTTTACAGTCAAGCTTGCAGGGGAAGTGCCAAGGAGTGCCTCAGTGGGCCTTTAGCTTGCCATGATCTCCTTCACCATACCCTCTCTTCTTTTACATGGATAATTGAACATTGCTCAATATTATATGTTCTGCAGATATAGCATCAAATCTGCCCTCCAACAAGACTGTTACCTTTGTATTGATGCTCTTGAGCATCCTCTACAGCACCTCATTCTGTGTGTGTGTGTGTGTGTGTGTGTGTGTGTGTGTGTGTGTGTTTATCCACCTATTTCTTCATTTCATCCATCCATCCACCCATCCACCCATCCACCCAGGCAGTCTCTCCCCCATCCATTTGTTCACTCATCCATCCACTCATTAGTCTAATCACCCAGTCTGTCAGTCCATCCATCCACCCATCCACCCACCCATCCATCCACCCACCCATCCATCTATCCATCCATCCATCCATCCATCCATCCATCCATCCATCCATCCTTTCCATTACATGACTGCATCCATCCATCAAAGTACTATCATCTATATTCATTTTTCGTCAGTCTACCTGCTCATTCTTCTATCTTCCCATTTTCCCATCCATCCATTGTTCTATATTCTGTTCTATCACCCCTCTATTCATCATCCATGTATATTTCCCCATATCCCTCCCTCTTTCCCATTTAGCTGTTTTCTCTCTCTTTTATCTTTTCTTTTATTTTCTCATCCACCCATTCAGCTACTTGTATGTATCCGCTAACTCACTGAGCATTTCTTATATACTAGGCAGGGAGCTGAGCTACAGAAAGGGGTGCATGAACTGGTTTCAGTTTCCACTTCCCACTTCCCAGAGCTTTAGTGCAGTGAAAAGACACAAATACAAATGAGAAAAGACACAAACACAAATGAGCCAACACAAGACTGGCTGTAGGTAGTAGGGAGAACAAGCCATAGAGTGTCTTTTATTCTGTTCAGATTTCTGGAAAGCTTCATGGGAATGGCATTTGGTCAAGGTTTCAGAAGATCCTGTCCTGATGGCATCATGAGTGACTTCATGTCTCAGGGGACAGAGAAGAAGAGAAGTTGGGGGAAGGGTTAAATGCCATCTAATCCAACTGGATTACCAGTGCTAGAGGTTCCTTTCAAGTACTATGTGAAATACTAGTGCAACTCTCACACACTCCTCCAGGGCTGGGAAGTTCAGTGCAGGGTAAGGAGAGAGGAAAGCCTCTGGAAAACCCATGCTCTGGGAGCTTGAGGATGTAAGAGCTCTGCCCGATCTTCCCAGTCTTCCCTGTTCCTGTTAACTGGGGTGGGGGGGAGAAGGGGAGCAGGTATCACTCTGATGTGTGCCTCAAATCCTAATGGCCCAGAACAGGTTATTTTACCTCCCCAGCCTCCATGTACTCATCCCCTGGAAGGGGACAGCCCCTGGAAGACCTCTCAGAGGGTTGTTACTAGGGTTAAACAAGCTAACAATTCATGATGCCTAGGGAGTGCTCACAAAATGGTTGCGATTACTGTTTAAAGAGACGGCATCAGTCACAGCGGCAAACTGCGGCTCTGGGGCACATTAACATGGGGAGATCATTCTAGTGGTCTGGAAGAGTTGAAAGGGGACAATCTGAGGAGCCCAAGCAAGGAAACCGAGAGACTGTCAACAGCAGGAAGATACTGCCAATGATACTCATGGGTTTCACATGTCCCTGGTGTCATTTACAGACTAGTGTATTCAGCATGTGGATCACTATGGAGCAATGTTAAGGGTGACAGGGACAGCAGTTGTAGGGACAAAGACAGAAAGTGATATTCTCAGATCTCTGGAGCTAGGACTGCCCAGAAGAACCTGGAGCCCTAAAGGGAGGGCTGTCTTGGACAACTTGGAGAAGTCTCTTTTAGGACCTGCCAGGCCTGGGACCATGCTGAACATAACCATAGCTCTGTGGCTAGTCTCAGTTCCTGCAGCCACCAAATGGATATAATAACAATGTGAATTTTTTCAGGATCATCCATCCATCCATTCATTCATTCACTCATTCATCAAGTATTACAGTATGCTAGGCTCCAAGTACACTGGGGCCCAAGACAAAGATGCTGTCTAATATTACAGAACTTACTTCCTAGTGGAGTAGAAGTTGATGGGTTGATTAGACCTTTAACTAATGAAGCAATAAATGTAACACATTGAGCACAGTGGGTAACATATATTAAATGCTCTATAACATTACCCTTACTCA
Organism: Octodon degus; assembly: GCF_000260255.1. NCBI lineage: Eukaryota > Metazoa > Chordata > Mammalia > Rodentia > Octodontidae > Octodon > Octodon degus. The sequence continues at coordinate 8,262,787 of NW_004524613.1, forward strand.
GGACTCTGAGAAGTCCTGCAGTACGTATCTCTTAAACCCAAGGGCTTTTCAAGCATATTTGGCCATGAAATCTCCCTCTATTCCCAGCTAGTATCCTGTTCATATGCTGTAGCACTCCTTGCTAGACTGGTAAATACTCTCTGCATACATATATATTCACATGAGTATGCACACACATGAAAATACAAATGTCTACTATTTCTGGTGGAGAATGAAATACTATTAGGACTAAGAAGAATATATGCAGTGTGTTATTTGTTGAAACTGTACTTCCGATTTGATTTGAAACTGTCTCATTGCTGTTTATCAATAAAATTT
>NW_004524613.1:8263204-8273135 GCF_000260255.1 Octodon degus
CTATTAGGGATTTTAGGAAATAAGAATAGTTCACCTCTTGGGGCCAGGGAGATGGCTCAGTGGAATAAGTGCTTCCCTGGCAAGCGCAAGGGCCTGAGTTCAATCCCTGGTTTTGCAAAAAAAAAGAATAGTTCACTTCTTGCTTCACCTTCAAGTGACCACAGTTTGTGTAAAACTTGCCTAGAGGGTGGGCAGTGGAGTTCACTTTGGTGAATTTTCTTCATCAACTATGGGAGTTGTTTGTTCTTTTGTTCACTTGATGGGCATTTGCACTGGCTTCTTTCACTCTGCTCTGCATGCTTAGTCTCGGGAACACAGACTTTCTGGGTTGTAAAGAAATCCTTCTACTGCAGTGTGTCAGCCCAGGACATGTCTCTATCTGTGGCAGCTCAAGGTGGGGCTATGACCATCTGAGAAACGTTCTAGGAGAAAGGGGTGCTGAACGGAGTCTGAAAAAGTAAGTGAAGTTAGCCAGGGAAGGCCACCCAAGAAACACAAGTATTTTAGGAACCAGCCTGGTCTTGGCCCTGTCCTGTCGGGCTGTGCCTGAGAAGAGGAAAGATGTGAGATGCTCTGGATGCATTGGTGACTTCTCCACTTGTATTGGGGGTTTGGAGACTGTGGGAGTAGCACTGTACCGGGTAGGAGTCAAGAGCCTGGGAGAAAGCCCAGCCCCCTCCCTCACCAGCATGTGACCTTGGGTAAGTTAGTCCCCTCCCCTCAGCCTCTCTCTCTCTCATGGGTAGCTTGGGGCTGGCAAAGCTCTCCTCCCTAGGCTGAGTGGAGAGCAAGGAGATGATAGAGGAGGAAGTGATTTATCAGCTAAGTGTTTTGTAAACTGTCAAGTGCTATGTACACTGTAAAGTCCTGTGCAGCTGCCACATGTTGACTGCAGGTCTTAGCTCAGGACCTGGTTCAGAATAGGGATAGAAAGAACTGTAGACACCATTATTCTGTTCCCTTTTAATCTCTGCCCCTCTGACTCTTCCTGAGGTCCCTTATTAATATGCCAACACCCTGAGAGGTGTTAATCTGCATTAGCTAATACCTTAGTTAGTGATGGCACATTCATTAGCAGTTAACACCTTTAGTTAGCAGCTAACTCCTTAGTGGGAATCGTCTAACATTCAGCTGAGGCAAAAAAAAATCTTCAGGAATGGGACCAGGAGGGCTCCTGGTAGTCTTGGAGCATGAGGAATGACTGTCTAGGGGACACATCTCTAAGAGCTGTTTTGCCATTGGCTCTCTGCTTGATGAATCCCCCAAAGCAGTACCCTGAGTTATTGCTGCCACTGTCCCTGACTGAGAGGCCCTGGGCAGGCTACTTAACCACTACGAACCTCAGTTTCCTTTTCTATTAAATGAACCTTTGGGTGTCACCATGACTAATACCATGTTTCTCAAATTTGTGTGGTTTTTTGGTGGTCCATGATCACTTTTCCATTTTAATAATATTTGTATCTGTCAACTTGAACAAAGTTGGTAACAAGTGAGCCCCCCACACCAAATCTCAGTGGTCTTCAACAATAGAATTTACGTTTTGTTCACACGACCTACCAATCATAACGAGCCTACTCATTCTGCTCTACAGCATCATCCTGTGCATTGAGCTGAAAGGGCAGCCCTGCCTGGGGCACCTGGCCACTGATAGCCTAAAAAGCAGCTCAGAATCCACATTGGCCAGAAGTGACAGTAAGAGTCCTGCTCATGTTCCAGAAGCCAAAGCAAGCCACTGAGGCGGGAAGTGTTGTTCTTCTCAGAGAGCCACCTGGTAAGGTGGGGCAACAGGTGCTTCTGGCCAGCAGCATGATCTATTCCTGTATTATTTTAACCTGTCCTGGAAAAATAGATAACTACATATGTAAGAATGTATTTTTAAAAAGACAGAAAAGATGGTATAAAATGCATACAATTTCTGGATCCAGGTAAAGGAGTATTGGATGTTCTTTCCAACTTGGCTAAAAATTTTGAAATCTTGTTAAAATTCAGTTTCTTGTATATATAAGTTACACACATGGCACAGCGCTGTAGGTCCTACTGCTTCTGGTGAATTAGAGGTAGAGAGAATGATAACTAGTGGAGCTCATTCAAAGAAGACTGGACAACAGTGCCCACCCAGGACAGGTGCACTGTATGAACAGGAGCACTCTCCTTCTGTTATTCTACACCAGTTTTTGAGCACCTACTGTAGGCCAGGCCTCTGCAGGGCACTGAGACATGGCTGTGGGTGACACCTGGCAGAGAGATGCTCCTGTGAGCAGCTTATAGATTGGTAGCGGGGTGAGAATAGAAAGTCACACAGAATTGCCCAGTAAGCCCAGCTGCTCGCTGGAGCTGTTATCTGTAAAGACAGGGCCCGACCTTCTAGTGCACACCATGGGCAGCTAGTAGGAACGCTTCACACCCTGGGTATCTGAGGTTCCTAACAAGGCACATGAGTGGGCTGGGGCTACAGGAGCGTGTGTGTGTGTGTGTATGTGTGTGTGTGTGTGTGTGTGTGTGTATGTGCAAGGAGGGGCAGAGCAGGCAGCAAAGTCACAGTGTATACTCTGTGTGCCTTCCTGGGAAGCTTTTTGGGAGTCAAGATTTATTGAAATTTGGAGGCTCTACTTCTCTTATGTTTAAAGCAACTGAAGAGTGGGCAAGGACAAGAGAATTTTTTTAGGATGGTAAAAAATGTCCCGTTGCTTGATTGTAATGATAGATACATGGATTTACAAATTATAAAATTCATTGAAATGTGCACTTAAGAGGTACATTTTATCACATGGAAAATTTTGCCTCTATGAAGTCAATTTCCAGAAAACTAAACTAAAATGAGGAAAGAGCAACAGGAAAATTATGCATTTATTTTGGAGAGGCTTGGAGAGATGAATAACTTCCCTAAGATCATATAGCAACTGGAGATCAGAACAGTAAATAAAACTCCAGAATATCTGACCAAAAATTGGTACCATTAGCTCTGGTTATTAATACATACACTTTATCCACATGGACAAAATACCTTCCATGTTGAAAAAGTAGCAGTACTAGTCAGCTCAAAATCACCACCAGCACAGAGACTTCAGAAGTAGAAAGGAATCAGTAGTTCCAGCATCTTTCTCCTTTCTCCTCTGGCTCTTGACACACAGGTGCCCTGTCTGTGAGTTTAGTGGACCTCTGGCCCCTCGAGGGGCACCATGGGAAATTCTGTCTATTCTTGTGCCAGCTTGCCCCACCTTTCTGTTCTTGGCTCTGGAGTTTGAAAGGCCCTCCCTAACCTGTCACACCTCACCTAACTCTATTGTGTCACCCTGGCTGTTACTCTTCCACAGTTTGGGAGGCTAGGAGAGGAGCTTTCAGTCTGGTTGGAGACAGGGCCTGATACATCGATCTATTTTACAGATAGAACAGGAGGGCTCAGAAAGGGTCAGACCTGCCTTCGGTCACACAGTTTCCTGAGCTGGAGCCAGGACACATTTAGTTTTGTTTGATTGTACACACCCTGGGCCCTCCCCCAGGAAGGTAAGTGGGGGCAATTTGTAGGGATGGGTCAGAGGCGGGGAGGCTGAGAAGCAGGAAGACTCTTTCACATGCACACCCCCTTCCACAGCCAGCTCTGCTCTGTCAACGGCTGAGAAAACCCCAGTCCCTGAAGGGACGAGGCTGCCGGCCTCTTGCTGAGTGACTGCAGACCACATTTTTCTTAATCTAAATTGAAAACTGCTCAAGTAGAAAAATCATTTCACTGCTTCATCTCAGGAAGGAAAAGTAGAAGAGAGGAGGGGCACGTGGGTGTAGCTACAGAGAACAGGCAGGTGGTTGGTGAACTGGTCCCGACCTGCCCTGAGCATGGCCCTGCCCCATCTGCCACCCGCAGCCCCAGAGTCCAAGGAGCTGGATCCACCAGGATGCTGCTGCAGTCATTTAACAAGTTGTGAACCTGCCTAGACACCAGACAGACCCTGGGCCATCTCTAGGCACAATGAAACAGTCAGGCGCAGCTGCTGTCCATAGAGAGCTTCTTTCTTCCATTAGATTCCTGGAATATCTACCATGTGTCTGGCGCTGTCCCACGTGCTGGAGATTTCAGGCTGTCCTGGAACGTACTGTCCAGTAGGAAGGACAAATTATGAAACAGATGGCAAGTAGCAAGCTGAACTCTGCTTGGAAGGTGCAGGAGAGTGAGATGGGTGACTCTTCTATGGCAGGGAAGAACTATGACATAGGCTGGGCAGTTGGGGGGGGCACCCTGGAGGAGGTGCTATCTTAGCAAAGGCATGAAGGGTGAGTAGTAGTCACCAAAGGCATAGGAAGAGGTAGGTCAGAGGCCGGAGTGCGATGGCACCCTCAGGATAGAAGGAGATACTGTAGAAGGTAGAACCTTAGGCCATGCTGACTAGATTCTACTCCCATACCTCCACCAGTAGCCACCTACGTATTGGACAAGTTAGCTAATTTTTCTGAGCCTCACTTTCTTTATTTGTAAACATGGAGTTATTATTAGGAATAAGTGGACTTCTGTGTGTAATATGCTTAGAATGGTGCCTCACCTGATGCTCTGCTAAGTAGAGACACAGAGCCAAACATCGTGGTACACTTCTGTAACCTCAACATTCAGGAGGGCTCGGGCGGAGGATCAGTAGTTCAAGGCCAGCCTGGGCAAATTAGCAACTTGGTAATAGCCTGTGTCAAGAAAGAAAGAAAGAAAGAAAGAAAGAAAGAAAGAAAGAAAGAAAGAAAGAAAGAAAGAAAGAAAGAAAGAAAGAAAGAAAGAAAGAGGAAAAAAGGAAGGCAGGCAGACAGAAAAAAAAAAGAAAAGACAGACAGAAAGGTTAAAAGCAAAGGCTGGGCTGGGAATGTAGCTCATTGTGAAGGTCTTAGGTTCAACCCTCAGTACAACAGCAAAACAAAAACAAAGAGAAACCAAAAGGCCAGAAATGTCCAGCATGTACACAGGCCCCAGTGCAGAACACTGCAAAGCAAGTCATGGAAGAGAGGGTCTGTGAATGAGCTTTATCCCAGGGCAAACAAGCCCAGCACCTGTTGTGGAAATCAGCAGTGTTCAGCAGAAAGGGACACAGCTCACTTTCTTTACCTCTGGGCTTGTCTGCCCTGATACTGAGACATAACAGAAGTAGCCCCTATATCTGGGCGATGTATCAGCTTCACACTATGTGTTGGGTCCTGAGCCACACAGGAAGCAATGTGTAAGGGGCAGCCTAGGTAGGACAGTCTTTTGCTATCTTGCCAAAACTCAGATACTTTGGACAATGGAAAAGCACTATTGATATTTGTGCCAGGCCAGCATGTTTAAGGTGAGACCTAGAATCACCCCAAGCACACAGGAAGGTGGTCACCCCAAGCATAAGTGTGGGGAGGCCTGGCTGGCTTAATGCCCCTGGACCTTAGTTTCCCTATAGGTGAATAATAATACCTACATTCCAGAATTGGGAAGATTAAGGAAGCCAGTGGAACGACAGGTCCTGAGCACTGTGTCCCTGAGTAGGCCGCCAGTAAACCTCAGAGATTAATGTAGAGCATACATTCTGTGAAATTTCCTGTCTTTCTGTCTCCCTCTTTATTCATCTCCTTGTTGCTCAAATGTTTTCCCTCCATTCCCTGGACTCCCTTCAGGATGCAGGTCTAGTCTGACTTGCTGTGTGTTCTCGGGCAAATCCCTCCCATTTTCTGGGCCTGCTCTCCCCATCAGACCAGAATGCATTGACGAGCTGCGGGGGTCCCTTCGTCCTCCCTTCCCCTCTTGGCTGCCCTTCCTGCCCTGCCATCTATCCCCAGACTCATTTTACAGGTCAGTTCCCTTTAATTAGTGGAGCTCTGAGCCTTCTCCCTCGCAAAATGGAAACTGCAGGTTCATCAAAATCTCATTAACCTCCATTCTCCCCACAGCCCTGCAGGGGTCAGGCCTGTCTCAGGCTGGAGGGGCATCACCTCCCAGTAGAGGAGGTCTGGGTCTGACTGGGGCCAGGGTGGGATAAGAGGCCTGGATTGTTGATTGCAGACACTGTTCCAGCCACAGCGCCCAGCCCTTCCTGTCCGGGCCACATGGGCGTCAGAGGAGAGAAAAACCCTCTAGCACTTTAATTTGAAAACTTGCCGGGGGACTAGGGGACAGCAGCTGGCTTCAAATGAATTAATATTTCACTTGTAGCTGGCAATTTTCTCTGCTTTCATGTCGCCTGGCTCTTTTTTCTTCTTCTTTCATTATTTTCTGACTTGGAGAAGCGACACAGTCTACCCCTGTCTCCTCTGTCATGGCCCTAATTTTTAATCTTGGACTTGTTGGAGCTCCCATGGGTGTGACAATGGTGGCCTTGCTCAGGGGAGGCTCTAGGTCCTCATATGCCCCCCTCTAACTGCAGGGCTTTAGGCAGGTTGGTAAGCTCTTTCATCCTCTCTGCCGTTATCTGTGCTGAGGCCCAAGGAGATACTGCTTGGCAGCCTCTTTGAAAACCACAAAGGCAGTTTCTTATGACATTCATGTGCTCATGTCAGAAATCCCATCAATCCCAGTACTAACATATTGTTCACGGGAAATGGAAACATGTTCTTACCAATGACCTGTATGCAAATATCATGACAGCTTGATTCATAATCACTCCAAACTAGAGACAATGCAAAGGTCCCTCAGCTGGTGAATGGACAGTTACGCTGTGGGCAGCCAGACACTGGTGGATGAATCTCAAAAGCTTTCTACTAAAGGAAAGGCGCTGACCCCAAAAGGTTCAGCACTGGATAATTCTATTTAATAGTATCTGGAAGAGACCAAACCACATTAATGGATGCCAGGAGCTGGGGATGAGGACCCTCCGTGAAGGGGCATGAGGCAACTTTTTTGGTGAATGGAAATACATGTCTTAATTGTAGAGGGAGAGACTCTGGCACATGTGTATTTCACAACCTACCCACTGCATGCTTTAAAAGAGTAAGTGCAAGCCAGGCAAGGTGACTCACAATTATAATCCCAGCACTCTGGGAGGATGAGCCAAGACTGTAAGTTCAAATCCAGCCTGGCAAGATCCTGTAAAAAAAAAAAAAAGAGCTAGAAAAATAGCTCAGTGAAAAGGCCCTAATTTTGAGTCTCAATAAGATTTTTAAGGAATATTAGCTAATGATGGCATTAGCTAATTTTTAATTTTCTTTTTCTTTTTTTTTAACTGAAGTTTGGATTACAAACAGATCGTGCCATTGAGTACCCCAATTGTATGTGTATATCTGGTTGGCTTTTCACAGTTTTGTGTATCCCATCCAGATCCAGTGAGGAGGTTCCCATCTCCCTCCGAGACTGCCACTATCCAAGTTCATCTTTCTACTGGTGCCTCTCACTAGACCTTTGTGAGATTTTGGGGTCACTGTGCATCATCATCTAGAATACTATTTTGTGTGTATGTGTTTTTGGCTGTTAGCTAGTTAAGAACACAAAGCAGATTGTGCCACTTCTAAATTTGAAGTTCTTTCTCAGTAGATGCCAAGCAGAACCCAAGCTCTGGCTGCCTTGTAGACTGTGGTGGCCTGCACTGTCCCGGTGTCCTTCTGGCTTTTGCTGCCACACTAGTCTCCTTCAGCCCTTTGAGAGCCTCAGATCCTTCTGGCTGTGTGGATTTTGCCTTGGCCAATTCTTCCACCAGCCATGTCTTAAGAACCTGGCTTCTCCCTGGTTTTCAGACCTCTGCTTTTATATTGGCATTTTCTCCCCATACCGAATGCTGTGCTGACTCCACCCCCAGGCATGCTGAACCTGCGACACAGTGGGGTATGGTGGCTCACACCTGTAATCCCAGCACTGAGGAGGCTGAAAACAAGAGGATCACTACGAGTTCAAGCTGCACAGTGAGACTTGACCTCTCCCCAACTCCCAACCTGATGGGCTTCCCACTTTCACCACTTAGCCACTTGCCATTGCAAACCTGTGTCCCCTTCTGCAACTTTCACTGAGGTTTGCTATTGCTTATCTGGTGGGGATCTTGTCTTTCTCCCTGCTTGCCCTGAGGCTCCTATGAGGCAGGAGCCTGTTTAGCCCATCTGGGGATCCTGGGGGCAGAGGCCAGTGCCCAGACATTTAGGCTGAAAGAGTCAATCTGTGAACATTAGCATGCAGTCTAGGTGTTAGCTTCTCACACACCTCATTAGTTCTCATACTAACTCCACAAAGGAGGCAGCTACCATCAGCCCTCTCCAACTGGAGGGTTAGAGAGTTGTTTAGTGGCCCAGGTCACACAGCCATGCTGACTGAGCTGGGGCCTATCTATCCTCGCTGCTCCCTTCCTACCTCCTGAGACCATCTTTCTGCTGTTGTTACTAAGTTAGAGTATAATATAACATTTTAATTGCATAATGTGATGAATATTTACTTAGGCCTATACTCAGAGAATCCCCACCCACAGCAAGTAGGAGATCATTTCCATCCTGTTTGAAGCCCCCTTTTCGTGGACCTTCCTAGTCAAAACCAGCCCTTCCTGCAGATAACCATTACTATCATTTCAAGCACCATAGTTGAAAATTGCCTGTTTCTGAACACTGTATCAAGGGATTTATTCAGTGTGACCTCTCCTGCTGATTTCTCTTGCTCAACACAATATCTGGGAATCACCATGTTTCTGCAAGTAGCAGTACCTTGTTCCGATCTTTATTGCCGCACAGCGATCCATTGCACAGATACATCACAATCTGTATCCACTCTGCAGACGAGCATTTGAGTTGTTTCTGAGTTTCCGTGATTGCAAATACAGCTTCTGCAAACATCCTTTTTGTTAGACACATAGCCACTTATTTCTCCTGACTGGAGAGGTTGGGTCACTGAGTGGGCATGTCATTAGCTTCCTTAGATATTGCCTGTTTTTCAAAAGGCTGGTACCTCATGCATTTTAGGGACCCAGCAGCCAGGAGGTCTAGCGCTAGCTCCCCTATGGTCCCTAGCCTTGCTAGACTGGGTAAATCCCTGTGGTCACTCCTCAGCCAGGCAGTGGGAGCCTGAGCCTCTTGGCTCCATTAGCAGTCACAGCAAGTGGAAGGGGTCATGGCAGCGAGTGGCAGCATGGCCCTTTCATCTGGGAAACTGGCCGGCATGCTGAGCCCAGCAAAGGTTAGGCTGCCTTGCATTTTCCCCTCCAATGAGCTCAGCTTTTAGGGGCAATTAGCCATCAGCAGAGCAGAGAGCTCAGAATACTAACCAGAGCTGGCCTGTGCTGGGGAGCAGTTTTTGCCTCCACCTGGTCTGAACCTCCAGGCCTTGTGAAATAGAGATCCAGAGCAGGAGGGCACCTCTTATGATTGCTTCTACGCACTTTGTTAGTGTCCCAGATTCCCAGATGCTCTCAAGTAGGGAAATGACAGCAGCATCTGGTGCTATTCTGCTGTTGCATGCCTCCAGGAACAGCATACTCATCCTCATGCCTGGCTGCTGCTTGTGTCCCCGGGATACCCTGCCCAACACACAGTACCCTGCTTCTGTTGTCATGCTATTTCTGACAGCCCAAAATTGAAAATGAGTTACAAGTCCATCAGAAGGGGACTGATCAAATCAATTAGTTTATATCCTATTATGTAATAATTTACAACTATTACATGTACAACAGTTACACCATAACCATCACTCAGTGGAAAGAAACATTAGCATTATGTACCCTTGTTTGACACCCTGACTTGGGCAAAATATCACTCTTGTGCCATTCTTGCCCAAAATGCATTCTTGTCCAAAATAATCTTAATCTAATGGGGGAGGAAATGCTAGAAAAACTTAAATTGATGAATAGCCTACAAATTACATGATCAGTACTTTTCAAAAGTATCCAGGCCATGAAAGGCAAGGAAAAGTCACGTAACTCATTGGCTCATGAAACAGAAAAGGATGTTAGTAGAAAAACACATGAAATTTGAGTTAAACTTGAGGAGTTCTCACTAGTGTTTATTTTTTACTTTTATATTTAAAAAA
>NW_004524613.1:8273750-8314956 GCF_000260255.1 Octodon degus
GGTCCCTGATGCTTTTGCTAAGCTTGTTCTAAGTAGGTGCTTTAGACCACTGAGCCATCTCTCCAGCCCTGCCCAAATTTTTTAAAAATTTAAATTTTGACACAGGGCCTCATTAATCTGCTAAATTGATCAGGCTGGTCTCAAACTTACAATCTTCCTGCTTCAGCTTTTCAGAGTGTTGGGATTACGGTATGTGCTGCCATACCCAGCATTCTTTATCACTGCTGGGCCATGACCTTCTGCATGAGACCCATGGGCCCTTTGTTGTAGTGATGGTTTTAAACACATAAAATAGGATGTTTAAGAGTTCCATGACTGGGGCCAGTGAGATAGCTCAGCAAACTGAAGCGCCTGCTTAGGCAAGCTCAGGCAAGTGCAGGGACCTCTGTTCGATCCCCAGCACCACATGATGTACCAGCCCTGCTCCCAGGGCAGGCTGAGCCAGCCAGAGTCTGGGCATAGTAGTGCACACCTGTAATCCCAGAGCTGGGGAGGCTGAAAACAGGACTATCACTGTGAGTCCGAGCCATGTAATGAGACCCTGCAACAATCAAATGCATTAAAAAAAAAAAGAGTTCCATGGTGACCAATTATCTTAAAGCATAATTATCAAACTATTCTAAGGGCTGGGGCTGTAGCTCAGTGGTGGAGCATATGCTCAGCATAGAGGATGAGGTCCTGAGTCCTATCCAAAGTACACGCATGCACACACACACAGAGTTTTAAAAATTTCTATTATAGCAATATATATGCTCCTTTATTAGCATATTCACTAACAAGATCTATGAGCAGGTGTAAGAACTTGTGTAATTTCAAAGCAGTGATGAGCGTAAACAGTATTTCAAGAAATCAGCATCTGGTAATTTGACATGAAAATATCTAGGCTCACTAAGATAGTGAAGTCACAAATATAGCTAATGCTACTGTAGCATGTTGCCTGCATTCAAACCAAAGGAAATGAGAAATTTCAGTTAGAGGTTAGTGAAAATAAGGATATAATTTTTCTCTATTCGAGTTCACAGACCCCCTGAATTCTATTTGCAACCTGGCAGAATCTAATACATCTCTGATGTAAATGTGTATTTATTGAACTGAAAAGAAGCCTGTAATACATTACTAACGGGGGGAGCAAGTTATAAAGCAATATGTACAGTGGGATCTCATTTTTATAAATTAAAAATGTCTATAGTGTGCTCGCATTATGTATTCATTCAACAAGCATTCCATGGCTATCTACCTTGCCACAGATTCTGGGAATGTAACAACGAAAGAGACAGACACGGTTTTAACCTTCCCAGGGAAGGGCAGCTAGAAATATTGATGACCTGCAACAAAATGTTGACTTATCATTTGCCCTTTCTTCTTGCTTGCCTATCTGTATTTCCTAATTTGTCTAAGTAAATATATACTTGGGCCAAAATAAAATATTTTTAAAACAAAGAAGAAAGTTTATCTTCATACCAAGCTGAACCTTGTCTGCAGGTACAACTCCCTTTCTTAGATTGCCCTTAATCTCCCTCAAAATACTCACTCTTTGAACATACTTATCCATCATTCTTGCCACTTTTGGAAACAGTTCCTGTTCGTATCTTTAGTTGGTCAAGCTTGCTCAATATTGTGAATAAATCCAAAGTGCTTTTTGTTGTTGTTGTTGTTGTTTTGCGGAACTGGGGATTGAACTCAGCCCCTTGCGCTTGCCAGGGAAGCATTTATTCCACTGAGCTATCTCCCTGGCCCCTTTGTTTAGTTTTTGATACAGGTTCTCACTATGCAGTTCAAGGGGCCAGGGAGGTGATTCAGTGGAATAAGTGCTTCCCTGGCAAGTGCAAGGGCCTGAGTTCAATCCCTGGTTCCTCAAAAAAAAAAGTGCTCGGGGCTGTGCACCTGCCTGGTGCTCAGCTGTCTACCTGCCGAGGCTGCCGCCTGCTCTGTTTCAAGGGAAACTGTTTAGTGTAAAGCATTTTTGAAATCTCATCAAACTGATTACTGCACAAGTGTGAAATAATTAAAATAAAACTGTTCTTATGTTTAAAAAAAAAAGTTTTTGGGGCCGGGGAGATAGCTCAGTTGAGTAAGTGCTTGCCTGGCAAGCGCAAACCCTGAGTTTAATCCCCAGCTCCACAAAGCAAAACAAACAAACAAACAAACAAAAAAAGATTTCTCACAATGCAATTTGAACTCAAAATGATCCTCCTGTCTCAGCCTCCCCAGCACTGGGATTACAGGCATGCACCGCCACACCCAGCACAATCCAAAATGCTGATAGCATGTTTTGTCAAATAAAAATATTTGACCCAAGGTAGGTCCTTGTCTAACTTTTTCCATATGCCTGACACCATGAGACTCCTGGCTCTTCCCCAAAGTCCAAATGACCATGAAAGGTAAACATTTGGAATTAGTTCAGGACATGGAGGCAGCCATGAGTTAAAGACACTCACAAAAGAGGACTTCCAGAACTACTTTAGAAAATGGCACAAACAATAAGGTAAGTGTGTTTGAAGTGAGATGGAGTATTTTGAGGGGAAAATAGCAATGTGTCTTTCATTGTAATAGATTTTTTTTAAATTTAGAAATTCACTGTATTTTTCAGACACCTTGTGTCTGTTTTTCTTGCCGTTATTTCTACTTTTGTTGTATCTACGAGACTATTGCCTCATGTAAGGTGATAGATATTTGCTCCTGTGACTTCTTACTTTAGCTTTTACAGTTAAAGACTATAATTCATTTTAAGTTAATTTTTGTGCATGCAGTGAGATACAGTTCAAATTTTGCTCTTTTATACAAATCCAGTTGTTCTAGCACCATTTATGGAAAAGACAAGTTTTTCTTCAATTATCACTTTCATTGAAAATCAATTAACCAAAAATCTAAGAGCTTATTTCTGGAATCTTGAGCCTGTCTCATTGTTCCATATATCTACCAAATACCATACTCTCTCAATTATTTTAGCTTTGTATAAATATTTTGAGATCAGAAAATGCTCTTTTCAAGATTGGTTTGGGTTATTGGAACACTTTGCAATTCCATATGAATTTCAAAAAGGACTTGTCATTTTATGTAAAATAAAAAGCCAGCTGGAATTTTCATAGGAATTGCATTCAATCTGTAGATCAGTTTGGGGAGTATTGTCACCATAAAAATGTTGTCTTTTGGGCTGGCGAAATAGCTCAGCAGACTAAGCGCCTGCTTAGGCAAGCACAGGGACCGGGGCTCAATCCTGTGCATCATGTGCTGAACAGGCTCCCCGCCCCCCCCGACCATGGAGATGAAGCATGATGGTGCACGCCTGTAATCCCAGTGCTGGGGAAGTTGAAAGCAAGAGGATTACTAGAGTCCGAGCTGTGTAGTGAGACCCTGTACCAAATACATTTAATGTATATACATATATATTGTCTTTTGGTTCATGAACATGAGACAACTTTCTATTCATTTAGTGTATTAGTTAGGTACTCTAGAAGAACGGAATCAATATAAAATATATGTATAATTATACAAGGGATTTATTAGGTAGGTTTATAGTACCAGAGCAGAAAAATCTCAGTGGTTGTCTGGGGAAGAATCCAAAGATTAGAGGCAGAAGAATCCAAAATGTCGATCAGCACCCTGGAGAACTGAAAGATCCAGTAGTAATCAGAAGTTAAGTAAGTCCTGGAAGCTCAGTGTAGAGCCACCAGTGCAAACTGTTAGAAAGCTGAAGAGGCTGTACTGGAAGCTGAAGAAATTGGAAATTAACATCTAAAGGCAATGGCAAAGAATAGAGCTCCTCCACAAAGAGAATAACACTCTTCTTTCTCTTTTTATTCTGTCCAAAGTGTAAGTCTATTGGTTGGTGCCACTGACTGCCAGGGTGAGACTTTTCCACTTGGTATGCTGAGTGGGAATGCCCCCAGAATTCACTGATCTGCTAGGTAGTTCTTACCAGAGTTATATTGACATATCACACTTGGTCACATTTAAGTTTTTTAAACATTTATTTCAATGATATTTTGTAGTTTTCTGACTACAAGTTTTATACTTCTTTTATTAAATTTATTCTGAAGATTTTATTCTTTTTGATGTTATTACAGATGGAATTATTTTTTTTTTTAATTTCAGTAAGGGTCTACAGGGTTTTACTACATAGATTGGACATAGTGCGATCCAAAGTGCTGGGATTACGGGCATGCACACTACCATGCCCAGTCTCAATCACTGTCTCAGCACGCACCGGGGACAAGGCTGACACAGTATGCCAGGGATCAATCCCCACTGCTGCATCTGCCTAAGCAGGTGCTTTAATCCACTGAGCTATTTGGCCGGCCCCTAAAATTTTGTATTTTTGTATTATCTCTCTCTCTCTCTCTCTCTCTCTCTCTCTCTCTCTCTCTCTCTCTCTCTCACCATCCCTCCCTCCCTCCCTCCTATGTAGTTCAGGTTGGCTTTAATTCAATATGTTTGTGATTTTAACTCACAAACTTGCAGCAATTCTCCTCCCTCAGCTTCCCAAATGCCGGGATTACAGGTGTGCGCTAACATGCCTGGCTGTTCATTTCTTAAATTCAGTTCTGTATTGTTTATTTTGTATTGTATTGTTCACAGATATACAATTGAGTTTTGTATATTGATCTTGTATACTGTAAGTTTACTAAACTCATTTATTAGTTTTAATTGTTTTTTTAAAAGATATCTTAGTATTTGCTACATGCAGATTTATATAATCTACAAAGGTAGTTTTACTTCTTCTTTTCCAATCTAAATATTTTTTATGTTTTTTTATTGTCTAATTCATATGACTAAGACATCCCAAATAACCTTGAATAAAAGTGATGAGAGTGGACATCCCTGCCTTGTTCCTCATTTTAGGAAAAAAATGCACTTTTTTATTTATCACACATTTAATTGGACATTAGTACACACTTATTACATTAGGTGTGTATTTTTGTAAATGGCCTCTACCAGATTGAGGAACTTCCCCTCTATTCTTATGTTATTGATTTTAACAATGAAAGTGTTTTGAATTTTGTGAAGTGTTTTTCCTGCACCTATTGAAATGAACATGTAGTTTTTGACTTTTATTTTATTGCTATGGCATATTACATTGGTTGATTTTCATATATTGAACCAACCTTGCATTCCTACTATAAATCCCACTTCATCACACGTGTTTATATGTTGCTAGGTTTGCTTTGCTAGAGTTTTGTTGATGATTTTTCATCTGTATTCCTGAAAGAACATGGTCTGTAGTTTGGGTTTTTGGGTTTTTTTTTTGTTTTTGTTTTTTGGTTTTTTTGCATTGCACCATCTTTAACCATCATTTTTCTTAAAGCTACACACAATATTGATAATAATTGATTGTCTGTAATTGCTTCTTGCATCAGCCAAGATGTTGGGAGACCTAGGCTGAACCAGAGACACTGTCACAGAGTGACACATCACAGAGTGAACTTGTATTCTCTGGACTTTGTTTTTCTTTTCTGTACTTACGCAATTGTAAACTCTTCGGACATGGACCATCATAGCTGGAATAGTCCCAGTGTGGTTCCCCTAGGACCAAGTCTGACAGGGTATTTATTGTCCTGCTGGTAAATAAGGCATATTAGCACTTTTTAATGTATATACAAAAACATGTATATAAATCACCAAGGAGTTAAAATGCAAGTGCTGATTCCATAGGTCTTGGGAAGAGCTCAAGATTCTGCATTTCTCTGAAGCTCCTAGGTATGGCTGATGCTGCTAACTGAAGGACCCTTCTTTGCGTAACAAGGAATCAAAATATTGTTTCCTAAGTTTTGGTCACAGAAGAGCCAATTTCATATTTTTGTCTTTGTTTGTTTGTTTGTTTGTTTGTTTTTGTACTGGGAATCAATCGCAGGACCTTGTATTTGCCAGGCAGGCACTGTGCTGCTGAGCTATATCACCAGCCCTGACATATTCTTCTTTCATACATAAAATTAAATTTTTTTCTCTTAATAGACTAACAATTAAATACCTTCTTTAGCTAAAACTGAGACTCACTCTTAGCAGGAATATCCATCAAATAACAGTTTTATATGCTAATTATACTTTTTTAAATACACACTTAAAAAGATCTGTTCAAAATTTTTAAAGTTCATTTGCATGGTACTGCAGTCTTCTATGCCACTGGTCCATGATCCATACATACCCTGCGGTGTCACTGTAGCACTTCCCAGGGCCTGAGAATGTAGTTCTTGCCCTTTAAGCACCATCACACTTTAATTGGACGTTTTTGACTTGCATCTCATGATTTTGCCCCATTTTTCTCTGCTGCAATTTGGCCAGTGATTCCTGTCTTTTCCTCTATTATCCACTCTGATTAACTCAGCTGCACCTGTCAGCCTTTATTCTTGAAGCGGGTGGAGCGAGGCATGCTGAAGAAGTCGTTAAAATGCATGAGTTTAATCATATTCACTCTTTCCTATCCAGAGCATAGAGGGTGGCTAGATCCCTGGGCCCCAAGCTGGGCTTCTTTGAGTGGGTCTGAGACTCAGGGCCTGGGTAAGGGTCTTTAGGAAACCACAGGGTCAACCTGCAGGCTTGATCTGAGGTACACCATCTGGAAAACAGTGTGACCAAGTCACTGACAGCCTGTGTGCCTGGCACCCTTGGTTTGATGCAGATGGAACAAGGCTGGTTCCCAGGACGTCAATGCCTCTAGTTTCTGCTTATTACTTTTCCAGTACCTGCGGGGCATATTCTTATCTCCCTGGACTTCCTCATCTTCACCTGCAAAGTGGGGATGCCGATTACTGCTGGCGGGAGGGGCAGTCGTTCAGAATTCGGGCTTTGATGTCCAACTGACTGTTTTTGTCATTTATGGCCCATGTGACCTGGACCAAACTATCCTACCTGGTGAGCTTCAGTTGCCCATCAATAGTGTGGAGATCACTATGCCTCCTTTATAGAAGCAAGATCAGCTGAAGTAGTGTTGAGCCAGTGGCTGACAGTGTGTACTGGATGGGTGAGAGCAACTAGCACATCAGCATTGTTATATAAAAGATGAGCAAATTTAGAATATTTTGGTACTTGACATTTGTTTCCCCTTCCTCTTTCCCTCTTTCTTTCTCCTTTCTTGTCTTCCCACCTTCTTTTGCTCTCCCTTCTTCTCATGTTCCTACCCTATAAGATACATCTGGTTGTAGCTGCAAAGAGCACTGGACACTCGGACTGCAAAAGTGCATTGCAGTAAGGTCCCAGAGGGGCCACAATGTCACAGGGAGGAACCTGAACTTCAAGCCGAGGGTGATAGCGAGTCACTGAAGGTTGTGGGGCAGAAACAATACTTGGTAAAAGTGTGCAGATGAACCTGGTACCAGGAGAGGTAAGAGCAGACGCCATAACCAGAGAGGTGAGACACTGAGGGGCCTTGGAGGTCAAGAGGAAGGTGGGGAAACTGAGGCTGCATCTCTGCCCAAAGCTTGTCTGGGAGAAGAAGCCTATTTTCAACTTTTTAACTTGTCCACAAGACCCATCAGAAGCACCCCTCCCCACTGTGTGACCTCAGAACAGAGCCTGACCTCTCAGAGCCAGCAATAAGGCCACCCTGGGCCTCGGTGACACCTCCTGGCTTCCCAGCAAAGACACTGCTGGATCCTCAAGCCTTCCATCATCTTCCAGGCTGCTCCCGCTCCAAGATTAATTTGTTTACTCCCTTGCCTGGAGATGAACTGAGAGAACTAATCGTCCATCAGCTGCAGCTCCCCCAACCTCGCACCACCCCGCCCTGCATGTCCATTTTCTGGCAAAATATGTCCTTGCTGCCGCCAAGGCTGCTTGGAAAATGCTAATTTTATCCTCAAATTAAAATTTGTTCTCTTACCCTCATTTTAATAAAAGTGAAGCATCCAGAAACATTGCCATGGCATGGAAGAGAAAGATCTGACATAATTTTTTAAATGTCTTCAATCATACTGCTTTCTGAATGGCCTGTCCTCTGGCCCTGACCCCCTCCTTGGCTCCCCACCCCCTGAGGCAGCATTTACATTTCTTAATAACCCCTCATTAATATTCATGAGGAGGGGTGGGTAATAATGGCTGAGCACACTGCACTAATTCAATTTCCACCCGCCTCGGCGTGTTTACTTAATCACCAAGGGACCCGGGTTACTCAGTACAATTATTTATTCGGAATTAGATCTGGAGGCATCTGGACTGGAAACAGGGAACTAAGAGTGAAATGGAAATTGAATTCTATTTGTCCTGTGTTCAGAGCCACCTCCTCCTGACTGTCGGCCAAGGCTCTAGGCGGCCAGCAGGCTGGAGGACATACTCAGGGCCAGGCAGGCAGGTCAGGAAAAAACCAGCCTGTGCTGATGTGAGTGTGTCCCAGGTGCTCCCATCAAGGGACAGGTCTGTCATCAAGGTGGCCGCAGAGGGGTCAGTGGGCCCAGTGCTGGCCCAGGTGCACAAGCCTGGCCAGAGCACAGCCTTGGGAATGCCTGGCCATCCACTGTGCTCTGAGCCCTGATCCCAGGTCTTGCAGAGGTGACAGTTTGTGACACAGCATCTAAATAATGCCTGCTCACAATTGATACTGAGCTTAGGGTCACCTCCTCCAGGAAGGGATCCCTGGTCTCTGAGGTTAGGTCAGGTTTTTCTATTAAATACCTCCATTACATCCAGGATGGGCTTGGTCACAGTACCTTGCCCACTGTAGCTGCCAAATAATTACTGCTCATTAGTGTCTCAAGGGTTCTTCTTCCCAATAGCCTGCCAGCTTCTGGGGGCAATCCCATGGCTGCCCCAGTCATCCCTGTGTCCGTATCATCTAATGATGGCCAGCACCAAGGAGCTGCTCACCATATATAATTTACTGACTGATTTCTGAGCTTCCCATTCTTTATGCATAAGAATCTCTACCTCGTGGGGGTGCTGTGTGGACTCAGAGTTTCAGTGTAAAGAGGGCTCCGAGCTGCTGGGTGCAGAATGCCAAGTGTTGAGCCCAGTACCTCACAAATGATAAGCCCTAGATTAGCACATGATGCTGTTATTGCTTCTGTCAATTCTGATTGTAGCATCACGTGGACAAGTTCCCGCCAGCCAGTACCAGCAGACCCTGAGGACCCAGGCTTGGAGCAGCTCTTCTCAGAGCTCAAAAGGACCTTCTTAAATCCACACATCTAGGCAGAACCAACCTCACTTCTCAGCTTTGTTGCATGGAGGAGCTGGACAAGGTACTTAACTTTTCTGAGTCTCAGCATTCTCCGCTGTAACATGGGAAATTATAATGGTAGTCCCCTACTGGATTTCTAGACAGACTCAGTGAAGTCCCTTAGGCCACTAACCACAGAAGCTGGCTCACAAATGGAAAGGGCCGCTATAAGTGATGGGGTGGGAAGTAGTCCAGGCATCAGGGACAGCGTGAATGTGTTTATCTATTAATTCATGTATCCATCCATCCATCCATCCATCCATCCATCCATCCATCCATCCAGTGTGTGCTCATTAACCTGCCCCCATGGCCACCCTAGAGGCAGCCCACAAGGAGCAAAGGGGCAGCACATGCTGCTCTCTGCCAGGAGTGCCAGCTGGAGGGAAAGATGAAGCAGCAAGGCAAGCCACTGGCACACCACCAAGTGTTAAGTCAGCCAGAAAGTATCGGAATGGTGTCTTCCAGATCTGTGGGTCAGATAGGATGATTAGAATGGTGGCATGTGGGGCGGGGAGATAGCTCAGTAGAGTAAGCGCTTGCCTGGCAAGCAGAAGAGCCTGAGTTCAATCCCTGGGTCCACAAAAAAAAAAAAAAAAAAAAGGTGGCATGTGAAGGAAGAAGAATTTGGACCAGAGGGGAAGAGTGCCATAAGAGAGGGGCTAGAGTATAAGGGCTGGTAGCAGGTGCCAAAACGTTTTCCACTAATACACATTTTATATCATAACCTTACCTTATCTGTGGGTTCACTTGCCTCAGTTTCAGTTACCTAGGGTCCACCACTGCCTAGAAGTAGTAAGTGGAAATTTCTAGGAATAAATAAAGTTATACATTTTTGAAGTGCACCGTTTGGGGCAGGGTGAGGCCATTTTCTGCTCAGTTCCACCTGGATGTGCCTCATCCTTTTATCTACTGTATACATGTTGTATATGCTACCCGCCCGCTAGTCACTTAGCAGCCTTCTCGGCTATCAGATCAGCTGTGGCGATACTGTGTGCTTGCCTTTTTTTTTTAATATAATATTTTTATTGAGAAACAAATAGCAATGAGACAGTTTCACAACTGATTATTAGTACATTTTCAATAATTAATACATTGCATATTGTCTTAGTGGTTATTCATTGTACAAGATGCAGACCTAATATCATGTCTCCAACACTATTAGAACAAACCTCTCTAGTCATTGAATTGAGAGAATGGAGCTGTATATCTATCCTAACTATTTTGAGTATACAGATACAAAAGGGTCGTTCATTTGTATCCCCCTTTTTTGGTTAGTTTTGTCAGAGGTGCTTGCCTTTAAGTGACCCTTATCTTATTTTATAATGACCCCAAAGTGCAAAAGCAGTGATGCTGGCAATTTTATTATGGAGCTGTTATAATTTTCTGCTTTACTATTACTTAATAATAACTGAGGACATTATTGTTAATCTCTATGCCTAATATATAACTTAAATATTATCATAGGAATGTATGTATAGGAAGAAAATAGCACAGTTCCTACCAAGTTCAGTACAATCTGATTTCAGGCGTCCCTGGTCCCTGGACATCTTGAAACATATTCCTTATAGGATTAGGGGAGGCTGTGGTACGCTATCTCAGTTACTCGGACTGCTCTGTCACAACACTTAACAAACTCCTGTTCATCCTTCAAAGCCTAGCTCCAGTTGACCTCCAATTTTCTGACTTCTGAAAAAGTTAAAAGTGCTTCCTTATGTTCCACAGTATTGTGCTCCTGTCACCACTGAGACTTTTCGTATGGACTTTCCTGCTTACTGTTTCTCTGTTCTTATCCTTTTGCCACTCTGCTTTGCACTGCAGGAAGGCTGAGTTTGGTCCCTGGGAGACTGCAGGACAGGGAAAGGATGAGGCCTGGGCGCTCCTTCCCCAGGCCTTGGGCAGCATTTCCAGTAATGGCCGTGACTCCTGCATGTCTCCAGCTCCCCTGGAGCTCTTTCAGAGTCCCATGTCCTACCAGGTGATCCTTCCCCAGGCTGGGAACATAACCTTCTCCTTCTGTCCCTCCTGCCTTGGGAAGGAGGCAGGCTGCTGCTCTCACTAACGTTTGGCGGCTCCGCTGACTCCAGGTGACTTGTCAGCTCTTCCATCCCCAAAGTTAAAGTTCCTCCTTTGAAGTACCCAAGTGTTTCCAGGTTAGATATGAGCTCATAGTGGGAAGGGCACCATCTTGGATCCCAGAGGCTTGCACACAGAAAGTGGCTCAGTAGTGAATGGGCGAATGGGCACATAGCAGAATTTTGATGCTGACCACATGACTTTTCTAACTAGGTTCTACTGTTGCTTAGCAAAAGAGAGGAGGCATGAGGGGAAAGAATATCTTCTTAAGTGAATAAGTTTTTGCACTTAGACAATGTCAATAGTAATAAAACTGATTTGTAAAAAGGTGAAGGCTCCTTTTCTTTGTATACTGAAGTTCAGCACCCACATCAGGCTGTTTTGTTTGGTGCAGCTCAGTGCTTCTGCTGAGGCTGCTGTAGGGTGGCAGAGGCAGAAGAGAAAGGGCAGATAATGGATTGGATTTGACATCTCAGTCCCAGAACAAAAGGTGAGGAGGAGCATGGGAGACAAGAGATGATTTAATCATTGCGGACTCATTCAGAGACACCTTTCCCTGCCTTCCGGCCTCCAAAGCACCTGGGCCCTCCTGTGTCCCGCCAAGTCCCTTCATTAAAATTTCTTGGAACTAAGGCTGAGTTGGAAAAAAATCAAGATCTGTCAGCTTGTCTGCCAGAAGAGGTGAGAGGGTAGCAGGAGTGGGCATTTCTGTAGAAGCCAACTGGAACAGCAGGGCCAAGGGATTTGGGCTCCAAGAGGAGAATGAATGAAAGAAAACTACTGAAAGGAATGGACCAATCTGGCCTGTCTTGGGTAGGGTTCCCCAAAATGCAGAGCCCAAAAGAGGCTGGGGTGCAAGGACTGAATTTGGGGGGTACTCACAAGAAGAACACTGCAGCTGCGTGAGCAAGACTGAAAAGACGTTGGTCACTGCTGTGAGCAGTTAGGGCTCAACCCCAGGGAAGCCTCAGCACATTGTGCAAAATGAATCTAGGAATAGTTTACCCAAAGAATTGTAGGTGGGGAACTCTGTCATCCCCAAGTGGGGGCATTGAACCTCTGTGTCTAGAGATCTGCTGAGCAAGGGGACAGTGCTTCTCAGATAGTTTTGGGGTGGGACAATCAGGATGCAGTCTTGAGGTAGGACCCTGTTGGTGTGCATGGGAAATGTATTCCTGGCCACACTGAGGTCCGAAGGGGGATACGCCTGGGGTCATCCATACCATCTAAATATATATAGTCGCAATGATAGAGAGGGACTATATATAGTCTCTCTCTCTCTCTCTCTCTCTCTCTCTCTCTCTCTCTCTCTCTCTGGTTTTCTCCAGCCTGAGTTCCATGGCTGTTATGGTTTATGTCTAGATGTCCCCCTAAAACCTCATGTGGTCATAGAGTTTTTTCTTTGGAGCTGGCTGAATCTAAAGTGTGTGATCAATTGGTAGTGCAAGGATGGGACTAAGGGTGCTGGGATTAAGGGGAGGGGGCTGATGGCTGGATCACTCCACTGATTGGCTTGGCACCACCCTAATCCCTGTAGATTGGATACAGTATAGGGGACCAAAAGAGGCTTGTCTTTTCTCTCTCTTGCTTGCTTTTGCTGTCTCCTTCTGCCATGAACTATTGCCCCTCTGCCGTGTGCCACTCTCCCTTGGAGCCAGCTGATTATAGCCTGAAACCTCCACAAACTGTGAGCTACCTAAACCTTTTCCCCTTTAGCTTTGGCTGTCAGAAACAAGAGAAAAGTAAATAAGACAATGGCCCTTCCTTCCTTCCTTCCTTCCTTCCTTCCTTCCTTCCTTCCTTCCTTCCTTCCTCCTTCCTTCCTCCCTTCTCTTCCTTCTTTTTCTTCTGTCCTTTTCTTTCTTCCTTTCCTTCCTCCACAAAAACTCTTCAAGCACTTTCTATGTGGCAAGAGCTATTTACATGTAAGCGTAGAAGGGAGAGAATAAAGAGGTGCATATGTAAATAAGCAAAATACTTTCAGAGGTGTCAAGTGTTTTTTTATTATTATTATTTTAAAAAAGCACCAAGAAGGAATAAAGATGGAATGTGCGGAAGGGGTAGGGGCTTCAGACAAAGCTTCAAGATGGGGTCAGTCTGTATGGGATCCTTGAACATATGATGAGGAATGACCATGGATGTCCCCTGCTACTGATGGCTTCTGATTCAGTGGTTCTGAAAGTCTGAGGTTTTAGGGATTGGTCCTGTTGCTTGGCAAACAGGGTCTGCAGGTGCATGCAGGGACAATGGATGACTTTGAAAGGCCTCCTGTGACCCAGACCATCTTCCAGGGCTACATTTGCACACTAGTCTCCCTTTCCTACCCCTGCTGTTTTCCTTTTCTTATTCTCCTGGTCCAGGAACAAATTTGCATGCAGTAAACTTACGAGTTGCCTCCTGGGTGCCAAGGATTAGGTTAATAATTTAGCATCTATCACCAGTTGGGGACACATAGAGTTTGGGGTGTTAGATATTTGTTAAGGATCTATACCTTGAAGGGGTTAGACAGGAAGGGGTCCATGGCAAGGCAGGCCCTACAAAGCCTCAGTGCCTGGCAGGAGCTAGTGAAGCTCTTCTGCACTGGGCTGAGACAGCCAGCCCTTTAAACTCTTGTGTGTTCAGTCACTGGATGCTGGCTGCCCTGGAAAGAGAGTGACCTTGGCCAGGTGGCTCTGCAAAATCATAGCAGACTTGAAAGCATGGACCGCTGGAGGGCGTCTGCTGCCTGTACTGCTCAGACCTGGCAGCCAGGTCCTCTTTGAGGTGGCTCTGGGGATCCCCCCTCTCTATCTACCACAACAGTAATGATTGGACTTAACCTGGCACAACCCACAGGTATAGAAATTAACAGGTCCATTTTGCAGGAGAGTACACACAGGTTAAGCAGCCTGTCCAACGCAGCTTTCAAGGCTAAGTCTGAATAACAGCCAGAATTCAAACCCAGCAAGGTCTACCACCAAAGTGTCATGGTCTCTTCATCATCCCATAGTATCCCTTGCTCCAGAGATTCTTTTTTGTTCATTTCTTAAAAATGGTAACTGGATGTATTAAGGATAATTTCCCCTAAGTTTCAACCCCTAGATCTGTCTTTAGTATCTAGGTCCCTTATTTCTCTGAGAGGGTGTCCAATTTCAGGCCCTATGTTCCAAGTAATGTCACCCATTTCCTGCTCCAGGATAAAGCGTGTGACCAAGGCTAAGCCAACCCGTGGTTCAGTCTTTCCTGGCCCTGCAATTGGTTCACAGCTGGTGCGTGACCTGAGGAGAACCAACCAGAGTGAATTCCAAGGCATTTGTAGGAGCTGTCAGAAAGGTCTTCCTCTCCCTAACTGTACTTGAACAATTAGAAATAAAGCTTAGACGTGCTCCAGTTATTCAGTACTGAGCAATAAACCACCCAAAATTTAGTGGCTTAAAACAATGATAAGCTTTTCTTTCTCATAATTATGCAGGCTGACTGAGCAGGGCTTCTTCTCCATCTCCTGTTGGTACGAGTCTTTCCTGTGGCTGCGTCCCTTATCGCGGTCAGGACCACTGGATCCACATACCGAGAAACAAACGTGTGTGGGTGGTGGTGAGATGTGTGGTAGGCATGGTCTGTCCAGGTGCAGGCAGAAGGAGATGCATATTTTGTAGTGAGCTTAAAAATGACAGCAACACTGCCACAAGTCCACCTGCCTTTCACCACTGCTGGAAGCTGGCAGTTCTAGACTCCATGAGTGAGAACATGCCTCTGCCCACTGAGGCAGATCATGTTCTCCTTCATAATAAAGGCCTCTTCCAGGTCTGGAGCTTTGTGATGACTGTTAGCTGGGGTAACTCAGCTGTCTTTTCCATGTGGCATCTCCTCTTCCAGGCCATCTGCACAAGTACCTTTTTTTCAGCCCAATGGCCCAGAGTCCTCAGCGCACAGCAGGGTTCCCAGAGGGAGCATCCAAAGCGTCGCACAAGTGGGCAAGAGCTCATCAAGCTTCTCCCACACATGCTGCAGTCCCAGGAGGCTTAGCAAGTTGCTTGAGTGGGTCCATTGCTCAGTGTAGGAGACTTTCATGGACCCTAGTAGACATGGAGGGCCACCAGTGTAGGTATCTACCACAAGGAACCCTCTTACCAGCAGAAGTGGAGGGTTAAGCAGGAGCCCAAGCTGCCAAGCAAACTCCTTGGAGGAATCAGATTCCCTCAAATTAGTAATTTCAGGAGATTATAATAAAGGGGCTAATTACAAAGGTGTCAGCAGAATTTAGGGAACCAACAAAAGGTGGGGTACCTTTACTACAACTAGGTCCAAAAGGCACTTCCTAAATGGAAGTGATTTCCAGAACCCAGAGAGAGAAGCTGTGGCTAGGAAAGAGCTTCCTGATGGGATCTCAGGTCTTTGGAGAGGAAAGAATCAGGAAGGAGAAGTACTGTGCCTTTACTCTTCTCCCTGCCTTGTGTGGCCTGCCATTGCCTCCCACTGGCTGAACCACACAGGAAGCCAGAGGCCAAGGGAGCCCACTGCTGCCTCCATGAACACCAGGCTGTGATCCAAGAGCAGGGCAGACAAAGGCAAAGAGCAGAGAGGCAAGGTCCACAAAAGGTGCTTAGCACCCGGGCCTACCCTCAGGTAACCTGAAGATGAAGCCAGGGTTGCACAAAACAGGCTAGATGGGGAGAAACACTCCTGAACACATCATTTCTGCCTGAAGCAGTTCTATTCCTGGGCTTTCTACAAACTTAACCTAACCAGCTCTTTTTACTTAGGCCAATTTGCCTTCATTTTTAGCTCCTTGATGCCCACACTCCCACTGAGGACTGAGGAACTGCATTTGAGTGCAAGGATTGTATTACCCCTCAACAGAATCCAAAGAGCCCAGAGGGCAGGTCCACACACTAAGGTGAGTGAGCCAAGGCTCAGAGATAGCAAGAGACTCTGTGGGTTATCTGGCTCTTTAGTGACAGAGATGGGATCTAAAGATGACCCTGTCATGGTGTTCCAGCCATGGCTAGCCACTCTCTGTCCCTAGAATATGTTCTCTTGCCTCTTCTTCTGTAGAGGATGGAGACACCCTCTCATGCATCTACCCCATGCTCATATGTGTGAACATGCCGACCCCAGGTTCCTGTGACCTGCTTTGTATACAGAGGTTTTGAAGGCACAAGCAAGTGAAGAATTTCGAGATGAGACAATCCTGGATTGGGGATATGCTCTAGATCCAAGGAGAGTGCTCTTATCAGAGACAAGTGAGGGGGAGCTAAGGAGAGACACCCAGGGCATGCTGGGTGAGAGAGCAAAGTGGAGATTGGACAGAGCTGGTTGTAAGCCAAGGGACACCAAGCTGCCCACAACCACCAAAAGCTGGTTCTGAGGCCCTGTACAGCTCTACCCTCAGAGCCTTCAGGAAAAAAACAAAACAAAACAAAACAAAACCTTGATCATCCCTTACCTTTAAATTTCTGACCTTTAGGACTATACATGAATATATTTCAATAAGAACATGAAGCTTGTGGTAATTTATCACAACAGCCCCAGGAAACAGGGAAGAAGCCTATGTCCATGCCGATGTCCATGTCATTTCCTTGGCACGGTCCAAGATTCCCTTCCTTTTCTGGCCTTTGCTTACTCCTATCCCTGGGTGCTTTTAGGTAGCCAAAACTGGAAGGAAGGAAGGAAGGAAGGAAGGACACTTCTGAAGGCTTTCTTTTCTTTTCAACATAAATTAACCCATTTATCATAGGTTAGGGATGTTTCAAATAGTAAGAACTTCTACTGGTCTTTCAATTCCTTCAATCTTCTGATGGCCGACTTGACTGTGACCGCAGAAGTGGTATTGTAGGTCTAGGCACCACCAGCCACAGTTTCATGCAGGAACCACAGTGCCAGATCCCCACGGCCTGCCTCTTCATCTTGCTCTTGCCACAGAAGAAGCAGTTGTACTTGGCGTGCTGGCTGATTTCAATCTTCTTCACCATTTTTGGAGTGAGACACCATAGCGAGTCCCGTATTTACTGACAATGCCGACCTTTTTGCTAAGTTTAGCCATGTTGACATGAGGAGGCCAAAGCCCAGAGAGTTGAAGGCTTCATTTTCACTGTCACTCTTTGGCCTTTCCTCCTTGTCCTACAGGTCTCAGCTCCGATACCACCTCTGCAAGAAGCCTTCCCTGTGTTCCTGTTCTCCTCTATGTTCCCACAATCCCCAGACAGACTGCCCCAGCCACACTGTGCTGGAACAGTCTATTGACATGACTTGTTCTCCACACCTACACTGCACTGGGCTCTCAAGGGCAAGGACTGTGCTTGGCCCATTCGTGTGGCTGCAGCTGTGCCTAAGACTAGACACAGTAGGGATAATCTCTAATGTTTGCTAAATAAATAAGTAATCAGAATGTCCCCTCCCATTCTGCCTCACCTCTGGACCTCTACCCCAGGGGAAACAATGTTTTCTGAGTGCACCAGGGACAAGTCTGAGACTCTGGCGGCAAGTGGGGTGGACACCTGCCCTTGAGTCCAGCCATACCTTTGCACGACCCTCCTGCCCGCAGAGCCAAGCCCTGTCAGAGGCAAGACAAACAGCCTGGCTGATGGCTTATAAAGTCAGAGATGATGGAAACAGGGAGGCGACAGCTGAAAGAATGGGTTGGGGATGCTTGTCATAACTTTATTTGTGGGAGGTGAGTTTCTGTCAGCTGGGTGATGGATGGTGGCAGGGCGGGCACAATACAGACCCCGCCACTGCTTCTCTCCCCTCTCTCTAAGCCAAATGACTTTGGGGATGAAAAATTACTTTCTTGGGAGAGCCAGGGGGAGGGGCACTGCAGGGGGACGGGTAGTGGAGTGGCACTTTGGAAGTATTTCAGCGCTCTTCTTGCTGAGAGTTGAATTTTGTGTGGTCCAGCCTAAATGTTTCTTTGTTCATCTCATCCATTTTCCCTTCTTTTCATGAAGACTATTCACAATAACAGATACCTTGGCTGCCTAAATTCACAAAATTGCCTTTAAAAATGTATCCTTTCTCAGATAAGGAAATAGAGACTTGAAGAAGGGGAACTAACACACTCAGAGATCCTCTTGAAGGAAGTAGAAGACCTGAGATTTGAACTAGGTCCAGGAACTCTGAAACTTGAGCTCTCTCTGCAGCTCTGTGATGGGTGCCAGAGAAATAGCATATGCCGTGTCCTTGGAAGCACAGTGAAGAGTGCAATAGATTGGATGGAAGGCAGTCATGGAAGAGTGCCCAATAGGTGACATTTGACTTGGTCCTTGAAGGGTGAATACAATGCTACCTGGTAGAGAAAGAAGGCGAATATTAGAAAAAGAGGGTATTGAAGAATGGAAAAAAGGGGTATTTGCCTACAATTTTTATTGCTTACCTAAGTCCCATCCCTTTTTTCCTTTCTAACCAAATCTTGACTTACGCATAATCTAAATGGCTCTGGGCTTTACCTAGCTGTTCATGAAGTTGTAGTTCCCTTGTGGGTGATTAGTTTAGAAATAAGAATGGGAACAATTCTTTCCAGTGAGATATGAGAAATACTTGTTTGAGAGCTCCTGGAAACAATTTTTTTCTGCTTTATTTTGTACTCAGAAAGGAAAAAAATCCCTCCTCTGTTGCTGGGCATGGCCACAATTTCCAGAGGTCTGACAGCTACTTGTGACCAAGTGAACAGAACTAACATCCTGTGAAGACACAGTGAAAGAATGGGGAGGAGATCTCCAAGCCACTGACTGAGTGACACTTGCAGCCAGCAAATCCCAAAACCTAATCTTTGAGTTGGTCTATTTTTCTCATTGTTAACTAGCTATGTTGGTGTTTTCATTTTTGTACCCCAAGTCATTCTGATAGACTGATAGAGATGAAGAAGATACTAAACCCAGTGGGTTTAGCATAAAGGATGGTGAAGGTCAAGGGTATAGGCTTTGTGATTAGCCAAAGCTGGGTTTAAGTTCAAACTTTACTTCTTTCTAGCTGTATGACCTTGGGTAAGTCACTGTAATCTCACTGTGAGATTCACTTCCTAAAGGTAGGAATAATATGTCATAGGGTTTTGGTGGTATGATGAGGTAGTACATGAAAAGTTCTGCTTAGGTATCTAGTCCTCAGCATGTCATACTGGTAGCCCCTATTGTTACTGTCATTATTGCATTTCCACCTTCATGGGAAGCCTTTGCAATCACCCTATTCCCACTTTAAGGCTGGATTCATCTAAGCCATCCTGAGGGCAAAGATCCTAAATGGAGAGGGCAGGCCAGACTTGGAACAGACAGGAGCTTGAGAAAGCATTGGTCAGGGTTCTTATCACTGGGACAGAAAATCAACTTGAATAAATTCAGGCAGAAAGGAGATCATATTGTTTCCAGGAATCTAGGAAAAACTCAGTCTTGGGAAATCAGACCCCTTGATTTGGAGGCTTCCAGAACCACCACCTGTGGTCTCTGCCTGCCTCATCTTCTCACCTGACTCCTGGATACTCCCTGACTCCTTCCACATAGTGGGAGACATAACTATGTGTAGCTTCCAATCTCCCACTATGTGGAAGGAGTCAGGGAATATCAAGATGTGCTGTGGTTGACATGAAGAATGTCCTCAAAACCTTCATATACTTACCGGCAGGGATTTTGGAAGGTGACTGAATCATGAAGGCACTGTTGCTGACTTGCTGTTATGAACAGAGGTCTGGTCAGGTTATTAGATGTGACCGGAAGTGTTTATCTCTCTCCTTCACTCCTTGCTTCCTAGTCCCCATGGTGTGAGCAGCTTTCTTCCACCCAGGCTCCTCGACCATACTGTTTATGCGTCTGAGCCTTGTTAGGCATGTACAGACACTTCGGAATTGTGAGCCAAAACAGACCTCTCCTCCTTTAACTTATGTGAGTCAAGCGTTGTATTCCAGCTACTTGAAAGTGACTAAGACAAGATGTAAATCTTACAGATGGTGCTTTGGACAGACTGATGTTACCCGTGGGTTTTAAAGCCCAATGGAAGTTTTCTAATCAGTCTAGTTTTGGTCAGGTGCCTCTCCTTGGCTCAGTTAACTATGACTGGTGCGACAAAACCAAGTAAAAATATGCCCACTCCTTTGGGGACCACAGGACCTGAGAAAGGTGGCATGGCTCTCAGAAGCCAGGCTCAATGTAGAAAGAGGAACAGGCATGACAGAGTGAAAGTAAACTCAGACAATAGGCACCTTGGACAGCTTTGTATGACTCAAGAAGCACCTCTTAGATGCAAAAACCCACTGTGGTGGAAAGCTAAAAAGTCCAACAGTTGAAGAGGGGAGCAAAGTCACAAGCCAAATCAGAGCCCCAAGCACAAAGGGCTGGTCCAAGGAGGATCCTCACTGTGCGGGGGGTGGACAGCTTCTTCCTGCTTCTCCTTTGCTAACACCTGGTTCTTGGTGCTATTGAGGATTATAAGATACAGAACAACTTAGTTTCCTGAGATGTGAAATGACCAAGCAGTCTTGGCCAAGGGAGAGGCGCTCTGTGTGCATCTACCTGGACTCACCTGTCTGTTCCAAGTCTGGCCTGCCCTCTCCATTTAGGATCTTTGCCCTCAGGATGGCTTTGAGAAACCACTCGTTCCTGCCCATTTCTAACCTCAGCCGGGGCATAGGATGAGGCCCAATCTCTAGTATAGCTTTGCTCTTCCCATCTTACTCTCCCTGAGTGACCTCACTCACTCTCATGGCTCAGCCTCAATAACCCTGATATACTTTTAACTCCTCAACCCTTAGTTCCATTCTGGCTCCACTGGGGCATCCACCTTTGAAATGTGGAGGTATGCTGATATCTAATGGAAATGCTAAAAAGTCTCTTTGAAGACAGCTGTTTGGTTGGTAGTGGATAGAGAGGCCAGGGGCCAGGTGAGGCCCCTTAGATCATGGACATGAGCAAACATTCAAGTTGTAGGGCAGGGTAGCTGGAAAGTGAAGGTGGAGGGCAGGAAGCTCTGAGTAGGAGCCAAGAGGAGGAATTTATAACTTGGCCTGGTGAACAGCTCGAGGAAAGAAATGAAGAGTTGGGGGAAGAAGACTTAGCCAAGTATAAGACCAGATGCTATATCACACAAAGACGAGAGAGCTTGGTGGCAGGGAGCCCCCTCAAGCCTTTGGAAATGGGGAATTTCTTATCTGAAGGAGAGTGGGATATAGTGGCTAAGAAGGTGGGTTAGTCTATTCAGGCTACTATCAAAAATAAGTAATGTAAGGGCCGGCCAACTAGCTCAGGGGATTAAAGCTTCTGCTTAGACACAGGGGCCAGGCATTCAATCCCCAGGCCTGCCGAGCAGGCCGGCCCCACCCCCGTGCTGAGACTGGGCGTGGTGGTGCAGATCTGCAATCCCAGCTCTTGGGAGGCTGTAAACAGGAGGATCATTATGAGTCCGATCTACGCAGTGAGACCCTGTACACCCTGTACCAAAAAAAAAAAAAAAAAAAAATAATAATAATAATAATGTAGAATAAGTGGTTTATAGACAAGTATTTATTTCTCCCAGCTCTGGAAGCTGGAAGATCTGAGACTAAGGTGCCAGCAGATTGGTGTCTTTTGAAGGCCTGCCCCCCGTGGTTAGCCCCTTCACTGATATCCATACTGTGGTGGGATGAGCAGACCTCCCTTGAGCTTCATTTATGAGAGTGCTAATCCTGATCAGGAGGGCTCTGCCCGAAGGCTTTTCCTCTTAATATCATTAAAACAGGGATTAGTTCTCAACATATAAATTCTGGGGAGACACAAACAGAGCACACGTGTAGGGGCATGTGATCCTGAGCAGGTTATCCAACTCTTCTGAGCCTTAGAAATAGAATGGCTATTTGAATTAAGTAAGGACTAGACAGAGTTGACCTGTGCTGGACCTCGAAATAACGACAAAAATTCAAATTCAGACTTGCCCAAGGTCATACAATCAACAGTTCAGGGGATACAGCGTGAGCAATGCTTGGCCTCATAGCTACATAAGTAACCACTGAGCTTCTTGCCATCTGAAGGTAAGTCTGCGGAGCAGGACCCAGAGCTGAGGGCTGCACTTCTGTCCTTGTTCTGCTCCCTGGTGCTGGCTCAGCCAACAGTGAGAAGAGTTGACTCCGCTCCCCCCTCTGCTTCTTTCTCTTCCTCCTCCCTCTCCCAGACACTATTTCCCTGGGGCTCCCGTTACCAATTTGCAGAGCAAAAGCACGCACAGGCAGTTCAGGGGTGGCGCGAGCTTGGCGGCTCTGGTATTGTTTTTAATTCAATATTTCGTCCCTGTGCGCCAGCCTCCTTTATTGGATGAGAACACTGTTATTGGATCCTGCCCTGCAGGAGAAAATGCAGGCTTCCCTGGGACGATGGCAGCTGGGTTGTTCTAGAGTCTGATGAGTCAAGGCCGGGTGAGAAGACAGCAGAGAGTTCCAGGAAACCAGGTGGTTACAAGCTGTTCTGTGACATGCTCAAAAATATTAACATATATATTCTCAACCTTTCCCCTGCCCTCCCTTGCAGGGAGCGCAGAAGCTCAGGAGGCAGTTTTAAGGTGCCCAGTCCCTTTCCCTGCAAATCTGCCTCATCCTTTGGCCCTTCTGATTTCATCTCCACTTACAAGCCTGGAACATATTCTGCCTCAACACATGGTCTTCCTGCTCCTCCTCTAATGTTTTCAAACACATTCCTGTTACTATTGATCATCTCATTTGGGTTGTACTGAAAGCCTGAGACAGGGTTTGGGTGCATAGAGTTTATTTGGGTGGTGATCCTGTGAGCCCCTGGAAGTAGGAGAATTGGAAGGAAGATTAGGAAGGAAAAGCAGCCAGGAAAAGGTTCATTGAGCAGGTTACATTGAGGACACCTGGGGCTGGATCCCACCAGAGAACTTGGGAGCCAGTAACCACCACATGCCTTAGATCTTGTGCCTGGGGAGTGAGGAGGTGGGTATTAATCTACCAAGAGCTGCTAGGCAGAGATGCTTATGGAGCATAGGGCTGCTAATCCTCTCATGCCTCTGACCTGTTTAACAGGCAGCCAAAGCCTGCTCCAGTTTTTGGAGAAGGCTGTAGGGAAAAACTACGGTGCTGCCAAATGCAGGTCCGCCCAAGGTTTGGTGAACTGTAAGGCTAAGGAGATATGGCTGAAGGCCCCAGGATACATTCTTTAATGTAAACTTCTCCAACTGCTTCTGCTTTTTGGGGGAAAGAACCAAATCCTTGTCTCCTGTCTACCAGGCCTCAGTGAGCTAGCTCCTGCCCACTTCCACTTTGTCTCTTCACCCTAAACTGCCCTCACTCCCTGGGTCCTGGCCACTTTGGCCTCCATCCTGCTCTTTAAATGTGTTTTCTCCCTCTTTAGGAAACACATTTAAGGACCTTGAGGACCTTCATACACACTAATGCTGCTGCGTGATCATTCCAAAGCACCTAGAGACTCCTATACATCCTTTAGCTCTTTAAGCAATCTGACCTTGTATTCTAGGCTGTGCTATATTCCCTCTGTTCTCAATAAAGGAGTTTGGGGGGTATTCTGTATCTGTGTGATTATGTAGTTAGTGTTTTTCCCTTCCCACCAGACTCAATCTCAGGACCCAGGATACTGCCTGGCACATGTCAAGAATTTAATAAATATTTTGTGAATGAATGAATGAATGAATGAATGAATAAATAAATGAATGAAAATTGAGGGCCTTTTGGTACCACTTCAGATTTTGGGTACATAAGTAAATTCTAGAGAAACTAAGATCCTATATTTGTTCATTCAGGCAGGACACAGGAAGGGAAATGAACTGAAATTTGAAAAGGATGGAGAGGAAAAGAGAATCTGGGCTGGGGGAGTGTGAACTAGGCAGTGGGGCTATAGACAGGTGAGGGAGAATGTTAAGGCACTTTGAATGCTTGTTATTCAATAATGTCCATTTCCTGCTTTGCCAGAAACTTCTCCAGGTTTCAGTTCTGTCTGAGTGACTCCTTTGACTGTTCCTCCTTATGAAGAATGGCCCAAGGAAGTTCCTTTTTTGTAATCTCTATACCAATATATTTGGTGTACTCCACTACACCATGATTTGGTGAAAAGGTTGGGGACTTTTGAGTCACCCTAATTTGGGTTCAAATCTGTGTCAGCACTTCCTAGCTAACCTTGGGCGAGCCACTCATGCTCTTTGGACCTTGGTTTTCTTCACTGTAAAAACAGGATAATCACTTGGCCCTGTGTAGGATGGGAGGTTTGTGGACCAAACAGAAGCCCTGTGCCTAGTACATGGTTTCAGTGCTGAAAAACTAATACTAGTATTGCATAATTAATGACAGCTTATGCCAAATTAATTAAGTATCTATACTGTGCCAAGCATAGAGTCCTACTATTGAGTCCTCCAGCCACACCATGAATTAAG
Organism: Octodon degus; assembly: GCF_000260255.1. Lineage (NCBI taxonomy): Eukaryota > Metazoa > Chordata > Mammalia > Rodentia > Octodontidae > Octodon > Octodon degus. Next base: position 8,298,304 of record NW_004524613.1, read on the forward strand.
TGCTCTTGATAAAAGTCTGTTAAGAGCTAACCAAATCCTACATCCTCTCCTTCACAGATCCACAGAGGGACCACATTTCCCCGGCTTTCTACTTAGGAGTGGCCCCACGACTGCTTACAATAGCACGAGGATGAGAGTGAAATAGACCACTTGCAGGTTGGAAGCCTCACAGGAGACAGAGGTCTTTGAGGCTCTAAGGGATGGTGATACCATGAAGTGGGAAAAACCTGGGAGTCAGTGTGTGAAATGCCCTATTCCTGAAACCCTCATGGATTACTGAGTGAGAAGAAACAGATAGCTGTTGCATTAATGGTGATAGTCAAACTATTCCAATAGGATATTTCTATCCACATTGTTCAGGTGATGGAAAAGAGGCGCAGAGAGGTGAAGCGACTTGCCTGAGGTCCTGCACCTAGAATGTGGCAGAGCCAGGATTCTGACCGCAGAAGGTATACAAAGCACAATTCTTGCTACTCTCTACCTTGTAGGCCTCACTAAATATTTGTTGAATGAATACAACATTCCCTACCTTTAGTTTAAGGATCCAAGGAAAAGGTAGTTCAAAGGGATACCACATAATGCCTGCCCCCCAATTAAGATGGATCGGTCTTCTCTACTGGATTATAGGTTTGTGGAACCCATGTGCTTTATTGTGCTCATTTAAAACCTTCCACTGTTCCTAGCACTGTGCTTGGTACATTGTGGGTGTCAAACCAGCTGCTGAATTTATTTCTTACAGGTAGCATGGACTGGGTATTTATAACTGTTGCAAATGGTGAGGAAGTACCTTGAAATCATTGCCCTGCTTATATATGCTATAAAATAGTGGTAACTGAATTTAAAAATGACATATATGATTTTGTATGTAATCTAATGCCATCTTTGAGTAGGGGCCCTTCTAAAAAGGGAAGATGCACAGAGGAATCTTTCCTTTGCTTTATACCTTTTTCTATGCTTTTTTTCCCTCAAATCTTTTCATTTATGCCACTTCTGTCCTCATGTATCTTTGTAAGTTACCTGAAATCCTTTCTGGAATAAGATGGTAATATAAATGAAAACATATATCATAAATACAAAATGTAATAAGTTCTACAAAAACCTATTGCTAAAATACCAAAAGTGGCTATTTCTCATGGCAAAAAATTGGATGATTAGATATGTGTTGTGGGGTACTAGGAATCCAAAGGGCACAGATGCATATAATTCTACAAAACTCAAGATATGGACATTACAACTAACTTTAAGAAATATCATGATGATTAAAAAGTGATTTTTATTCTTATGCTTTACAGATTCCTTATTTCTTTATTTTAGTACTTCTGTCATACAGGTTGGAAATTGAGAAAAGATGGAAATTGAGAAAGTACAAAAAAGCAAAAATAAAAACGTTGCAGGACGACTCACAGAGCATTACCACTAGCATGTAGTCATAATGCCTTTGCATTTTCTCTGTATAAGATTTGGAAATAGGGTCCCAGAAGATGCTGACATAGAGCATGGATTTGTGGCAGAAGAGCTGAGATATGGGGTATGGGTAGAACTGGCTTGGGCCCAGAGAAGTGATCCCAGCACTGAGGATGGCTACCTACACCCCACATTTCTTCAAGGTGCAGCACGGCTGTTGCTGTGAGCACAGCCCTGTTGCTTAGAAACCTGGTACCTGCAGGCACCTACAGCTACTGAAACACTGAGAATGGAGCCCTGGGAAGGGAGTGGTACAGGCAAGTCGCCTTTCCTAAGTGACCCGGGAGCAGCAAATGCCAATGAAACACCAGAGCAGAGGATCCCTGGAGAAGACCATCCAGGAAAAGATATGACATCTGCTCACCCAGAAGCAGCTCAGCCCTCTGTGAGAGCTGGGCTGAGCTTCTCACCTGGTGCAGGCAGAGGCTCTGAACATCAGTGTAGAGCATGTGTATAAGTAGCATGTCAGGCCTTGAGAAAGTCAGGTCTTATAAGTAGATAGTACATGGCTATGTATATGCTGCTTTCTAAATAAAAGTTTGCTATTTCCCTCTGAATAAAGAATTTTTTTTTTTTTGGTGGAACCAGGGATTGAACTCAGGCCCTTGCATTTGCCAGGCAAGCACTTATTCTACTGAGCTATCTCCCCAGCCCCTCTGAGTAAAGGATTTTTGAAACTACAAGGGTTGAACTAGATCATTTTCTTGAGGCATATTTTTCAAAACACCAGCTCTGCAGGATGCTCTCTAGTGTTACCTGGAAAATGGATTCTGTGACCAGATAGGCTTGGAAAATATGGGGTGAAACAATACTAACCAGTTTTTTTCCTATAAAATGGCTTGGAGGTTGTAATATACTAATGTGCATAATGATATTCTATAAAGAGGTACAAATTTAGCATCTAGATGTACAAACTGTGCATCTAGTCAATGTATGCTGCAGAAAAGTCTCTGTCTTCATTTTGCTGGTGTTAATTTCAGTGATATCTTCTGGAAGGAGTCAGGATGCCTACAGGGTGTTAATCAAACGTGCATCCATAGCTTCCAGTGATGGGAATACCATTCTATGATGGTATCTACTCTGCTCATGTACTTTGTATATCTATCACCATCCAACAAGTTATCAAAATATTTAGGAGGCTAAAACAATGAAAAGCATTTATTGTCTTGCTGTTTGGGGGATTAGGAATTTAGAGATGGCCCACATGGGTGATTTTGGCTCCCCCTGCCTCATGAGGTTGAAATCAGAGGCCCATTTCCAATATGGTCCCAGTGAATCTTACTTCGTGGCATCTAAGCCCTGTACAGTGCTCTACCACAATGAGTAGATCTGTGGGATCTATTATTTGTGTATTTATGGGGCATTGTAGAAACAATGGATTTCTAGGACAAAGTCTGCATTTGAGACTGGGCATGGTGGCGTGCACCTGTAATACCAGCACTTGGGAGGCTGAAAACAGGAGGATCACTGTGAGTCTGATCTGTATAGTGAGGCCCTGTAGACCCTATACTAAATAATTTTTTTAAAAACTCCTGCCTTATAGAAGTTGTGTGAGATAAATAAATGTCTTTTTTTTTTTTTTTACCCTAAGTCACTAAACTTTGGGATAATTTATAACACTACAACGTATAACTAATATGGATTCTCAGTGCTAAGACTGGATAATAAATAGCTGATTTAGCTTATGGGCTAAGTCCTTCTTCTTCTTCTTCTTCTTCTTCTTCTTCTTCTTCTTCTTCTTCTTCTTCTTCTTCTTCTTCTTCTTCTTCTTCCACATGCCTGTAATCCTAGCACTGGGGAGGTTGAGTCAGGGGGATTTCTGTAAGTTCCAGACCAGCCTGCTGGCTACAAAAATGAGCACAAGGCCAGCCCAAACTGCATAGTGAGACCCTGTCTTTAAAACAAAAAACAAAACAAAACAAAAAAAGAAAACCTGAGTAATTCATAAAGAAAATAAATTCATTTCTTACATTTCTGGAGACTGGGAAGTCCAACATAAACAGACCACATCTGGTGAGGGCTTTCTTGCTTCCCAAAGTGGCTAAAAGCAATGTGGTAAAGGGGCTCATAAAAGACAGCTGACTAGCTTTTGTAACAGCCCCATTCTTTTAGGCTTAACAGATCTAAGCCACTAAAAAAATAAACAAACAAAACAACAACAACAAAAAACAACTCATTAATCTGGGCCGGCCAGGTAGCTCAGCGGATTAAACAGCCTGCATAGGCAGAGTGCAGGGACCTAGCTTGATCCCCAGCATCACAAGCTGTGCTGGCCCCGCCCCCTGAGACAGCGATTGAGACTGGGCATGGTGGCATGCGCCTGTGATCCCAGTGCTTGGGAGGCTGAAAACAGGAGGATCACCATGAGTCCAATCTACATAGTGAGACCCTGCAGACCCTGTACTAAAATATATATTTTTTAAAAAATCTCATTAATCCATAAACGGATTCATCTGTTCATAAGGGCAGAGCCCCATAACCCATCACCTCCCAAATGTCCCAATTTCAATTAGCATTAACATATGACCTCAGGGATTAAGTTTCCAACACATGAATTTTGGGGGACAAACATTCAAACCACAATACTTCCCAAGTCATGAATTGTCTGGACTGGTGTCCTTTCACTGACCTCAAACAGTGATGACACAGTTTTCCTCACCCTTTGTCACTAAGACATGTTGGGAAGACTGAACTCATGAAAGTAATGGGGTGAGGCATGAGTGAAGGGACCATTTCAAAATTAGGGGTTCATGAAGTTTCTTACATTCCTACAAACCCTTGTCAGTACTGCTTTTTTGGCTTTTCCAGTCTAAAATTCTTTTTTTTTTTTAAATTTTATTTATTTATTTATGTGTGTGTGTGTGTGTGTGTGTGTGTGTGTGGCCAGCTCAGCCCACCAGGGGGCGGGGCTGGCTGGCATGTGGTGCTGGGGGATTGAACCGTCCCTGTGCTTTGCTAAGCTTGTTCTAAGTAGGTGCTTTAGACCACTGAGCCATCTCACTAGCCCCAGTCTAAAATTCTTGACCACAGAATCCTTTCTTTGTATAATGGACAACATCGATCTCTGCTAGCTTTTTTCCCCTCCCTTTCCCCTGCCTTCCAAGAGATAGCCAGAGCCTCAGGAAAGATGATCTCTCTAATTCTTATCCTTGTGCCTAGAACTGCTGTCACCATCCTGTTGTCATCAAAAAAATTGCGAATTAGGCTCTGATGTATCTGTTGCCTACCTTTAGCTATAACCACCTTACCAATTACTGTCTCTTATCTGTGCTTCTGTATGTGTTGCCGAGGTGAGCAGATCATGTGTGCTTCTAACCACATCCATACTGACCCTGCCTGGGATTATGTTAAAATAAATTCTAATCATTATTTCAGAGAAAAATTTCAGAACCTATAAAAGATGAGGATCCTTTTTTAACAACATTCATAATTTCATTATCATGCCTCAACCCTCCCCTGTAATTCCTCCCTGAATACCCATGAATATTGGCTCTTTCTTGGTTCACAGGGTATGTAAGAACACAGATTCTCCTTGTGTCTAATTGAGACCAGTCACCTGCTGCAAGAGATAATTATATTTCACATTCAATAATATCCTGCACCTGGATCATAACTTTTAGTGTTTTTGAAAGGGTAACTGAGCCCAGCTCTCTACTGTGAAATGCATAACCAGACAAACTTGATTGGAGCTGTAACAGCTACTAACTATGACTGCAGGCAAATAACTAAACTCCCTGCATCTCAGTTTTCATAACTATTTAAAATACCAAGAGTATAGTGGAGCCACACATCTTGGTTTTGGAAATGAGAGGCAGAAGGAAAAAAGGAGTCCTCCTGAATGCTAGAAATTGCATTTTGCTCCTCAAGAAATATATACTCCTTTCTACCTCCCACCCTGTACTCTTTGCCACTCATCCTGTGCCTACATGGGAGGGTCAGAATTTCTTCAGCAGTGATGCGTGTTTCAAGTCAGCCTAACATTGTCAGGTAGGAGCTCAAAATTAGTGATAAATTTTTAGTATGTTGTTAGATACATCATGGGGCATATTTATACTAAACTATTAGTTGTGTAGCCGAATTTCAAATTTATTTATTTTTAATTTTTTGGCATTGGATTTCACTGTGTAGCTTAGGGTGGCCTTGAACTCACTATGTGACCCAGGATGGCCTTGAGCCCATGGTCATCTTCTTGCCTCAGCCTCTGGGATGCTGGGATTACAGCTGTGCACCACCATACCTTGCTTCAAACTTTAGATTTGTTTTCCTGTACTTTTATTTTGCTGAGTCATTGGCCTTATCCTTGAGCTTCTCCTAACCACTTCCCACCAGTTCCTTGACCTGGCTGAAAGAAATGGTCCAACTTTCACGTTTTTGCTCACACTTTTCCTCCTGCTTTGGGTCACCAGTCTCCCACCACATTCTCTTGGCAAACCCTTCTTATTCTTTAAACTCGAGTCCACATGTCACCTCCTTTGGGAAACTTCCCTGGCAGGGCACATCATTTCCATTCCTATAGACAAGATTGAATGCCAGGAGGAAAGGATACGTGGACTGTTCCTTTCCCTCAGCACCACCCATCCATCTCAGTGCCTTCTAATGTTAATATTAGGCATTAACTATTTTTTTTCTATGTGAAGAACTGTGCTAAGTGCTTTGCATGTAGCCTCTCAAGAAACACTCCATAACCTTTGCATTTGACCTTAGCCAAAAGCCCAAGAAACAATTCATAATAGTTGGAGGTCAATTCACTTCGATCTCCACTTTTCAAGCAAGGAAATAAGGCATACAAAAGTGAAGTTGCAGCCCTCTGTATTCACATCTTTAAAGCGATACTCAGAACAATATTCTCTCACCTCAACTAGAATGCAGCTTCTAGAAGGCAGGAACTTTGCTTTATATAAATTGCTATATCCTCAGAGCCCAAAATTGTGTACAACCTTGAGCAGGTTTTCAGTAAATACTTGTCAAATAAATGAATTGATCACTTTACAGATGAGGAAACTGCAAGTTAAGAGGCTAGAAAAGTAATTTGCCCAAGGGAACACATCTAGATGTCTCGACCTTCATTACCAAAGTCAAGGATGTATTAGTAGATGTTTAATGACTGGCTCTCTGGAAAAATAAGCCACAATTCTGATTTATAGAATTTGTTGATTTTCATAGTATAAACACTTCTACTCTGGCTGCTTTCAAGCTTCCCACCTGATGTCAGTCAGCTTGTAATTTTTCCTAGAAATTTAACCATGAGATTTTGCAAGCCTGTCTATTCAAACTGGATCCAGCACAGCATAAACTGGAACATAAGTCTGTTTATAGCCAAAGGGTATGCTTACCACTACTCTGTCTTCTCTGCCTCAATGGGGTAGACTAATATATACAGAGGAGGAGAAAAGACATACCAATAAACTTGGCTCAAAGTAGATGGTAAAGGACATCCATAACAAGTACAAACCCAATCACAAAACTCCCCTGCTTAAAACATTTCAACAGCTTTCCAAAACTCTTAGCCTAAAACCTAGGCTTCTTATGATGGCCTACAAAGCCCATTGTGAAATGTTCCCCTCTAGTAGGCAGTGTTCTAGGATTTGGGGATACAGCAGTAAATACAGTGTAAAGAATCCCTTCTTTCTTTCATGGAGCCTGAAATCCAGTTGATGAGGCTGTCAAATACAAGAAGCAACTACCAAGTGCAACATTACAGGTTGAAATGTGTAAACAACACAGGAGGTGCCAGGAGAGAAAATGAAGCAAAGGTCCTCAGAGGAGAGGAATTTGGGACTTTGAGAAATAAAATAATTTCTGTATAATTGAATATAAGATGGGATGGAGACGGTGATTATAAATATGGACGTGAAAGGTAGAGTAGAGCCTAAGTTCCAAAAGATTACTGGCAAGTGCGAGGGCCTGAGTTCAATCCCCGGTTCCACCAAAAAAAAAAAAAAAAATCATCTTCAGACGATTAGATGTACTCTTTGATTCACTCCCAACAATGGGCAGATTTCTCCTCTAGAAAAGATTGATTGATTGGAACTGGGTATTGAACCCGAGGCCTTCCTAATGAGTGACATCTCCAGGTCTAATAATTTTTATTTTGAGGCAAGGTCTTGTTAAATCTCTAAATTGCCTAGGCTGGGAGGGAAGTTTTGATCTTCCTGCCTCAGCTTCCCAGAGTGCTGGGATTATAGACCTGTGCTACCACACTTGGCTCAGAAAAGCTTTTTATATCATTTAGACAAGATCATCCAGGTGCCACTGGACCTTGCTTAGCTAACTAAACAGAAGCTCAGAAGGGGAGATGTGATCACTGGTGGTTCCTTAGCCAGCAATAATCGTATGGCTCGGATGAGTCACTTTTTGAGCCAGCACTTTTTAATATAAATATAAATGACATCTACAGATGTAATTTTTTCTATGAGATGAACTTAATAAGTAAAAGTGAAATTAATTAATACGTTTAATACATTTAATTTGGTCCATTATATCCAAACTATTACAACATGTAACCAGTCTAATTATTAAAACTCACAGCATACTTTATTTACAGCATATTTTATTTATGACATCTCAGCGTAGGCTGCCGAGTGGAGTACCGAACCATGCAGTTCTGAGCCCAAATCCCTGGAAGGACTCTAGAGCACACGGGGAACTCCTAACACTCCGCCCTGCACATAGAGGGCGCGCAAGCAATCTTGACTCCTTTCGGTCCTTTCGCTCACCAAATCTCACTCCTCCCAAGTCTCCGCCCTCCTTTCCCACCCGCTTCAGCCTCCAGGCGGAAGCTCTACAGTCACAGATGCAAGGCGTTTTACGGCAGCGCTGCCTTTTACCGCAGTGTGGCCTGAGCTCGGATCTCGCGCACTTTTATCCTATTGGCTCAGAGGTCTCACTCGCGGCACTTTACGGCAGTGTGGCTGGACTCGCTTCTGAGCGGCCCGTGGTTCGGCTGTGAGTTAGGGGAACAAGGGTTCCCGGGATTGACTGAGCCAGGAGCATGGACGTGGGCGAACTTCTGAGCTACCAGGTAGGAGGGACAGGACGGGCCGGAATACCTTCCCTCGCCTGGCAGGAGCCACAAGGCCAGAGTCCCTTAATCTCAGCCTTTCTCTTTCCCAGGCCCCCTCGCATCTCTGCCACCTGGGGATGCAGACTCGCGTTTCACTCCACTCGCTGAGGCTCTTCTGGGTCCTTTCGGTTCATTTCTTCCCTAGGCCTGTCGCCCTTCACCTTCTCTTACTGCTCTGTGGGACCTGGTCCCTGCAGCTCCTCTGAAGCTCCGGACTTCTCCTGTAGTCACAACCGTCTTCTCTCTTCCCCCCACTTCCCGCGTCGATTTTGAGGTATAGAGGTTATTGGGCATGCACTGCTCTTTGATTTGGGCCCCAGCTTCCCCACTGACTGCCTGTGTGGCGTTTGGACGGGTCATTTCTCCCTCTTTGAGTCGGCTTTCGTACCTACAGATTGGAGGTAATATAACTACGTGGGAGGATTGAGGACTGTACCAACTAATGGAAGTAAAAGGCTGTTTTGAAAGTGTATAAAAGCTGCCCCCATATGAGCTGCGGTTGTTGAGAGATGTTTGGAATTCTGGCGTGGGAAGGATTCACACGAATCTTTTTGTCCTCCTTGCTTAGGGTACTTGTAGGAAAAAGGTGGCACAGAGGCCAGAAAATACTTCGCCGAGGTCACTCAACAAGTAAAAGTTAAAACTAGAGTTCAAGTGTCCTGGTTCCAACCCAAAGCTTTCCCTGTTGCTTGACTTCCTAAAGAAAGCTCAGGTGAACTTTGCTGTCTAGTGTGGTGGCCACTAGCCACAGACTGTATTTGAACGCATAAACTGTGACTAATCTGAATTGAGAAGTATTATAAATGGATTTTTGAAGACCTAGTATGAAGTGGAAACTTACATTGTGTGATCCTATTGATAACATCAGCTATCTTGATTATTGGTCATATTTTGGATAATGGATGGAATAAAATAGATTTATTTTTAAAAATCTTTTTTATTTATTCATTTATTTGCTACAGGGTCTCTCTATGTGGCTCAGACTCGTAGTGATCCTCCTGCCTCAGCCTCCTCAGCGCTGAGATTACGGGTGTGTGCTACCGCACCTGGTTTCAATGGCCAGTACGCCATGTAGTACCCGGGATCGAACTGGGCAGGCGCTTAGACTGCCGAGCTATCTCCTCGGACCAATAAAATACATTTAAAACCAATCTTGGCGTGCAGGTGACGATTCATATCTGTAGTTCGAGGTCCTTGGAAGGCTTGGCTGGAGAATTAGCTCGAGTCTAGTGAGTTTGGGACCAGCCTGGGCAACATAGCAAGACGTTGACGATAACAACAATAACAACACCAGCAGCAAAACTTGCCTGTTTCTGTTGTTTTTCAGATGACTTCTGGAAAAATTTAAAATATATGTATCGTTGGCCTTGGATTTCTATTGGATAGCTCTGCAGTCAGAAATAGGTGATTAGAAGCCATGAGGCTGGAGCTCCAGGCTCCTTGGAATCTGTTTACTAGAAATGGCTGCTGTAGCCTTGAAAAAGTACTTAACCTCTCTGTGCCTTGGTTTCCTCACCTCTAAGGGCAGGGGCAGTGATGGCATTGACCTCAAAAAGCTGTTATGAAGATATTGAGGAATGTAAGTGGTTAAACCAATGCCTGTCAAAGAGTGAACATTAAATAAATACTCAGGGCTGACCACATAGCTCAGTAGACTAAAGTGCCTGCCTAGGCAGGTGCAGTGACCAGGGTTTGGTCCCCGGTGTGCTGTGCTGGCCCCACCCTCAGGGCGCTTGAAACTGCTACTGATACTGGGTGTGGTGGTGTACCCCTGTAATCCCAGTGCTTGGGAGGCTGAAAGCAGAAGGATCACTATGAGTCTGATCTGAATTATCAGTCCCTGTAGTAAATACAAAAAATAAATACAATAATTGTTGTGTCACTCTCAGCCAATATAGTATAAAAAACTGGTAAGACTCCAGACGTCCCAGAAAAGAAGTTGCAAGTAATAGAGAGATAGAAGGCCTCCCCCCCGCCCCCCGCTTTTTCCTTTATTTCTTTTGTGGTACAGGGGATCAAAGCCAGGGATACTCTATCACTTAGCTTCATTCCAACCTTAAAAAATTTGGTATCTATCTATCTATCTATCTATCTAGATATCTAGATGTCTGCCTATCTATCTGATACAGGGTCTCACTACGCAGCTCAGACTTGTAGTGATCCTCCTATCTCAGGCGTGCACCACCACAGAGTTTCAGTGGCTGGCTTGGTACAGGCTGCATGACATGAGGTGCAGGAATGGAACCCAGGTCTTTGCACTTGCCAGGCAGGCGCTTAGACCACTGAGCTATCCAGGCCCATCCTAACCTTTTTTTTAAACAGGATTTTGATAAGTTGCCCAGGTTAGGTAACTTGTGATCCTCCTGCCTTAGCTTTCAAGTAGAAGTCAGTACTTGTGGTAAAACAAGAAAGGAGATAGGGTGATTGGCTGAGTGATTGTGTGATTGTCTGGGAGTTATGGAGTGCTAGGTTCTGGACTTATACCAAGAATATTACAGCTAGAAGAAGCCCATTTATTTACTCAAAAAAGTTTATTGAACACCCACTGTGTACAGGGTACTGTCTCTCCTGGATATGTATATGTCATGAAGTAAAGCAGAAGAGGCTCTTGCTTTTGTCTTGACAGGAAAGTCTGTTGGAAAATCATAAGATAATAAACAAGCAAACGAGAAATTCAGATGGTATTAAGTGTTACAAAGGAAAGGTAGTCTGCTGCAAAACTGTGCTGTTTTGTGTGGTAGCTGCTAGGTATGTGTGACTATGGAACACCTGAAATATGGTTGGTTGGAATTGAGCTCTTTATATATGTAAAATGCACCCTGGATTTCAAAGACTTAATGTGCAATAATGAAAAGAAAATCTTTTAATTGTTATATTGATTGCATGTTGAAATGATAATACTTAAGATATTTAAGGTAAATAATAATATTTAAAATATTAATATGTTTAAGATAATACTTGATAATATTTAAGAAAATATATTATTAAAACCAATGTCCCCTTATTAAGAAACCTTTTTAAAGTGGCTACTAGAAAATTTAAAATTACATATACAATATATAGTTTTTCTTTAAAATTTCTCTTATTAGTACATGTGTGCAGTACAAAAAGCTTGCATTCCTTTTGGGGATTTCATATGTGTACATAATAGATCTTAATTTTTTTTTCACCCTTTCCTTTCCTTCTGGCCCTTCACCCATCTCTTGATACCCTTGTCCTTTTTTGTTCATATTTAAAATATATAATGTTTACATTCCATTATGGCCTACATGTACAGGCTTACATTGTATTTCTGTTGGACAGCACTGCTGTAGAAAATAACCTCTGGGAAAAGGGGACAAGACCTATGTAGATAACTTGGTCAGAGACAAAGTCTGAGGAATGGACATTAATTGAAGGTGAAAAGGAGCCATTTGTGTGAAGGGAACAGAGTGATGGAGGGGGGGAACAGCAAGTGTATGTAGTAGCTGTAGGTAGAAACTGGTGCAACCTGTAAGAGGAGCAGAAAGAGAAGCCACATGGGCGCAATGGAACTTAGTGTATGAGCAGGGAATGGTAGGTGATGAAGTTGAGGTATAGGCAGAGGACAGCTTATGTAAGACTTCTTGTGCCGTAGTGAGTCGTTTCAATTTTATTTTGAGAAGAGATACAGATTTTTTATCCAACTAATGTGTTCACAGACAAAACATGAACCCCAGTTCATTGAAGGTAGTTAGCTGAAGTTGTAAGCCAAGGTAGCAACTGATCTAAAACCAGAATCCTGATCTCTATCTCCTGCCCATTTATTCCCTAAGTGCACTGTTCATTCAGTTTTTTTTTCTGTAAGCGCAGTGTTCGCTTCCTAAAGGATTGTACTTCTGTAGCCCATAATCCGTCAGAGGCACCCATCTCTTGTGGAGGGTCATGAGGTTGGATTTGTGGATGTGAAATCTCCTTGAAAGCAGTAACATTCTATAGATGGAAATGAGACTTCTACCACTAAACCATCAATGCAAGAGACATTCTATAAACATGAAAGACAAATGAGTTATGTGAATCATCTGTAAATCCTCATAACAAACCTACAGGGAGCTTTTTTAAATTTATTTATACTGTACAGAGGAAGAAACTGAGGTGCCAAAAAGTGCCTAAGAGTTTCTAGCCAGACAGTGGGTAGCAAGGCCAGAATACTCATTTCTTATTTAGTTCCTGCAGCCCCTGACCACTGCCCTGTACTGCCCGCCTACTGTGTACCAGATGCTGATCTAGAGTGCCTTTTTTTTTAAGTTTATATATTAAATTAAAAAAAAAAATACCTTGCTACACAGTTCAGACTCGTAGTGAGCCTCCTGTTTCAGCCTCCCTAGCCCAGGGATTATAGGTGTGCACCTGGTTTTGGTGACTGGCGTGGCATGCCTGGGGTTCCGGGGCCAGCATGACATGCAATACTTGGGATTGAACATGGGTCCTTGCACTTGCCAGGCAAGTGCTTAGGCTGCTGAGCTATCTTCCCAGCCCTAGAGTGCTTTAGGATCAGAAATCACATTTAATTGTTAGCATGTCCTCTGAGAAGGTGGCATGCCTTCTTTATGGAAAAGGAAACTCAAAGTAGAGAAGGCAAGTTGCTTGCCCAGTCTATAGTCAGTAAGGAACAGAGGCAGAACTGCAGTCAACTGAACACTCAAATGAGTTCTCCATTTTCAAATTTTAAATATCTTTAAGATTTAAAGTGTAGAACATATATAGAAGAATGTGTAAGTCTTTTTTCTTTTTATGTATTTGGTACAGGGTCTGTAGGATCTCACAATACAGATTTGAACTCTTGTGATCCTCCTGTTTTCAGCCTCCCAAGTGCTGGGATTATAGGCACATGCCACCATGCCCAATCTTTTTTTTATTTAAAAATTTTTTTTAATGTATTTGAATTTATTTTATTTTATTTTATTTTTTGGTGGAACCAGGGATTAGAACTAGAGCCCTTGCACTTGCCAAGGAAGCACTTATTCCACTGAGCCATCTCCCCGGCCCCTGAGCCATCTCCCTGGCCCCCTGACTGCTTTGTTGAAGCAGCCACTTAAAGAACTGAACTAAGGGGCAGGCTGCCTGTGTAAGTCTTAAGTGCTGTTATTTTTAATTTTTACTTGGAAAATAGACTCAATCTGAACACTGAAATTCATTTCCTGGGAACATAGGGAAGTAAGTCATCTGATTTGAATATCTCCTCCCCCAGCTTTGACTCATTCTCTGTGACATCTTAGATTTTGCATTTCTAATCAGATACCAGATGATGATTCTAAGACTGGTGGTCTGGAAACCAAACTTTAAGATCTGGCCTAGAATGATTTACATTTCTTTTAAACCTTTCCCCAGCTAGGACATCTCTCCCTTCTCATGGGCATTGGTTTGCAGATTCTTCAGCTTAAGTTATACTTTTTCTGTGCCATTCAAGATTTTGAGAGCAAATCGCTTAATCTTTCTGGGCCTCAGTTTCCTTATATGCCTAATGAGGGGATTAAATAAGACTATCATTGAGATCCCTTCCAGCTTTAAAATTCTGTGGTACTAATTATTTGGGCCAAGGGCTCCAGAGATTTCAAGGGATAAAAAAGCTTGACATAGTAGAAGGAATTGGGGCTGAAAATCTTAGAGATTTGAGTTTTAATCCCACCTTTATCATTACTTATCCAGATGACTCAGGACAAGTCACTTCCCTTCTCTGTATATCATTTTTCTTAACCACTATAAAATGAATTTGGGCTATAATAATCTCTGGTTCTTTCTATTCCTAAAGTTCAGAGACAATGGTGAGCAGGTAGAAATCTCATACACTGTCAAGAAATGTTTATTAAAGCTATTTAACATTTTTTGATGCTTACTATATTTCTTTTTCGGGGCAACTTGGTGGGAAGATTACAATTTTTTGCTGAGATTGGTTCTTTCAGTAATAGAGTTAGGCACAGAGTGCCTCAGTATATGCCTTACATCCTTGACATATGTTAACTATTCATTTGAGAAGACAGGAGAATTACAATGTGGATAGGAGGTGGTGGAAAAAGTCTTAAAAGAGGAAACCAGTTATGTTCCCAATATGGAAATGTACTTTTTGATGCCTTCAGGCTTAGACATCTCATCAAGAAGTGTGCCCAGCAGTTGCCTGGCTGAGAAGTTTCTGCTGCATAGGCGCGTATCTGAACTCCAGGGCACTCTCATTAATACTAATTCCACAGATGTCTGGAAAAAGTTCTTACCTCCAAAGTTTTGTAATAAAGAATTCACATTTAGCACAGCTTGGCTCAGTGGGAATGGCCTGCTTTGTGATATGAGAGGTATTCTGTTTGAGGCAGATTGAGGTCAGAGACCCTCGGTTTGGATGATATGCAGACACCCACTCCTCTTGTCACCTGTCAGTAATAGCATTTCTTCGAATTGAAAGGGTTTATAGGAATCTGTAATTTTGCCCTCCCTGTCTTCTGAAAAAACTATTTTAACAATAACAAAATGACTGGAACAGTATACAAATAAAAGTGAGAAGAAAATAACTACCCTTATTCCATACTTTTATATTTCCACAGTCTTTATGTATTTTCCATGGTTATAACTGCCATATATTTTGTTTTGTTTTGTTTTAAATTTAACATTGCAAGAAGTATTTTTTTTTGTTTCTGCATAGCCTTTATGTTATTTTTAACATTTGCATACTTTTTGCTTGAGTAGTCGACCATTTTCCCCAAAGTATTTCTCTATAATTAGATATTTAGGTGGCTTCCAGATTTTTGTTCTTGGGGATAATAATATTGTGGTGAACTTCTTAGTTCATGTGGCATTTTTTCCCTTTCCATCTGTTGTTAGTAATTGCCTTGTGTTATCTTCTGTGCTAAGTATTGCATGTACTAAGATTATTAAGATATGATTCTGGGCTTTAAAGAATGCATAATTCGACAAGTGAGATAGGCATTTAAACAACTCACTGTATAAATAAATGGGTTCTGGGAGCATAATTGGATATGGCTGGAGAAGGGATGTATTGATGGGGATGGATTTGGTGTGGTAATTGAAGTAAAGGAGGAAGACATTGTAATTCTAACCTTGATGAATGACTAGGAATTCTAGGGGTGACAAAGCCTGGGGAGAGGCATTCTTGAATATGGGGTGGTGGGAGGGGAGAATGTTTATTGGGTGAGGGGAGAGGAGTGGCAGGAGATGATGGGGTTTCTCAGCTGCAGACCTGTTAAGCAGTACACAGTGCTCATATAGAGCCAATCCTTTATCAGTTCATGGTGCTCCCGGCAGTGTGTATTCCAATTTTACTGCAATCTTGATAGTACTAGTTGTCATAATTTATTTTTTCCCATTAATTTAGTAGACATCTAAAATGTTAGTTCAAGGTTACTTTAATAAGCATATTTTTCTTGTGTGTGTTTATCATTTGTATTTCTTGTTATCTGTCTTTTTCTTTTACGATAGTAGTTGTAGTTTGTAATTGAGTTTTTCTGTTGTAGTGGTGGTGGTGTTATGTGTGTTAGACACAGTACTGAAAGCCTGAACACTTGTGCCCAAATCTGTCTTTCATTCTGTATTGGCCTCATCTTACCTATAACCCTAAGAATATTATTCTAGGCATAATGCCATTTTATAGCATCATAAAATAGGTTACTTTTTTTTTTTTGTGGAACCAGGGATTGAACTCAGGCCCTTGCACTTGCCAGGGAAGCGCTTATTCCACTGAGCCATCACCCCAGCCCCTAAAATAGGTTACTTTTTGCATGACAGTTTAGACTCATGCTTTTCAGAGTTGCTTTTGTGCTATAAATAAGAGAAAAAGTATTATTTCCATTGATACTTCCATTTCAGAGGTTTTTTTTTTTTTGGTGTGGCTGGCTCAGCCCACCCTGGGGGAAGGGCTGGCGTGGCATGTGGGGCCAGGGATCCAACCAAGGTTCCTGAGTGCTTGGCCTAAGCTTGCCCAAGAAGGCGCTTTAGACCACTGAGCTATCTTGCTGGCCCCAGAGTGGTTTTTGTTTCTTCTCTTGAGTGATTTTTTTTCTTCTTAAAATTTATTTTTTCACTTTGAACCTTCTCATCTTCTTCTGGCTCATTCTTCTCATACTCACAAAACACATTATGTTTTTTTTTTTTTTTTTTTTTTT
>NW_004524613.1:8315056-8333925 GCF_000260255.1 Octodon degus
GGATTGAACCGTGGTCCCTGTGCTTTGCTAAGCTTGTTTGCTCTAAGTAGGTGCTTCAGACCACTGAGCCATCTCACCAGCCCCACACATTATGTTTTTGTGCCTCCTTGCATACACTATGTAAATTTATAGGAGGTGGTCAGCATTGGTCAGCAGGTGGTACTCATAGTCAGTATCTGATAACTATTTAATCATTGGATAAATAAACCAGTACATGCCTTCAAATATGCTTTTGGAAAGATTTTGCTCACCTTCTTTATTTTATTTTTTGTCTTTTATAGTTTACTTTTGAAGTTTTGAATTTTAAATTTGGAGAGAACTTAGAAAATACTTGTTTCCAAACATCCTTCCTCAAGCTTCTATAACAATAGCATATTGACCAAAATCAGGAAATTTGATGTTCATATAATATTAGTCATTTAACTATAGGCTCAATTCAAATGTTACCAGCTTTTCATTCGTAGTCCATCTTTATTTAGTCCTACATTGCTTTTCATTGTCATAGTTTCATAAAGTCTTTCCTTGTCTTTTATTTTTGAAGAGTACAGGCTGGTTAGTTTATTGAATGTCCTAAACCTACATTGTTTAAAGTTGCCAGTGCCTCCTTTTACCAAAGATTTTCTTGGGCCTCATTCTTAACTCTTTACTGGAATTTGATTCTATAGCCTTATTCACAGTCTTTATTTAAAAAAAAAAACAAAAAAAAAAACAGCTTATATATGCTTTTCAGCACCTTAGTGTATACAACTTCTAGCCCATTATCCTTGATTTACATCCCAGGTGTTACTGGACATTCTTACCAGATACTCCTACCTAGCCCTCCATGACAGACTGCATTTGAGTCAAAGTTACTGTTCACTGCTAAAGAAGCTTTGGAGCTCTTTGTCAAAGACAAAAGAGGTCAGCATTAAAAGACAAGGTTCCTTTCCCCATGGATTACACAAGATCAGGAGCAGAGGACTAAGTGCTTGCCTGGCAAGGGCAAGGGCCTGAGTTCAATCCCTGGCTCTGGAAGAAAAAAAAAAAAAAAAAAAGGAGCAGAGGACTAACCTGTCAGGAGTCAAGAAGGTGTCATTAACTCACAGTCTGGATAAGAAAAGGATTATATCATGTTTCTTGCTTTGATGGAGCTTGTAGTCTGATAGGGCCACAGAAAGATTGGAAAGCCAAGCAGAGTGCCAGGAATGTTGTGATTGATTCAGTGGCACAGCTGCACACGCAGATCTGCTGGGGGGCGGGGGGGCTGAAAAATTGTCCTTATGAGGGCCTATGTTTTCAAATTCTTCTTTACTCCGCTTCCTGTCTGTTCCAACTACTGCAGCCTTAGTTTAGACTCTTTGAAAATAATTTATTTTTATTAGTACATGTTTGCAATATGTGATGATTACATTCCTTGTGGGGATTTGGTACATGTACATAAGACATCTTAATTCTTTTTTTATCTTCCATTCCCCTCCCTACCTTCTCACTCCATCGCAAAAGATTTATATCCCTATTTTGTGTTATCTATCTTTTAATTTGTTATTTATATTTTGGGTTTCTCTTACAATGAAGCTTGTGTGTTGGGTTTCTCTTACTATGGTGTCAAGGTACATCCATTTTCCTATGACTCAAGTTTATCCTTTATGGCAGAGTATACCCCAATTTTGTGTAAATACTGTATTTTCTTTATCCATTTATCAGTTGATGGACATCTAGACCAAGATTTTTTTCTTTCTTTCTTTTTAATAGTTATTACAGGGTCTTACTCTGTAGATTGGACTTGGTAGTGAGCCACCTGTGTTCAGCCTCCCAAGAACTGGGATTGCAGGTGGGCGACACCATGCCCACACTTAATTGCTGTCTCAGTGTGTCCCGGGGGCAGGGCCAGCAAGGCATGTTGGGGATCAAACCCCGGCAGCTGGGTCTGCCTAAGCAGTCACTTTAATCTGCTGAGCTATTTGACCAGCCCTTAGACCAAGATTTAGCTATTATAGATTTGCTGCTATAAACATGAACATGCATATATCATTGTAATATGATATCTTTAACTCTTTGAGAAGATACTTGGTAGGAAAATAGCTGGGAAAATCTACTCATAGATATTTCAGAAATCTTCATACTGATTTCTATAGTAGTTATACTAGTTGACATTCCCAATGTAGAGGGTTTATTTTTTCCCCTGTAATCTTGCCAGCATGTGTTATTATTTGATTTTTTTTTTTTTTTTTTTTTTTTTTCAGTACTGGAGATTGAACTCAGGACCTTGTGCTTGCCAGGCAAATGCTTATTCTCCTGAGCTGTCTCCCTGGTCCATTATTTGATTTCTTGATGACAGCCATTCATTCTAGAGTAAACTGAAACCTCAGTGTTGTTTTCATTTGCATTTTCCTAGTCACCAGAAATGTTAAACATTTTTTCATGTATTTATTGGCTGTTTGTACTTCCTCCAGAAAGTGTCTACTCTTTTCTGTTGCTCTTTTTTTTTTAAATTGTATCTTTTTATTTTTGAGGAGGGTCTAATTTTTTTTAGTTCTTTACTATATTCTAGATATTAATCTTCTAACTGAGGAATAACTGGCAAGATTAGTTTCCCATTCTGCAGGTTGTTTCTTTGCCCTGTTGGTTATTTCCTTTGGTGTATAGACTCTCAAGGCTTTTACAAATAAGTATCTTCTTAGATAGTCTTGTTTTTGTTTTTTATCACGTGGATCTCATATTGGCATGGTGGATGTGGGTTTATTTTTGGTACAGCCTAACAGAAAACATAGTTCTCCAGTCAGTTTTCTTACCTGCCTATTGTAGCATCATTGGAGATAAGTCTTATTTTGTAGCCTCCCTAATTTTGGAGGTGAACTTGAGTAAGCTTGTTTGAATTTGGGATTTGACTTTATAATGTTTAACCTAATAGAGAAGTTTTTCTTTTTTCTTTTCTTTTTTTTAAGAGAAAGAAAAGAGAGAGGGTAGACTTGGCTCACAACCCATTCTTCTTTTTTTTTTGTATTTTAGGAAAGGGTCTACAGGGTGTTCAGGGTCTCACTACTAGATTGAACTTGTAGTGATCCACCTGTTTACAGCCTTCCAAGAGCTGGGATTACAGGCATGCGCCACCATGTCCCATCTCAATTGCCCTCTCAGTGCACCCCAGGGGTGGAGCAAGAAATTTTTTCTATATGAAAATGACTGTTGAAGAATGTGAAAGGTTTAGAATAGCTTGTCAGCACTGTTGGAGAAAAGATTTTAAAGCCTCTCCTTCCTTTGAGCATGCCTCTTAATGTTTAGTATAAGTAGATGTGTCTCTTAATGTTTAGTATAAGTAGATGAACATGTACCCTGGGTCAGATGGCCTGTGTTTGAATTCTGTCCCTGCTGCTTGCTTTCTTAGGTTAGTTAATTAACCTGTTTAGCTTGGGTTTTCATATTAAAAATGGAGATTATATAATGGTGTTTGTTTGTAGCATGCCAACTTTTAAAAAAACTTCACTTTTTGAAGTAATAAAGAATTTAATGAGACACTATGGGCAGTATAGTGCCCAAGTATCCAGTAAATATTAGCTGTTAATTTTTATTGTTACTGTCATTCAAACAAACATGCTGCAGAAAAAAAGAAAAAGTATTATTATTAGTTTTTAAATTTTACCAGGCTATTTCAGTATTCCAAAGTCTTTTGTCTTTAGAATATTAAGATTTAGAATGCAATAAAACCAAATGAGAACAGGTTTTCACCCATATATGACATAGTATAGAAATATTCTTGCTAGGTTAGAGCAGAACCCTATTCCACCATAGTTAACAGTCATTGATACTGAGAATTATTTCATCACTGTAATTCTTTTCCCCAAGTCTCTTTCATATGACTAAGAAATCTCAGTTTTCCTCTCATCTAGTGCCTGGAATCTCATTTACAAATTACTCTTTGTCCTCACCTTCCCACAATCATCAGGAAGGAAGTAATTGCTTTTGCTTAGTTTGTGTAGTTGGAAAGAAGTTGGAATTAGAAGGTGTAGCAGGAATTTGGATACTTCTCTTACCTTTTCCAGGGTCAGCCATTTAGCTCTGTAGTGTTTCAGCCAAATTGTTTAAGATCATTTTCTTTTGCATAGAATTTCAGGAGTGATTGATTTGAAAGTACACTAAACTTTAGGACCTCAGCTTCATTGTGGATTGGTAAACAGAAACTGGGTTATCTTCATCCTGAAATTCAGTGAAAGCTCTAGTGAGACTTCTATAGTACATTTATGTATCTTACCTCATGTGAGATTATCAGTTGCGTGGCAGCATATTACGTACTTTGGCTCTTTGGACTTCTATTTAGCCAGCTGTCTAGCAGTACCCCAAGCCACTGGTTTAACTGAAAAGGGTTTGAAAGTATGCAGTCATGATTCTTTTCTCTGGATGTATCTGACTTTATTCTAAAAGTAGGTATGATTGATTATGGAACAGTTTGTTTGGCATTATGCATGTGCTCATTTTATTAGTGTCTAACATTCAAGATGGGTTACATTTCTTACTTGAATTCCTTCATAGCTAAGAGTGCCTGAGTTTAAAATTTCTTTTGGGATTTTTGATAGACTTAAATATTAGCATACATCAGCCCTCTGCTGGCGTATACTACTGGAGTGCTTTTTTTTTTTTTTAGCTTTTGGGTTTGTCAAATCTTCTGCCAGCCTCTCTGAACATTAATACTTCTATTAGAGCAGCTAGTAGCTTCTCAGGTTAATGGTAAGGAAAACTTTTGTGCATTTCAAGGTTACATGATTACTGGCAGAGTTAGCCGGAATGTGGAGTGGGAGCTCTGGCAAGGGTGTTGTGTAGAGGAAGGTAAAAACGCCAAAGAGTTAACAGAGTGCTGAAACTCAGCAATAAAGGAAGAGAAGAAAAAGACATTATCATTGATTAGTTGGGGGCTGTTGCTGAAGAAACTTATAATGAGGTTTCTTTTTTAAAAAAGTGGTACAGGTTATATTGAATTGTACTAACTCTCATATATCTGCTGTCTTTGGGAAATATGGTGTTCTTCATAAACAGATTTTCCAGACAACCAGAGCCTGTAAATAAAGTGAATGCCTATATTAAAAAAAATAAATAAAAATAAAAAAACAAAGTGAACGCCGGAAGGAAAAGGAAGCTAGAGGTGGTCTGTGCCAGTCTCCTCTTTACAAATGGGGAAGCTGGAGCCCAGAAAGCGAAAGGAACTTGTTTCAGGATCCCAAGTATTTGGGGTGCTCCAGGACTCAGAGCTTGGTCCACAATCAGACCTCTTGTGAATTTCATCATTTTTATGCAGATCTTTCTAAAATGTATAATTTTTACCTTTTTCAGTAAGCCACACTGTGGTCTCAGGATTGTCACTGTGAGTGCAACATTATTCTCCCCTGACCTTCTGCAGTTTAGAAGACTTCTGCATTGGTGGAGTGTTAGGGGTTTAGGGTTGTTGTGCCTATGTACTAGTTTTTCATTCTTATCCTTGGTGTCAGCTGTTACTGTTTGGTTGATAGAATTATCTAACCTCTGAGGCTTTTTTCTTTTTTTCTTTTTCTTTTTTTGTTTGTTTTAATGGTGTCATGAAAAGTTGAGGTTGTTGGGTTAATGAGACATTAGAATTGCATTCTTGGCTGAGCTTTTGTAGTCAGTGAAATCTGTAGGACACTAGAAATCAGCATGACTTCATGACTTACCTTTATTTTCTGTAGAACATTTTCTTTAGCATTTCTCTGCCCACCATTGCTGTCTTGGAGACTAAACATCTGAGCATTTGTTGCTGCCCACTAATCTAGAGAAACTAACACTCACAAGTGGGCTTACCTCTGTGAAGTGCCCCTTTCTTAGATGGCTGCTTATCTTTTTGGAGGGGAGCGCTTTACTTGCCTGATTGCCTTACATTTGTCTTTTAGTGAGCCTTATATTGAAATTCACTCATCCACCAACCTTTGAAATCTAGATTGTAGCATTCATCTGAGACCTTGTGTGCTTATTCTTGACCTGTTGATGCCTTTTCTGAGTGCCTCTCTTATGCTTGGCTGTTGGTACTCTCTTCTGTCTACCTTTCCTGTCTTCTTTCCATCCCAACACATATCATTTTAGACTTGGCATGTACATATGTTGTCTTATTCCCTACCACTGACTATTACTAAAGACTGGAGTGCTGGGACTGGAGCTGCCCCACGTTGTGTATCTTGTCCTTATATGACTTACAAGATGTACGTTTTGGCCCCAGCACATTAGTAATCGCCATGACAAGTGCATCTGGTCTTTGGTGAAAGTTTAGGTAAACCTTACAGAAAGGCGGATTTTCCAGTTGTGCAACTTTGGCAGTCTGCTGCTGGTTTTCTGCGTCTTTGTTTTTGTCTCTCTTTGCCAGTGCTTCCTAGTCATTCACTAGAGGTTGGCAAAGAGAAAGGTTGTTGTTTGCTGTTGTTTCTAGGGCACTGTGACATATGCTCACAGTCAGGCTGTGAGCCAATCCAGATTTTCGGGGGTTAGTAAATTTCATTTGGATTAGTGATCCATATTGAATCTTTCATTTTTTAATCGCTCAGCATATATACTAAATACATACTCAATGTAAGGTATTATAATAGACACCAAGAATAGACAGTCGTCACCATTGTCTTTTTAGAAGTTAAATCCAGGGAGGCAAGAAAAGCACATGCAGTACAAATGAGTAAGAATATATAAATAAGCAAACTAAGATGATATAAAAACACAATTTCATATATATATATATATATATATATATATATATATATAAAACATGAGCTGATGTAACAGTGATGGGGAAGCCATGGTGATTTATTTCAAAAGATTCTAGAAGGCCTCTTTGAGGTGATAAGGTTTGAGCCCTGAACTAAAGAAATGATTAGGAAGATTCAGCTATGTCAGGAGCTATGGTTAGTAGCGTTGTAGGCCAAGGGAAAAACTGACACAGAGGCACTGAGCTAGGAACAAACAGTCATAGTGGCTACAACTTGGCAACTGAAGAAGAAACAGTTGCGACAAGGACAGAGAGAGGTCAGCCACCAGACAAGAGAAAACTCTGACATATTTCAACTTCTTGGTACGGTGGGTACAGTGAAAGCCATTAGATTTTAGGAGTGACACCATTTGGTTCATGTTTCAGAAGGTCACTGTGTCTGTGGCACAGAGATGAGACTGTGGGGGAGCAGTCTGGCCAGCTTGGCTGTGAAGAGGTATGGAATTCACCTTTGTGCTGCAAGGGCCCTAGCTGAAACTGTGTGCTCCCTGGGATAATTGCTTTCCCGCCTTGGTTGTTTTCAGCATCTCCCAGTTCTAAACATTTAATCTGTGTTCTGGCTTAATCAAGAAACAGCTCTGTCCTACTGCCAGGCTTGGCACACAAAGTGTGGGCATCGTGCCCTTTGCTGAGCATCGTGGCCTGGAGAGAATGAAGACAGCAGCCCCTGGTGGACCTCAGAACAATGCAGCTGACCCTCAGCACCTGGTAACTTGTGGGAAGCTTTGGAACCCTGCAAACTTTATGTGCTTCTGCAAAACAGTTGCAGATGGTCTAGGCTGTGAGTAAGTATCGCTGCTGTTTTGCCCAGATCTGTGGCCATCTTCTCCATATCTGGTTTTACATTACAGTGGATAATTAAGGGGGCACAGCTATTTCTAGTTACTTCTAGCAGATATTTTTTCAGTTGGCTTAGGGGGACATTCTGTTTCTGCCAGTTGTGTAAGTGACTGCAGTGACTTTAAAAAACTTTTTGTTTTTTAAAAAATATATTTAAAAAGCACTATCCCTAAAGAAAGGGGATAATCACTTGTCTTTGCTGCTACCATTGATTTTCCAGTGGGAGTTCTGCCATCAGACTTTTCAGAGTTGGTTGGCAGGGACTTTTTCCTCCTGAGTTAGCACATAGAGATCCGAATGGCTGGAAATAACACAAATGAGCAAGGATGCAAGCATATCTGCATAGGAACAGGTTTCCTTCTGCCCAAAGATACCATTGCTGGACACCACCCTAATTCTCCATGTGTCTTAGCGCTGATGACAGGACTGTTCAGCAAGTGAAAAGAATTGCTTAAGCTGAGCTGGGCAGTTTTTATAAGATTTCAGAGTTTGAAAAAGCTGTTGGCTGCTTGGCCTGCCATGTGAAGTTGCTGAATATTATCTCCCTACCTCCTCACTAGGGATCCATACTCCTCACTCATCATAGTGAACTGAGATAGAAATTCTGGTTTTTCTACCTCTCATTTTTGCCCAAGATTTCTTTTTGAAACTTCGTAGAACACACACAAGGACACAGAAGGCTCAGTGGGGAAAGAGAGACGGCATCTGCCTCTGGCTGACAAGACTTGTGCTAGTGGTCACATGAGGATTCCATAATGAAGATTGCAAATCGCTTTCCATCCTCTTGGAGCCTGTCCCATAATTAGAAGATTAAACATTTTGTTTAAATTAGGAAGTTTTCCCCTCCTTCCTCTGGGTGTTAGAAACCTCCCTTGTTGCAGGATGGAGAATGGTTAACTACCTGATATTGGGCTCCATGTTCTAGTTGTGATTGTCAGCAGGAGATTGTGGAAGTCTTACTTTAATTAAAAAAAGCAGTTTTTAGCCCTTTTATACCTTGCGTGAGGCAGAGGTGCCTCTGACTATGTGAACTTTTGAGGGCTAATGGTTGTGACTAGCTTTTCCAATAAGCATGACATTGAGCTGGGCAGGCTGATACGGTGGGCATGGAGGTTGTGAAGCTTGGCTTGCGTGAATGGCAGGTTTGTCTTTCAGGTGCACATTGTCTTTGTGGTATGGGAAAGAGTTACAGGGATGGTGTGTTCTGACTAGAAGTGGATAACAAACACCTCATAAAGGAGCACAGAGGCCACCCAACCAAAATAATCAAATAAAGGCCTGGGACATCCAGGGATTGAAGCCCACTAAGAGCCAGGCTCTGTGCTATTGCACTTGTGTGTGTTATCCCTTTACATCCTACTGACATCTCTGGGAAAACAATATTTTCATTCTCATTTTGCAGATAAAGAAACTTACAGAGATTTATCTTGACCCAAGACACTCAGGTAGTAGATGCTAGAATAGTCTTGGGACAGGGCTCTGATGAATGAAAGTAGCTCAAAAAAAGAAGAGAGCAAATTTAGAGAGAATATGGCAGACTGGCACCATTACTTGACCTTCTGCTTTCTTCTCCTCTACCACATATATCATTCTTCATTGGAATTGCTTGATAACATGCCTTTCTTTTCATTGGATTCTGAGTTTCTCAAGGGCACTGACCAAATCAGTGCCTGCCATAGAGCTAATGTTCAATAATATCTCTTGACTAAAGAAGGTAGAATGAAGGAGTGAGTAAAGGCAGCATGTCAGATTAGGTGACTGATTTCACGTCTCTTCTGATATTTTTCTATTACCATATAGCACCTCCCCAGTTATTTTCTTTTTCTTGCCCCTTTTTTCTTGATGAGTCAGTTAAGTGGTGTTTATGGATGATAGTGGTTCTGGTCATAGGAAAATTGCTTAGTTTGGGTGAAACTTGCCCTAAATAATAACAGTAAGTGATTTTCATAAAAGCCTTCTATTTCTATAGTAACCGAAGAGTTGATTGGCATTTCTTTTAAAGACTGGGGTTGTCTCTGACCCTGAAGCAAGAGATCGATTGCTTCATTTATTTACCAGAGATTTACTGTAAGTCTATTGTGGGCCGTAATTACGGTTTTCTCTCTATCCAGCCTCATAGACAAAAAAAAAAAAAAAAAGAGCTTGTATACAACAAGATTAGTTTTTATTTTACTTTGACTGGATACCCATTTCTGTTTGGCATTTTTTTTTGTCTGTCTGTCTGTCTGTCTGTCTGTCTGTCTCTCTCTCTCTCTCTCTCTCTCTCTCTCTCTCTCTCTCTCCAGTGATGAAATCAAGGCTGAAGTGATGACTTATCTAGGTTTACACACTAGTAACAACAACCATAGATGGTTTAATTTCCACAATCCGTTCTCTTCTCATTGCGTTGTTTCCCTATTAATGGGACTAGTTTAGCATCAATTTGTCGTGTGTTTTATGTTTTGCACAGACCTGGGACATGTGAAAATTTCCAAAACAGAGTACTGGAGCTGCTAACAATTCACTTAAGTATATGAGCCTCAGGAAACAGATCTAGAGTAAGTGCAAAAACCAGATCAAGCAGGCTAATTTCTAAGTTGCATGATGGTAGCGTGCTGTCATCAAGTGTAGACTGCCTGGTAACGGTTGAATCCCATTCCTGTTATTTTCCATCCAGCTCTGTGACCTTCAGCAATTAGCTAAGCAAGCCTCCTGTTCCTCAGATTCTTTACTTTAGAAATAGGAAATGTTATTACCCACCTAGAAGGGTTGTGCAAGGATTAAAAAGAAAATGAAATGTTAAATTTCTGGCACAGAGCAGGAACAGTTAGTGGTAGCTATATAATTCAAATAGTCATCCTGTAAGGAAGTGGTAGGAAGACTTTTAAACCTCGTAGTTCTAGGACCTTAGTGCTTCTTGTTCTTTCTGAGATTTTTATGTCAGTGACTTTGCAGTCAAAGACCCATCCTGGCTCAATGATGGGCTTTGTTTGAAAGAGATCACCAAATTCCCTTACGTACAGTGTTTCAGGCAGTTTAGTGCTGTGTTTTTTGATATGTTTACTGGAATTCTCAATTTTCTAAGTAATTTTTAGTCTGAGACAAGTGAATAGAATTGATGTCAGGCTGCCTTAACACAGGTGTTATAAACAAGATTAAGAGGTTGTTGAAAAGATAGCAGTGGAGCTCTGAGGCTGGCTTTCTGAAGTCATTCTAAATTGACAGCTAATGGGTAGTTTGCCTTGATGGCTCTCTCTGAGTTGGTTGTAACTGACTAGAGATTCACCCACAAAGGAAACATGCTTATAAAAATTCACTTTCCTTTATCTTGAAGTGTATCTATAGTAACATGTAATACTGTTTCTGCATCATGCAGAAAGCATTTGCCTTTGTGTTGTTTTGATTCCTTTTTAAGAGATAGCCAGTTTTAAATTTGGTAAGTTAAGCCTTCTAAGCTTCAAAGAAATAGTTCAAAAAGATGGTTCAAAACAGTTGTTTTATTCCATTACAAATTTATTTTTGTTTATAAAACATTTATTTACCTATTTATTTTACCCTCTGTAAAGTTTTTTTTTTTTTTTTTTTTTTTTTTTTTCTGCCCAGCAAAGAATGCATTTTGCCTGTCAGGTCTACTAGATACTCGTGCTAGGAAATTGAGTATCGTAAAATGTTCTTGAAGTAAGCAGATATTAGCTTAAAGTCACTTTGGAATCAGTTTTGTAGCTTCCCTGAGGGAGTGTTGTGGTGCTGGGACAGGAAATTTTAAGTGGCCAGTAAGCATTTACCTGGGCCACTAGAGAATTCTTTTTGATCATCTTTTACCTGGCTGGTAGTCTGGGTTCTCATTATTTTATAGGTGGAGGAAATATTTTTTGACACTGAATTCTTATCTAAGAATAAGTCATTTTCCATCCATCATTTTATTGGGAATGGAGGTATTTTACTAATTTTAGTGGTTTGTAAAGCTTCTTGAAGTTGTAAGATCTTTGGGTTGAAGAAAATAAAATGTATCTTAGACAAAAGTAAACATGAAACTATTTTTTTTCAGTGTCTGTGATGGACTCATCAACAGGCATGTATTGAGGCCATAAGACCAGACACTTAATTTAAACTGAGAGAAATAGGTAAATCAGTACACAGGTACTGGAGAGTCTACTATGTAATCACATTTTGTTTTCAGACTTTATAGTATCATTCATAATGTTAAAAATACTCTTTTTTAGTAGAATACTGAGGTTAAAGTTCCATCTGAGTTCTGTCTTCCTTAAAAGTGGCAACTGTTGTGTTAACAGTTACGTGGATAAGTTCTGAGCTTTAAAAGAAATACAGGGGCCAGGGAGATGGCTCAGTGGAATAAGCACTTCTCTGGCAAGCACAAGGGCCTGAGTTTAATCCCTGGTTCCGCCAAAAAAAGGAAACAAATACAGTAATAGCTATGGTCTCAAACTTCTGAGACTAAACCCATGTCAGAACCCTTAAGCAAAGAGTGGGCAAGAGTTTGTAAATGAATAAAGTGGTTGATTTCTTTCTCACTTATAAACCCTTTTTGCAATCATCTACCCCTGGATAATTCATTCCCCCTTCCCATTTTCTCTAAACATCCCCTCCCCTCCCCTCCCCTCCCCCCCCCCCCCCCATCCCTTCCTCTCCTCTTCTCTCCTTTCATCTCCCTCTTTTTCTATCAACCCTTCTCTTTCTCTCCCCTGATTCTTTTTTTTTTTTCTGGGACTGGGGATCAAACTTGGGACCTTGTACTTGCTAGGCAGATACTTATGCTGCTGAGCTAAATCCCCAGCCCTCCCCTGATTCTTATTGGAAGGAATACAGCAGTTCTGAATTTTGGCAATGACTTCAGAGGCAGCTTACAAAAAATGTAAATAAAGATTTCTTTGCCCCATTTTAGTTTTAATGAAATCATCCATTGCTAGAGGCAGTATTTTACTGGCCAGAGACTTTTCTGTCAGCATAATTTGGTGTAATGAGTGTGTTCTGTAACTTGAAGAACCACAGTGGGTCTGCTGGTTGCCAAATAACATTCTATCCTTCTTGCCCCAGTTTCTCGTAAAGTATCCAGCCTTTGGGCCATACTAAATAGGAAGATGAACTTGTCTCTGAGCGTGTGGTTTTAAACTATAACTTAAAATAACTTTCCCATGACATTTTTATGTTTAAAAGTTTATGTTGGCCTGGTATTTATGGTGGGTAATTGGGGCTCAGTTGTAGTTCCTCTCAAATGATTTTGTGGCAGAAGTTCTTGCTGAAATCTCCATATAGAAGATGACACTAAGCTTTACTGGGTATGAATATTCCCATAGACAAGGAGCAGCTGTAGAAGGAGCTTAACTGGCAAAAAAAATTGGGCAGAAAAACAGCAGAAGAAACTTTAATGTTGGCTAAATGATAATGGTAGCAGGCAAGAACGATGCAAAATAATGCCTTTAAGATGAATTTCTGAGGTTGTGACAGAGAAAGCAGTCTGGAGGCAGTGTGTGTAGAGGTGAGAGAGCTGGATTTCAGATCCAGTTCTCTGTTTTCAGGTTCAAGCCTTTTCACCTCTGTGAGTCTTGGCTTATTTGCCTGTAAATTGTAGGCTTAGGCTAATAATACTTGCCTGAATCTAAGTTTTAGATTACTACCATTAGAAGATTTACTAAGCTGTAATACAAAATATAGTCTTGAGCAGCACAAAATGATTAAATAATGTAGGTGCTGAACTGATAAATTCTGGGGCCAGAGAAATGGCTCAGTGGAATAAGTGCTTCCCTGGTAAGTTCAATGGCCTGAGTCAAACACCAGTTTGGCAAAAAAACCCCAAAAAACAACCAAAAAAAAATGATAAATTCTGTCTGGCAGCAGTCACTATAATGGCAAAAGAATTGTGAGAATTTGCATACATTTACAAATAGTAAATTATGATTTCTGGCTAGTTCATTGGTGTCCTGTGTTCTCCCCTATTGAATCATGTTGCATTCCTTGAACTCAGGACTGGTATAGATGCTCTTCCCTTGATTTCATTGTTTCTCTACTCACACTTATGCCATAGCACTAACCAAAAATGTTCAGCAATCCTCCATTTGCTTGTGTATTTATTTTATTGAGAAACAAATATCAATGAGACAGTTTCAAAGCTGATTAATAGAACATTTTCAATAATTAATACATTGTACATTGTTATCTTCTTAGTGGTTATCCATAGTACAAGAAGCAGACAGGATATCCTGTCCAAACACTATTAGTACAAATCTTTCTTCTCATTGAATTAAGAGAAAGTAGCTGTATATTTATCCTAACTATTCTGTATATACAAATACAAAATGGTCCTTACTTTGTATCACCTTTTTTGGTTTAGTCCTGTCAGTGATGGTATTCTATTGGCATCTAAATATTATAGGCGCTTGGGCTGGTGAGATGGCTCAGTGGTCTGAAGCACCTACTTAGAACAAGCTTAGCAAAGTACTGGGACTGCGGTTCAATCCCCCAGCACCACATGCCAGCCAGCTCCGCCCCCTGGTGGGCGGAGCTGGCCACACACACACACACACACACACACACACGCACAGAATGAATATTATAGGCGCTTGAATTCAGCAAAACAATCCAACACAGTCAACAGTCTACAATAGTAGTGGGTTATCTGCAGAAGTTGTTGACTAGAGCCTTTTACAGCTCAGCATATTAATAGAGCTTTACTTTATATACCTCGTTTTTACACTTTTCTGCTGGATGGTTAAGACCAAGATAAAGCAAGACCTATATAACAGGAAATGTAACTTTCGTATCTGATAAGGTCAGTGAAGTCCCCTCAGGATTTATCCTGTAACCCTGTACTGCACTTTCTAGATCCCTTGTCAGTGTCAGCCATATGGATGAGTCACGGCCATTGCTTGACCAATTTGCTCTCTGTGAAATCCGGAGAGAAAGTTTTCTCTCCATGTGACTCTCCTTAGGCTGCTTGTGTATTTTTCACAAGATTAAAAGTATCTAGAGGACAAGAAATACCATTATTTCTCACTTTGCTGCTTTGTCAATTTTTTTTTTTTTTTTTTGTACCAGGACCTGAACTCAGGGCTGTGTGCTTGCCAGGGAGGTGCTTGTGCCACTGAGCATATCCCCAGCTCTCTTTGTCAATCTGTGCTTCTTGTGTGGAGCTATGTAGATGCACAGTAAGAGTGCTCTGTCAACTCCATAATGGTGCTTCTTGTTTTTCTCTTCTCTCCCACCTAATCACAGCAACCCAATGTATTTTACTTAAAATGGGTTATTTATCGGGGATTTCTTTTTGTACTTTTAATGTTTTTTTTTTTAAGGTTTCAAATAAGTTGGTTTAATGCTAGAAGCACAGACTTCAAAATAGAACAAAGACTCAAAGAGCAGACTATGGCAGGATTATAGGCTGCATTTACTTTAAATTCACAGCTGAGGTATGAATAGTTGAATGAAAATTAGAGATAATAGGCCACTGTATGATTTTTTAAAATAAAATTTTATTCTTACATGTACAAGAGACTCCAAGAACATACTTCATTGTAGCTATGGGTGTCAAGAGACATTATGGCAGGGCATCCAAAAAATTCATCCTGTATTTGAATGGGAGTGGAATCCCGGGTCACCATCATTGTACACACAAGGAACAGTTTATTTTTGCCAGATTTCTTTTTTTCTTTTTCTTTTTTTTTTTTTTTTTTTTTTTTGTGGAACCAGGGATTGAACTCAGGCTCATGCACTTGCCAGGCAAGCACTTATTCTACTGAGCTATCTCCCCAGATTTCTTAATTCCACCTGTGGCCGGCAGACCTTTCCCACAGCCTTTGTTTTTAGCTCCTCAAGTTTCTTCTGCTGTTCCTTTTGCTTCTCTTTGAATGGTCTATCTTTCTCGTCAATCTCCTTGGCCTGTTTCTTGGGCTGCTTCAGGGGCTTCTTGCCACCTTTGTGGCCAGACATGGCACCCACACAGCCTCCAGAGCTGAGCTCAGAAGCCAGCGACTTTTTTTTGTACTTTTAAACTATAATGACCTAAAAAAATGTTTTAAGTATTTCATTTTATTTGAAATAAAGTATTAATTATAGACAAAAAGACTTGTTTCTATCCTACATTTGTTCATGGCTAGTATTTATACAATTTTAAAATCTTACCAAGGGATAAGGTAAAATAAATTATTAAAAAGGATTTTAAAAGTGGTAAACTATCATTTTGAAAAAGACAAAGATAGTTTTCATTTCAGTTGGGTTAAATCTGAGATACTGAATATCAGAATCTCAGAAGTCTAGCCAGAGGGTCCTGTTACTAGCAGCATGATACATAGTTATGGCTTCATTAGAACACTACCAGCAAGTGGAGAGCCTTTTCTCCTTCGAGCTAGTTTGTATATATGCTGATATGTATGGAGCCACAGTCCATCTGTCAGTGTTTGAGCAGCATGGGTTAGGTGCCTGCAATGAACAAGGCACTGCGCTGAGGTATTTGTTAGAAGCCAGGGTTCCTACTCAGGTCCTAGCTCATGATGTAGTAATGGAGACAGAGGTTTATTAATGCATGTGTTATGTCCTGACAGAGTCTGATTCAGTTGAGAACACTCAGGAGTGTTGCTAGAACCATCGGAGGGCTCTCTGAGGACGTAAGGTTTGAGCTGCAGCTCCAGACTGAGTAGGGTTTCTGTATCTGGAATGAAGTGAGAGGAAGGTAATCTGTCATTCTGGTATGTCATTGTATGCCTATACACCAGTCTGAGGCATCAATTAAGGTGATTCCCAGGTCTGCCCCATATCTTCTCTCAGTCTGTTGCTGGGTTTTCTTACAGGAAGGTTTCCAGACCTGGTCCTATCCTGCTCATGCATTTCCTCATTTGAATACCTATTTTACAGTGTTGTTATCAACTCAGCACTGTGGAACTGTGACTAAGTTGGATGCCAAGATAAAAAGTACACTCTTAAAATGCCTTAGCTTAAAAAAATAATAATAAAGCTGACCATCCTGTTGACTCATTGAGACTTACTACAATTCTCAGCTCTGTTCTGAATGGTTTTAACTTATATTTTCCAGGAAGATGCTTCATGTTTGCTGTTTTGAATGTAAACGAATAGCTGTACACTTGGTTGAGCCAGTTATGGATCTACCTATCTGTGCTTTTCTGTACCCACATTTCTCTATTCACTTGAGTAACCTTGAGAAAGATCTTGATCTAAACTACCCTATGTGGGCTGACCAAATAGCTTAGAGGGTTAAAGCACCTGCTTAGGCAGAGGCTGGGCCAGGAGTTTGATCCCTGGGCCTACTGTATGGGCCCTGTCTTTGGGACTGCTGAGACAGCGATTGAGACTGAGTGTGTTGGTGTGTGCCTGCGATCCCAGCACTTGGGAGGCTGTAAACAGGAGCATCACTATAAGTCCCATCTACACAGTGAGACCCTGTAGACCCTGTCCTAAAAACAAAAAAAGAAATAAAGTAAAAAAAGAAAAATAAACTACCCTATGTTCTGTATGAACCCTGAACAATATTTCGTGGTAACTATGTAAGAGGACCTCAACCATAGGCATGGCTTGGGTATGGTTTATTTTGTGTTATCCCCTGCTGGCTTCTAGTGAGCACCTCTTCTTTCTCCTGAAGTGTGTGCATAACCATATTATTGCCAATTTTACTTTTTGAGTCTTTTTAAAAATAAGTAAAAGAAGTATTATCTCTTGTTTCCTTAGCTATTTCTCTTTGATTCTGTACTCCTCCCTAATACATTTTCTCTCTTACTGCCTTCCTCCACCCCCAGCAATCTGTCCTGAATTTCATGAGTGTTGTTTTCATGCATTTTTGTACTGTTACTGTCTATTTATGACCTATTGATCATTGAATTTTTTTCACAAATACGTTCCAGTAAAAAATTCTTTATTTCTTTTGGCACAATTAAGAGAATTTCTCCAGTGTATATGTATAACCTAGAAGTAGAACTGGTGGGATTGTTATAAAACATGTACATCTTTAGTGTTACTAGGTATCCCCAATTAGTGCTGTGTCATAAGCAAATTTAGCAGTTCCTCTTTACCCACATCCTCACCAACTCTTGGTATTGCCAGGTTTTTATTTTTGTCTATCTGATAGTATCTCATGGTTTTTAATGTGCATTTTTCTGATTTCTAATGAAGTTGGGCCACTTTTTATATGCTTATAGACTACTTAGTATTTTTTTCTTTTGTAATCATCTCTTTATATATTTTGTGTTATCTTATTTAATTGTACTATGCCTTACTTTACTGTAGATAGTTCTGTAAAGAAGCCTAACATTTTTATAGTGTAGCACAGATAAGTCACATGACTTATCTAAGTTCACGTGACTTAAGTGATGTATTAGAATCAGAATAGTCTTTTTGATCTGCCACTTCTTACATTTTGTCGTGTTACATTTTTTAGATCAGTGCTCAGTGCTGTTTTGTTGTATCGATGTCTAGTATTCCCTCAAGCACCTAGTAAAATAGAGTGATGTTGAAGTTCTATTGTTAGCTTAGTAAATATTGGGATAAATGAATGAATGATAATGTTCTGGTGTAGCTGACAAAACATATTCAGAATAAGCCTGCTGAAATGGAGATAGTTTACCTTCCAATGGTTTTATAAGTGTTTGCCCATGTTAGCTTTGATAAATAAAAAAGGCAAATCAACATTCAGCTTTCTGATGTAGCTGCAGAATTAATCAGAGAAGATGTCAAAGTAAATCATGGACATAAGTATAGTTTGTACTTCTCAATAAGAAATCTGTGTAGCCTTTAGAGCTGAGGCAAATATATATTCAGGCTTAAATGAAGACTAAGAATTTTGTAGGAGGGAACTGATTAAGTAGTACCTTCATGACTACTGATGTAAATCATAAATCAGCTCCATCTTGTTAACCAGTTGTATTACAAATCATAAGTGAAGCTGTTGGTAATTTTTATTCTTTTCCTTTCCTTTTTCTTTCTTTCTGACAGTATGCCTTGTTGTGTTGCCTAATTTCAAATTCATGATCCTTTTGCCTCAGTTTCATAAGTAGTTGGGATTACTGGCATGTGCCATCATGCCTGGTTTTAATTTTGATTTGTAATATTGAAATATTAGATATTTTCTAATATTTAATATATTTTTAATATATTAATATTTCCCCTCACTGTAGATGGTGATAAAATCATATCTAATAACTACATGGTATTAGTACTTGTAATTTTTCTATTGAAAGTTGTCTTATATTTTGAGATGATTTTGCTTTGATATTTTGAGCTCTTGGTACTTGTTTTTTCCTCCAGAAAAAAACTAGTAGAGGGGCTGGAGAGATGGCTCGGTGGTCTAAGGCACCTACTT
>NW_004524613.1:8334052-8365069 GCF_000260255.1 Octodon degus
AAAAAAAAAAACTAGTAGAAAACTACAGTTTATTGATTTTCTTTTTTTAAAGTTTTAAGTCTTAGAAATTTGCAGAGGCACAATATATAATTACATATGGACTTCTGGAATTTTTATTCAGTTATTAATTAAAAATAGAATTATGGCAATTTCTTACATTGGCATACCATTTTATAGTTTATACAGGATCCCTTTGTAAGTGTTTTGTTTAGTCATCGTACACCAACCATTCGGTGATAGAATTTTCTGTCTGATTACTTTAATCTCTAATTACAAATTTTGGCTGATGATAGTTGTAGTGTTAGACATTGTGAGCATTTTCAGTTGTGCCTTAAGCAGAATTTGCAAGGGAACCCTGTTGTTAACTTTGGCAGGTTTCATGCTTGCAAATATTGATTGAGCCAGAAGTCCTAGTTGTAAAATGTCACCAGTGAATGTGCAGCCGGTAAAGGCAAAGGAAAACTCATTACTGCAGCTCATCGGTAACTTCTGGGTCAGGCCATGCACTGCCATCTGGTAATAACGAATGTTTTCAAACTCCCTTTTATTCTGACAAAAGTTAATCAGGAGAGGTTAACCGCAGGTGATTTCTGAGCATTTCAGATTCGTAGACCAGTCCATCCACAATCTTGGATTGTGACACTGCACATGTATAATTGTTTCAAAAAGTTTTAAAATAATGAAATCCCAAAGTAACTGTTGGAAGGAGCTTAATTATACCCCCTTTTCTCCCCTGTTTTGTGCACAGCATCCCTTTCCCATTGAAAGTGTCTGTTTTGAAAAAGAAAAGGCAACAGGAAAGGAAGAAGTAAATAGGATTGCCATCTTGACTTAGTCCAATGTTTTACTTCAGTATGAAAGTAAGTCTAAAGCTGTTCTCTAGGAGAAGGATTGGGGACTATGGAAGGAAATTGTAGGTTGAAAGGTTTTACCTCAGTGTATTGGCCTCTCTGAAGGATCCAAAGATGGACTGTAGTACATCTGGGACTCCAGTTAGTGAGGAGGTATTTGGTCACTGAGGTGTTGGTAGGAAAATCTTAACCTATGCTTGCCCAAAAATGTTTTAAAAAAGAGATTGAGACTTAGATAGATGATCGATTGGGTTAGACTGAAGGTGCCTAAAGTCTGGACTGGTTCTAGTGCCTCAGAATAACTGGCAGAAAGTTGTGACTCTAGACATACACAAGTATTTTCTGTAGAGTGAATACATGCATGTTCTCTCTCTTAGTATTGGAGACGGAAAAGCACTATTGCAATGACATGGGGTCTTGTATTTTTCTCACCAGATAAGTTCTTTAAACTGTTAGACTCAGAATACCCTATTCTTTAGAGGGATAAACTAGATTTTATCTCTTTTTTTCTCAGCTCAGATTCCTGAGTTTTTCCTGCTGTTATTTAAGAAACAGTACTTCATACCCTACTTGGAAAACCCTTTTCTGGAGTTGTCTGAACTCCTTAGTATTAAGTGCTGGTTTATTACAAGGGTATAGTAGATTTTCTGTTGATA
Source organism: Octodon degus (assembly GCF_000260255.1). Taxonomy (NCBI): domain Eukaryota; kingdom Metazoa; phylum Chordata; class Mammalia; order Rodentia; family Octodontidae; genus Octodon; species Octodon degus. The sequence continues at coordinate 8,335,560 of NW_004524613.1, forward strand.
GTTTCCATTTCCTTAATAGAATTGTACATTTTTTCTTCTATTATTGTGAAAGCATCTTTTATGAATTATCCTGTCCTTAGCCAGGTAACTTGGAATGTTGAGCTATATTTAGGCACCTCCCCCACATTATGCTGTTAAATCCTGATACAAATGTGCTGTTCACATTAATAATTGCACTCTTTGTTTTCATAATTTATCATAATGATACCATTATTACTTATTATAGAAGTTGCCTTTTTTCTCTCTCACCCCTAAGTCTAATTGAGGTCGAGACAGACCGTAAATGCGATAATATAGATTGCATGCTCAGAGGAAATGGAGTTGGTTTCATAGTGGAGTTTTAATTTAGGATTCGTTCTGGTGATGTAGCCTCTTCCTATGGTACATTACTTTGAGCCCAATATAACTGCATGTTCCCACAGCCCCTCATTATAGCTGCAGCTTCTCACTGCTTTTTAATTAAAAAAAAAAAGAGAGAGAGAGAGAGAGGGGGGAAAATGAAACCTAAAGCTTAGGTTGGATATTGTCTGGGTACACAGGGAGTATCTTAGGCAGATTCTGTATTTAGGTTTTAACTCTTTCAGAGCTTTTTGTGGAGATACCTTGATTTATATTTCTAGGGATATGGATGGAATCAGACATACACATGCTTTAAGATTAATATCAAGTTAAGGTGTCATGTACAGGTATATTACTTTAAAGCCTAATGTAAAGCTTTCAGTAAGTGGGAGTCTTTGTATCCTAAAAGTCTACCAGCTATGTGGTTCAATGGTGGAAAATACTTAGTGACCTTTCTTTCCTATTCACCATATTTGAGGAATAAGGCAGAGAAGGTAGAAGACTGTAAAATTCCTTCAAGGCTGATGTTCTGGTATATCAGAAGTTAAGAGTTACTCATTTTTCTGCAGTCTTGTGGACTGCAAGGCAGAGATATGACTTTATTCAGGACACTTGCTTTGTCATTCCTTCATCTTGAGGGATTTCATACACCTTTCAGATACCAAAACAAATTAATCCCCAAAGGTAGCTGGTAAGAGTGGCTTAAGCCACTTGGGATTGGTTGTATGTGACACAAGGGAACCTTGGCCTGAGTTGCTGACCTATGGCAGCTATGGGTGCTACGTTCTCTTTTTGGATTGGTAGCCTTTTAGTTCACCTGTAGTGAAGTTGGAGTGACCGTGGTAAGCTTCTTTCCCACTTAGAGTTCGTTTTTTGTTTTTATATAATCAGCTGCTCTGAGAATGGTGAATATAGTCATTTGTTTCTGGGTAGGGGTGAGGAATTAGCATCATAATTTTTAGTGTGGGCCTTTCACAGACAAGACAAGCTTTCTGTGAGTTCATATTTTTTTACTTCCTTCCTTGTTGCTTTATTAGGGCAAGAAACTCTCTAGACCTGTACCGTTTTGAGCTGTGGCTAGTAGTCACTGTTAGCTTTTGAGAATACATGGTGGCTAGTGTACATTGAGATACTAGCTTCCAAAGACTTAGTATTGAAAAGAAGTAAAATACCAAGTTAGCACTCTTCTTTGTTGACATGTTGAAGTGATAATATATTATTCAAGATAATTTTGTTTCTTTTACTTTTTAAAACATGGCTCCTAAGTAATGTCAGGTTACATATATGGCTTGCATTACATTTTAGTTGGGCTCTTTGTCCTAGAGTTTTAAGTTCTAACAGCAAGGTTTATCTTGTTTGCACTTACGTGCCTAGTATCAGCCCAGCCTCTTAGACATCATTGGCCTTTAATATTTGTTGAAGACATGAATCTTAGCATTTATGGCTTAGAGTGGTAAACTCTCAGGAATGGTGAGGGACTTCTATTTGGAGTGTTAGCTTTTGAAAAAGAACAACTGAAAGTTGAAGAGCAAAGAACAGAAGTTCAGCAAGGCATAGTGTTATACACCTATAGTCCTTGCTACTTGGGAGGCTGAGACAGGAGGAATGAAAGTTTGAGACCGACATAGGCAGTTTATCAAGAAGCTGTCTCAAAATATCTTACAAAGGACTAGGATTGTAGTTCACTGGTTGAGTGCTTGCCTGGCGTGTGTGAGGTCCTGGGTCCTATCTCTGCCACTGCAAAACAAAACAAGATCAAAGCATTATAAATTTTTGCCTGGGAAGGAAAAAAAAGCTGAAGTAAAACACATCACAGCCTTTCCACAGCTTACCTACCTGTTAGGGAGGTGGGAGTGACCATGAGGAGGAGGAGCCATGCAAGAGTGTCCTAAGGGGTCCTGCTTTGCTCTACAGGGTTATTGTGAGAGAAGCTTAATTTGAATTCTGTGGGAGGAGGATTGGAGAAATAGCTGGAACCTAAAGGTTGTCCTCTTAGGGACGTTGCACTTAGACTACTCATGAAGGTTATAAATGCTTTCCTTGTGTTAAGAACCCACACGAACCCTGTACATCCCTGTGACTGTGCTGAGACACAGCTGACTAGAAGCCTGGAACTGCTACTGGGCCAGATTACTACTTGATAATGCTTCTTTAATAATTGTTGAATTAATGCTTTAACAAATACTGTTTTAACTTAAAGTCTTCTATGATATTTATATATACATACATACATACATACATACATGTGAACCCTTCAGATATGTGACCTTTAGGGTACTGGAATCATGATGAGCAAAATTTCCAGAGATCACCTTCAGATTTAAGGGATCAAGTTGTCTTTGCAAGAGTTTATTAAAATATTTTAGGCATCCCATCTCTCAGCTTATAAAACAGAACTATTAACTGCTTCTGGTTGCTAGAGATGTGGCAAACATTTAAAATTCTGCAGAAAAAAGTACTATTTCAGTGGAAATTATTTGAAAAAAAAAATACAGCTTTTTCCCTGACCTCTGCAGTGCTTGTTTTAAACAAATAAATTGGCTGGGTATGGCCTGTAATCCTATCTACCCTAGAGTCTGGGGTAGGAGGATTGCCAGTTTGAAGTCAGTCAGACAATTTAGCAGGGCGCTGTCTCAAAATAAAGTATTAAAATAACAACAACAAAGGGGCAAAAGGTTTAGCTCAGTGGTAGAATGCTTGCCTAGCACACTTGAGGTCGTGGGTTCAGTCTCTAGTACTGGGGGAAGAAAAGTGGATCAGAAGATGTGTTTCCAAAGGGATGTTGCCAATGTTATTTCTGTTTTGCATTTCTTAGCTATAGCTGTATTTAGTTTTCTCCATTTAATTGTGGTCCACTGCCTTTCTCTCTACCCTGAGAGATAAACAATCCAGAAACCTCTCCGTGGAGAACTCTGAAGCTCATGCTTTGACTTGGCTGCTGCAGCAGGCTCTTGCTAATCAGAATCACAGCAGGGCTTATTTTATGAGCCTGAAAGAATTCTAGTTCCCAGGGGGCTGAAGTTCCTTACCTGCTGGGGAGCTATAGATTTCTAGTTTGAAGCTTATCCTCCAGTAGGATAAAGCTACCTTCGCTTCTCCTCCCTACATGAAAGCCACTGCCTCCTTTTTCTGATAGTCTGTAGTTACTGGCATGTTGATTTCCTTTTTAAAAAAAAAAAACCACAGATTTTTGAACTTCAGGAGATAGAGTATGTTCACATGAGACTGTACTCTAGCCTAGGGGGACTAGGAAGACATTGAAAAATAGCAGGTGGTACCACACAAACTAAATTGTCTAATGTGAGTTTTCTAAGCAATGTCATATGCTCAGACTTACTGAAGCACCTGGTATGTAGAGACAGCAGGATATACGAATACAAAGGAAATGACTCTACCCCTGGCATAGTGTGATTCAGTGATAGTCACAAGGTGAGGTGTATGACATGTAATACAAATTTGTCTGTTCTCCCAAATAAGGTAGAAGGCTGGTATTGAACATGGTATTTTCTTCTGTTTGGTAGTCAAATATCATATTACACTAGCACATTCTTAGTTGATGCAGTTGCTATACTGAGTAAGGAAAAGTTCATTTGTTGGGGAAGATAGTCATGGCTTACCTCATAGTGTTAATTTTGTTTGTTTAATCCTCTTATAATTTGAGTTCTTTTACTTTAAAAAGTTTTTGAAGTTCACTGGTGAAAGGCAAATTCCCCATTTGTAAGAGGCTGAGATTTAGAGAGGTCAGTGATACATCCACTCATACTAATAGCAATTTGAGCCAAATGGTGACACTTATATCTTTTTATTGTTTCTTTTGAGCTTTGAAACCCTTTTCAATAATGTCTTGTTTTATTCTAATTTAATGAAAAGTATGTTTTTCATGGACTGTATTGTAAAAAGACAAAATGAGATACCATCAGGGAGAGTATTGTGGAAAGTGCCTGAGACTAGGAGTCAGAAATTGCTAGTTCTGTTCTGTGGTAGCAGTGGTTTTGTGACCTTGTGGAATGATTAAATTGAGCTAATTACCAATTCTGTCACCTTACATAGATCCCCCCCCCCCGTGGTAAAAATATTGGAAGTCTACTCTTTTAAAAATTTTGAACTACATGGTGCATTATTATAGTCACTGTTCTGTGCAAAAATTACCAAAGCTTATTTCCCCTAATCAAAACTTTGTAATCTTTCTTCAGTGTGTCCTCGAAACTTTCTATGGCATTTGGGAGTTGTCCTTCTACTCTGTATTTCTGAGTTCAGCTATTTTAGAGCCCACATATGAATGAGATCATGTGGCATTTGACCATCTGTGCATGGCCTGTTTTACTCCAGTTTGAGCCATAGTTTTACAAATGACAGAATCTTCTTTTATGACAGAATAATGTTCCATTGGGTATATATGCCCCATCTTATCCATTCATCTGATGTTGGACACCTATGTTGCTTCTGTATCTTGGCTATTATAAACAATGCTGTGATGAACATGGAAGCATAGATAACTTTTGTGTACTAATTTTACTTCCTTTGGATATATACCCAGAATTGGGATTGTTGGATCATATGAGGATCCAATTTTTAGTTTTCTGTTTTCTATATTGCATGCATTGATGTACAATCTCACCATCCCTGGACAAGAATTTCCATTTTGCGTCACTCTCCTTCACCCTTCTAACAGATGTGAGGTAATATCTTTCCGTGTTTCTCATTTGAATCTCTGTGATTAATGCTAATGAATAGTTTGTACGTCTGTTGCCCATTTGTACATCTTTTGAGAGTGTCTGTCCCATTGATTGGCCTCTGGGCTTCCTCAGTAAAATAGAATTTGAAGTGCAGTAGATCTTTGGAAATTACGAATGGCATATTCTCTAATCAAACTACTTCTGAGTGACTATAAAAGTGACTTTGTACCATATAAATTAAGACCATGTGTTAAAGGGTCAGTGTTGGAGATTGTTTCTTAGTAATTGAGCCTTACCTAGTGTCTCCATCTTCAAGTGGGGACATCTTTGTTCTGTACAATTTCTGTATACATAGAAACTTTTGTAAAGTGGTAAGAATGCATATCAAAAATCTGCCTCCCCCCCAAAAAAAGGCAACTGTTCTTGGTGTATTTGTAGAATCATTAGGAGTCTGAAAAGTGACCATGTAGAACTTTGCCCCATTTTGTAGGAGAGATAGTTTGCTGTGGTGCTTTCCTATCAGGGAATCTTTGAAAACCTTCAGAGCATTTGTCTATACCTTTGTATGTCTTTTCCAGCTGTAACATCCTGGTGTTTGTTTGTTTGTTTGTTTTTCCATTCTCAGCCAAACAGGGGCACAAAGCGTCCCCGAGAGGAGGAGGAAGAGGAGCAGAAAACACGTCGGAAGCAAGCTGGTCCTCGAGAACGAGGTCGCTATCGGGAAGAAGAAGTAGCTGTGGCTGAAGAAGCAGATGATGACAAAAAAAGGCTGCTCCAGATTATTGACAGAGAAGGCGAAGAGGAAGAGGAAGAGGTAATATGTCAAAGCTGGATAGGAGCCCAGACCGTGGCTCTGGTGTGCTATCGGTAGAGTACTTCATACAGCTACTTAACTGTGAACTTCCTGTAAGATAGGGTTAGGAATGCTTATTTCATAGTGTTGATATGAAGTTTAAGTGGGGTAGTGGAAAACATTTTCTGAAGTATAAGAAGGTCACAGACTTTTTTTTCTTTTTGAGACAGGGTCTTGCTCTGCAGTTCAGGTTGGCCTTGAGCTCACTTTGTACTCTAGGCTGGTCTCAAACTCACAACGATCCTCTTCCTTCAGCCTCCCAAGAGCTAGGGTTACAGGCATCTGCCATCACGCCTGTGCCACCATGCCCAACTAGAATGTCACAGAATTTTAAAGTTGTTCCTGATTACATGCTGAATCAGGGTCCATGGGAACAGAGAAGAAGGATTCGTGTTGACTCTAGAGAGTTAGGGAAGCCTTCCTAGACTGACCCGTCTCAGGACACATTTTTATATATCGTCAATTGTCTTTGTAAAACTATAATATGGTCAGTAGTCTTTGTAACTATAGCTAATAAGTGGAGTAAGGGATTTTAGGACAAAGGAAATGGCATTGGCAAAATAACAAAGGTGGTGAAATTCAAGGGGTTCTATAGTGTTAGGTATTGAGCTATGACTAGAAAAGTGCAATTTAGAGTGGGGCTTAGTGTGTGCCTGTAGTCTCAGCTCTTGAGAGGCTCAGACAGGAAAATCTCATGAGCCCAGGAGTTTAAGGCCAGCTGGGCAACATTGAAAACACCATCTCAAAAACAAGCACCAGTATAGGGAAGGAGATCCCCTGGGGTTTTACTATTTGCTGTTCTTTAGGGTGCCTTTAGGCTTTTGTACTCACTTCTGCCTCTGGACTTTTTGCGTCTGGACCCTCTCTTGGGCTGGCTTTCCCATAACACTTTACATAACTGTTTCTTCCCGTTCAAGTCTCAATTCTTCTCTCCAGCAAAGTCTGTCCTATCTCTGAGATAGTCCTATAAGCCATTCTCAGATACTCATTACTTTCTTCTGTATATTGTCTTTGTGTGTGTGTGTGGCTGGCTCAGCCCACCCTGGGAGCAGGGCTGGCGTAGCATGTGGTGCCAGGGATTGAACTGCGGTCCCTGCATGCTTGCCTAAGCAGGCACTTTAGACCACTGAACTAGGGGGCCCAGCCCTAGCTCAGTTCTTTAGGGGGCGTGGCCCTCAGGCCTTTAAAGTGGCTGTTTCCACAAAGCTCTCAGCCTCAGCTTGCTGGAGTTCGAACCTCACAACTCTCCCGCTGGCCAAAAGTGCCCTGAAGCCATTCGAGGAAAAAAAAAAAAAAAAAAAAAAAAAATCCTAGACCACTGAACTATCTCGCTGGGCGTATATATTGTCTTTATAATACTATAGTGCATGTCATAATTTGAAATTCTTATTTTGCTTATTTTAGTTATTTATTGTCCTCTACCAGTTTCCCACGAAAACAGGTTGGTTCTGTTTTGTACACTGCTATATAGCCCTGGTACTCAGAGCTATAGCTCTTGGTAAAACCTAAATAAATTTGTATTAAATGAATAAATGAGTGAAACTAAGAATAGTAGAGGTAAAATATCTGTGATTAAAAACAGAATGACCTTATCTTTGTGTCTTTTTAAATCCTTTAGTATTAACGTGTGTTACTACATTTGGCATTTTGTTCAGTGTGAATTATGGAAATAAATTCTTAAGAGCCAGCTGTTTTCTAGTTTCCTCAAAGACATGATACTAAGTTTGGATTTAAAAAATGAGTCTGTAGTGTGAATCTGAGAAGAAGAAGAAAAAAAAAAAAACATTGATTCATATTCCAAAAAGGTCTTTGCTATGTTTTGACAAAAACTCTCTCCTCATTAGTGTTTGTACCAGGGCTAATTTGAGGATCTGCCCCTAAAAGATGAAGCCACTTTGGAAATCTGTAGTGGAAGATAGTCTTGAATTGTGAGTCTCCTTTCTGAGTGTAGAAGCCCTGGCAGGGCTTACACAATGTGTGTGCAGCATAGGTTCCCGCCTTTCCTCTTCAGGGCTTCTGCTCTGTCTGTTCACCCTGCAGCAGCAGTTAATTACAGGTATAATTCCTCCGTAGGGCTGGGCGGGTAATGGAGGATTAGGACAGTAGTTGTCATTGTTAAGTGGTTTCTAGCCCAGAAGACAAAAATGTAATAGAGGACCAGCCCTTCTGTTAAGGGACAGCAAAAAAGAGATCACTTTGTAAAAATGACACATGGAAGACTACAAGTCCAGGAGTTGCTTTTTCACTGCCATCAAAGTCCCATTTGATGAAAAACAAGTGATGCTTGCCCTGTAAAGTCATGTGAACTTGTAAAATATTATTGTCCTTTTTGTGCTACATCACTGGCATTCATCTTTCTGAAATCTCCCTCTGGTTTCTGACATTGAACTATTGGAGATACTGCTGTGACCAATGACTAAGACTGATAATTCTGTTTTCTCCCATTGTTGAGAGACATTACAGAAGGCCAAACTCTGGAGAGACTGGAGTTTTGGAAATTCCATGCAAGCTGTATTAACACTAAGGTGGTTTTCCTGCAAGGTGGGCAACATGGTAGCAGAAAAGAAGATCAGTGGCTTAGTTTGCATGAAAGTAATTTAACTCTTTCCTAGAAATTTTGTTTAAAATTTAAATTTAAATCCTGGTGGTATGTTGAGTACGTTGTGTTTTTCGCTATTAACAATAACAGCTTAAGTTAACATCATTTCCCAAACAATTTTAGGTACATAATTTCTTTAGGTCATCCCTCTGACCTTGAAAGATACAGGAAACATTTTCACTTATCCCTTTTTCCCTCCTTTATTCTCCACTTCAGCAGATCTTCACTGGGTACCTGCTGTTTGTGAAGGACTGGGAAATAAATAGTGACATGGGCCAACTACAGGTTTTTTTTGTTTTTGTTTTTGTTTTTGTTTTTTGAGGGGGGAACCAGAGATTGAACTCAGGCCCTTGTGCTTGCTAGGCAATCATTTATTCTACTGAGCTATTTTCCCAAACCCAACAATAAGGTATTTGCCTTAGTTTTTGGTTGAAGAGATTATCCAGGCCAGATCATGGTAGACCTTTCTTCTATAAGTCATGTGAAGGACTTGAGAGTCTACTCTAAGTGCCAAGTGGGTAAATTCAGTAGAGACTTGTGTGGAAGAATCCACTAGATTCGATGATTTGAGCTATATACTTAAGAAATTTACATTGCCATGTGGCTAGTATGAAGTGAAGCTAGACTGAGTCCTCACTGAGCTGCAGCCCTGACTTCAACACCCTAGGGAACATTGGGATACAACAGAGGACAGCATCTCCAGATCCTGGAGTCTTCAGTACCATGTAGGAAACATGTCATGCCCCAAATGAATAAAGGAAAGGTATCTTCCACTTAAAACATGGTATATGAAAATTGAAATTTAATAATAATAGCCAACATTTTCTGAGTAGTCATAAAATTGTGGGATGATTCAGTGCTTTCCTAAAGGATGTTTCAGGTTCTCATAATAGCACTTTCTTTATTGCTTTTAGATATGAGTTATAGTCAGCAACGACAAAGCAGTGAAGCTGGGGGTTGGAAGAACTGGAGAGCAGAGAGTATTTCAGCACATTAGTTTAAGCTGGAAAATAAACTGAAAATGAGACATTTCCGAAATTTGTGTGTCGATTTGGAGTAGGGGGTAATTCATTTTTCAAATCTTGCTTTACTTTACCTTAGTATTATTGCAGTGTATGAGTAAGAAATTCTGTATGATCTAGTATTTTTTTTTTTTATGCTTTATCTGAGGCAAGATTAATAAATCCTTGATGCTACATCTGGATTCCAAGTACCTGTTTGATTGCCTTCTCAGCATCCAGTAAGAACTGAGCACAGCAGTGTGTGAGAGATCCAAAGCAGTGACTGTAGTTAATTAACAACCTTTTTTCACTCAGGGACTGTGTAAAAACAGTCGGGGGGGGGGGTGAATTTGGCTGGTAGGCTGTAGTTTTCTGACCCCTGATATGGACAAAATTAAAATTAAGGACAGCTCTCATTGACTTAGGGTTTGATCTTGAACATGTTTTTTTTTTTTTTTTTAACTTCTATAACAAACGAAAAGATAAATATTAAATAATAATATGTAATGTTATTGCTTATTATCTGTGCCATATAGTATGCTCAAGAAATACTTGTTAGCTGGATATAGTGGCACATGCCTATGATCCCAGCTACTTGGGATCACAGGCTGAGCAACATAGTAAGACCCTTTCTCAATTACAAAATAAAAAAGATTGTGGATCATAGCTCAGTAGTAAAGTAGTCTTGGTTCAATCCCTAGTACTGGGGGCTGTTGCCGGGGCTGGAGGGAGAAAGAAAGATTTAAAAATTTTAAATTGAGGGCTGCAGAGATAGCTCAGCAGTCTAAGTGCCTGCCTAGGCAGGTGCAAGGATCGGGTTCGGTCCCTGGTACTGCATGCCGTGCCGACCACACTCTGGGCGCACTGAGCCAGCTACCAAGACCAGGCATGGTGGTGTACTCCTGTAATCCCATAACTGGGGAAGGCTGAAACAGGAGGATCACTAGGAGTCCGAGTTGTATAGTGAGACCCTGTACCAAATACATAAAATTAAAAATTTTCTAATTCAAATGATCTTTTTATTTTTTATTTTTTATTTTTTAATTTTATTTATTTATTTGTGTGTGTGCGTGTGTGTGTGGCCAGCTCAGCCCACCAGGTGACGGGCTGGCTGGCATGTGGTGCTGGGGGATTGAACCGTGGTCCCTGGGCTTTGCTGAGCTTGTTCTAAGTAGGTGCTTTAGACCACTGGGCCGTCTCACCAGCCCCTCAAATGATCTTTTCAAATATCTTAGACAGAATTTTCTGTTTTGTAGATATTGACCATTGTGTGAGACCCAGAGTGGTATAGTGAAACATCTGGTATACAGGCCTAACCCTCATTGTAGTGGGGGAGAAAAAGTTTATACTGTACATTGAACCCAGGAAGTCATTGGCAGAGTGAAGTAGAGCATAAGTGCCGCAGGAAAGGAGTGACAGTGAATATAAAATCTGTGTACTGAAGTCGTTGTGTTTGTCCTTTTGTACCAGGAGGAACCATTGGATGAAAGCTCAGTGAAGAAAATGATCCTCACATTTGAAAAGAGATCATATAAAAATCAAGAGTTGAGAATCAAGTTTCCAGACAATCCAGAAAAGTAAGACTCAAGTTTTTCGGATCCTTTTTCTCCTCGTAGTGTTCTGTTTGCTGATTTTGTCTTTCATTTGTTTTGTTTGCTTTGGCTTTTGTGATTTGGATCAGGAATCCCAGAATGATCCACATGTTTGGGAAATCACTAAGAAGGACGCATAGAACTCAGTCAGTGGTACTCAGTGCTGTGGTTTATTACAGTAGAAGAGTATGTGGATCTAAGAAGGAAAAAAACACATCAGGTGGAATCTGGAGAAATTCACGCACAGCCTCGTCTCTTTCCGCTTCCCACTGGGAGGGCCCAGACAGACACACTCTGTTTGCCAGCAGTGAATTGTGTCAACATGTGTGCAGTATTTCTGTCCATAGAAGCCTGTCTGAGACTCCCAAGTCTGGGGTTTTTATTTAGGATTGTTCATATAGGCATTTCTGGCAGAAGTAACTACCAGCATTCCAGTTTCCCAGAAAGAAAGCAGCTGTTCAGTGCTCCATGCTGGCGTAACAGCCTTATCATTTAGGGAATGTTTCAAAAGCCAAATTCCCAGCTGCCAACTTTGGGTCAGCCTTGTAAGCAAGCTTTTCAAAGGGCCAGGCCTGCTAGGATCACTCTTTCCTTTATTCTCATTTTCTGAAGAAAAAGGACTGTACCCCATTCCCTCAAAGCCATGGCTGCTGCTAGGAAGAGCTTTAACAGTGAGAAAATATCAAAAGCTTTGGGGTTGGACAAATATGGATGTGACTCACATGACCTTAAGTAAGTCGCTTTCCCTTTCTTAGCTTCAGGTGTCTGTTTCACTTGTGTTAGGAAATAATATCTCCTGCACAATGTTGTTGTGAAGATTAAATAAGAATGACATCAAGTATTGCAGCCGAGTTCCTGCACATAGTAGATATTCATAAAATGGTGGTTAATATGATTATTGCTGTGAAGTGCCAGAATCAGGGTATGGTATCTTTCAGTCTTGAAGCCTAAAAGATTTTTCATATTTATACTGATTTTAACGTTCTACATCTTTTGTTTTCTTCCTGTCTTTCTCCCTTGACATACCATTTTAATGAATCTTAATATGCCCAAGATTTCCCCAACCAATTAAGAATTGCATAGTATGACCTTTGCACTCAGGTTTATAGGTTGTTAGGGTTGTTATAACTTGTTACTCATGTTTCTTCCCAGAATTACTTTCTATATCCTTCTAATGTATGGGTCCTATAACAGATGTCTCCTCATTTGAGAAGAAATACAGACTGGAAGAGTTATTAGCAAACACTTTGGAAGTATAGGGGAGGAAGCAGTAAATGACTAGTTGGGAACTACTTAGGATTTCACAGCAAAGATGATATTTGAGCCAGGCCTAGAACAATGACTTTGATTGTATTAGGCAGAAAACAGCCCAAAAAAGCATGTGGGCAATATAAAGAGCAGTGTACCAAGGTATCAGTGGGCAGTCTTCACAGCAACCTGAGGAAGCCCAGCATGGTCTGCTGTGCTGTCCATACTGTGCGTGAATGAGGTGAAAGAGGAGGTAAATGAGTCATAGGACTAAGGCTCATAGCCCTTTCTGACAATATGAAGCAGCTAGACCAGAGTTCCAACTTCCTGGCAGCAAGTTCTTCTCTGCTTTTATGCTGGTCGTATGCTCTACCATACATTAGTACTTTTACAATGTATTTGTGTGTGTGTGTGTACGCACGCCCCTGTGTCTGTGTGTTTACACAAGTAGTACACAAATAGATTGTCATTACAAAAAATAACAGTGCCATAAGAAGAATAAAACATGAACTTTTTTTTTTACTCTACTGACCTCCTTTTCACTCCCCTATTTAGAGGTAGCTCTGTTAACAGTTCGTGAATATCCTTTTAGATTGTTTTCTCTACATTTACTTATATGTATATGTAAGCATACAGTTTTTTCACCCCTAAATTATCCTGTAAGTGTTTTGCACCTTATTTGGAATCATATACCAAGAAAATTTTTTTGTTATCTTTTAATTACTATGCAGTATTTCATGGTTGGAAAATACCATAATTTATTTAATTATATATATTTCTATTGATGGATATTGTGATTATTTTAATACTGGTTTTTATAAATGTTACAGTAACCCTACTTTAATACTGCCTTGTGAGGAAGCTATGCTATAGGTTGACAGTTCTGGAACTCCAGTTTACTTCTCATAATCCAAATATTGCCTTTGCCCCCCAGGTTGTTACCCTCCTGGCAATCAGAGCTGAGAGTTTCTGTAGGTTATGTAGTCACTACATGCACCTTATACACCGCTGGTGTGCTGGTGTTACCATTCATGAGCTGCTTTCATGAAAATTAAAAGTCAACAGTGATTTCCATTCAGACAAAATTTATATACCATTTTTGTTTTTAAGTCTGAACATGTGAAAATTGAAATTATGCATAAAGAGCTTTTGTCATGTCAAAAAAGCAGTTAGGAAACTATATTGTGTTTTAACCTTGAGTTCTTGAATTGTTACTGGTGCAGCATCTCTTATAATTCTCCAGGCCAGCAAGGTGCAATTAAGATGAAAATTGCTAGAGCATATTTGAATGAAATGTTCCAGTTGAGATCAGAAACGTTGAAATTTATTTTCCCATATATGCAATTGTCATTTTAATAGAATACCCCAAAATGCCTCTCTTCATTTGGCTGCATTTCAGATTCAATTGATGTTTCTTCTTCTGCAGCCTCTACTTTGTGCTGTGCAATCCTTCTCCCTGATGTCATGTGGGTTAGAGAACATTTCCCTGGAAGATCCTTTCCTAGTTTGTTTCTTCCTCTCTGTAGGAACAGAACTATTTACTATATGATGCTCACATGTTTTGATCTTGGGAGCCCATTGCACTATTAAATTATTAAATACCCCAAAATGCTTTTCTTTGAAATTTCTAGAAAACTGCACAACATACAAAGCAAACATTCAGTTAGCCCTCAGGACAATCACATCACGTATTGTGTAGCCCTGTGTAAAAGTCTACTACATGCTCCTGAGAGAATAAATGTGAAAAAGGCAAATAATATCTTAGAAGAGTTAGAATAGTTCTGATTTGACAGTTCATCCCAAAGCATCTCTGGTTACTTTCTGTCAAAACCATTTCCATTTACTTCCTCTCCACATCCTGGGAACCCAGGACAACACCTTGTGAACTACTGATTTAGTTAGGTAGCAGCAACATCACGTTCCCCCTCCAATGATTGTACTTAGACCCTTTTGATTCCTGTTGCTTTTGTAGCACTGTGTTCAACTTTCCTGGTCATTTGCTAATTATTTGATTCACTCCTGTGGTTGATGGAGAACATCTGCTTGTCTGAAACAAGTGTATGTGGTCAGGCCAGGGGAGGATTTCTGTCATATCAGATAGAGTGGATGGCCCCCTCCTCAGCCTGGATTACTGTTTTAATATGTTGTTCTATTGTTTTCCATCACCTCTCACTTGATCCTTATCTTAGATGTGAATCATGTATTGCTAAAGGCAGTCCTCTGTAAATATTATGTGCTCTTTAAATGAGTAGGCTGTACTGTGTCAGCAAAAGCAGAAGAAAATTGTATTTGTATGTCATAGCAAACAAGGGTACAGAGTCACTGAGCATCTACTGTGTGGCAAGTATTATTAGGTCATATATATATATATATATATATATATATATTATTCCTTTTAATCTTCAATATGCTTCAGCTAGGAAGAAAAGGAAATTGAGGTTTGGAAATAAGTAGTTAATAGTCTGCCTTCCTTGACCCTGTGCTCTGTGTTCCAGTACTACTTCTCTTGGGTAGTCCTAGGCATTCTTATGATTAATTATGTGTAATAGATTATTTACATTTGTGCTAGTCTGAGGGCTCTGTGAGGTCAGAAATGGATTCTCGTTTCTTACATTTTCAGTACCTAGGACAGTGACTGGCACCTAGTAATGTGTATGTCTGATGAATACTTGTTGACACATTGCTCATGGTTGCACCTAAGTCAATCTTTTTTTTTTCTTTCCAAAATAATGTGAATACATGTTTGCAATAGATGTTTACATTCTTTATGGAGTTGAAGGAATGTAATTAACATTCCTTGTACATGTACATTAACACATCTTAATTCCTTTTCTCAATCCCCCCATTTCTTGATGTTCTTCCCATTTGAGAAAGATCTGTCCCCCTAGTTCCTATTATCTGTCATTTATTTTGCTCTTTATCTATAATTTGGATTTCTCATATAAAAGAAACCGTGTGATATTTAAGCTTATGTGTCTAATTTATTTCACTTAACATTAGGTTTCAAAGTGCAGCCATTTTCCTACTAATGCAATTTTGGCCATTTACTACTGCACCTTGTTACTCATGTGACACTGGACCCAGTAGTATTTTTGTGGTGTTTCTCTTGTATGATTCACTGTTTTTTTTTGTTTTGTTTTGTTTTGTTTTGTTTTGATGATTTTCTGACTTTCTAAATTTAAAATATTGGGATACCATATACTAGAAGAGTCATCATAAATTTGGAAGGAACTAAGAGGTGCAGTCCATTCTGTCATTTAAGTCTTTTTTTTTATGTTATTCTTTATTATTACCCCAATGACAAGGACCTAAAATTCCAGAGAACTTATTCCATCATTTAGCAATTCTGACTCAAGATTTTGACTAAGAATAAGAAAAGAATTTCAGTGAATTCTTGTATGACTTCTTACAATCTGTTTCTTCCCAGAATTACTTTCTATATCCTTGTAATGTATGGGTCCTATAACAGATGTCGCGAAATTATGGTCATCTAATCAACATAAGAACTCTGTTGCCTTCCTTTAAGCAGCCTAAGCCAATGTAGCTTTGGTGGCAGCTGTGTTCCTTTGCTCTTTCATTGGCAGGCACGTGCTGAGGTTGTGTGGTAGAGCATTGAGTTAGCAGTGACTGGGAGTCAGGAGTGAGGAATAGCCTCTATCCTGACAGCTGCCTGATAGTTCTCATTTGTGCTGCATGTACACTTGATTAAGACCATCAAGTCCTTTCTACACATGTGCTCTTATGAAACTGCACCTTCCCCACATTATATGTTTATATATATTCAGCAGTTCTATATGGATCCCAGATGATTTTTGTCAGTTAGATTTGGCACATTGTTATTGTCTGTCAGGGCCTTTTAAATTGATTTTCTTCACTGTCCTTAAGCTTTGTGTTATATGACATTTGTTAACTTTGCCTTTTCTATATTTTTAACCAGTTCATTGATCAAAGAGTAATAAAACAGACCTAAGGACAAAACCATCAGACATCAGACAGTAGGACACTGATGGAAGCCTCTCTGAAGGCAGATAATCCTTCATTATTACTTTGATCCCCAAATCCTGTCCTAGACCCCAGTATCATTTTGTTCATTACTGTTTAGTGCCCAGTGTCAATTACCAGTTCTCTAGGTAGACTGTAAAAGTCTTATTACATTTCAAAGAAATCATATATATATATATATATATGTAAAATATATATATTTATTTATTTTCTTTCTAATTTTATTTTATTGGGTCTCTATGTAGTCCAGGCTTGCCTTGAACTCATTTTGTAATCCAGGTTGGCCTTGAACTTGTGGTAATCCTCCTGCCTCAGCCTCAGTGCAGGGATTAGAGGAGTGCAACACAGCACCCAGTTCAGAATATATTTTAAAATATCCATGTAAAACAAGCCTTCAAGGTTGGCAGAGTCCATTAGGTTCAGGGCTTATATAGTACCACTGCTCTGTGGAATATTAGAACCCTTCAAATATCCAGCCTATTCTTTTGTTCTTTTTCAGGGCTGGCAATAGGACTTGGCCTTGGGCTTGCTAAATAAGTGCTCTACCACTAAACCAGATCCTCAGCCCTGCACCAGCCCTTTAACTCACGATTCTGAATTGGCCTCTGTACTACAGTGGTGGGTAGCTAGTGCTCTTAAAAAAAAAACAAAAACAAAAAAATCCAGCTATTTCCAGGCACAGTGGAAGGAGCCTTTTTTGAAGAAGAAAAAAAGTGGAATTGGGGGAGGATCTTAGTAAAATATAAAATTTACTTGGAATGAGATATATAAATGTAAAAGTACACCATAAAACATATCTGATTTTAGCATAGAAAGATGTTCAGGATACATGTAAAATGAAGTTCATAAGGCATGATGATTTGACTTCTTGAAATTTTGAAAACCTTTGTGTCAAAAAATAATAAAAACCATTATGTCACAAAAATGAATTAAATATTAAAGATATTTTACAATTATCATAAAAAATGAATTAAAGCAAATAATATTTCTGGTTTTTTTTAGTATATGCCACATTGATTTCTTCAAAGTAGTGATCATTTATAAATCAATAAGTGAATGCCCTGATTTAAAATGGGAAAATAAATACAAATAGTAAACATTTTAAAAATGGTACCATTTTAATGTCTGAATTGCAAAAAATTTTTTTTCCATAATTTTATTGAGAAACAAATAGCAATGAGACAGTTTCAAATCAGATTGGTAGGACAGTTTCAATAATTAACACGTTGCATACTCTCTTCCTAGTGGTTATTTGCTGTACATTATGCAGACATGATATCCTACTTACAAACACTATTAGAACAAATCCCTCTATTCATTAAGAGAATGTAACTATATATCTATCCTAACCATTCTGAATATACAGATACAAAACGGATATTCATCTGTATCCCCTTTTTTGTTTAGTTACATCATTTGAATATTATAGGTGTGTTAACTCAGCAAAATATTCTAAAAGAGTCCAATAGTCCATAATAATAGTATTGGGTCTTCTGCTTGACTGGCAATGTTAGAAATTGTTGACCTGAGTCACCTAAGCTCAACATAACAGCATGGCTTTACTTCTTATACTTCATCTTTATACTTTTCTGCTGGATGGTTAAGACCAAGATAAAACAAGACCTATGCAACAAGAGTTGTAGCTTTTGGGTCTGATAAGGTCAGTGAAATCCCCTCAGGATTTATCCTGAGATCCTGTACCTCAGATTGTGGATCCTTTGTCAGTGTCGCCCTGTGGATGAGTCACGGCCATTGCTTGGCCAATGTGCTCTCTGTGAAAGCCTGAGAGAATGTTTTCTCTCCATGTGACTCTCCTTAGGCACACTCTGCATCATCGATCACTTTCCTCTTTGGCCCCATGATCTCCTTGATCAGAAAATTTGAACACTACTGAGTTACATGACATTACAGTACAAGTTCTCATATGTCCTGAGTCTTAATTGACCTTGGAAGGCTAGGGCCAAAATGTTGGCTTTCTTTGCGGCCCTCCTTTTTCTCTATGAATTGCAAAAAATTTTTAAATGCCTATTTCTCATCTTGACTTAGAGATTTTAAATAGATAGTATTGTTTTGTGAAGAAGTTAAAGAGAAATAGGCCTTCACACACCATTGTTACCTTTCTGGCAGAATATGTATCAAAGCCTGTTAAGTCATGCATACTCTGAGTTGGCACTTTCCTTCCTGGGAATTTATCTTAACATAGTAATTATGAATGCATGCATCTAAGTGTCATTTGTTACAAGGGAAAGAATTGGAAACTATCTGAATGTTTAACAAAGGGAATTGGTTAAATAAATCATTGTACATCAACACAAGGGAATATACTATGTAGCTATTTAAAATTTATGACTTAGAACAGGCACTACTGGTAAACTTAGTCTCCCATACACTCAGTGATTGATTGCTGGTTTCTTGGACCACTGTGTTAAGAAGGATTCTGAGCCGAATCTGGGCTCAATAGAGAAAACTGCTTTGGTATTGAGGGATTTTGCCACAGGAGGAGAATGACTGGCAGGAGTGTGTCAGGTTTGGCTTTTCCTATTGTGGAAGGATGTTTAATGAGGGGGAACTGTTCAATCTATGTTAACAACAGCAAAACTTAAGTATAGAATTTGATACTACATAGGCTTACTTTCTGAGGGAAAAAGGCTATAAATTGACAAAAATGACTTAAATATACTGAGTATTATTAATGGTTATTTCTGTCTTACAAGATCATGAATGATTTCTGTTTACTTATTGAGGGGTTGTCTTTTCACAATTTTCTATGAAAATTGATGTGTTCTAATTAGAAAAAATATGTAATGTTGTGATTAAAAATAATGGGAAAAACGAGTTTCAAAAGATGATATGTAAATTGTATCTTTTAAAAACACTATTGTTTCTAGGGTTTTTTTTTTTTTTCTTTTGTCCCTTATGAAATCCAGATTTCTGGATTCTGATGCCAGCCCAGTTCTCAGTGTCTGGTAATTAATCAGTCCTACATATTATGAAGACTCTCTACTTATATTCCTTTTCTTTATGGGCTTAATTCAGTAAAGTAAGCATCAGTGAATATAAGAGACAAAAGGTATTTTCTGTCTTTAAGAAGCTTACGTTCTAGGAGAGAAACGGAGCTATAGTAACAGTAGTCATGTATTGTAAAAGCAATAAAAACAAATACTTACATTTAATTACATAGTGCTTGCTTTGGGGGAAGGGATACTAGCGGTTGAACTCAGGAGTTTTCACACAGAGCTATATCCATAGCCTATTTTATTTTTATTTTTTATTTGGAGACAGGATCTTATTAAGTTAATAAGTAGCCCAGCTGGTCTCAACCTGGATCCTCTTTGCCTGTGCCATCCAGAGTGTCGAGAGTACAGGCATGCACCACCACACCTGGCTACCTACTAATTTTACATGCTAGACTTTTTTCCAATGCTATTTTTATTCTTTTACTCTACAGTGGGCCTGTCAGACAGTTAGCATTATTGTCTCCATTTGTAAATGAAGAAACTCAGACAGAGAAAGGCTAAGTGGCTAAACCAGGGTCAAGCTCAGGCGCTCTGCTGCAGAGTCTGTTTAACCACCCTATCCACCCAGACATTCTCAGTTAGGTAGTGTTCAGTTATTTTACTTGGACTAATTCATTTCCTTCTTAGAACACACCTTCTTATGTTTTTTTTGTTTGTTTTGTTTTGTTTTTGCGGTACCAGGGGTTGAACTCAGGACCTTGCGCTTGCCAGGCAAGCACTTATTCCACTGAGCTATTTCCCTGGCCCTACACCTTTCTGTCTTGTTCATCCAAGACCTAATGGGCATATCTTATATGTTAGACCCTGGGAAGAGGGCATGCAGAGTGAATGCAAAGTAGTTTTGTTCTTAGTGCCTTGGCAGAGGTTTGTTGAAAGGTTCAGTTGTGGAAATGTAAGTAAAATATTATGCTGTGGAAGCTGTGCTAGTGATTACAGAATGCCACAGTCTATATCATCCTGGCTTGGAACTGGCTCATAATCAGCTCATTGGAGGGGACATGAGGAAAAAAGAAGGGTTTTTAGGGTGTTGCAGAAATTGTCTCCCTTTGGAGAAGGGGAATAATTGGCTCTTGATCTGAAGAGGGAAGTAAGAGAAACCCTTTTGGAATTAGTAAGATAGCTAAGTCAGGGCTACAGAATGAATTGCCACACCAAAGGGTGATGGTAGCTAATCCAGAGGACTGGTGGGCAGATCATTTAATGCTGCAGAATGCTTTGAAAGGCATCTTGTGACTGAAGGGGTAAGGGGAGCCCTGTAATGAGATCTGAATCCAAGATTGATTTTTGTAATGAGGAAATCGATTTCCCAAGGAAGTTGTGTGACAGTATGATGTTTGGATGAGCGTACTTCTTGGTTGGTCTGTTGTAGACACTTTGACAGATTGTCTCTTTGTCTAGGTTATGTTGCTATTTGCTTCTCATCACTGATAGTGCTCCTTTCCTTTCAATGATGCTATCTTATTCTTCCCTCCTAGGTTCATGGAATCTGAGCTGGACCTAAATGACATCATTCAGGAGATGCACGTGGTGGCTACTATGCCAGACCTGTACCACCTTCTGGTGGAGCTGAATGCTGTGCAGTCACTTCTCGGGCTGCTGGGACACGATAATACAGATATCCTTTCAGATATGTCTTTAGTAGAAGCCTGACATTGGAAGAAATGCTGTTTACTCTCTTCTCCTGTCTCTGCTGCTGTGTGCTGTCATGTCTGGTGTTCTATTTCCATTCTAGTTTTCTTTCATTTGGGAACACACACTGCTCTTTACTTATCTACAAAAAAGGTTTTTATCTGGTAACAAACCTTAGACAAATTCTCAGTTGTTCTAGTTGATCTTATTAATACTAAAATTTAATGTGATATGTATATGTACATATATCAACAACATTAATTTTGAGGATCTGAATTTGATGGCCCCTTATTGAGACAAGGCCAGATTTGAATGTATTGATCTAGACATCATTGTACTAACAGATGGCACAGAGTAGTTGTAGCCCGAGCAGTGAAAACATATTGGGAAGTCCAAGGGATAGGGAAACTCATCTGTTTTGTCCGTTGCTGTATTCCAGTTCTTTAAAAAAAAAAAAAAAAAAGGCTGGGATCCCAATAAAAAATGATTTCATACTTGTTGGATAAGCATTAGACCTAAGGAGACATACTAGGTTTAACTCCTGGCTTCATTTCTTGTATAAAATGTGATGCCCCTACACACATTGATATTCTCACCTTTAAAAGTAGAGTTACTGGTTTTGCTTTTCAGTGTTATTGAGAAAGTCAAAGAAATTGTGTGTCTAGTCTGCCATTCCTGATACATAGTAGGCACTTAGCAAATGTTCTTTATAGCTAAATTTGAGTCATGACATCCAAAACCATTTATCTTAGCCATAAGATGTGCAATAGCTTTTAGTGTGAAAGGTTTCTGATATGCCTGTGGATGGGGTTATGTTCATTAAACCAAATTCTCTTCCAGTATTTGTTCTGTTTGAATCCAGATTTCCAAAGGTAAAAGACAAATGTAGTTAGTCTGCTTGAATGATATTCATGGGAAATGCTGCTGCTGCTTCATGTTATTTTCATCTTTCTGGTAATCTCTCTCCAGAGAGCATGTCTGACTAGGTTCTTTCCTGCCTGATAATTCTCATAGAAATAAATCAGTGAACAATTTTAATGTAGGCTTCTTGAAGGGCATTCTTCAGGTATTTCTGATGCTTTGTATAATGTTAGTGTTAAGAATTGCTCTGCCAGCTCCCAGATTGATGACTATGTTCACCAAGTTCACTGTGGGGTTCTGGGTTATATGGGAACCCTACTTAACTAGCTCACTTCTTGGTGGTAGGCTCAGTGTAGTCTTGGGAGTTCCTTTAGTAAATGTATGTTAAATGCTATTAGGTACCTGGTGCTGTGCTAGGCCTTGGGGAGCCTCAGCTGTACTGGGTGCTCATGCAACATTAGTCAGTAAGCATACTGATCCTATCTTTGCCAGTTTATAACAGAATACTATATACACTGAGTGGCTAATAAATAGCAGGAGTGTATTTTTCATAGTTCTAGAGGCTAGGAAGTACACCATCAAGACACTGGCAATTTTGAACCTGTTCAGTGTCTGTTTCCTGGTTCACAGACAGCTGTTTTTCTTGCTGTGTCTTCACGTGGTAAAAGTGGTAAGGTAGGCTCTTAAGTCTTTTCTTTCTTTTTTTATGTATTTAGGACAGGATCTACAGGGTCTTACTACACAGATCGGACTCATAGTGATTCTCCTGTTTTCAGCTTCCTAAGCGCTGGGATTACGACGCGCCACCATGCTCAGTCTCAAATGCTGTCTCAGTGCCCTGATTGAACCCTGGCTGCTGTGCTGTAGCCTAAAACAGGCTCTTTAGTCCGCTGAGCTATCTGGCCTGCCCTTATGAGTCTTTTTTATAAGGTGACTACTCTCTGCCCTCATGACCTGATCACCTCCTAGACCCATCAAAGTACCATCACATTGGAAATTAAGTTTCAAAATATGGATTCAGAGGAAGACATAAACATCCAGTCTAAGTGGGTATTTACCATATGGCCGGCTCTCTTGAAGATCCTACACAGTCCTCCCAGATTTAGTAACTGAGCATTCTAGTTGTAACTTCACCTTTCAGTTCATCTATAGAATAGTAGATTTCAGAATCTGATCAGTCTAATGGTAACTTAGTCTGGAACCTTGTTTCTTCAGTAACATTCTTAAGGCTAGATGCTGGACAATTAACTGTTGAGGTTGAAGGTGGTACCCCAGATCCCTGGTTTCCAGTCTGCTGTTTTCCTAGTGCCCTTGGATTTACTACATCCATGACAGAGTTATCCTGTATACTAATACTGCAATTTTTTTTTCCCTGGAAATATAGCTGTCATTCTTTTTTGTCTTCCTGTTCACTCCAAAATAATAGTAGCAGCTTCCCGAAGACACTGACATTTTTCTGATTCACCAGCCCAGTTCCTGCTGGGGAGAGACTGACAAGAGAAGTGCTGTTCAGCATTGGCACACTTCAATAGGAAGGGCACAGATGCTCCAAGTTGTTAAGTTCTGGTCTTTAAAAAAGAAAAAAGCACATCCCCCTATAATATTTCTGACAGACTGCCATTTTCCTCCTGTTTTCAGAGAGTTCAACTATTTCCCCACTTGTATGCTGACCTTCACCCAACTGCCCTAATGATATTTTTTAAAATGTGATTTTTAATTATGCCCTACATCACATTAAAGTGCATTTGAAATTTTTTAATTACCTTAATTTTAATTAGATGCAGCAATTAGGGTAAATGTCATCCTCTTCAAAGTAGTTTTTTTCTTGAAAGTGATTTTAGGAAAGAGTAGGCCCTCTTGACTTGCAGCTGGCATAACTTCTGCTGGTTGGAACGCCGATCTCCGTGATGTTGCACTCTGCTTCTTGTCTTATCTGTGATCTATAATGGAAATTTTTCTTCAGGAAATGGTTGTTAACAATTTACTGTTGTACAGCTGTAACTGCCTGAAACACCTTACCATGAATAAACAATTTCATGGCAGTCATGACTTAAATTCTTAATCTTTTTTAACTCTTCATTTATCAACAAGGACCATACATGGCTGGTTATGTTTCCAGCAAGCACAGGTCATCTTTGCTTTGTCCTTCTCAGAGAAAACATAAACTATAGGGATTTTAATTGGATCAGAGGCTGGTTTGTTGTAACCTTAAGAGGCAAAGGATGTGAGAAAACAGCTTGTGCCCTGTCTTTTCAACCGTGAGAAGCTGCTTCAGAGTTTATTCTGGCGCTCCGCATCGCTGCTGCTGGTGAGGGCTTGTCAGCGTTTCTGTGCTGTGGTCCTCCCGGCCTCCTCCCCCCACCCCCAGCTCAGGGTTGGCCGCAGAGTGGAATCGTGGTCTGTGAAGAGCTCCAAGGAGGAGATACACACCTCACACAGTATTGAAGTGTTATTCTAAATGCATTTAGAGGGTGCAGAAGATGGAATCCAACAGCTGCTGCCTTTTCAAAATATTGCTTTTAAAAAAGTTTTCTATAAAGTAAATCATTTAAACAGGTTTAGAGCGCCCTCTGTTTTTGTAAACTGTTTGCGTTTTTTTTCTAAAGAAAAATAAAAACAAAGATACATCTAAAAATATTTTCCTAAGATATTGTTTAAAACACATTTTACCCCATTCCTTTCTTTCCTGTGAGGCATGAGTGGCGTGAGGTGAGGAGTTAGGGCACAGGACTTCTCGTTTTCATTGCACAGACAGCTCTACTGCCAAGATGGTCAATGTACTTAAAACCCAAAGTACTTTCTGTAGTAAGTGTGGCAAGCATCAGCCTTATAAAGTGACCCAGTATAAAAAGGGCAAAGATTCCCTGTATGCCCAAGGAGGCACTATGATCAGAAGCAGAGTGGCCACAGTGGGCAGACAAAACCTACCTTCCAGAAGAAGGCTAAAATGACAGACAAGATTGTGCTGAGGCTTGAGTGTGTGGAGCCCAACCACAGATCGAAGAGAATGCTGGCCATTAAGAGATGCAAGCACTTTGAACTGAGAGGAGACAAGAAAAGGGCCAAGTGAAACAGTTCTAACCTCATGCTTAACTTTATAAGGCAAAACGTTGAAGCCATAGGAAGGTTAGCTGTAGGAAAATAAATGTAGTAATAACCACACACACAAAAAAAGAATGAATAAATAAGGGCCGGGAAGATAGCTCAGTAGAATAATCGCTTGTCTGGCAAGCTCAAGGGCCTGAGTTTAATCCCTGGTTCCACCCCCCCAAAAAAAAAATAATTTAATTAATTAATTACATAATTAAAAAGTTTACCCATTTTTTGTGGCCAGAGACTTAAGCCACAACTGTGTAAAACTATGAGGAACAAAACAAGTACAAGATAAAACCATAGATGATGGCAGATCACCCCTTCTACCCTCGAAAGAAAGAAAACTACCATGGCAGCATATTCTTAGTGGAATCCTTTCTGACATCTTTTTGGTAGATTGGTAGTGTTTATTGGGTTTTTCCTTTCTATGATAAGCATGTTGCATACTGTGTAGGAAATAAAAAATAACCCTAGCTGAGAGTGGAACACTCAAGATTATTACTCCCATGTGCATTGAGAGCCTTGGAGAGATTTGCTTAGGAGATTCCGTTGGAGCTCTGAGATGTGGGTCATCTGTGGCTTGGGACTTGTCAAGGATTTGAGGGTTGTATATGGGAAGCTTCAGATGGATCTGAAGAATTAAAGGGTGTTTCAGGTTTCTTTACATGGTCTCTTTGTTTACAGTGGAAGTTGTTATTATACTAGAAACTGATACGGTCTTGCTGGTTGTTCATGTAGTCACTGGAAATGTCAGAATTTTGAACCCAAACTATTTTTTTAAAAAATCATCACAACTCTCCAGTAGAGTGCCCTTTTAAAAAAATCAAGTAATCTAAACCAAATATTTTCCATCTCCTTTCTCTCTACTCTTTGTGATTTTGAAAAGTGAGCTCACCAAAATGTTAACTTCCATCATCAGCGCTGTGCGTTGTGTAAAGATGTGTGTGAAGGAAAAGTGTGCAGGTCTGGTTTGAGTGAGTCGCTGGTGCCGAGGGGACGACGCCTTCCAGGCGGCCGGATGTGAGGGAGTGGGCACGACCACTGCTTTCTGGGTTGCTGTCATTTCCTTAGACTCTGGAAAGCCAAGAGTGCTTATAGGGTTTTCCAGTTAGATTTTGTGAAGAATTACTATGGGAATTTGGAAAGAAGGAGCAGACAGGTCTTTAGATCAAGAGGGATCCATTGAACTTGAGCAGTTTAGGTTTGAGAAGACTAAAGTGAAACAAGCTGACAGACACAGATAATGTGTATAATAGTTTAGGGTGCCTTATGTTACAGGCCCAGCGTTAATGAGCAAGAATGGGACTGGGGAGGGTTTGAGCCTCCTAAGGGTTTTTTTCTAATTGAACTGGGATGTGTTGGTTATTACTTCATTACTTTCCTGTAAGCCCTTTCTAACAAGACTAGCATGTCTTGAGCTGTTGTTTTACTAGGAATTAGACTCGTTATTTCCAGAACCAACATTACACCTGAAAGAATTAACTTTTTCTCATCTGTCATCTGACTTTCATGATAATATGTATTGATAAGCTACCTTTTTAAAAAAAGCCAGTTAAATATGCTCTGTAGAAAATCAGATTTAAAAAATACCAGAATGGCACTATATGAAAAGGATCTCTTAATGCAACTTTTTTATTTTCTTATTATCTTTTTTTTTTTTTTTTTTTTTGAGACAGGGTCTCACTGCAGTTTGGGCTGGCCTTGAGCTCACTTTTGTAGCCCCCAGGCTGGTCTTGAACTTGCATAAATCCTCCTTGCTCAACCTCTGAGTGCTGGGATTACAGGCGTGCACCACCATGCCTGGTTCCAGGGCCTCACTGTGGGCGTCCTCATCCAAGGCTGAGATGGTACGTCTGGGCATTCAGTGCCAAAACCACATGGCTTGTGGGATTGGGGGATCAAACTCAAGTCCTTGTTCTCACCATTTAAGTGCTTATGCCTCTGAGCTATCTCTGCAGCCCCAAAATGTTTTTGTTTTTTGTCTTGGTACTGGGAATTGAACTCAGGACCATGTGCTTGCCAGTCAAGCACATATGCCACTGAGCTATCTCCCCGGCTCTTAATGAAACTTTTGGTCTTGATTGTGGGCTTTAGGTGAAGTCCATGTCCTTGGAAGGTTAAAGTTGTTACAGTCTGCTTTAGACATTTCTCCTGCAGTGTAATAGTACCCACTAGTACCCATAATAGTACCCATTATTATGTACTTAATGTTGAATAAATCCATCTTCTCCATATAAGTGCGACCTACAGGAGTGTAGGTTCATTCTAGGTAGCTTTGTGCCAGATATTTCAAAAGGAGAAGACCATTTTGTCTGTGTTTGAAATCCATCCACATTAAGTGAGATACATCTAATCACTGCCCTATCTAGGAATAAAAGAAAAAATGTAAACCCCACATCTGTTACATTAAATCAATTATATCTTCTGAGTCCAGACTGGTCAGTTTTCTTAAAACCTTTTAGAAATGCCTTTTTTAAAAAGCTACCAGCTTAAGCCATCTTCATTCTTCTTACTCTTTTGTTTTTTAATAACTGTGTTCCTATGGACACATCTCATTGGAAATTAATAAGATTAACCCTTAGTTTTGGTACCAAAACTCTTAAGTGGAATCAGGCCAATATATAAATATCAAGAGCCAAAAAATAGAAGTAACACTCTTTCTTCAAGACTTATTCTGTTATGGACCATTTCTTACCCAGCTGGTCTTTTCTGCTTTACTGTTGCTACACTAGTTGATTATCCTAGTAGTGGACAGGTAAAGAGGGAGTGAGCGGGGTGGCTTTTCTGCTCAACATGATAAAATAGGCTATCAAAAACTGTGTTTTAGTAATTTGCAGTGAGACAGGCTCTCTGTTTTCCTATTATACTTGGACAGGAGAACCTTTTACCTTGTGAAATGAAATTGTAACTACAGTGGAAAAGCCTATCACCCATTCCCAGTGACTGCTTGTGAAGAAAGGCTGGGTGGATGGCAGACCATGCTGAATTTTCTCATCAAGATTGAGAGTTTGTTCATCTGTCAGTCTTTAATTCTGGTTCTTGTTCCTCTTTCCAGTCTTCCCCTGACCTTCTGTCTTCTAGACTGTATTGTATTACCTAGGAATTAGTGACCACATGGTCTCATTACTGCCTTGGTGAAATGCTATTTTATAGAAGTTGGGAACTTATGTAGGACTAGTTAGTGATAGATTTGATGAGATGCTTTACAGACTTGTGTTGCTGATTTCCTTTTGATTTCTTAAAAGAGGCAGAAAAGTAGGCAAGGAACAGACTTTTCTTGGCAAAAGTTAGAGACATAATCCTGTTTCTATATAAAATCACCACCATTGTAAACCCCCCCCCTTAAAGTTCCTAAATTTAATATCACACATTAGTGAATATGGTGTAAAACTAATGAAAAGAAAGAAATGATATCTGGCTCATAGGCTCTCTTAGGCTGATAAAGGTCTCCATCAATCTGAATGTCTATAGCACAACTGAAATACAAAAGTTTATCTTTCAAACCATTGTAACCCAGAAAGGAGAGTCATACTGTTTTTAGGCTACTACTATAGGGGCTTTAGAAAAATGAAGCCAGTAGTGAGAAGGTCTAGCAGTCTGCATTTAGTACTTCCATGTTTGTGAATATTTTAACTTGGCCTTTGGTAGACCAGACTATTTTCATTTCTTATAGTTATGCAGTATGGTGGGCTGGGCAGATACCATTACCACTCCCATTGTGCAGATAAGAAAACTATGAACTATAAGGAAAATAGGACTTGTATACAATTTCATGGCTAGTGATAATTAGGTGGTTATGTAGCTCACTAAACATGTAAAGCAAAGAGGAATATATGCAATTCCTATCCTTAAGCTTGCTCTGACTTATGTCTCTTCCAGATATACAGATGCTCCTTAATTTGCAGTGGGGATATGTCTCAGTAAGTTCATTGTTAAGTTGAAATGCATGTAATATACCTAACCTACCAAACATAGCAACACGGTACATTGTGGAGCATTAGGTATTCAGTGTTGTGATCACGTGGCTGAATGGGAGCTGGGACTTGCTGCCACTGTCCACCATTGCCCCATAGAGTATTGTATCGCATATCAGTAGTCCAGAAAGAGATAAAAATTCAGGATTGTAAGGGTGACATGTATTAAATGCGTATTGTTTTTGCCCTATAGTATCAATAGTGTCAAAAATTATAAATCAAACTGTCATAACTTGGGGATCATCTGTACTCCACTTGTCTCTTAAAGCTGTTTAAGTTAATAATTATCACATACTATAAGTATTTAATCATGCTTGGTGCTACTGAAGGGATGTAATGATAATACTATGTACCTCATTCAGTTCCTTGTCCCATAGGTAGCAGACTCTACAGTGGATGGCTGAGTGGGTAGGTGGGTATGTGAATGGATGCTACAAGTGCTGCCCTGTACATTAAATGAGCATGTGAATGGATTATAAGATTTTTACATTTTATGTCTAAAAACTTTTGAACAGAATAGTAAAAGTATCTTAGATGGGGGAGATGTTAACATTTTGTCCTTTATCCTGAGATTTTTAATAGTTTATAGTAGAAATAAATCTCTCTCTCTCTCTCTCTCTCTCTCT
>NW_004524613.1:8365169-8383711 GCF_000260255.1 Octodon degus
CACACACACACACACACACACACACACTCATAGTTGCAGCACCATCAGTAGTTCACAGTATTTCAATCTAGTCATGTTTAAACCTGGTATATCTCATCTCATGCATTATGATGTGTAGTGGCAGAAATTCTTACTGAAATCAGGTAGACCTAACATTTTGTCTTAACTGTAGTGCAGGACTTAGTTAATTTAATCATTCTGAGCTTTTGCTTTCTTGTCTGTGAAGTAACATGGCACCTGTCCTGATGATGTCTTTATAAAATGGTAGCCTTTACAACAGAGACTATTTCAGTCTTCAGAGAGTAATGACTATTCATTCCTGCTAGCAGGGGTAGCTTTTGAGCTCTAGGGTTTAGTTGGTAGCCTGGAGGTTTTATTTTTAAATTGATTTAAGTGATTTGTGTGTTTTGGTTTACTATATATTACATAATGACATCAGGTCTTTGGTATCAACAACCTTTGGGTTACTTTGTTACTGAAGACTGTAAGCATGAAGGATTTTTGTGAGAAGGCCTTGCTCTCAGTTTGGATAAATATTGTTTTTACAAGTGAAAGAGTAAGATATAGAGAGCTTAATTACTTATTCATCATGGTCAGCTACTCAGATGACGAAACCTCCCCCGGAGAATTTCATTCAACAAAGACAACCAGAATATACTCAGACATCATTTACCAATCTTGTTTTTATTAATGTCCTGAGTCTATTTCTCTAGTGCTAATGAACCTGCCCTGGGTCTGACCCTTCTCTCGCTTCTAGTTTCAATGCTGTGGCAGCTTTGGAGAAGGTCTTCTCTATTCAGGCCTGCCCCCACTTCTCTAGTGACCAGTCTTTACTGCCTTCTGTCTGTCCGCCCCAACTCACCTTCACAGTGTTATGCCAGCCCTGAAGTTATTCTTGACCAGGTCCTGTCTAGTTTAATCACCTGATATTTTTCATATATTTACAGTTTTCTTCCCCAGTTCTTTGTCCTCTTTTCTAAAGGCAACACACATCAGGTTTCTTTGCTTTTCCTTCTGCTTTGCTTTCTATCCTGTTCGCCTTCATCTTTGTAGTTGCCTGTCTTCTGATATTTCTAGTAAGTCATTCCCAACCTCACAGCTCAATTTAGGGTATCTGCAATTCATAATGTCTATCTTCCTCATTTGTTACATGTTGGTTATTGCCTGTGGCATATGATTCTGAAAAATGTCTTTGATTTTTTAACTTCATTTTACAATGAGGAGATTGAGGCCACACTGAAAAACAGATACACTCTTATCACCTATAGTGCTGTATTTATCATGGGTGTTCAGTAATGTAGGCTGATGGAACAAGGGATATGTGTGTAGGTGGATGAATGAGAGAGAAAGAAATAGTTATGAATTTTCCTTTTGTCTCTCCTTTGTGTTTCCTTTCCCTTATACTTTACCCCTCCGTGCCATTTTTACCTGGTGTTTACTTCCCATCATTCACCTTTCTTTTATGTTCACAGCAATGTGGCCCTTTGAGAGTGGTTAGTGGGGCCCTGAATAATCTCATGGATTTCCTCTACATCTAACTGCTTTGGCCCTGGCCTGCCTGCTCTCTGCAGGTTCCTTGGTGAACCCAGCCACTTTTCTTGCTGTTGAAGGGAAATTATACCAGGATTTAAGTTTTGAGATTGGGTTAAAGATGTTAGCCTATTTCTCACTGAGAAAGCAGCCTCCCAAGTGATCTATACAAAGGTTGGAAATTTATGAAAAGGTTGTGAACCTATGGACTAAATTGCCGGGAAGGCTGGATTGAAAAAGAGACTTAAGTCAGTTAACAACATTTACCAAACATCCACAGTGGGAAGAACCTTATTGAAGAGATAAAACCAGAATGTATTGAAGACAAATGGTGATAAAGCAATTTAATAAGAAAGACAAAGGAACTAAAGATTTTAATAAAGCATTGGTAGGATTTCACTATGTACATAAAACCTTTAACAAATTCTACATGTGTCCATAGCTGTGGTTGATTTACTTCAGGAGTTAACGGATATAGACACCCTCCATGAGAGTGAAGAGGGAGCAGAAGTTCTCATTGATGCTCTGGTAAGTTGATGCCCTCCACCCAGGGTTTTGCAAGTATGGGTTGTCAGCCTGGGTTGTCAGCCCACCTTTGTGTCTGAATGGCATCAGTAGAATTCTGTGGCAAGGCTAGACGGAATGAGGGATATAAGAAATAGAAATACAAGCTGTGAGGTGCTTTATTCTGTGGTACTGTGTTAGGTAAGAGGCTAAAGAAGGCCAACATATATTAAATATCTGCTGTAGGCAGGCCATTTCCCATTCTGTTCATTCTGTTTAATCCTTACCTCATCCTCATATATGGATATTATTGCTGCTATTCCTATGTATGGTTCTGAAGCCAAGCCTTAGAGAGGTGGAACAACTTGCCTGTGGTCACAGAGCTGAAATCTGCACCTGTGTTCTCTTTGACTTCACACTCCTCCATTGTGTTGCTGTTGACCTTTAGGGCATTATAATCCCAAGTGTCAGTGAGGGCAAGTATTACACTACTACTTATTTTATACATAAGTCGTGAGAGCAGAATTGGAGCATGTTAAAACCAAAACAACCCTTATAGCTCCTCTAGGCCAGAGTTTATCTCTTGCCTGTGGAAGCTGGAGCTGTATAGCAGCCACATTTCTTTCTGTGAACCTAGGCCAGACCTCACACGCCTCTTTAGCCACTGTTGCAGGCAGAAGCCAGTCCAAAGGAGTTGGTAGGTGAAGTGAGCCTTCTTGGCCAGCTCCTGTCTAGTTTAATTGCCTGATGTGAAATCCCAGAGGCAGTCTTGAAGCCATCCACTGGGTCATTCACCCAGTCCTGTAACAGTTGACAAAAGAACCTACGTGTTCTGATCCTCACCACAGTTTTCCTCCCATCAGAGCAGACTCCCTTTCCCACTGGTGATCAAAGAGGGCTCCAGGCTGGAAGTATAACAGCAGCCAGCCCTGATTCTACCTATGGAGCTCTGTCCACTCACCTAACTGTCTCCGTCTTCTGGCTCTTTGGGTCTCCCTTCCCCCTTCCCTTTTGTTGATTTCTCCTTGTTTGGGTGTTTTTGTTTGTTTTGTTTTGTGTTTTCTTACTATTTTAGATTGAACCCATGGCCTTCACACTGAGCTACATTTACATTCCCAGTCCTTGCTATGTGTCATTTGAGATAAGGTATTGGTAAGTCACTAAGTCAGCACAATTTGTAGTTTATCAGCAATCACTGTAGCCACTTGGGTTGGAAGCATCTGGATGCTTGTTAGGCTGCTTCTTAGCCCCTCCCAAGACCTGCTGTGTCAGATTGGCTGGGTCAGGGCCTCCAAATAATTCTGAGCCCCCCCTCTTCCCCGCCCGCTCGCTGTACGACCTACCTTATCTCTTTCTCTTAAGGTCCTCAACACCAGAAATTGCCCCTGTGCCATGTTACTGCTGGCAGTTGGTGTGAGTGGAGGAATAGTGAACCTACTAGATATGAAAAGCCATCTCACAGGGAGCAAGGCTGGAGTCCAGCAGGGCTGTGTTCAGTTAGGATGGCAATATCTATGACCATTTTTCTTTTAAGCTCTTTCCTTGAATGCACTGCCACTTTTGTAAGATTCAGGACTTTTGTTTTTCCTTGGAAGCACTGTACAGATAGAAAAGGATCCTGCTGGGGTGTCCTTTTGTTTTGAGGCGCATCTGAAGGCAGGTTGTGCCACTTGTTCCTGCACTGTAGCCCCTCCATGTCATTTCTGCAGTCTTACCTTCCAGAGGTTAATTACAATGGCCCTGAGTGAGCCTTCCTGCCTGGTCCCTGGGCTGGTTTTAATTACCATCCTTCTCCTGTGTGAATGGAGGAGACACGAGAGGAAGAGCTAGCCGGGCTGCTGTGTGTAAAACCTGCCCCGTAGCAG
Organism: Octodon degus; assembly: GCF_000260255.1. Taxonomy (NCBI): domain Eukaryota; kingdom Metazoa; phylum Chordata; class Mammalia; order Rodentia; family Octodontidae; genus Octodon; species Octodon degus. Next base: position 8,369,069 of record NW_004524613.1, read on the forward strand.
CAGTTCACACAAAGCCCCCTTTGTGTCTTGCATGTTGTCAAGCCCACCAACAGAGGCTGGATCTTGCAGATTTTATTGTCTGCTTGGAAAGAAACAGTTCATCCTCAGTCTTGGGAGCCATTAGGTAGCTGCTGTACAGGGCTTTCTGTTTCTTTTTTATGATTATATTATTTTTAAGATTTTGACTCAGTTTTATCCTGGTGGGGCTGGTATCAATCACAAACATTGTACATTCCATACTCTTAATATTATTACTGGCTTCTCTGCAGTGAGTCAGAAACCATTAGTAAATATCAGAGAGTAGAACCGGAAAGTGGTCTTCCATTTATTTTCCTCTACCCTTGTACCACATTGAGGAATAAGTTTGATAAGTATTCTCATATTACAAGGGTTGAATTGTCTTTGTAGTTTTAATTTGGGGCCAATATCAGAGGCCTAGAATTGCTTGAGCAGAGGCTAGAGGGCACATGGTAGGATTGATTGTGGTATGTGGCTTGAGGTTATTGCCTTGGCCTTTTTCCCAGTTGGAAGTCCCAAGCAATAGAATAGCACATTTGTAGGGAAAGAGTGCTGTCCTGGCTTGTTTGGAGATCTTTGAAGTTTTAATTTTTGGTTCACATTTACTGCTTTTCCTTATACAAAATGCAAATATTTGTGCTTTGGAAAAATCAATCTGGAGCCTGGAAAATGGATTCAGATTCCTGGCGAGTAATGTGAGGGTGTATTGCTTTAGTAGCAGTTCTCTGACTTGTCTCTCCAAAGCCAATTTGGAACCCCTTAAGAGTCTCATTAGACTGCAGTCATTTTTCTACTTATCAGTCCCCAAACTTGCCTTGAGATTGGTAGTCCCTTGCCTTTGAGCTCCTGACTTCAGCTTGGCACACCTCACTTCTCTACATCCACTTAAAATCTTCTCATTTCTTAAAGCTAACTTAAACCCTGGCTCTTCTGAGTTTTTTTGAAACTTAGCACCTCAGCAGTGTGTGTGTTCATTATCCCATTGTACATCCTAGAACTTTACCACATTGAACTGTAGAGCTTTGCTTGTAAGTTTGTCTTTCCTAATGTGTGACCCCAACCACAGGATTGTCTTGAGTGCTAGCTCTGTCACATACCAACTCTGTGTTCATCAAAGTTACTTCATACTCTTTTCTTGTCTACAGAATGGAGATAATAGAAATCTCCAAGTGAGGAATAAGTGAAATGTGTAATAAGTCTTTAGAGCAGTCTAGCACAGATAAACACCCAATAAATACAGGGCATCATCGCTGTACAGGTATCGTGCCTGGCAGATAGATATTAAGCACTTAGTAAATGTCAGTTGATATGATAAATATCATCTGCACAGTGAGATGTTCGTGAATGTTTGTTGAACTCACTTTTTCATCTCAAAAAAATGTTTCAGAATACATTTTTGTATCAGTATTCAAAAAAATTTGAATGGCGTGGGCCTAAATAAGACATAGCCAACATAGAGATTTATTTTTTTCTTAAAAGGGGAAGTAATAGTGATTTGATAATCCAAGACAAAATACTGAGAACAGCTATGAAGTGTAGGTGGAAGTGAAGGTGAATACGGATGGGGAACAATTAGGAAAGACTACAGAGTTGCAGGCAGTAACCATGGCTTCTGGGAAGTATCACAGCCAGAGCAGGTGGGAATGTAGCTGTGCTGTGAAGTTGGTAAGGGGTCGCCATTTGCTGTAGGGAATTTCACAAAAATGGCTTTGAGAGGGCACTAGTCATCCTTGCCTTCAAGTAACCCTGCCTCAATGTTAAACTTGAAGTTCTAGATTATGTGGCTCAGACCTGGTTGGCGTTATATTTGTGCTGTTCAGGCAAGGCTAAGCTAGGTAGACTTCATGTTGCTATAAGGGTACTTATTCTGTAAATTTTCTCCTTCCTATTTCCATTAATTTCTCACCTTAAACTGTATTTGTTGCTAAGCAGAATATCTTGTTCTTATATTCACTAAATGTTTACTGAATGCTTGGCATGTTCCTGATCCCAAGAACTAGGTAGCTATATGACTGACAAAGTTTCCTGTTTTAGTGGACTTCTATCTGAACGTAGAAAGAAACAGTTAATAAGGAAACAAAAAAAAAATATTACATAATAATTATCTTATATGATTAAAGTGTAAGTGGAGTGAGGTGATGCTGAGTGCCAAGAAGTTGATTTGGACTTCATTGTCAGGAAAGGCAGTAGAAGAAACAGGTTATTCAGAGTAAGGTGGGACAAGGACAAAAACTAAAGCAAGAGGGAACTCGACCTAATGAAGGAAAGAAAGCGCCATCTCTGTAGAGTATAGACAGTGAGGAGAACAGGGTCAGGACCAGGCACTGTAGGCCTCAGTGAGAGAGTAGGGTGGGATTGGCAGTGAGGGCATGTGTAAGCAAAGAATAGGTAATGTAGTCTAAGCAGACATTTTAAGAAGGCCTGGCCAGATAGCTCAGAGCACTGAAGCACCAGCTTAGGCGCAGGGACCGGGGTTCAATCCCTGGTGTGCCATGCTGTCCCTGCTCCTGGGGGATGCTGAGATGGTGACCAAGACTGGGCATGGTGGTACACACCTGTAATCCCAGCGTGTTAGAGGCTAAAAACAGGAGGATCACTACAAATCTAATCTGTGTAGTGAGAACCCTGTAAGACCCTGTACTAAAATATGTAAGAAAAAAAAAATTAAAGAAGACCACTCTGGCAGCTGCAATAATTAGTGGATTGGTGGTGCAAGATTAGAAGTTAAAATACCATTAGTTAGGTGACAGTAGCCTTGAGTTTTGTATAATGAACATTTTACCGTATGGATCCTCAAAACTTGTTTGAAGAGTCAGTGAGTGTGCAGTTTTATTTTTCCATTTTTTTAATATAAAAATTTTGAAACACCTGAAAGGTAGAAAAACTCTAATATAAGTCTTAAGGAAAGGTATATCTCTATTTCCTCCTTTTCTCAATGTCTCTCCTCTTTGATCAGGTGGAAAAAGGTATCTGGTCATGCCCTTGAACTTTGTCTTAGTAAGACCTAGTGGAATATTGTTTTGGAGACTTGCTAACAAGCAGAAATAACTAGAGACTTATCAGGCAATGTCAGGCCCAAGACAGTCCTGATTTCCAAGGCCAGTGTTGCTCTGGCTGATGCTTTAATCCCTGAGCAGGATTTGTTTTTAGTTTCAGACTTCGTCGTGGGCCCAGAAAATTGAAGGTAGACCCAAGGGGTTAGAGGGAGTAGGCTTGAATGCTAATTTGTATTTCTTACTAGGCGATTTCCAGAGCTATGCATAATATAAATACTTTTCCAAGGGTTTTCTGAGCTAAATGTATTTTGACTGCTTTTGGCTGTCCTGCAATCAGATAAAATTGCATTTAACCCAGCTAAACAGAAAGTTTCACACTTTGCAAGCTTAAAAAGGCTGCCTGTTAGAAGTTAGATTTCTGTAACAAGAAAAAAAGGTTTTCCTTCAGCTAGACACCCATTATCCATTACCATTCAGCTCTAGGATTTAAGCAAGTTGCTCACTGTCACTGTTCCTGCCACTTTACAGACAGCAGAGATGGGAAGCATAACTAAGAATCAAAGGAAAGGGGAAAAATTAATGCAGATAAAGCAGCAATAAGCAAGCAAAACTGGCAAGGCAGTTTGCAGAACTGACGAGCAGTGTGCTACATGGCAGAGTTGCAATATCTGCCACTTTAGGATTCAGGGGGATTGTAAGTCAGTCAGGGAGATTTAGGGAAGAACAAGCTGACACAGCTCATACTTTTCCCCTAGATGTTTTTCTGTTTTCACTGACCAAAATCGTCCAATTAATTAAGAAAAACATTGTAGTAGTTTTCTTAGCTAAAACTTGCTGGCTGTGAGATTTGAGAGGAAGGTGTATGTCTCCTGGTAAAAGACAGGACAAATCTCTTACATTTATCAGCCTTCTCAATTTTGGTATCAGAACCCTCTTCTGTGATATCCCCTCATTGTTCCTCCCACTAAAGTACAAGGGAGAGCCTAGGAAAGTGTGATTGGCTTGTGGTCCAAGTGTTAAGAACTGGTGAAGTATTTTAGGTTTTCCCTTTGTCCACATGTTTCCTTTGAATCTCACCCAGAAAGAGCAGAGGCCTCATTCCAAGGTCTATCCTTCTTGTCATTGTTTCCATCCATGGGCCATTTGAAGTAGGCCTGCATAATGCCCACCTCCCACACAAGTGCTCAGGAAGAGTTGGTTGAATGAGAGAATTTCCTTCTCTCTCTTTTCTTCTGCTTTTTCTCCTTTCAGTAAAGTAAGTAAAGAGTATAATGGGAAAAAATAGAGTTTTCAGTGTCAGTTTCTTCTGCCACAAGCCTTGTGAGTTTGGCCAGACTAATTAACCCTCTGAGCCTTTGTTTTGTCACTTATAAAAGCTGTGAGGATTACATGAGGATAAATGGAACAGTACTTATGAGCTAATTATAAAGCACACAGTGTCCCATCAGTTTATTTCAATTTAGGAAAGTTTGCTGAGTATCTTCCATGTATAACATTGTACTAGGCTTTGAAGGGTATGTGAAGATGAGGTGAGGCATCTGCCTTCAGTGAACTTGGTCTTTGCTTAGTCAGTGGGAATAATCTGTTATCAGTAGCGGTAGCAGACTAGATTCAAACTCTGTTGTTGAATTTTGGAGCTGCTGCCTGTACAAACCCAGGGCAAGACATACCAGCTTTATTAATCTTTTCAGTTTATTCCCACTTCTTAATGGAGGAAGATATACCACAAATATCTTCTTGGCTGCCTGCTTAGAAATGTACAATGGGTAATCACTTCTAGGTGATAGAAAATCAGGAGTTTCCTAAGTTGTTTTCCCTGTTGTGCCTCAGGGTTGCCCAAGGGCAATTGTCCCAGGGCATAAATTGTCCATAGAAGTAGCTCAAAATAGGAACAGCATTATTTCATCTAAGAGAAAGGAAACCTGGTTTGTACCCTTGCTCAGTAGCTGTGTGGTCTTGGCAAAGCTACCAGCCTCCTGTGGTATGACGTGCTACTACAAGTTTCCTATTTATCTAAAATACATGAATCAAATAGGAGGACACAATACCTTTTGATACATTATAGAATCCAAATATAAGACATTTTGTTAGGCTAGTATTACTCTTTTTAAAATGGAAATAGAAATTCTGAAGTAGTTTCATAAAAGCTTAGCATGGAAAGTGAGACTGTGTTGAGTTTAGCCCTAAATTCTGAGGTCAGCTTAAAGTGTAGCTAGTAAGCCTGAATACCTCTGGCTGTGACATAGAAAAAGGTTTTGGGGCAAGTGAACTACTGGCCTGAGCTCCAGTGGTGTTCTTGTAAAGTGAGGAAGAACCTTTGAGGAGGAGGAAGCATGCCCAGCTGGCACGGCAGGTTGCATAGTAAGCCACGGGTTACTGGTTATGTTTGTGCTTTGTTCATTCAAATCGTGAAGACATGAATATGGGAGACCCCTCTGTGACCTGTGTCCGTCCCTCTCTCCCTTGCCTCCCTGTTCTGCAGGTGGACGGACAGGTGGTAGCACTGCTGGTGCAGAATCTGGAGCGCCTAGATGAGTCTGTGCGAGAGGAGGCGGATGGTGTCCACAACACTCTGGGTAAGTGAAAGGCGCCTGGTGCTCCTTCTTTCTCCTTCATAATTGAGTCAACATGGGATTTTCTTTCCTTCTGCTCCCAAACTGCCTTTTCAGAAATGAAGACCTGTGTTGGCTTGCAGATAATAAAGGGAGAAATCTGCAAAGTAGGTAACCTTCCAAGACAAAAAGCACTGGCTCCTTTTAGCAGATCTTTGCATCCAAAACTTAGCATAAAATCTATGAAGGAGCCCCTTCTTCCTTTGGAAAGTATATATTTAAGAATTTTAAGTCATTTGTTTTGTGTTTCTTAGCAGTTTTCTCCAGTGGAACTATGCACTTTCAACAACTAGGTAACCTTTAAAGAAAGGACTTTAAAAAAAAAAAAAAAAGTATTTAGATTGCTCTGTAAACTGAGTTGAAATTTTTTTTTTTTTTTTTTTTTTGGCAGAACCAGGGATTGAACTCAAGCCCTTGTGCTTGCCAGGGAAGCACTTATTCTACTGAGCCATCTCCCCGACTCCCTGAGTTGAAATATTATTACTAACTTGGTGCTCCTGTGTCCTGTGATCCTTTGAGTGGATTCCTTTGCAGTATTTCTTCTCTTTCTTCTTGAATTTCCTCAGTTTTTCCTTTAGCAAAGTCAAAAAAACAATAGCCTGTTTAAAGCAGTGCTTCTGGGTAGTCCTCTTGGTCACTGGTCACTGTCTTCTAAAACTGGAGGTGACATATCTGTTAGCTGAGTTCAAGAACAGAATGAGGCCCAGGAGAAGCAGAAATTTTGATGCAACTGGATCTTCTCCTTGTTCCTTTGTGTTTGCCATAGATTTATTTGCAGTTCTAGACTTTCTTCAGTGAGGATTATCACAAGAAGAGAGAGGGGGGCTGGGGAGATGGTTCAGTGGAATAAGCGCTTCCCTGGCAAGCGCCAGGGCCTGAGTTCAATCCCCGGTTCCAAAAAAAAAAAAAGAGAGAGAAAAGAGGGACATCTCTGGAGGGAAGGGGGGGGGAGATACAGAGAGAGAGAAAGAGAGAGAGAGAGAGAGCGCACAAGAGAGCACACTGTCACTTTGGGTTGACTCCAGTCTAGAGCCATAAGTTGGCATTGCCATCTGTTAACCTAATGCTGAATTTTGTGGAAGCAAAAGCCTGTCAGAAGTCTTAAATGACTGTTAATAAAAAAATAAAAAATACAACAGCCTGGTATAATGAAGAAAGCACCAAGCTGGCAGTGTGCAGAGGTCTATTTTCAGCTTGGACATCTACCAGCAGCTCAGGAAATTAATCCTTGCTTTCTTTAGTAAGTGCCTGGTGTTTGTCAGGCACTGTGCTAAGCACTGGGGGAAATTATGATGAATCAGGCATGGCTTGGCTCTTAAGGGAGAGACTAATGAAAATGTCTAAAACAAAGGGAAATATAATATTAGGTAACAAATGATGTAATAGGAACTGGTAAAATTGACAAGGAAGAGTCGCTGTATTTTCAGGAACAGGTACCAACTGGGGCTGAAGAAAAAGATCCATGCATTTTGACAGGTGGAGGGGTGGAGAAGGTCCATGGTCAGGAGGGAGTCATTTGCAAAGTCAGGCATGGGCATGGACTGTGGAAGGATTAGACATGTGCTGCATCAGCAGGAGATGGGAGGATGTGAGGAGTAAGTCCAGATCTTGGAAGACCTTGCAACCATGGCAAGAGAGTGGGAAAGTCTAGAACAAAAAGGGAATGTAATAATAGAGTTAGTGAAATTGTCAGTGGGGAATAGGAAGCCATCTAAAACTTAAGCAGACAAATAAGGTAAAGGTATAAGAGATTAAAATGAATGAGTTGATTTTTTAAGAAAATATGAGAAAGTGAGTGTATTGTGATAATCTTCATCTCTCAGGGCTCTTATTGCTCTTCTGTTCATGGTTTTGTGTTCCCACACACCCACTGGCTGCCCAGCTTTTCCTTGCCATTGGTGAGACCAACCTGGGAAAACAAGTGAGGAGGAAGATGGGAGATGTGTTGATTTCTTCCCTACTTTCTCTCAGAATTGCTGCCCAGTATGTTCTGAGCATTGTACTTGGGGAACACAAAACTACTTGCTTTGTGATAATAATGTATTCTGAGGAAGAAGAGACCTTGAAGGAAAGGAAAGGAAAGCGTTTGATATAAGGACCCTAGATGGTGTATTTTTTAAATGTCATTCTTTTGGTATGATAACCATAGAATAGCTTTTCTTTTCCTTTGTTTCTTCTGATTTTCAGTATTTCTATTAAACAATACTTTGGCTGAGCAGGACCAATTTTTTGCTTCCTAGTTCTGACAGATACCTCTGGCAGCATGACCTTTACCATCTTTGTACATCATTTTGTTCAATTAAGAAGGCCCTGGATGATGAGATAGCTCATCAGACTAAGCCCCTCCTTAGGCAAGCATAGGATTTCAGGCACCACATGCTGCGCTGGCCCTGTCCCCGCCCCCAGGAGCCCTGAGCCTGTAACCAGGACTGGGTGTGGTGGTGCAAGCCTGTACTTCCAGCACTGAGGAGGCTAAAAACGGAAGGATCACTACAAGTCCAATTTGCACAGTAAGACCCTGTACCAAATACATTAAAAAAAAAAAAGGCCATGCTTGCCTCACTGGCAGTGTCTTTGTTTCCTTATGGTGCAGAGAATAGAACTAAAAATGAGTGGATCAAGAAAGGATTCCTTGGGGCTGGGGAGATAGCTCACTGGAATAAAGTCCTAGTTCAATCCCCAGTACTGCTAAAAAAAAAAAAAAAAAAAAAAAGATCTTTGGGGCCGGGGTGATGGCTCAGTAGAATAAGCTCTTCTCTGGCAAATGCAAGGGTCTGAGTTCAATCCCCGGTTAGGGGAACACGCACACACACACAAAAAAAGGATTCCTCACACTCTAATGTTTCCCCAAGGTTTCTGCCTAGCCCCCTTTTTTAGTTAACAGGTCTCTGGGACTCTCATACACCAGGGTGTAAGCAGGCCTCCTGGGCAGATGTCCCTCCTTCTGTGTTCTGCTCTAATGTTGGTCCCTATTAGCATAGAAGACCATCACTTACCCCTTTTGTGAATTCCATCATCTTCAATTCTGACTTTTACTTGTAATAGAACAAACAAAAACCACAGCAGCTCCCTGGGTTAATCTAAAAATGACAACATAGCATCTGGCTGGGAGGAATATAGAGAAGTGGGAAAAGGAATAAAATGCCTATCACGGGAAGCAAACTTATTACAGATGGAAACAAAGTTGCTCTCCCCAGTGACTGTTTCTGTCTCCCTTCAGCTATTGTAGAAAACATGGCTGAGTTTCGGCCTGAGATGTGTACGGAGGCTGCCCAGCAGGGACTCCTGCAGTGGCTGCTGAAGAGGCTGAAGGTAAGTGTGGCTTTGGGGAGCTGCTGCTCAAACCTCTCAACTCTGAGCATGACTGCTGCCAAGTGCTGGTGTAGATTGTCTCCCCTGCTCTACTTTGGATAGCTTCTGATACCATGCACCTCTTTCTTTGCTTATCCTTTTTTCCCCCTCTCTTAACATAATCTGTCCAGTTTGCTTTTAAAGGCAGCCACTATTAACAATATTATATGTTTTTCCAGAAATTATCTGCATCTGTTTTTTTAAAAATTATCTGTATCTGCCAACTAAATACATAATCCCTCTGTAGGAGAGTGTTAACATGTGTTTCACAGACAGAACTATATACTCTTTCTTTCTTCTCTATTTTAGGGAAGGGTCTATAGGGTGTTCAGGGTCTCACTACTAGATCAGACTTGTAGTGATTCTCCTATTTACGGTGCTGGGATTACAGGTGCACAGCACCATGCTGTCTCAATTGCCATCTCAGCACACCCCAGGCCAGCATGACAGGCCTGGGGGATCAAACCCCTGGCCCCTGCACCTGCTTGCAGGCACTGTAGTCCGCTGAGCTATTTGGCTGGCCCAAATTTTTTTTTTTCTTTTTGTGGTACTGGAGATTGAACTCAGGACCCTGTACTTCCTAGGCAAGCAATTATTCTACTGAAGTATCTCCCCAGGCCCCCAAGAATTATATACTTTTTATTAATGCAGATTTTTTTTCAGTCAACTAATGATTGCCTACTATTCCATTGTACATATGTACCTAAACCAGTATAACCGTTAACCGTTCTCCTGTTTATAAGTTTTTGCCTGTTGCAAACAATACTACAGAGAATACCTTCATATATATACTTTTTTCCTACACATTTACCTTAGTTTATCTGTGTGAAAAGTTCCTAGAAGAATTGATAGGCCTGAGGGTGCACCTCGTTATTTTTGGTAGGCATTGAAAAATTGTTCCTCATTGATTTGAGGATGTTTCTGAATACTGCATGGTATCAAACTGCAAGTTTTGTTAATCTGATAAGTGAAAATTGGTATTAATTTGGAATTTTAAAATCAAGTAATATATTGATTTCTAGTTGTTTACCAGCAATTTGTATTCATCTCTTTTAACTTTATATCCTTTATCTATATTTCCATTCATTCTAGCCCCCCCCCCCCTTTGAGGCAGGGTCTCACTGTGCAGTCCAAGCTGGTTTTCAACTTACTACATCATCTAGGCTGGCCTCACACTCATAGCAGTCCTCCTGCCTCAGCCTTCCAAGTGCTAGGACTATAGACATGCACCATCACACCAGCCTTGTTTGTTGTCTTTCTGAACATCTTTTTAACAGTTAGTGCTGTCTCATAGAGTGAATGACAAGAAGGAGGGCAAAGCTATGCTTTTAGAACTGCTTTGACTCTAGACGTGATGGAAGGCAGTTTGGAACTGCTCATATGCTGCACAGTGATCGTCAGACAGACAAGAATATTAACCTTTTGGTAAGGAGGAAGCACTCATTAGTAATAAGAGTGACTCTCAAAAGTGGTCATGGCCTTGCTATTCTTTAGAATATTATAGAGACCAAAAGTCTGGCGTATATCAGGTCAGATTCATTCTCCACTGCCTTTTCAGGACTAACAGAAAAGGTTCTGCCCAAGATTGCACATGACTTGTAATTTCCTGCTTCTCTGACAGTCTGAGTCTTCCCAGTTCTTAATTATTTAGCCATTGGCTCTCATTAACTCAGTTATGTAGGCTAATGTATCATACAGAGGAATAGCCTAGCTGTTATTATCCGTGAATATGGGCACATTTGCCTGGCAAAGTTCAGTACACTGAATCCCCTTCCAACTTATCCTCCATCAAGTTCTGTACCTTTGTATAGTTCTGTATCTGGGTGTCCTTTGATCTCAGAACTGCAGTTGTATCATTCCCTTCATATTTCCTTTTAAACTCAGTTGCTTTTCAAAATCTTGAACTTATTTTTGTTTTCAAAAGTCTTGAAACATTTTGGGAATGAGAGGTGGAGAATAAGAAACTAGAATCTAGTTAAGGAGTTGGGATACATAGCAGGAACCAGAATTGTTGATGGGGTGACCACGAGTTGGGGCTCCAACTTTAAAATACACAAAATAATAGAATTGTGTTTGTGTTTGGGAAGTCAGGACAGGTTTTTCTCAGTTACTTGAGAATTAGGGTCGATTCAGGGATCCTTTATTAAAGTGAAAGGTCAGGCTGGCCTTGAACTTGCAGTAATCATTCTGCCTCAGCCTCCCTATTGCTGAGATTACAGGTCTGCATCACAATGCCTGGCCTTTTGAAAAATATTAAAACTTGGCAGAATTTTTGGGAAGGGAGAGAGTGGAGCCTAGTTACATAGGAAGGGAAATTGAAACCTTTGGGTATTTAGTTTGGACTCTATTACCCTCATGCAATAATAGAGCCTCATTTGATATTTTAGCAGGTGTTGACTTGTGCCTCACAAGCACATTGTTTGTGTAATCTTCAGGGCATAAATAGTCATTTTGCTATCTCTAAAATGGTTTTTCAAAGTTTCAGAATATTTAAAATATCATTCGGAAAAGAAGAGTATCATTTGGTTATGTTCCCTTTAAAAAGCTTTGTGTTGTCCAGAACACTGATTAAAGGAAATTCTGTTAAAGGGTGAAGCCATCAAGAAGGCATGGCTTTAAAAAAATGAAATCTTTCCAGGCCTGCAGAGCTGGCCCTGCCCTCGGAGCTCGCTGAGACAGTGATCAAGACTGGGCATGGTGGTGTGCGCCTATAACCCCACCGTTTAGGAGGCTATAAACAGGAGGATCACTATGAGTTCAACTACGCAGTGAAACCCTGTAGACCCTGTCCTAAATACAAAAAAAAAAAAAAAAAGACATCTTGCTCTTATTTCTTGCAGTTGAGGAAAGTACATCATAGTGAGTCAGAATGAGTTCTGGACCTAGATCCTGACTTCCCTTTTTAGCTGCATGACCACAGGCTATGCTCATTTCACATGTTTTGTCTCTGTTTTTTCCTTATTTTAAAAATGGGGAACATATTTCCTACCCTTCCAGTCTCACAGGTTATTGTGAAGGATTGTTGTTGTTTTTTTTGGATGACGCAGGCTGCCTTAAGGGCAGGTGTGGTAAGGCAGGTGGAGGTGGGGATCGAACTGGGGTCCCCTGCACCTGACTGGATTTTGCAGAGCAGGTGCTTAAACAGCTGAGCTAACCTGCAAGCCCCCTTATTGTGAAGACTGAAGTGGTAATGTTTTTAAATTGTAAACCCCATGGGTTTGGGGCAGGGGTTGTATTAAGGTCAAGTGCAACATTAAATATGCAGAGTCCCAGACTATACCCTGACCTGCTGTCTCAGTCTCTACCATTGATTTTTTATATTATATTATATTATTTTATATTATTTTATTCCTTTTGTATTTTGAGACAGGATCTTGCTGTGCAATTCAGGCTGGCCTTGAACTTGCAGTAACCATCCTGCCTCAGCCTCCCAAGTGCTGAGATTACAGGTCTGCATCACTATGCCTGGCAGCCACTGGTGTATTTTAGAAAAGTTCCCCATGTGATTCTACTGGCCTGTTCTCGCTAGGAGCCACTGGTCTCTAGAAATGGGAACTGTTTTGTGCTCCATTCTTACTGTGCAGAGTGTTGAAAGACCCTGTTTTCAATTGTCAGCCCTATTTAGGAAGCCATTTCTGACATGCTAATGCTTGTACCTGGGGTGCTACTTTTAAGGCCCCATAACCTCGCTCATTCAACTTTTTCATTTCTCAATTTCAAAACAACATAGCCGTTATTGCCTGTTTAAGATGTCTCTCTTACCTATTCCCCGCTCTGCAAAGATCAAAATGTTTTGACCTCTGTTGGGTCTTGCCTCGTGTCCTTGCTTCCACTAGGCATTGTTCCTTTCTTGGCTCTCTAAGTGATATACAACCTTCTTGAGACAGCTTAAATCCCTACTCCATGCATCATCAATTTTAGAAATGAGGAAATTTAGAAGTTCTATTTTGAATTAAAAACCAGGAGTTGAGACCTATAGATAGTGTGCTTTGCCCAAACCCACACCACTAGAAATAGAGTTGTGAATGCAACCCATGCCTCCAAAATTTTCTTCACACATCCTTTCAATAGCACTATTGTGACTGCTGTCTATACTGTCCTTTATTTTCTGAAAATAACCTTCATATTTTACTACTCATAATGGTTTTCTTGTGCGTGGATCTTGGTTTCTGTATATACCTATAACTGTGTGACACTCTTGCAGTGTATCAGTGAAGTGGAGATAATTTTATCACTTTAGATTTTCATGTTCTGTGTGCTCATTTTCTTTTGCTTAATATTCAATTCCATGAGAAGGTCTGTATAGGTGTAATATTTGCATCTCCTTCAGTTATTCTCAAAAACTAGTTCCCAGCCAAGAGCCTCAGGACCACCTGTCCACCTGTTAAAAATGCAAATTATCCCCATCCCCCTCTTCAGACCTTGAAGTACAGTCCACCAATTTTTTACTTTATAAGCCATGGTGATTTTGCCATGAGTTAAAATTTGAGAACTAAGGTTCTAGAGTGCTTAGGTCTAGGTTGCTGAATAAAACCTTGTTATTTGGCTATCATCTCCTATTCAGTAATCCTTGAGTAATTCTTAAGGGAATGGCATGCAGTGACAGACATTTTAGTCTTGGATTTCTTTATTCTGTATTGGTAGCTTAGCAGTATAGAAAGAAATTTGTGGATTTTTTCATCCATCAGATGAAACTTACTAATTTGTTGTAATGAAGATAAAACCCATTGCAGACAATTGCACTAAATGGATTAGAATGTAAACAGAAAGCTAACTGGTGAAAGATGCTACATCACATGTCATTTTAAAAGGAGAAATACAAACTTAGTAGAATATTATATACTATTGAAAGTAACACCAAAGCCAAGGGTTCTTTTCTAAAGAATTTTGTTTTCCAGTTAAATCAATCCTTCAAAAACAGTTACATCAATCAGCACATGAGTTAATGAATTGAGAATTGGCTAAGTTTTACTATATATACAGCTAATTGATGCAAAAGTCATTAGCACCTGATGACCAGGGCTGAGATTTTGCAGGGTCAGGTCTACTCCAATATTTGCAAGAGCCTTAGGTATGTCTCAACCTGCTCCATGTGTTCCAAGTACCAGAGGTGAGCTGCAAATATAACCTACAGCTTTCTGGCTGCAGGTGGTAACATAATTGCTTTGTACTTTCCAAAAAGTCAGCAGCTCCTTAAAAGATAAAGTTTAATTTTATTCAAGGGTAATACATGCCGAGTACAAACCTATGCTTGACTCTGTAATTCCTATGACAGCTGAAAGATTTAGGATCACCAGGCTTCTGGATAGAAGAGAGCACTGTAAGCTCCAAGTCCTACTAGTTAATTTTGTGAAGCCAAGAAGTTATACTTGCTGAGGAAATTCTCCTTTCATGTGATTTTGATGAATTTCCTTGTAATTTGGCACTTTGTATTTTGTAATCTCTGGCTAAGATTTAAACAAAAATGAAATTTCCGTGGTAAGTTTTACCCTTGGATAAACATAAACGATTACTTTCCTTTCTTTGTATCTAGCCCACTTTTTTTATCCTTTTTCGCCAGTTTAAAATATTTGGTTGTCATTATTATTGTCAGTATAAATTTCCCCCATTTTATAACCTGTTTCATGTATTAACTGCCTACTACATGCAAAATATTTTTCTAGATT
>NW_004524613.1:8385926-8386445 GCF_000260255.1 Octodon degus
GGGTCTGTTCAGGATCCCGCGGCCTGGGTCGTCTCACTCACTCGCCGGCCTGCGCTCTCTAGATTCTTATATATGTAAATTTGTAAACCACACAACCTCCCTACTGTGTTGAGACTGTTCTGAACAGGCAGTCATTCCCCCTGTCCCCGAGCCTAAGAAAGAATCCGGGAGAAGGGAAATGCCTCTTCCAAAACCCCATGGAAGGAGAGGAGGTTGGGCCTGGGTTTCTCTAAAGCCACCTCCTCTTGCCAAGCTACTTCCCAATGATTGGGTTCGGAGGCATCTTGGAGCTCAGTGTTAGGAGTTACAGGGCCTGATTATTTTGGTTTCCTGATTAGGTCTCTCCTTCATGCCAATTTTTCAGTCAAAGGGCTTAAATTTTAAGGGCGAAAAATGACAAAATTCTGATTTTTGAGTTTTAAGATTTCACTTTGAGTAAGTAGTTTCCAGTTTATCCAAAGTCTGAAGATTTCCAAGGGAACAAGGACTTTTCAGGAGAGGTAAACCTGGTGTTGGTTT
>NW_004524613.1:8389045-8409158 GCF_000260255.1 Octodon degus
AGCCCAGGGTCTTCTCACTCAGTACTCGCCGGGCCTGCGCTCCGGGTCTGTTCAGGACCCCGCGGCCTGGGTCGTCTCACTCACTCGCCGGGCCTGCGCTCTGGGTCGTTCAGGATCCCGCGGCCTGGGTCGTCTCACTCACTCGCCGGGCCTGCGCTCTGGGTCTGTTCAGGATCCCGCGGCCTGGGTCTTCTCACTCTTAATTTCCATTTTATAAATCAGGAAACAGACCAAAAAATGTTACTTGGGTCATAGAATCCAGTGCATGATACTCTCACTGTCTCAGTAGTTTTGTTTTTACAGCACTCTCATGTCAGAAAGCATCTAGTAGTCATGTTTATTTATTAAGTAGTTATTCTTTGCATCTAGGTTGGTGTCAATAAATAACTTAAAATATAGTAGCAAGATATTTATTTTGACAATTGAGTAGCTGTTTGAAAAAAAGAGCACATATAAGTGGAAAGAAAACTTTATTTTATTCTTAAGTGTGTGTGCCTTTTGGGTGCAGTACAGCTTCCCAGACCTAGGAATCAGACAGAACACTACTGTCCTCACGTGTCATCCACATCTATTTTCACACAATTTCAAGAGAATCACAGCCACTCCCTAACCTGACTCCACTAAAACATGGTATCATTAGAAGAAATGTACTGTGAGCTAGAAGTTAGTACAGTGCTTGGTAGATTTCAAGTGTCATGTTTTCCTTGAAAATTTAGAAATATTGTATAGTAAATTTATCATGGCACCTAGTTGCCTCAGCCTAGACTCTGGGAACGGTAGACTTTGTGGCACATGCTCATGAGTCAAACTTTGGCATGTCCCAGATCTATTTCCTTTTTAATGTGTATTCTTTTAAATTGGACTGTGCCACTAAATACATTTACTTTGAGTTTAGTATAATACTTGCAAATGTTGTAGACAAGGTTCAGTTCACCTCTGTTTGTTGTCATGCTTAATTTTGTGTCTTAGACAAAACAAATATCCAATAAGTATTTATTGAAAGGAAAAGAAAATCTACCCCTGATTGAAGACAGTTTATAAAATCAGATAAAGAACAAGAAAGGAGCCACACAATGATCATGAGAATCTTCAACAGGTTTTTAAAACTAGCAGTTAATTGGTAGAATTCTCACCCTGACTAAATATGCTGATACCTGTGAACTAAGCAACTGCACTGAAGATAGCAGTGTGTAATACTAAGGTCTTGCTTGGAATCTCTGTCATTCTTTCTGGTCTTCTGAATATGTACTGCTTGTCATGTCATACCAATTACTGCCATATTGTCTCTCAAGTAAATGTTTGTTTTTTTAAAAAAGGTAATAAATGAAAACAAGAGACAAGGAAAAAAATGGCATAGGACTGTCCTGCTACAATGCTGTATATGGTTAGATTTCTAAATTTCTGTGTAAAAATATGTAATTGTTTATTCCTATTTTTTGAATTTTTTTCTTTTTTCCTTCACATTTTGTAAGGATTTGAAGTTTAACATATCAGGGCCAGCAAGATGGCTCAGTGGAATACACACTTCCCTGGCAAGAGCCTGAGTTCAATGCCTGGTTCTGAAAAAAAAAAAGAAGTTTAAGTTATCAATTCTTGATGGAAAATACCTGTTCCATGTTAAGATGTTTGATATTCAGACAGATAGAGAGGTTAAGCTCAACTGCCTATGTTATAGGATAATAATATCATTAAGCATCTCTTCTGGAGGGTTGACAACTTATGTTTGCAGACCAAAAATTAGAGAAAAAGAAGGGCTGCAAGCACAGCCAAAATTTTGGCCCTAGCCTTTCAAGGTCAGTGAGGACTCAGGACATAGGAGAACCTGTACTATAATATCCTGTAACTCAATTGTGTCCCAAATTTACTGATTAACGAGATTCTGGGGCCACAGAGGAAAGTGATCGATGATGTAGAGTGTGCCTAAGGAGAGTCACATGGAGAGAAAACATTCTTTCAGGCTTTCACAGAGAGCAAATTGGTCAAGCAATGGCCATGACTTATCCACATGGCTGACACTGACAGAGGATCTACAAACTGGTACCGGGTTTCAGGCTAAATCCTGAGGGATTTGATTGACCTTGGCAGATACAAAAGTTACATTTCTTGTTATATAGGTCTTGCTTTATCTTGGTCTTAACCATCCCGCAGAAAAGTTTAAAAATAAGGTATAAAAAGTAAAGCCTTATTAGTACGCTGAGCTGTAAAAGGCTCAAGTCAGCAACTTCTGACATTGCTAGTCCTATGGATAACCCACTACTAGTATGGATTACTGGACTATATTGGATTATTTTGTTTAATTCATGCACCTACAATATTTAAATGACAATGGAATACCCATCTCTGACAAAACTAAACAAAAAAAAGGAGATATAAATGAAGGACCATTTTGTATCTATATATGTACAAAATAGGCTAGATATACAGCTACTTTCTCTTAATTCAATGAGAAGAAAGATTTGTACTAATAGTGTTTGGACAGGATATCATGTGTGCATCTTGCACTATGAATAACTACTACGAAGATAACAGTATGCAATGTATTATTGAAACTGTCATTTAATCGATTTTGAAACTGTCTCGTCACTATTTGTTTCTCAATAAAATTTTTAAAGAAAGGAGCCACAGAAAAGCTATTGTTCTAGAGTTCTAATTTCTTCAGGCTTCATTCAGTTAAATATACCTTATTTAAGAGGAGAAATTTGGCCCTTGCATCTAAGTTGGTGTCAATAGAATAGCTTAAAATACGGTAGAAATACTGGGGATTTCAGCATTTTTTTAAAATGTATTTTGTATAGGGTCTTACTACATAGCTCGGACTGGCAGTGACCCTTCTGTAACAGCCTCCCCAGCACCGGGCTTACAGGCATGCACCATCACGTCTGCTCTTGGTGGCTCAGCACGCCTTGGAATGGGGCCTGTGTGGCCTGTGGTCCCGGGGTTTGAACCCCTGCACTTAGTCTGATTAGTCCACTGAGCTGTCTCGCCAGTCCTTTAAGTAATTTGAATAAGTAATTTTATCAGCTAATCCTATCCTTGATTCTGATAGAGATGCTTAGCCTTTGGTATTTCACCTTTGTGTTTTGATTCTTCTAAAACTGTTTTCCTTAAAATGAAATATACCACAGATTGCATTTAAGTCCCAGCTGTTGTACATATTTCTTGGAAGAAGGCTGCAAGCTTATCCAAGGAGCATACTGTGCAGTCAGCACATGTAAGACCTTGTACTTACAAACCTTTTAAGCTAAGATAGGTTGGGCCTGGTCAGCCTCCTGAAGCCCTGTGGGGTGCACTTAGGTTTGCTGAGGAAGCCATGCACAGAAAACTGCGTTGGCATTGAATGTTGCTTATTAGGCTCTGCTCTTCCTTAAGTATAAAATCAATGTTCAGACAGAGCTGTGAATGGCGCAAAGGTGATGAAAGTGTTAGCTCCAAGATAAACACTTCCCCTGTCCTTTGCAGGTAAGGAAATTATTTGTCATTCCAAAAACCTAGGTAGGTAGCAGAGGCTGCTGCAGATTAGCAGTTGTTGTCTATGTGCTTGCCTCTTAAGAATCAGTACTCTAAATACAGACATATATAGAGGTTTGCAAAAGGCATTGTTATTGGTGTGATATTTAAGTCTCGCCTCTGCTGAGGCAACAGTGTAGACATCCACGAAAAGTAGTCTGTGCAGTAGATGTGTCCCCTCTGCATCTCCAAGTAGAGCACGCAGCAGGGTGAAAATTGTGGGTAGTAATTTGGGTGTTAAAATATTAACACATTTTTACATATTTAATGTGGTTTCCTTTTTAAATAGTAGGCAGATTATGGCATGCAAGCAGATAGGTTTATAATTTCAAATTAAATTTTAAACATTAAAATATCCAGGAGGAACTACTTTGTTACAAATACATTGAGCCTATCTAAACAAATTGCATTCTTTTCTACTTTGAGTATCAGCTACTATACAAACTTATTTTTGTGATTCTAGCTTGTGAAAGAAACTTCACAAGTTTTCATCTTAAGAGCTCAAAACTTTCTGTTGCTTATCTTAGACATGTACAATCTGTGAACTCAAAGTGAGGAGTCAGGGACTGCTTCCTGGAGGAGGTGTTCCTCATACCTGGGTATAGGAGTCGGAGAGCCACTGTATCCATCTGTCTTTATATGTTGTAATTGGGGCTGGTCCCTTGAAAGCAGCGGCAGACTTTTTTACCTTTTACTTCCCTTTCCCTGACTTCCATCTCTCTCTGACTTGTGAAAAATTTGTCCTAGCCCAAGAAGCAAGACCCTTTAATGGTTTTCTCATTTCTTCTATTTCCCCACAGGCAAAGATGCCTTTTGATGCCAACAAACTGTATTGCAGTGAAGTGCTGGCCATCCTGCTCCAGGACAACGATGGTGAGGCTCCCTCTCAGTATTGATATTCTGTTAGGATAGGAGCCAGGCTTGTTTCAGATCATGACAGCAAGCTCTCTTGCCTTTGGCATCCCCTTGCTTCCCCTCTCGCTCTCTGTGCAGCTTTTGTACTCTGTCAAGCTGTATTGATTTTGTTTGCTGATGTATCAGTGTTAGACGGCTGTAAAATCTGACAGTTAGCTTCATTTTTTTTTTTCTCCCTCTATTTTTTTC
This sequence comes from Octodon degus, assembly GCF_000260255.1. Classification (NCBI taxonomy): domain Eukaryota; kingdom Metazoa; phylum Chordata; class Mammalia; order Rodentia; family Octodontidae; genus Octodon; species Octodon degus. Next base: position 8,393,657 of record NW_004524613.1, read on the forward strand.
CCCTTTTAGAAAACAGGGAATTGCTTGGAGAGCTGGATGGAATCGATGTGCTTCTTCAGCAGTTATCCGTGAGTAATTCTTATGCTTCTTGTCTGCCATGAAGATACATGGCCTGCTTTAAGTGGGAGGTGGAGCTGGAAATTGTGGGAAGGGACAAGCCATGGGATGCAGACCACATGGAGCATGTGGGCAGCTTGGAGATTACACTGGAGGCACATGACTTGCCACCTTTCCTTAGTCATTGGCTCTTTGGACCACATCATACTGTGAACCTGGTCTAGCCTTTCCTCATCTTCTGACATGAGATTGCCAGTCTAACAGATTTATCCTACCTGCTCACATTTGTGTTCCTGGGCCAAGAATACCAATCTACTTTCATTTGACTCCCTTCCAAGATTACTTACCTCTTTTCCTTTTGGTCAGCCCCTAGAGAGGAGTCTGTTCATTTAAGATTCAGAAACACTCAAAGAGAGGTAAGTTCTGGTGCAGTAGGATAAAGGTCACAGAGTACGATAGTGAAGGACATGGCATCGGAGGCTTGAATGAGAAATTGGAAACTGCCGTTTGCTCACTGAAAGAGATGTAAATTCAACTGAAGTGTTATTCTGCTGGCATTCTGAAAATACTGTTAAGATTTCTTCTAACAAATCTCATCTGTGTTATTCTAAAAACAGGACTGAAAATAAATCATTTGGATAAAATCTTAAAAGAGTGTTGGGAGTGCCTGAGTTGTCAGTTTGCATACAGCTTCCATCTTGGTGCCAGCAGCCTGAGTGGCTTGGCCTCCACCCCAAAAATAGAGCTTTGCAATGTGAATCTGTTTCCAATTCTGGGAAGTTGCTTAGTCCTTTTCCTGTGAGATTATTGATTGTCTTATAGTAGACTGTATGGGTATGCATATGCTGTTAAAAGGCTTTCTTCCTAGCATGCCATACATCTCTGGCAAAGACAGAGCTCCTACTTTAAGCCCTTCTCATGATTTTGAGGCCCATTTACTGTGTGAGGCAATTATAAAGTCTTGGTTTTAGGAAACTTTCCTATCTTAGGCCAAGATTTGCTTCTCTAGATTGTGGTTATTTGTAGAAGCAAAACTTTATCTGATTAGGTTTGCAAGTGGTAGGCTTGGGGGTAGTGGACAGAGTTGTTTCTTGACTGAATAGTGGTTTTAGGTTACTTTATTGACTTAACCATGCGTATCCTTTATGGAGTTGTCCTTGTCTGTTATATTTCACATAAGAGGTTTTTGTTTCTTTTTAAAATCTACCTCCTTGGAACTGACAATCACTCATGGGCTTGATAATCAGCTAAGTGTCTTTGCATAAACTGGTATCTATTGATTTAATAGCTGTGAATCTAAAAGCTGTTTCTCCAAAATGGAAACTAATGAGAATATTGTCTAGTAAACTTGTGTTTTCTCAGTTGTAGGGTTATTATGACAAGTAGGTTTTGGAAATTGTTTAATAGTGCTTGATAAAAAGACATCCTCTGTGCTTTCTGCTATCTTTGCTTGACAGGTGTTTAAAAGGCACAACCCTAGTACAGCTGAGGAACAGGAGATGATGGAAAATCTGTTTGATTCACTCTGTTCATGCCTGATGCTCAGTTCCAATCGTGAGCGCTTCCTAAAGGGCGAGGGCCTTCAACTGATGAATCTCATGCTCAGGTAGGTTTCTGAGTTCCTAGCTTTTCCACCTTTTGTGCTTAACACCTCCCTATTATATTTAACAACATACAACTTTGGTCATTTTTTCCCTTGAGTTTTCCATACGTAGGTGAGGTTGTGTTTTGGCATCTCTATTTGGTTTTTTCTAAAGTTAAAGTGGATGAATAAAAGCGTATTGCATTTTGCTCTGCTTGTCCCCCGTTCTCCCAATTCTTAATATGATTGCACTGAAGAGTAGTATCTTCGTACCTCTTCGAAGACTTTACTGTTTTAAGGAAAACACTTAAGTTTTCCCCCCTAAGGCTCAGGGAAAGCTAGACACTAACTTCTAAATTTAATCATTTGTCTGTGCTTTTGTTATTAACAGCAAAATAATCATATTTACACTTACATATTTAGTAATATTTAGCACACACTTACATATTTAGTATGTGCTTTGTGCCTTAACATAGAAACTATGATAATGTGCAGGATACTTCTAAAACTTTTATGTACTTTCCTTATATATCTTAATATTATATTCTTAATTCCTTAAAGTAAGCATTATGTTAGTATTTCAGTTATTTCACAGAATCTCAAAGTTGGAAACAAAAGAGGAAGATAACTAGTATTGATCTTCTTGAGAAATTTGGCTATGAAGAATATGATTGCAACCTGGAGGTAGTACAGGCTCAAGGGACAGTTTTTGAATTTGAAAGACACAAGAGCATGTTTGTGTGGCTAGAATACTCTAATCATTATGAAATTACATCTTATGAAATCTCCAGAATCTGCCATTTTGAAACTTCTGTTTATGATGAAAACTTTGTTGAGGGCCTGGGGAGATAGCTCAGTAGAATAAGTGCTTGCCTGGCAAGTGCAGGATCTTGAGTTCAATCACCAGTACCACAAAAAAAAAAGAAAGAAAAGAAAAGAAAAAGAAAACTGTGTTAAGCCTCAAGCTTACATAGAAATAAATGAGACAGAATTTTTGTTTCTAGGAGCTAAAAAAAAAAAAAAATCAACAGGAGCCGGCGAGATAGCTGAATGGTCTAAAGTGCCAGCTTAGGCAGGCATAGGGAACTATGGTTCAATCCTGGCACCACATGCCATGCCAGCCCCGCCCTGAGGGTGGGCTGAGCCAGCCAAAAATCTCGGTCACTCAAAAACAACTGTCTCTTACTCTTTTATCTATTTTTATTTTCTTGTTTTTAACAACTTTTTGGATCTGCCACACATGTAATTTTCTTTTTTTTTTTTTTTTAATGCTTGACATGCTATTTTCCATATTGCAACATAATCTTCATGGGAGCTTTCAGTGACTATGTAGCAGACTCTTAAGGGACATAACTTACTTAGTATTATAAGTAATTGATATTGAGATTATTTCTAATATTTTACTATCTTAAATTCAACAATGAATAATTTTGTATTTGGTGTGGATTATTAAAAAATATTTCTAGAATTTCTCCTGTTTAAGAAGGTTTGTGTAATCTCTTTTGTCCAGTGTTTAATAGACCTTGGATTGATTGAAAATCTTCCTTCAAGAAATTGCCATCAAAAACAAATTCTTTTCTAAAGTGCAGAGCTAGCTATGGCAAACTATTCAGAAGCCTTTACTATTTGGCTGATTTCTGCCAGCTTTACTCTCTTGAGTCCTCTGTTTCTTTCCTTTACCTTTCTAATTGCCTGTCCTTTTGTTGAAATGACCCACTTTCTCTTAAACAAATAACATATAAAGAAGATGCATTTGGATTTTTGGGTCTTCTAACCTTAAAACTATACTCTGTAGAGACGTTCCTCTAAGATTCCTAAAGGTCTGAACTGCCAATAACTTCAGATGGTTGAGTGCAAATATGAAGTGATATATTCTCTCGCATATGGCTTGGTAATGTGTAGCAGTAGGGAGCTGAATAAATAACCAGAAATATGGATTATTCAAATGGGGATGCTTGGATTCTGGGAGGCTAATTAAAGAAGAGCTATAAAAGACTTAGAAACTGTATACTTCTCTGGGATCTCCTCACTTTTCAGTTTTGAATGCTGAAGTTACTGTTAGATTCCTTCTTTTGCATTAATTAGCTATATTAGCAGATTCAGCATTTCCTTTTGTCTCTTTCCAGTGCTCTTTGTTCTGCATTGTTTTTCTTCTTCAGACTCCCAAATTGAAAATTTAATTGGAAAGGACTCTTTCCCCCTACTATTTATCCTTCCTGATCTAGTAAAAGCTGCCAAGTTGTTCTGTTTAAAGAGAACCCATTCAAAACTTGGAAGCACTGAAGGTTAGGTAAATTTCTATGGTTCCATTTTCCCTAAATATGAATTTTTACTTTGTCATAAATCAGTTATGAAATTCCCACTTGAAGTGGTAGCTATATGGCATAGAATGGAAGAATGGGTTTTGGAGTTAAGGAAAATGTGGGTTTCCAACATTGATCTTTTACTAACTAGCTTTGGATATCTGAGCAATTACTTTAACCTTTTGACCCTCTGACTCTCAGTTTTTAATCTCAAAATTGGAGTAATAGTGTTGAATTTTCAGGGATGTTGAGGAAATTAAACTGAATAAGGTAGAACAGTTTTGCATCTGTTGAAACATTGGTAGGGTACTATGTTTTATGTTAAGTGCTAGGCTTGTACAGAGATGAATAAGAAGGATTCTTGCCTTCAGGAATCGCAAAGGCCAGTGAGGGGATAGATGTTAAATAACTATAATAAAATTTAATGTGATAATGAGTATTAAGGGGAACATGTTACCCCCGAGTAACCACTGTCAATCTGGAATTCATATAAATATAGTCATATAGGTTTCCTCCCCCGCCCCCCCCGGTTGTTTGACTCAACAGACTTAGAAATTTATTCATTTTGAATCTTTTGATTATTTTTTCTGATAATGTTTTATTTTTGTCTATTATTATTACTGTAGCTTTGCTTTAAAATAAAAGCCAGTCTCTTTATTCCAATATCCACAATGACCATGATATTCAAGAAACCTCTAAAATAGTAATATAATAGTCTCTTACATATCTGACATTACATTATTATTCTTGTGTTATGTATTTTTTATTTTTTGAAGAGAGTGCAAACTAGAATTAAAACAAAAAATTACAAGTGATGCAGAGTTTCACTTAACAGAGTAATATGAATTTCACAGTATTTGTTGTAAGACAGTGTTGTCCTCCAACCAGCTATTCATATTACCACATATAGGCATGTAAAATTGGAAGAAGAAAGAAAAAAAACAAATGTATAAGAAATCAAGAAGAGAAAAAGTACAATTGAAAAAATGAGACAAAACAAATTAAGCATTAACTGCTCTTTTCCATAGACCAGCAGAAATGCACAGTACAGTTGTCCAAGCCATCCTGCTTACATATAGCTAATCTCTTTCCCCCATTCCCTTTTCTGTCCTTCTCAACTCCGTAACTCTTTCCTTTTGAGTAAGTTCATTCCCTTTTCCCAGTATATATTGTATCCTTCAGATTCCATTTTTCTCTTTCAGGTTCTCACACTAAAAAAGACAGTATGATGTTTGCACATGTGGGTCTGGATTATTTCACTTAAGAGTATGTTCTCAGGGCTGGGGAGATGGCTCAGTGAAATAAGTGCTTCCTTGGCAAGCTCAAGGGCCTGAGTTCAATCCCCAATTCCACCAAAAAAAAAAAAAAAAAAGATAGTTGCACACAACTCAAATTTATCTTGTTTTGTAGCTGAATAATACCCCATTGTGTAAAAATATCACATCTTCTTTATCCATTCTTCAGTTGATGGACATCTGGGTTGTTTCCAGGAATTAACTGTGACAAATTGCACTACTGTAAACATGAGTACACATGCCTCACTGTGGTATGAGATTTTCAGTTCTTCTAGAAAAATATTCAGGAAGGAAATAGCTGGCTTGAATGGAATCTCCAACCGTAGCTTTTGAAGGAATCTCCATACTGGTTTCCATAGTGTTTATGCCAGTCTGCACTCCCACCACCAGTGCAGAAGGGTTCCTTTTTCTCCACATCCTTTCCAGCATTTGTTTTGGCTGACTTCTTGATGTTAACCATTCTTTCTGGGGTGAGATGGAATCTCAGTGTTTTAATTTGCCTTTCTCAAATGACCAAAGAGGTTGAACATCTTCTCATATATTTACTTGCCATTTATATTTCTTCCTCTGAGAATTGTGTGTTCATCTCATTTCTTTTGAATATTTCCTTTCATGCTTAGTGATATTCCATTATCACTGTCTCTGCATTCCAGTGTATCAGCTTGTTACTTATGTTGAACATTTATGTTTCCAGTATTTTGTCATAATAAGCTAAAAGCTCTTTGGCCTTGAACATGAGAAGGTTTAACAAATGTTCAAGGACATTTGTATAAAATTTGTTTCAGGCGTATGAGCTGCTGTAATTATCTCCAAATTATCTCAATTTTGTAAATACATTCAGCTCTGTTGTAATCTTTTTTTCTTTTCTACTTTGTTCAATCTCTTGCAATAATTATGGATTTTTTTTTCATTTTCTCTTGACACTTATGTTTGTTATATTCTATTTGTATGGGCAGCAAATGCTGATTACTCTTACCTTAATCTTGGATTGTATATTTTGTCAGTGTTTCCCTCTGCTGCATGTAGTGAACTTGTCTAATTCTTTTATAATTTTGTATTTATTTTATTGCTTCTCATGTTATCTTTCAATTCTTAGGTTTTGTGTTACATGTGACTCTGGTTTTTTAGTTCATTGTGAGTTTGTCTTTAGGTGAACTTAATTTTTTTTTATCATAATGAGTATTATGCTGAGCCTTTTTTCTGTCTTTTATTCTTGTGATTTCTTTCATAGTTTTATTTTATCTTGTCTTTTTTCCACTCTTTAATTATTTTTATTCCCTAGATTCTTCCTGTGTCTTTTATTAGTGTTTGCCTTTACTTTAAAAAAAAAATATGGCTTTCTTTGCCTGTGAAGTTTTGTACCAAGTATCTATTGCCATCTCTTCTTAATTTTTCCTTTCCAGGTATTTATATTCTAGTCTCTCAACCAGATTAGATTGCTTCACATATTTCTTTATTTTCTCTGGGTGAATCTCCTTGGATGTCAGGCTTACACTGCTCTAAACAGCCTCCAACTTAAGTGTCACTTTCCTTGACCCTGTCCTCAGCCTTAAGTTTTTTGTTGAATTCTAGCATCCTTTGCTTACCTCTGCAGAACACTTATACTCTGTATGCCTAACACCTATGTTTCTGCACCTGCTACTATACCTAAGACTTTTGAGAACAGAGGTCACCCCTTTTCTTTCTGTTTAGTACCTAGCAATGGCTACACTTCAGGCTTTCAGTAAATCTAAGTAAATGACCAAAGTCTGAGCAATGATTTTGCTGTTTAGAATCACTGACTCATGGAATTTCTGGCAAATCTCATATGTAGACCCAGAGAAAAGGGGGTGATTTATTAAAAGCCATGTGGCTGAGAACTCAGTCTCTTGTTGAAAATATTTAAACCTCCTTTTTTCTGTTACATTTTTTAGTACATGAAAAACACAAACTAGGCTATAAGGTAGTTGTTATCCTGACCCAAGGGAGGTCTGGCTAAGAGGCCACTCTTGCATAGGGGTCACTGCCTTTGTGGCCTGTGTCCACACAGATACCCACACTCAGTTTCCCCCTTGGGTCACTGGACCCGCTCATTTCTCTTCTTTGTTCTCCTAGATACTGCAGGACAATGGTTTGCATGTCCCTGTCTTGAATCTTTCTAATTCAAGGTTCACAAAGGCCTCCATGCAGATTTGTGTCTCTCAGCTTTTGTTTCTGGAACTGAGCACTAGCACCTCCCTCTCCTGCCCTCCGAAGCATTTCTTCTCACTTGCCCTGCCACTCAGGAGTGAGTTGAGTCATCAGGTGACTTTCTCTCATTCCTGTGTTCCGAGTATATGGATTTCACAGTGCTTGACAGAATCAATAAGAAAAAAAGCCATTTGTTTTCTCTTTTTGTCTGTCTCTCTGCTGTAGAACAAATGAAGTTATCTTGTGGGAAAGAAGGATGGTTGGGGTAATATTTAAAAGTGAAACACATGCTGTGAAGAAGCATTAGATGACCATCATAGAGTATAGGAACCACACACATGAAGGAAAGAGGAGGCAGAAGGGATTGAATTTCTCATTTGGTCTCCTTAGCATTTTGTAAGGTAAGAAGTAAGCTGGGAGGCAGGGTTGACGGGCAGTTCAGCCTCACTCTTCCGATTGAATAGTCAAGAGTGAGGAGACAGATAAGATGTTTAGAAAGTCTTTGGTGAACAGCTGAAGGGTTAAGATATGAACATGAGCCAGGTGGTATTTTTATAGTCAGGGATGGTAGAGAGGAAAATGAAATTCAGGGGAACCACAATTTGTTGTGCAGTTTAACAAAGTGATCAGATTCAGAGAGTCCAGTGGCCATTTTAGAATTTGATAAGAAATGAGAATGATGCTGTACCAGTGCCCCCATTGCTGTTCCCCTGTTCTTGGTTACAGATGTCTGTCTTAGGTATCATGGTTGCTACAAATAGACGATTCTGATATATCAGGTTTAATTTTAGTCTGTACTCCAAATCTCTTACTTTTTGCCACCACAAAGCACTTTTTAACAGTATCCTATATCAGAATAGTTCCAGTCCCTTTGAGAAGCGACAGAGCCAGTGGGAAACAGAAGAATTACATTGTCAGTATCTTTGAAAATATTGACATGAAGCTTATTACTTTTGTTGTAAAACCCCATTCCAGTTAAAAAGAGAAGAGACCACCGAGATCCCAGGGGATGTATACAAATGCAACTTTGGGTTGTATAGCACAAATACAGTGAACCCATCTTGGTTACTGACTCTGTGTGTGTGTGTGTGTGTGTGTGTGTGTGTGCGTGCGCGCGTGTGTGCGCGTGTATGTAAGAGAGAGAGAAGGAGACGAAGAGAGGGAGGAGATACAGTGACATCCTGTCTGGGAGCCACTCCCTTTTTTTCTTTCACCCAGATTTTCACTGAAGTTCTTTTTAACTGAAAAAAAAGTGACTGACTACAAAAACACAAAAAGATGTTGTTATACTATCTGCAGAGTAAGTCTTTGCAGACCTAGTCCTGAGCTATGAGCTCATGACAAAGCAGATAGGTAGGTGGCCCATCCTGGAGAACCTGGGGTTTTATGCCCTTGTTTTGTATATGTTCTTCATTGGTTTTGTTCCTCATGAAAACCTAGAGGTCCAAACTATATTTTTTATTCTTATGGTCCTTTACAGTTTTTTAAAGAGTTAAGAGTCTTTTCTTTTAACTTCCAGTCTTCCAAGATTTAAGTATAAGAGCAGAATGTAAGTGGAAATCTTTTACAAATCAGCTGTACTTCCTGATTGGGCTATATACAGTTTGTATTTCAAGATGCACATGCAGATTTTACTTGTTTGTCCAACAATAAACATTCCCTCTCCCTCGAGCTGAATATTATGGTTTTCTCTTAGATGGATAATAGTAGTTTGCACCTGTTATGTAGGAACTAGAAAAACATTTCAAAGGCACAAAGTAATCCTTCCAACAGCCCTCCAGGCTGATGTTACCACTTCATAAATGAGAAGTGGCTGTTACTGAAGAAGGCAGATTAACTGAATCAAGATTACCTGGTAGGAAGTAGTATATGTAGGACCTGTCTGAGCTTTCCTTCAGACTTGATAGCTGTTCGTCATTCTGTTGTAATTAAATGCATTTAAGATACACAATTTGATGAGTTTTGCAATATATATAGACACATCATACTGTCCCCAGCCCCAAGACAGCAAATGTATTACACTCATTTTCTGCCTTATGCCCCTTGGTAATCTATGACTCCTCTCCCCCATCTCATTGTCCATAGGCAACCATTGGTTTGTTTTCTAGCCGTTGTATTTGTTCACCTTTTCTAGAATTCTATTCGAATAGAGTCATGCAATATATACTTTTTGTTGTTGTTCTGACCAATTTTATTATTCACTATAATCATTTTGAAATTCATTGACAACTACAACTCTCAATTCGCCATCCACATATTTTTTGGGGTGGTGCCTCTTCAGATTTTTTTGTCCACTTGGTGACAGGGAGTTGTCTTATTGAATTGTAACAATTCTTCATATATTGTATAACATACTCTTTCACCAGATGTGTTTTATAAATGCTTTCTGCCAGTCTGCTGCTTGTTTTCCTGTAGTAATCTTTTGAAAGATTCCTAAGTCTGACAAAATATTTATTTCTTTCATCGATTATTTCTACTTGAATAAATTGAATAGTTTGTGTTTTACGGAATTCGTTTGTCAATGATCAAACATTCTGGCAATAAGTTTTCATGAATATTTCCTTAGTTCCCTTTTAATAACTGTAGAATCTGTAATGATACCGTCTCTTATTCATGTTGATAATGTGTGTCTTGCTTGTTCTTTTTTCTCCTAACCAGTGTTTCTGGAGCTATATCAATTTTAGTGATCTTATCAAAGAATCAGTTTTTGTTTCATTGATTTTTCACTACCACTTTCTATTTTAGTGATTTCCACTCCAGGGCTTTTGTTGTTGTTGTTGTTTATTTGTTTGGTTGGTTGGTTTTGCTTATTTGGGGCTTAATTTGCTATTCTTTTCTTGATTTCTTAAAATGAGAATTTAGGACTATTATTTGAGGGCTTTCTTAATATCTAGTACATGTTACTGCTATAAGTTTCCCTTCAATTGCTTCTTTAGATGGATAACATGCTTTTTTCTTTTTTTAATGTATTTAGTACAAGGTCTACATGGTATTACTACACAGATTGGGCTTGTAGTGAACCTTCCTTTTTTCAGCCTCCCAAGCGCTAGGATTACAGGGACGTACTGCCACCCCCAGTCTTATTCGCCATCTCATCATGCCCCAGGAGCAGGCCAGGGATCGAACCACCAACCCCTGTGTCTACCTAAGCAAACACTTTAATCTGCTGAGCTGTCTGGCTGAGCCTAGCTAGGTAACATGCATTTTGTCATGCTGTATTTTCATTTTTATTTCATCATTCATAAGTTATTTAGAATGTATTGTTTAATTTTCAGTATTTGGGACTTTTCCAATACCTTTCGGAATATACTTTGTCTGAACCTTTCCAAAATTTATGAGACTTGATGGCCCAGAATATAGTCATGTTGCTAAGTACTCCTTGTGCATTTGAGAACAATGTATGTTCTGATGTCAAATGGAATGATATATATATCAAGTCTGCTTATCAGGTATTGATAGAGGGGTGTTGAAACCCCTGACAATTCTGGGTATTTGTTTTCTTCTTTCCAAAACTTGCTTTGTGTATTTTGAAGTTATTTCAAATGCTTAAAAATATTTTGGATTATATATTCTCTTGTTCAGTTGACCTTTTTGTCATTATGAAATGACTTATTTTATCTCTGGTAATGGTCTTTGATCTGAAATATATTTGTTTCATATTAATGTAACCATCACAACTTTCTCTTAAGTAGTGCAGCTTTAACCATCTGTTTCAGGCTACATTGTTGTTCTGCCTCACTTCCTACCTGTTATGGTTTGTGTGTAGTTGTACCGCCCCAAACCCAAAAGCCTCATTTAAGTTATGGGGTTGGGAGAGTGGCGAGTGGCTTAAGGGGTGGGGCCAGAGGACCATGGAGGGGCTCGAGGGGCAGGGCCAGAGAGGCGCTAACCATTAAACTGATAGCACGTGTTGCCCCTCAGTTTAGTGGTCTCTCAGAGGTGTGGAGTGGGTCATCCTGGCCATGGCGGTGCCCCAGCCTCTTCCCCAGACCCTGTAGAGTGGGGCAGTGGTGTCTGTGATTGAGGCCACTTCGGGCAGGGAGGAGATGTTTGGAGAGGACAGAGGCACTGTCCCTCTCCTGAGTGAATAAGGCTCCAAGATTATGCTGTGTAATTCAGGCTGTTTTAAGCTATGAAATCTCCAGTAACTAAATAAACCTTTACTTCCTTCATGTTGAGTGTCAGGTATTTGTCCCAGCAATAAGAGAATGGTAACTAAGACACCACCCTTACCAAATTCATTGTTGAAGTGCTACCAGTCGCCCAGGTGATTGTAAGAAAGACAAGGCCTATAAGGAAGGAATTAAGGTTAAATGAGGCTGTAGGGTGGGCCAGTAATCCAATAGGATGAGTGCACGAAAAGAAGTTAGAAACAGCAGGACTTTATGTACATGTATAAAGTACGGAACCTTACTGGAGTATATTAATGTTTTTCTTTCCTGATTTTTATGCTACCATTGTAGTATATCTTACTTTAACCTACAGTTTAACTCCTACTATACATTGTTCTTTTTATTTAAATGATTGAATATGTTTTACAGAGATTTTTAAATATAAGAAGTCTTTTATGTATTTACCTGCATCAGCAGTTTTCTTTGTTGCTTTGTGCACGTCTAAATTTCCATCTGGTATTCATTCCTGTCTGCCCAAAGACTGCCTTTAATATTTTTCTGATATTAGTCTGTTGATGACTTCTTTCAGCCTGTGTATGTCTAAATTGTCTCCCTGTTTGAAAGGTATTTTCACCAGATACAGCTTCCTAGGTTGAGACATTTTTATTCTTTCATTACATTGGGTTGCTCCATTGCCTTCTGGATTACTTGGTTTTCAGGTAGAAGTCTACTGTGGTGTTAGTCAGCTTTCCACTGCTGTGGCAAAACACCTGAGTGAAACAGTTTAAAAGGAAGAAAGATTTACCTTGGTTTTCGGTGTCAGAGGAATCAACCAGAGGTCATTGGATCCCATTATTTCTGGGCCTGTGGTGAGGCATTACATCAAGGTAAAAAGATATGGCAGAGCGAAGTTCTTTACCTGATGGTAGCCAATAGCATAGAAAGAGAAGAAGCATCTGGGATAAGATATACCCTTCAGAGGTATGACCCCAGTGCTCCGTTTCCTCCAAGGGGGCCCTACCTCCTAATGGTCTATTCAAATTTGAACTGATCAATGGATTAACCCATGGGTGAGGTTAGCCCCCAACTAACCAGTCACTTCTCTGTACCCTGACTCTAAACATTGCTAATTTGATGATTGAGCCTTCAACACAATGAGCCTTGCGGGGGATACATTTCACATTATAACCTTTGTAACCATTATTCACATGTGTGTTCTTCTGTATGCAATTTGTTGTTGTTATTGTTCCTATTTGTCATTAGTGTATGGTGTGCCTTGGTATAGGTTTCTTCCTTATCTCTTGAATTTGAGATTTTTTTTTTTTTTTTAGTTTCTTAGGTCTACAAGTTTATAATTTTCATCAAAAATGGAAATTTGAGGGTGTGATTTTTTTTTAAATAATTTTATTGAGAAACAAATAGCAATGAGACAGTTTCAAAACCGATTAGTAGAACAGTTTCAATAATTAATACATCGCTATTGTTGTCTTCTAAGTGGTTATTCATAGTACAAGATGCAGACATGATATCCTGTCCACAAACACCATTAGAACAAATCTTTCTATTCATTGAATTAAGAGAAAGTAGCTCTATATCTATCCTTTTTTTTCCCCACAGTTTTATTGATAAACAGATAGCAATGAGACAGTTTCAAATCAAATCGGAAGTACAGTTTCAACAAATAATACACTGCATATATTCTTCTTAGTGGTTAATTGCTGTACAAGATGCGGACTTGTGATCCTATTTACAAACACCATTAGAACAAATCATTCTATTCATTAAGAGAATGCAACTATATATCTATCCTAACCACTTTGAATACACAGATACAAAATAGACATTCGAGGGTGTGATATTTTTAAAATATTTCTATGCCCCATCTGTCTTTCAGGACTTTACATGTATATTATATGGTTATATTTTACAATTACATATAATTATAAGTAAGTATATAATTATAAAGATATTATAAAATAACTACATGTCTATCAATCTATATCAAGCTATTTTCAGTTATCTAATAATGGTTCTCCAGTGGTCTGTTTTGCTCTTTTTTATTTTTGTGCTTCAGTTTAGATACCACTTGTTAGTCTTCAAGCTTACTCTTCTGCAGTATACAATTGCAATTAATCTCCATTGTATTTTTTTTAAACCAGACGGTATACTTCCCCTCTAGTTGTTCAGTTCAGTTTATCTTATATCTTTCATCCTTCTAGTTATTATGGTTTAGATCTAGAATGTCCCCTCAAATTCTCATGTTATGTGAAAGATTGTAAGATCATGGGGGTGCTATATTCATCAGTAGATTCATTCATTAGTTTATTCATTCACTTCAGTAGTTGAATGTCGTGTTATGAGTGGGGTCTGATTGGATGGGTGTCACTTGGGATATTGTTCCCAAACAAAACCATTCATGAATCCAGGTACCACTGTATTTGACATGGCAGTTATAAGGTTCAAAGGTTTATTTTGTCTCCTGGTTTCAGTGCTTTCAGCCCGTGGATAACTGGCTCTGTTGCTTTAGGCCTGAGACAAGATACGAGCATCATTGCAGCAAAACAGGAAGCAATGTGATGGGGGGAGAAAGCTAGAGAAGAAAGGGTCAGGGACAAGATACACTTCTGTAGGGCACACTCCCAGTGACCTGTTTCATCCTTCTAGGCCCAACTTCTAGTGCTATCAGCTAGGAACTCGTTGGGGGATGAATTCATAATTCACAATCACAATCTATTCACCTCTTCAGATATCTCTTGTCTGTTAATCCAGTACTGCCATAGCACTGAAGCTTTTCTCTTAACTTCATTTTACGTATGAATTGTAGTATACCTAGCTGATTTAATATTCTTGTCTTCTAATTCTGTTCTCTGTATTATTGTTACTGATGATTTTCCTTTTCTTCATGGGACTTTTTTTTTTTTTTTTTTTTTTAACCAAAGGTAAATGTATGACGGCAAATTGATCTAGGATATAAAGGTATTAGGAAATAATATGGAACTTTCAAGACCTACTTTTAAACAGGCAAGACCAGACTAGTCTGTACTCTGCGGTTAATTTTGCTTCATTATTGGAGCAGTACTCCTCACAGTGCTCCACCTGGTGCACTGTGAATTAAGAAGGTTTTTGTGCCGTAACTGGTAGCAGTATGAACTATTTCTGACTCTCAGTGAGCTCTGGGGACTAGTCCCCCTACTTCTTTAGTCCCTTTCTGCAACTCTTATTGATGTCTTCACTTGCATGTGCTAATAGCATGAAGACTAGAAGGGCCCTCTGCTAGTCTGTGCAGCCCTCTGCTCTGGTGCTCTTTCCCATAGGCTGTGGTTATGTGGGTCTCCCTAGATTCCCAGCTCTGTGTCCTCTGTGCTCTGAGCCCAGAAGTCAGGCTTATTGGTGTGTTACCCTTTCTGAGTTCATTATCCTGTGCTGTCTTACAGTAGATATCTGAAAACCATTGTTTTATATATTTCTGTCTACTTTTTCCCACTCATTTTGAGGGAAGGAGACATAAATCCAACCCCTGTTACTCCACGGTAACCCAGACTGGAAGTCCAACAGTCTACTATACATTTTTTCCCCCTAAATTTGGCAGTCTTCTCTGCCTTCCAATTTTTTTTCTAATATACATTTTAAGCTACAGTTCTTATTCTTTATTACTTATGGCCATTCTTTAATATAATTAGCTCTTAGGTTTTGTTATACTAAGCAACTCTTCTGTGTCATGTATTAGTCATAAGTCAGGTTTTGTTGCAGTAACAATCCCAAATCTCAAGGACTTGCGGTGACAATATTTATTTTTCACTCATGGCACATCCATCATTGGCCATTGGAAATTCTGCTCTGTGTCTTTTTTTTTGGACTTGGACTGAAGGAGCAATCCCTAATGGGACATGCCACTCTCATGGCAGAGGGAAAAGACTGCATAGTGCAATAAATCTTACAACTGTGCTCTGAGGATGCATATGTTACACCCACATTTTGTTAGCT
>NW_004524613.1:8409258-8441497 GCF_000260255.1 Octodon degus
TTTTTTTTTTTTTTTTTTTTTTTTACCAAGGGACTTTTCTTTTTAATCTGTGTTCTAGGATATAAAGGTATTAGGAAATAATATGGAACTTTCAAGACCTACTTTTAAACAGGCAAGACCAGACTAGTCTGTACTCTGCGGTTAATTTTGCTTCATTATTGGAGCAGTACTCCTCACAGTGCTCCACCTGGTGCACTGTGAATTAAGAAGGTTTTTGTGCCGTAACTGGTAGCAGTATGAACTATTTCTGACTCTCAGTGAGCTCTGGGGACTAGTCCCCCTACTTCTTTAGTCCCTTTCTGCAACTCTTATTGATGTCTTCACTTGCATGTGCTAATAGCATGAAGACTAGAAGGGCCCTCTGCTAGTCTGTGCAGCCCTCTGCTCTGGTGCTCTTTCCCATAGGCTGTGGTTATGTGGGTCTCCCTAGATTCCCAGCTCTGTGTCCTCTGTGCTCTGAGCCCAGAAGTCAGGCTTATTGGTGTGTTACCCTTTCTGAGTTCATTATCCTGTGCTGTCTTACAGTAGATATCTGAAAACCATTGTTTTATATATTTCTGTCTACTTTTTCCCACTCATTTTGAGGGAAGGAGACATAAATCCAACCCCTGTTACTCCACGGTAACCCAGACTGGAAGTCCAACAGTCTACTATACATTTTTTCCCCCTAAATTTGGCAGTCTTCTCTGCCTTCCAATTTTTTTTCTAATATACATTTTAAGCTACAGTTCTTATTCTTTATTACTTATGGCCATTCTTTAATATAATTAGCTCTTAGGTTTTGTTATACTAAGCAACTCTTCTGTGTCATGTATTAGTCATAAGTCAGGTTTTGTTGCAGTAACAATCCCAAATCTCAAGGACTTGCGGTGACAATATTTATTTTTCACTCATGGCACATCCATCATTGGCCATTGGAAATTCTGCTCTGTGTCTTTTTTTTTGGACTTGGACTGAAGGAGCAATCCCTAATGGGACATGCCACTCTCATGGCAGAGGGAAAAGACTGCATAGTGCAATAAATCTTACAACTGTGCTCTGAGGATGCATATGTTACACCCACATTTTGTTAGCTCTGGAAAGTCACATGACCAAGCATGAGGTCTGGTGAGAGTCATGTTGTACACAGTGATATGCTGGCTCATGTGTGATCATGCAAACTTACTGTGCATTTCCCTTCCCAACACATTTATGGACAGCATGTTGGCAACCTGAAATTAGCTATGCATGTTGCTATGGTTTGTGTCTTACAGAAGTCCATGTGCTAAAGCCTTCATCCTCAGGCTGGTGCTATTTGAAGGTGGTTGGAAACCTAATGAAAATTCTTAGGTTATTATGGCTACACGCTTGCTGGAGTCTGTAGGACCCAGCCTCTTCTTTCTTCCTGGATTATGCATATGAGCACTTTTGCTCCACAACATGCTCTTTGCCTGTGCCATCTGCCACCCTCCCCCAAAGGCCCAAAGAAATGGGGCCAGGGATAGCCTGGTACCTCTAAAATGGTAAGCTAAGTAAACCTTTTTTGTAAGTTAATGCCCTTAGATATTTCACAGTAGTGACATAAAGCTAACATGTGATATTGATATCATTGTCTAATTCATAGAAATCGTGGGTTCTATAAAGTAATTTTATACTTTGGGAATTCTAAAGAAAGTAAACTTTGTTATGCATCCTATAACCAAAGCAAAAAGATCTTATATAGCATTATTTAAATTTCTTGCCAAGATTTTTCTTTTCAGTGCTGGGGATTAAATCGGGCTACTCATGTGCTAGGCAAGCACTCTACCACTGAGCCATATCCCCAGTTCTAATTTATATTTCCTTTTATCATTGAAGATTTGTTGGGCTGTGAGTGCTGTACTCCACTGAGCTATCTGGCCAGCCCCCTGTTTGTTTTTCTTAAAACATCTTTATTTTATCTTCTTTTTTCAGTGCTGGGGGTGGAACCCAGCACCTTACATATGGTAGGCAAAAGTATTCTACCACTGAATTATACCCTCAGCCATATTTCAGTTTTTGAAAGATGTTCTTGTAGGGTATAAAACTCAAGGTTATAGTTTTTGTCTGCTGCCTTAAAGATACAGTGACTGGGGCTGGTGAGATGGCTTAGTGGTCTAAAGCACCTACTTAGAACAAGCTTAGCAAAGCACAGGGACCGCAGTTCAATCCCCCAGCACCACATGCCAGCCAGTCCCGCCCCCTGTGGGCTGAGCTGGCCACACACACACACACACACACACAAATAAATAAATAAATAAATAAATAAATAAATAAAATTTTAAAAAAAGAAAGATTTGTTTATTCAAGTACCTGAATTCTACAATGGAAACATCAGGTGCCATTTGTACTGTGCTATGGACCACACATATCACGCCATACTGTTTTCACAAGTCTTGAAATGTTACTAATAGTTTAAAAACAGTACATAGGATAGAGAACCAAGGAAGACAGTTTAATGTTTCATCTGGATTCAGAGATGCATCAAATTAAATTACAGCTCCACTTGCAAATAGCTGTTACATGATGGTATCCAAGAAAAGGCTGGTGATAGATAAAATTTAGAAGTGCTTTTTCCCCAATGTAGATGGATCTTTAGAAACTGTCAGGTCACAGCCCTTGTAGAAAACACTGATGTCCAACATTCCAGTGTTTAGACAAGATATCATGTCTGTGTCTTGTACTCTGAATAACTACTATGAAGACGACGATATGCAGTGTATTAATTATTATAACTGTCCTACTGTCTCATTGCTATTTCTTTCTCAATAAAATAAATACATAAAAAGCAGAAAAACAACATTCCAATTCTTGGTCCAGGAAA
Source organism: Octodon degus (assembly GCF_000260255.1). Classification (NCBI taxonomy): domain Eukaryota; kingdom Metazoa; phylum Chordata; class Mammalia; order Rodentia; family Octodontidae; genus Octodon; species Octodon degus. The sequence goes on from NW_004524613.1 coordinate 8,412,080, forward strand.
CATGGGTCCTCTTGGTTCCATGTGGCCAGGATGCCCTAATAATCATTTTTTTTGTGCTCTAATTGAGGATCCTTTGGACTGGACAGGAAACAGGTGGGAGCTGCCCACTGTCAGTCATAGTGGATGGCAGTGTAAAAGATGATTCAAGTGACCATGAACAAAGCAAAAGATGTCATAAATCCTTTTGTGAGTTCCCATATGCCCACATAGTCTTCCTCATCAATCTGTACCTAGTTACTGAAGTAGATGTAAAATGACCTTCAGGACCACAATGATGATTTGTCAGAACCAGTAGATCATATCTAAAAACTCATTCTTGTCTTCTCAGGCCACATTGCTCCACAGCATCTTGCTCCAGAGACTTTGAAGGTCCTATTGACCAGCTGTGGCTGGGGCAGCTCTTCCATCCTCATCCTCCTGTCATGCCACCCAGGCCAGACTGGGGTATGCAGGCCAAACCAAAGGGAGTCAGGGTCTGGGGTCATGATGTACAGCACACTGGGCACCACTAGCAATGGCAACAGGCCCCAGCCCTACATTTAAAAAAAATTCTTGATCTCTCCTTTGGCCAGGAACAAATAGAATTTATTTTCCATTCTTTTCTGTGTTATTTTCTGCCCCCTCTTGGGGATAGTCTTATTCACAGAGTAGTTTCTATACAATCCATATAGATTTAATGATTCTTTCAGATTTCCCCCCATCTCTAACCTAATTTCTAGACTTTAGGTCCTAGTGGACATCACTGCCATTTCCCAAAGTCTCCAGTCAGAACTTAGCCCCCCAGTTAAAAAAAAAATTTTTAATTAAACTACAAATTTGCATATCCCATGATCCACAACTTAAAATATAAGCCTGAGACATTATCACCTTGACAGAGCTGTACAAGAGCCAAAATCAGCTGGCTTCATGACCACAAACATAGGTTATTTTTATTTTCTCAAAGTAAAATGCTCCACCCACTAGTCATCATATTTTAGTACCTCTCCACCAAATCCAGACAACCCATTCACCTACTTCATAGATTTTCTTTCTGGCAGTCTTGGTTTGTTCTTTTTTGTCTTTCTTTTTCAAAGCAGACCATGCTTTTAACAATAACAAAAATCTTAACCTATCCAAAGAAACACAAATCATGCAAAATGAACTTCCATGCCATGTTAGAGCAAAACCAGAGACCCACAACAGAAACACCTAAAATACAATCACTTTTTTCTCTCTCTTTTCCCCCTTTCATCTTTCCTATTAAATTCTTCATGTAGGGGCTGGGGAGATGGCTCAGTGGAATAAGCACTTCCCTGCCAAGCACAAAGGCCTGAGTTCAGTCCCTGGCTCCGCCAAAATAATTAATTAATTAATTAATTTTTCATATAAGGGAAATCATATGATTATGAACTTTTGTTTCTGGCTTACTTCATTTAACATTATAATCTCCAGGTACTTCCATTTTCCTATGAATGCCTCAAGTTTTATCTTTCTTAAAGCCACGGTAGTACTGCATTGTGTATAGGTACCACAGTTTCTTTATTCAGTCATCTGTTGATGGGCATATAGGCTGATTTAAGATTTAGCTATTATGGGGGCCAGGGAGATGGCTCAGTAGAATAAGCACTTGCCTGGCAAGTTCAAGGGCCTGAGTTCAATCTCCGGTTCCACCAAAAAAATTTAAAAAATAAAAAGATTTAGCTATTATAAGTAGTGCTGCTATAAGAACTCAACCCTTTTCAACTGTTGTGCATTACTTTTTTCTGCCTCTAATAATATTTTCATCTTTCTGCTATCCCTACCCATTCTATTCAACAATATAGTAAATGGACCTACCACTCAAAATCAACTGTCTTCATATTTTCCTGCTACTTGCTTGCTCTTTAGCAGTGATATAGACCACTTCCCTAACTGATGCCTCATGTCCTTTTTGCTGTTGTTTCCTTCTCTTAAAATACCCTTTCCCTCTTTACCTATCTGAGAAAGACATCCACTGCAGCTTCCTTAAGTCACCTATAGTCAGTCAATTCTTCATCCTTTGTTCACACTCTACTTTGTACATACTTCCACTGTGGAACTCAGCTTTTCTCACTCTGTCCATTGTCTGTGTGTCTCTGTGTCTTGTGGATCAAACTCCTCAGAAGCAGTGAGCTGTGCCGTGTGTCTGTGTCCTTCACTTGAGATCTGGCACCTGTTAGACACCTCATAAATATTTGATGAAAATACAAGTGAGCAAAGAAAATCATATTTGGAACCCATGTTCACTGCAGAAGTTTTTGTTTGATAAAGAAGAATAAGTTAATTAAAACTACAACAGGAGACAATTCCCCACATCAGGAGAAAACTCAAGCAGATAGAGAGCAGTAGACAACCCCCAGTCATTTCCCACAGGCACCCAGTTTTATTGAGGCTTGCATTCACATTGGTTCTGGCATGATCGACAACCCAATGAACCCAGACAAGACTAAGATAAACTACTTGTCCTCCAGTAGAATAAATATTTCAAATAAAGTCAACCCAAGAAAGTTAGGCCAAACAGCTATTGATTGCTAAAAGCCTGAACTTAAACCCAATGAATATTCCAAAGTTCACCTCCATGCAGCTTGGCTAAATGGTGATCAATATGCAATTACTGCCCCCTTTAAAGTGTCTTATACTGGCTACCTGAAGAAAGGTTTTACTTTTAAAATCTTTTGTTTCTTGAATTTGCTTATGCAAGGGAAAAAGCGACTTGGCTGAACCTCTGTGCTTTGCCTTTTGTATTTTAGTCGACTCTGTTATTTGTGAAATGGTTTTCTTCAATGTATGTTGAATGGCAGTTGAATATGCCCTGTTCTGAGACCATCATTCATTTCAGGAGACTTTTCCTGAGTGACTAAACAATGCAAATATTATGTCTGTTTCCTGATTTCTGCTCACATGATTATCCATAATAATCATAACTGTTGCAAATTCAAGCTTGTAAAGTACAGTGCTGCAGTCCAGCTGTAGTGAAAACATACATTATTTGCTTAGTTTCCTTTTTGAATTTCATCTTCACAAACAAAAAAAATCATTCTCTGCTGAACTTGAAACCTTGTTTAGTCTGCTTCTGATATTTAAGACTTCATATTTCTCTCCAATATGCCTTTTTCATACTGCTGCCACAGTCACAACCTTTTGTCACTTCTCACATGGTTGCCAAAGTGTCCTAATTGTCCTCCCCGATCAAGCTTTGGCCCTCCAGTCCCTTCATCTCATTGCTACCAGCAAAAAAACTCCTAAAATGTGGCCTTCCCTTGCTTCAGCCTCCAATACTTTCTTACTACCTGTAGAATGAAGCACAATTCCCTAGCAGCAACTCTGGGGCCTGATGTGGCAGTGTGCTTGTCCCTGTGTCCTCATTCACAACTACCTGTAGTTCCCACCTAACTTCCCATCCTTTGCACATGTATAGCTACCCCCACAGTCTCTGTTACCGTTCTCCTTTGTCTGCCTGGCATATAATTCTTCAGATTCAATTTGGATGTCACTTGTTATTTGCCACCTTCACTGGCTTCTCCCAGATAATTAATTACCTCAACTTTTCACCTTCTGGGACTTAGTTTCCAAAGCTTCACACTTTTTAAGTGTTTGAGTTTTTTTGTTTTGTTTTGTTTTGTTTTTGCAGAACCGAGTATTGAACTCAGGCCCTTGCGCTTGCTGGGGAAGCACTTATTCTACTGAGCCATCTCCCCAGCCCCTAAAGTATTTTTACTTACCTGTCCTTAAATTACTTAAAGACAGGGGCCTTATAATTCCTTGCAGCTGTATAGTGCCAGTTACATAAAGACATATGCTCAATAGTACCCTTTTTCTTTTTCTCAAAGTCACTAGTTGTATTGAAGGTCATTTGTGAATATCTATGGATTGTTTTGATTAATCCATAGCAAGTAGAATAAAAATAGCCCTATTCATAATACACTCTACTTTTTCTTGACACCACTATCAAATACTTTAATTTCCCTTTGTCTTCTTCAGTAAAAATGAAAGCTATATGATACCTCTTAGTTCTCACAGGACAGGGAAATAGTAAATATTTGTAGAATAATATATGGGGATAAATCATATGCTGACTTACACTTTTTCCCTGAATATTTCATATTAATTTGGTCTCCCCAAATAGATTTACAAATTTTTGGAGCAAAAACATGCCTGTTTTCTCTTGTGTCTACCCCAATGCTAAGTTAGTGCTTAGTAAACATTATATATTGACTTGGCTGATTGATTTACCATCAATACCAAGATAGAAAAAAACTAAATTGGTCCTCTCTACCTCTGTGTTAAAATAATGTAAGGTTATAGAAAAGTAAACTCTTATTATGATTTAGATCTTAAATGTTCCCCAAAGATCCATTTGTTAGAGGTTTGGTTGCCAGTCTATAATGTTACTACAACCTTTTAAGAGGCAAGACCCTGAAAGACAATACAAGGACCCCAGCCTTTTCTTCTTTTTTTCTTTGCTTCCTGGCCCCCACAAGGTGAGCGGCCCTGTCATCATACATTCTGACTGTGATGAACTGTCCTGCGACAGGCCTAAAACTATGGGTGTAAATGACTGTGACTATGGACTAAAACCTCTGAAAACCATCTGTCCTTATATTATCTCCATATATATTATCTCAGGCATTTTGTCACAATAATGGAAAGCAAGCACAACTCCCAAGAGTAGTATCTGCAAAAGCACTAGGCAATGATACGATAATTCTGTCACCTTTGGCTTCAAAGTGGGAATCACTTTTTTTTTTCTCTTAAGAATAGTTTAATCGGGGCTGGTGAGATGGCTCAGTGGTCTAAAGCACCTAGTTAGAACAAGCTAAACTAAGCAAAGCACCGGGACCACGGTTCAATCCCCCAGCACCACATACCAACCAGCCCCGCCCCCTGGTGGGCTGAGCTGGCCACACACACACAAAATAAATAAAAAAAAAAAAAAAAAAGAATAGTTTAATCTTTCCAATTCTAAAAAGTGCTGTATGTTCACTGTGGAAAAATGAATGACGCTGAAAAGCAGAAGGAAATGCAGAAAAACCTTTTGACAAAATCCAGCCCACTTTCATATGTTGGCATATACTCATGCATCAGACTCAGCTCAGGTGTCACTTGTCCTGACACTTTCATGATGGAATACTCCAACCAAGAATAGAAGGGAACTTTTTCAACCACTGATACAGACCACCTACATAAAACCCACAGATAACATCACACTTTAAAGTTCTGCCAGCTAATCTTAATTGTCAGCTTGACTGGGAAAAAGAGACTCCTGGATCGTGAGGCCTCCTAACTTGCCTTTGTTGTCCAGAATTGCTTTTGCTATTGTAGGTCTCTTCTGGTTCCAAATGAATTTTAGGATTGTTTTCTCTAATTCTGTGAGACATGCTACTGGATTTTGATCCGGATTCCACTAAATCTATCTAACACTTTTGTAAGTATGACCATTTTTCAGTATATTGGTTCTTCCTACCCAAGAAGCAGGGATATCTTTCTATTTTCTGATGTTGTTGATCTCTGTTTTTCAAAGTATTGTAGTTTTCAACGTAAAAGTCTTCCTTCGTTAGATTGATTCCTAAATATTTCTTTTTTTTCTTTTTTTGGATGCTATTGTGAAAAGTGTTGTTTTTCTTTTTTCTTTTTTTTTTTTTTACTAGCCTGGAATTTGCCTTGCCTATCTCATCACCCTTTTTTTTTTTTAACAGTCTTTTTTTTTTTTAATTTTATTTATTTATTTATTTGTGTGTGTGTGTGTGTGTGTGTGTGTGTGTGGCCAGCTCAGCCCACCAGCCCACCATGTGGCTGGCCGGCATGTGGTGCTGGGGGATTGAACCGTGGTCCCTGTGCTTTGCTAAGCTTATTCTAAATAGGTGCTTTAGACCACTGAGCCATCTCACCAGCCCAGTGTTGTTTTTCTAACTTCTCTCTCAGTGAACTTTTTATTTATGTACATGAATGCTATTGATTTTTGAGTGCTGACTTTGTATCCAACTATGCTGCTGAATTTGCTTATTAAATCTAGAAGTCTTTTGGTGGAGTTTTTGGGTCTTCTATGTAAACTATCATGTCATCCTCAAATAGTTTAACTTCTTCCTGTCCTATCCTTATTCTTTTTTTTTTTCTCTCATCTAATTACTTTGGATGCTTCCAGAAGTACACTAAATAAAAGTGGTAAAAATGGACATTTTTGTCTTCTTGCTGCTTTAGAATGTAAGTTTTCACTTTTTGTCCATTTAGTACAATGTTTTTTATCAGATTGGGATAAATACTATTCCAATCTTCTGTCAGGTTTTTATCTTGAATAGGTGTGTCAAATGCTTTTTTTTTTTTTTTTTACATCTATTGAGATGATCATATGATTTTTGTCCTTGGCTGTATTAATATTGTACATTATATTTATGGGTTTGTGTGTGTTGAACCATTTCTGCATTGCTGGGGTGAATCCTACTTGGCCAGGCTGTATAATCTTGATAATTTGCTACATTCCCTTTCCCAGTATTTTATTTAGGACTTTTGTGTCTGTCTATGTTCATCAGGAATATCAGCCTGCAGTTCTCTTTTTTGGCTGAATCCTTCTGTGGTTGTGGTGTCAGGGTAATTCTTGCTTCCAGGAGTAAATTTGGGAGTATTGCTTCCCTTTCAATTTCATTAAAGAGTTTGAGAAGTAATGTCATTAGGTCTTCTCTAAATTTCTTGTAGAATTCAGCTGTGAATCTGTCAGGGCCTGGGCTTTGTTGGTATGTTTTTATTATTTTTTTATTTTATTTATTTATTTATTGGTAGGTTTTTAATTACATCTTCAATTTCACTGACTGATACTGGTTTATTTAGAATTTTTATATACGCTTGATTCAGCTTTGATGATTCATATATATCTAGGAATCTATTTCTTCCATGTTTTTCATCTTAATAGAATATAGTGTTTTTATTTTGTTTTGCTTTTTAATGTATTTGACACAGGGTCTCATGCACAGCTGGGCCTCCTAGTGATCCTCCTGCTTTCGGCCTCCCCAGTGCTGAGATTGCAGGCGTGTGCCACCAGGCCCAGACTCTGTCACCAGCTCAGCTTGCCCTGGGGGTGGGGCCAGCATGGCATGTGGGTTTCGGGATCAAACCCTGGTCCTGATATAGAATATAGGTTCTTTATTATTATTATTATTATTATTATTATTATTATTATTATTATATTTTTAATAGGTTCTTGAAGTAGGTATTGGTGATCTAGATTTCTGTAGGATCTGTTGTAAATTTACTCTTTTCATCTCTAATTACATGGGTTTGAGTTTTTTCTTCCTTTTTTAAATAAGATTGGCTTAGAATTTGTCAACTTAATCTTTCAGGGAACCAACTCTTCCTTAATTCTTTGTATTGTTTTCTTAGTCTTCATTGCATTGATTTCTGCTCTGATCTTTATAATTTCCTCTCTTATCCAAGAATTGGACTTGACTTGTTCTTCTTTTTCTAGAAGCTTGAGGTTCAACATTGGGTTGTTTGAGCTCATTCTGTTTTTCTAATATGAAAATTCACTACTATAAGTTACCCTCAGAAGACTGCTTTCTTTCATTCTGTAAGTTCTGGTATGTTGTATTGGCATTATTTAATTGAACAAACTGTCTAATTTTTTTGTTTGTAACCCATTGGTTCTTCAAGAGTGTGTCATTTAATTTCTGCGTGTTTATGACATTGTTATGATTTTTTTTTCCATTGATTTCCAATTTCATTGGACTGTGGTCTGATAATCTACATGAGATAATTTCATTTTCTTTGCATTTAGTTAAGCATGCTTTATGAGCTCTAGTATGTGGTCTATTTTGGAGAATATCCCATGCACAGTTGAGAGGAATGTGTATTTTGATGTGAGTTGGAACACTCTGTAGACATCTTAAAGGCCATTTGTTCAAAACTTTAGTTCTGATATTTCTTTGTTGATTTTTTTTTGTCTGATTAATCTATTTGCGACAGTGGAGTGTTGAAATTGCCCCTAACATTACAGTTGTATCAGTGCTTATTTAATTTTTCATGAACATTAATATATATATATATATATATATATATATATATATATAAAATGTATTTAGTACAGGGTCTATAGGGCCTCACTACACAGATCATAATGATCCTCCTGTTTTCAGCCTCCCAAGCGCTGGTATTATAGGTATGTGCCACCACACTCAGTCTCATCACGCAGTCTCGTCACTCACTGTCTTCAGCAAGCCCTAGGGGCAGGGCTGGCATGGCACATCAGGGATCAGATCTCAGTCCTTGTGCCTGCGTAAGCAGGTGCATTAGTGTGCTGAGCTATCTGACCAGCCCAGTAGTTGTTTTATATCATTGGGTATGCTGGTATCTGGTGCATGTTATGGTTTGTATCGAGTTGTCCCCGCAAAGCGTCATGTAAATCATTGCAGTGTGGTTCTAGAGTTTGTAATTAATTCTTGATCCATGACTGGGCTCGGATTATGGGAGTGAATATTATACCCAGCCTGAGGCAGATGATGTGAGTGCAACATAAGGGAGACAGACTTGCTCTCTGTTGCCTTTGTTGCCACTACTCCTCCCATTTGCTCTTGTTGTTTTGCTGTTTTCTGCTGCCATGAACTGCTGCTCTCTTCCTGTGCTACTCTGCCTCAGAGCCAGACAGATATGGACTGAAATCTCCACAAACTGAGCTAAATAAACCTTTTCTTCCTTAATTTTGGGTATCCGGTATTTGCCCCACCAACAAGAGAAGAATAACCGAGACAGTGCATATATATTTATGATTGTTATCTCTTCCTCTTGGATTGTTCCCTTTACAAGGATGTAGTAACCTTCATCTCTTAATTGGGCTTGGCTTGAAAATCACTTTGCAAATAGAATAGCTACCCCTGCTTTTTTCTGGGTTCATCATGTGGAATATTGTTTTCCATCCTTTGACTTTTGAAGAGTTAAATGTGTTTCTGAGCTGGGGAGATAGCTCAGCTGTCTAATTACCACCTGGAAGGTGCAAGGTCCCAGGTTTAATCCCTAATGTGCCATGGTATGCCAGCCCTGAAACCAAGCATGGTAGTGCACACCTGTAATCCCTGCCCTGGGGAGGCTGAGGGTGGAGGATCACTATGAGTCCGAACTACATAGTGAGACCCTGTATCAAAAAAAAAAAAAAAAAGAATTTAATGTGTTTCTTCTATGCAACATATTTTTGGGTCTTGATGCATTTTGCCAGTCTATTTCTTTTGATTGGTGAATTAAAACTGTTTACATTGATAGTTATAACTGATACTATCTTAACTTTGTTGACTTAGTGACTTAACTTTGTTGTGTTATTTTCCTGTTGTTGTTTCCCTCTGTTTTATAGCTTCACTTGCCTGGTGGGTATACCAGGAAGGACAACTGAGTAAAACAATTATGTCACCTTGGGTCAACTAGTACAAATAAGCATTAACGACAACATCAAACATGGCCTAGAAAATGACAAACTATGGTTAATACTAATTTGCCACCCCTAGCCATATGAGCTAGATTTATGGTTCTATATCAAAATCTAAAAACCAGAAAATTGTGTACAGTAAATAAACCCTCAATATGGCAGTTTTACCCTCGGGGAGAAGATTTAAAAATGGTGGGGGTAGAAAAATAGAAAAAGAAGAAGAGATTAGAAGCAGGGCTGGAGGACAAAGCAAGATCACATAAACTTTGGCAATCTGGTGAAGAAAACAGGAGGGAAAAAGAAAAGGAGCAATAAACAGGAACAGAATAGAGTATCAACAACAACAAAAAAATAGAAGCCATGTTCATACTCATAAAAACATGAACAAGCAAGAAAAAAATAAAATCAAGCGAAAGAAAGAAAATTAAAAAAAAAAAATGTTCATTTCAAGACATGTCAGCAGACAGAATCCAAATCTGAGTTGATTAATCTAAGCAGGTCAGCTGTAGCTTTATGGCAGGGTAGTGGATAATCCCAGCAAGCCTGCACCTTTAATTCCTCTGAAGTTCAGGCCAATTTATTCAGCCTGCAACACCATTCCCTTATCTGCCAGCTTGAACTCCACTTCCTATGGGCTTAAACTCATCTTGTACAGCAATTAACCACTAAGAAGAATATATGCAGTGTAATATTTGTTGAAACTGTACTTCCGATTTGATTTGAAACTGTCTCATTGCTATCTGTTTATCAATAAACTTTGGGAAAAAAAAGAAAGAAAACAGAGAAAGTTGAATCACTGCAACAAAAGAGCCGGAACTAGGGCACATGCTGCACAGCAGGGGTCATCGATGGGAACAGGAAGAGGCCCTCCACAGTCTCCAGAGGAAGGAGCGACAAAAGCACACACAATGGAAACCAGCACACCTTCAAGCGTATGACATAAAACGAGTGACAGCGCCAGCTATCAGGAAGGACATGGAGTTCATACACGCAGCAGGAAGAACCACAGTCACATGGTCTTCAGAGAAAACCGGCAGCTTCTCAGTTCCGCACCTACCTGCTCTACGGCTCAGCAACCCTTCTCCAGTTCTTCTCTATGGAGGAGAAATTACAGCGTATGTTCACAGAAAGCCAAAACATGAATGCTCATAGCATCTTTGTTCATGTAAGACTGTGAAATCTAAAATACTCTTAAGACCCAAAATTTTGAGCTATAATAAACTGCTACAATTGGAAAATTCCACAAATGAAAAAAAAAGAAAGAAAATATTATGAAAGAAAAAAAAAAAAAAAAAACTCAGCTCTCTGACCTCCTGCTGAGCTGAATTTGGCACCTTCACCCTGACAGTGGGAGCTCCTAAATGGAGTCCATCCACAGCTGTTCTGAATTCTGAGTTCAGGTGGCCCCTCTCCAAGATGGCTACTGGCCTGTTACCCTCTCCTGGAGGGATATCTGAACCCAAATAACTCACTAGCCACTGCAGTCTGCTGTGTTCACTGCTCCACTTCACTAGTGTGTTTCTCCATGGAGGCCTCTAAAGTCGCCAGTAGTCACTGTAGGTCTGCATGTGAGTTAGTCCTCCCACATGGTGAGTACAAGCTCAAGGAGAAAACACTGCCTGCCACCTCCCTCTTTGTTAAAGTCTCTCTCTTTGCTTTCCTGGTGGGCTTCATTTCTCGTTTCAAATACTAACTGAGTTCTGGGGACTTATTTCCATCTTTCTCAGCATCTGGATACCAAAACTCACAGAGGCTCTGTTCTCTGCTGCTCACCACTCTTCCATCTTCCTGAAAGTTGAGAATTTCAGAGAGATGATTATTTCATGGAGGTACTATGCTTATCAGGGGATTAACCTACTGATGTTTGTAGCTGAATATGCTATTAGAATGTAGGGCCAAGTTGGAGGAGGGCCACTAGGCACATACCATTGGAAGGTACATCTTTCTCTGGCACTCTTCCCTGTTCATTGCCTCCTGGCTACCATGAAGTAATTCTCCTTGTACCACCATCCCCTTCCCCAGTAGTGGAAGGCCTTTGAATTTGTCAACTTCACCCTGGAGCCAGCTAAACACTAACTCAACCTCTGAAACTGTGAGTCAAATTAAATCTCTCCTCCAAGTTGTGGATGTTGGTTATTTTATCTCAGCAACAAGATAGCTGACTAATACCATAGCAAAAGAGTGAATGCTTTCCCCCTAACAGCAGCAATAACATGAAAACGTCATGTTTATCATTGTAGTGGAGTTTCTAGCCAGGGTAATTAGATAATAAAATTAAATGAAAAGCATCCAGATTGGAAAGGAAGAAATGAACCTATTTCTTTTTGTTGATAACGTGATCATAAATATAGAAGATCCTAAGGAATCTACTAAAAATACCATTAGAACTAATAAACAAGTTTAGCAAGGTTGTAAGATATAAAATCAGTGTATAAAAATTAGCTATATTTCTGCATATTTGCAATGAACGATCCAAAATGAAACTAAGAAAAGTTTCATTTACAACAGTGTCCAGAATAAAATACCTAGGAATAAATTAACAAAAGAAGTATAAATTTTATATTCTGAAACCAATGAAATACTGTTTAAAATTAAATAGAAAACATCCCTTGCTTGTAAATCAAAAAGGTAATATTATTGAGATGCGATATCCCACAAAATGATGTATAGATATAACATAATGCCTATCATAAGCCTACTTCACATCACTTTAAAAATTGGTAAAATGGGCCTGAAATGTGTGGAAATTGTAAGGAACCTACAGCAGACAGGTTCCTTAAAAAAGAACTAAGTATAAAAAAATCACATCTTCAAAAGTTACTACAAAGCTGTGGTGATCGATACAGTATGATACTGGTATAAGGATAGACACATAAGTCAGTGGAATACTATTGAGAATCCAAAAATAAAGTCAAAAGTCTTTGGTCAAATGCTTTTTGGAAAGAGGGCCAAAATATTGAATGGGAAAATACTGTGTTCAACGAATGATAGTAAAACAACTCAGTATCTATTGAAGTTGGATCCTTCCCTCACATATAAACATTGACTCAAACTGGATGAAAGGCTAAATAAACCAGTAAGCTCTTAGAAAAAAACAGAGGGATAAATCATTACAGCATAGGATTTGGTAATGATTTCTTAGATATTAAAGCAAAGGAAAAAATAGTTAAATTGAATATCAAAGTTGTGCTTCGAAGAATGTTAACTGAAAGCAAAAAGACAAATCCCCATAAGGAGGAAATGTTTAAAAATCATATTTAGAGTATATAAAGAACTCTTGCACGGGGCTGGAGAGATGGCTCAGTGGTCTAAAGCACCTACTTGGAACAAGCTTGGCAAAAGTACAGGGACCACGGTTCAATCCCCCAGCACCACATGCCAGCCAGCTGCGCCCCCTGGTGGGCTGAGCTGGCCACACACACACACACACACACACACACACACACACACTAAATGTTAAAAAAAAAAAACTCTTGCAGCTTCATAATGAGTATAACACAATTTCAAATGAGGAAAGATCTGGACATTTCTCCAAAGAAGACACACAAATAGCTAATAAGCACATGAGACAGTGCTTGATGTCATTAGCTATGAGAAATACAAATCAATGTAATAATGAGATACCACTTCATACCTACTGGGATGATAAGAACAAAAACCAGGTAAGTGTTGGCAAGAGATATGGAAATCAGAATCTTTATAGGCTGGTGAAAAAGTAAAATGATGCCGCTACTTTGAAAACCAATTTAGTGGTTCTTGAAAAGATTATACCATGGAGTTACCATATGCCCCAGCATTTCCACTCTAAGATATTTATTCAAGGGAAATGAAGACATATTTCTCCATAAGAATTTTTACATGAGTTTTTTTTCAATAGTCACAATACTAAAGAGAAGCAACTGAAATGTCCATCAAAAGATAAAATGTATAAATTGTAGCATATTTGTACATTGGACTCTTTAGCTATGTAGAAGAATGAAGTACCAGTATATACTACAATGTGGAAAAACTTTGAAAACATTACAACAAGTGAAAACTAATCATAAGAAACCAAATATTATGTCATTTACTTGAAATATCTAGAACAGACAAATCTATACAAACAGAACATAGGTCAGTGGTTGCTTACAACTAGGGAGATGGTGAGTATATGATTGGGGATGAAAGTTAAAGGGTACACAGTTTATTTTCAAGGTAATGAACATGCTATGATTGCTTGTGACTGCTACTATAATAGTCACTGTCCCATCACTGGGACAAAATACTCAATGCCTGCAACATAATGGAGAATTTCTTTTGGCTCACAGTTTCGGTGGGTTCAGTCTGTGATTGGCTGGCTCCAAGGCATGGCAAATGGAAAGCTTGTCATCCCATACAAACCAGGAAGGCAGAGAGGGAAAGAGCCAGGGACAGAAACACACTCTTCAGGTCATACCCCCAGAGACCAGCCTCCTCAAGTTGGGCTGTACCTCTCAACAGCACACCCACCTATGAACTCATCAATTAACTGACCCATTAATAGGTACAGTATCCCTATGATTCAGTCATCTTCTGAATACCCCACTTCTGAACATGAGACTGTGAGGGGTATTTTTTTGGGGGGTGAGGAGTATTTTACATCTAAACCATACACTTATCTATATCTGTGAATATAATAAATTCATAGAGCTATGCATTTTAAGTACACATAAGAATCAAATGGTGAGTTATATTTCAATAAAGCTTTTATAAAGGAAGAAAAATAATCATATTTATAGTATGAATCACATGGTATGTGAGTTATATCTTACAATAAAGCTTTTAAAGAAAAAGGAATATCAAGTTACATCTTGATAAAGTTGTTAAAAAGAAAAGGAGTAATAAATAATCTATAATCATATAACTTATAATGTCTTCTAGCATTTTGATCTGTTTTTCCCTATTTTTAATGATATTTTTCACATAATTGTGATAATGTTTCATAAGGAATTTCGAATATTACTTTTGTGTTTATCATTCTAACCATAAGTATTTATTCATCCTATTACAGACTTTCCTAATAGTTATCAAGTGTGTAATACTCTGTTTAGATTGATCATAATCATTTTCTCACTGTGGGCATTTAAACTGGTTTTATTTTTTCTTTCCTGCCCCCCACTATAAAGAGCACTGCAAAAAATATACTTTTTATTTTGTAACACTGGAACTTCCAGGAAATGCTTGATATGAAATGTCTTTTGTTCACAGGGAAAAGAAGATTTCCCGGAGCAGTGCCCTGAAGGTGTTGGACCATGCCATGATTGGACCAGAGGGTACAGACAACTGCCATAAGTTTGTTGACATTCTTGGCTTACGAACCATCTTTCCTCTCTTTATGAAATCTCCTAGGAAGATCAAGAAAGTGGGAACTACTGAGAAGGAGCACGAAGGTAGGGTTCATAAGAGGAATTAGCCTCATTTAGGATTTTTAGGAGAAACAGGGAAATGAGAGTTACTTGGAAACATTCTGATCTGCCTTTGGGGCATAGATAGACGCCCGAGAGGAAGAGCGCTTCCTTTTTCTTTTCCATCTTCTGATTTTGTATGCATGATAAAGCAACCCAGAGGCCCCAGGTCACCAATGGCTTTTTGCCCCTATCCTCTGCTTGTTCAAATCCTAGTGGTTTCATTTCCCTTTGGCCTGTTAATAAGTCTGTGTATGAGGGTTTTGTTTTCTTCGCTATAATTTGTAGTGAAGTGTCTCTGTGATGGAGGACCCTTTTGAAAAGAGAAACGAGGTGGCAGCACATGTCACCTGCGGAGCGGTGCTTTCATGTATTTCTGTATTAAAGTATGATTCAGCCAACATCAGGAATTGCCGAAATAAACTATTTACAGCCCAGGTTCCCCTTTTTATGTTTCTCCTCCCTGATGGTGTACACTCCCAACAAAATGCTGCCATGAATTGCGACACTATAAGCAGAGTAGTTACTGCTAGGCCTATCTCTTCCTGCTATTGTCTAGTAGCCTGCTGCGTCCCTCCCCCCAATAAATAGCCGCAGTGCAATCTGGAAGGCCAGGGATTTATGAGCATTGACAGCTCAGCTGGAGGCTAGCAGACACTTGCACCAAGGAATTTACATGGTTGGATGGTTATTTTAAAGTGTGTGGGGTTGGGGAGGGAGGGAGTTGGAGGGATGAAAAGGTAGTATGTGTGAGAGGAGGAAAACTCGAGCTGCTTGGTGAACTAATTTGCTTGTCTTGTGAAAAGCAACGTTTATCTCATGGTTTAGATGGGGGGTTTTTTTGGGGGGGAGATGTTAACCAATGATTGGTAGAATTGGCGTAAAAATCTGCTTTATATTTTTATTCTTCACCCTCCTAGATAAAAGTTTGAGAACTCCTGTCCATTTCTCAAATTCACTTGGCTTTGTCTCCTCCAACTTGAAGTGCCTAGAAGGGAGGTGGTGTGACCTGTGTTTGGAGGTCACCTCCAGTGATAACTGCTGTGACCAAATTAGCTTTTTAGAGATAGCGGAAAGCCTGACAGTGTTAGGGAATGCTAGCTGTTTGAATGCTGTAGCCTGAGACCAAGTAGATACTTCAGTCTAACTCAGATCAGATATTAACCAAACACTAGCTCTAAACCTATTAGCACTACTGATGGCTTCTTTTTCATTCCTTGGTATAAAGTTATCAAAAACTAGGCAATGGATAGGATAGGATCTAGGAGATAAAATTTTGCAGGTAGTCACTATTCCAGTGCAGCATACTGCCATGTTCCTGCTTTGCTGTATTTGGGGTTTCTTATTTGTTTGTTTGTTTGTTTTTGTTTTGCTTTTAGGAGAGTATTCTCAGCAACCATTACATCTTTGTGTAAGATCTATTTTTTAAAGTCTCAAATTCCAAAACATTAATAATCCATTCTCTAAAATGTGATGGAGAGCTGTGATTAACAGAACACACATAAATTTTTGTCATATTAACAAAGTAAATGATTTTACTAAAAGATGTCACCACCATTTCTATCAGTAGTAACCATACAGAGGCCACTGGTTATAACCATACTGTCCATATTGCTGTGGATAGTATGGCTCTTGTCTATGCTGTGGGTAATTGTTACCCCAGGATTGTCCATGCCACTGGTTCGATCAGTTGTCACTTGACCACTCCTGTCTGCTGTTCCTACCTCTAAACCGTTGTCTTGCAACTGATTGCCTCTGTTTCTTTGGTTCCCACGAGCTCTGCTATTCCATTACTCAATAACTGGAGGGGATTCAGGGGGAGTGTTTCAAATATTCCTGGTATTCTTTATCATCTTCTATGAATCTGTTTGCAAACATCTCTTCAAAATTTGGAATAGCTTCGGAAGTATCGGTCATCCTGAAATTCGCCAGCAGCTATGTGTGTCTGGCTCTGGCCCAGCCCCTCCAAAACCCTCTCTAGTGCAGCGATATTGGATGGATGCACAGCAAGACTGGGCACCTTTTTCTGCTGTATTCGCTATATGCAATAAGACCTCACAACTTATAGGTTGTTTTCTCAGATAAGGAAATTAGCTTAGAAAGGAACTGTGTTAGTTACTTTTCTCATTGCTGAGACAAAATATACTGTATGCCCAAAGTTAAGGGAGAAAAGATTGATTTAGCTCAAAGTTTATAGAGGTTTCAGCCCATAGTTGGCTGGCTCCAAGACAAGGGCACATGGCAGAGGGGCAGAAATTTCTGATGGCAAAAGACATCAGCAACAAGGAAGGGATAGAGACAAGACTAGTGTTTCTGTCCCTTACATTGTATGGGGCTGTCTGTCCTAGGGAAGGGTGTAACACTTACACCTGTAATCCCAGCATTGGACCTTAAATCAGTTATAAAGTCTAGATTTCGCTGCCTCTGCAAAACACTGCCCTTCCCATGGCTGTATGAGGCTTTGTGGGGACATCCAGACACATAACAGGAACCAAACTGTGGTTCTACAACTAACCAGTATGTGACTTTAGACCCTTTGTTTAGCTTCCTTGGACTGTATTTTCCTTCCTGGTTTGTAATATGAGGCAACAAGACTACCAAACTAGAAGCTCTGATATCTGTACCTTCGACCTGATTGTCAGAGTTGCACTAGAATCCAGGTGATTCATCCAGGACTATGCTGTCATGATGGCTTTTGAGAGAGTTGATGCTGCATCCTGAGTGTGTTTGATGAAGGTGTAAAGGAAAACAGCCTCTTGCCAGCTCTTCCTCTGTGTTCATAGTATTAAGAAGCGACAGATTCAGAGAGCATCTGTTTTCCTTCTGAAAAATGTGACCAGTGGTGGGCTGTTAATAGTACATTTGCTTTAGAGTACCCACATTAGAAATTTGATAACATTATGTTAGCAAGGGCCATAGCTTGGTAAGACAGCTTCTAGAAGGCATGTTTGAACTAATGGCTGCTGAAGATGAGCTCTGCATCCTGAAGATACCAGCATCCAGAAGCAGAAGAGAACCTCAAGGAAAAAGCACAGCCCTACACCTCTTACCACCCTTGCCACCTGTTGCTACTGCTGGTATAATGGCAGGGTAAGGTGAATAGGGAGTCTGTGCAGGGCAGAGTGCTTTGGCTTGTCTTCCAGGTAGTCCTCTGTGTGCTGGCCCCTTCTGTTGTGAATGTGACAGGTTTGAGTGCAAAGCCAGAGCACAGTACCCCTCCAACCATTAGGAGTGTTTGCCACTATGCTCAGTTCATCCTAGGCTCCAGTGTGCTCGCTCTCCTCTGTCCACAGTGATTTTCCCTGTGGCTAGCTGGCTTCCTTTTAGTCATCATTCAGTCCTTACTTTAATGTCACTTTCTCCAGGAAAAGTATCATGCACCCTAAACTAGGATAGGACCTTCTACTAAATGGACTATTGATCCTAGAACTTAGTCTTTAGCACATGGTATTGTAGAACCAGTGGCCTTGTCACCTCTGTCTCCCATTGCCCATCACATTGCCCATCACATGTAGGAGTTGCACATTAAATGTTTATTGATTGCATAAATGAGCAGCTCCTTCCCTAAAAGACAGTTCATAGAGGACAACTTGGGGTGCAGCTTTCCCTAGAACCACACATGGTTAACAGTTGACTGCATTTCTCATTGATGATTGTTAGTCATACCTTCAATAACTGATCTTTCACCAAGATGGTTTAGAAACAAAAGTGAGTTGGTTTCTAGCCTTGTTTGACTTTGTCATATCAATCATGCCTTTAAGAACCCTGTTGTGTACAGAATTTTCTTATAGGTAAGCCCACTACCACCTCTAATTAAGTACAGTGCTCTAGGAGTCAGTATCCCAGTCCAGAAGGCCTACATTTATCCTTTCCTTTCTGGTCAAGCTTTAGCACTTTATCATACATTCTGGTTGGCTACTTTTAAGTTCATTCTGTCCCATTCTCCTCTCAGAACCTTCCCTAAACTCCTACAGTAGCAATGTAGCCTGGATCCACTATTGATAAACTTATAATCTTAGGCAAATTCCTAAACTCTGAGCCTCAATTATCCCATCTGTAAAATAGGATAGAGTCTACCACACAAGGTGGTTGTGAGGGTCAGGTGAAAAGACATACAGTAGGACCTTGGTACGAGTCACTTGTTGTTAATTGATTCCATAAGGCCTGACACAACAAATACAAAAAATGACAAGTACCAAACAAATTATTTTGGCTGAAAAGGGTAGCAAACAGTGAGGCAGTGGCCTCAACGAGTTCTGCCTTGCATGTTGAGTACCAAACGAAGTATAGGGACCAAATTTTCATGGCAAAATATGTTGAGTACTAAATTTGACAAGTTTCAAAGCACTTTCATAGCAGGGTAGGACTGCATACAGGTGGCCCACTGAATCAGTCGTTTCTATGTGAATGAGTTCCACCAGCTGTGGGTTGAAAGCATGCAGCAAGAGAATTGTGCCTGTGCTAAACATGAGCAGATTCTTATTCCCTAAGCAACGTGGTATTGCCCCTACTTCTATGGCATTTGCACTGTACTAGATATTATAAACTATCAAGAAGTAATTTAAAGTACAGGGAGGGTACCCATTGCTTATATGCATACACTCTGTGCAGGCTAGAACTCTTCAGTGTCGATTGCCTCGTGACTTGCTAGCCTTTCCAGTCAAAACAATTCATTTAGTAATTTCACTTTTGGAACTCATCACACCTCCTGGAAGCAGTTAACAAGTACCAGGGTACCACTGTATGCACCTTTAACTTGTGGTAGTTCTTAGTGTTTGTGTGTGTGGTACTGGGAATTGAATGCTGGACCTTTTTATTGGAGCTATATCTCTACCCCTTTTTTAAACTTAGTGAAATAGTCTTACTAAATTATCCATGCTAGGCCTGAACTCATGATCCTCCTGCCTCAACACCTCTAAATGCTGACTTACAGGTGTGCACCACAACAGTCTGATGTGTTAAATTTTTCTGCTCTTCAGTTGTGCCAGCATGGCCTTAGCCATATATATTTGCCCTTCTTAGCGGTCATGGGGAATGCTGGGCTATGTGAGGACTGGGAGAAGGCTGATTGCTCCACTATAACTGTGTGACGGCAGTATCAGGAGTCATTCCATGCTAGGTAGCAAGGTGCCATGAAACAGTGCTATTCTCAAAGCCAACAAAAGGAGTCAGGAGAGAACTTCTAGAATAAGATGACTCTAGAGTGGAGGCAAAAAGCAAAAACTGCCTTTATAACCTGGAATTGCTGATAATTTAGTTCCTCTTTTGTGAGTTGGGGTGGAGAAGGAAAAGAATTATTGTAATTGAAATCCATTCAGGTTTGCATAATAAAACCTTCAGAAATAGATCAGAGGAGGCACTTAGCTTGGGGGATGGGTTGGAAAGAAATAATTTGCCCTTGGGTGCAGTAGAATGACTGGCTGCCCCCTGGGTTTTATAAAGAATAGCGTAGCATATATTGTCTCCTTGGTATTACCTCGTTCAGAATAGGAAGGAAAACGAAAAGAGCTGGGATCCAGAAATGGCATCTGACCTTTACTTCCTGTCTCTTTTTAAAATTCTTATTAAAATAGGTCCAATTTTCCTTGTATTGCCTCATTAGGTAGGTGAGTTATTGAGTTTGTAGCACTTGTAGTTAATTGCGCTGTTTTAACATGGTTCCCCTGGAGGCTGTTAGAGCTGCACGGGCGTGAGCTTCCAAGCAGTGTGTAGGTGTGCAGTGTGCAGGCTAGGATTTGCACACATTTCTGCCTTATCAGCAGTGACAGCAGTTGATAACAGGTCACTGCTTTGAAGAATACTCTTCTGTCATTTGCAGAGAATTGTGAGTGATTCTGGTGGACTCCACACATCGAGAAGCGTATAGTTCCTCGTGTTTCTGGGAGTCCTAACATGGAGAAAATGCAAACCAGAGCTCCCATACCACCTGCCAGTTTTCCAAGAGGGAAATGGCAAAACCCTCCTTGCAGCCAGAAGACAAGGAAGTTTAGTCAACACAGGCAAAAAGAAACATATTTTTGGTCTCTAGTGTGATACTGACATTTGAGGTCAACTTCTGTCTGGGTAACAGAGATCCTAGGGTGTGACAGTTCTGTGTAGACAGGAACTAGAATGGAGTGTTTGTCTTTGGAGACTGCTCTTCCTAGGGTTCCCTCTCCAGGTCACCTTCCTCTGCTGCCATCATTCTCACCTGGACCCATGGTGCTGTAATGAGGCAACACAAGGAAAATTGGACCTAAGTCCTGGCCTGGGTAGTCTCATTTGTTCCTTGTAGCTTTAACCTCTGTCTCTCTGCTATAGACACCAGATCTTAAGTTTCATTTTCTCTCTAAATTTGTGGTTACCATGGCTAATAACCAGCAGATAACTCCACATGCATTGCATTTAAACTGGTTGTTCAAAAGCATACTTGTTCTTTCATTGCTCACCCATCCCACTTTTCTGCTTGTCCTGCCCTGGCAAGTGGCATGTCTTTCATCACCACCTACAGCGAAAATCAACACCCCATGCTTAACTCTAATATTCTCTATGTGTACCTGATATTAAGTCCTATGAATTCTGCCTCATAAAAATCTCTTGACTCAGTCCCACTGCTACCGTGTCTGCCTTCATCACCTGTATGAACTTCCCTGTACCCTTAATAATTCTTTTTACTGACCCAGTTTCCATGTCCTTTTAAAGCCTCAAAGTTACCACTCAACTGAGAGAGACACTCTCAGTCCTCAACACATTTATTAAGGAAGCAGGGAAATAGACATAGGGGAGAAAGCAATTCTACAGATATCTACCACTAAACTGTATGAGCAATTACAAATACAAAATAGATGACAGTGTTTCATTATTAAAGGGAACAAGAGAACAAGAATGCTTCAAAAGGAAGATGGAAGGCAAATGATGACACAGATTAAAACAGGATGTTGGAATTTTAGCCTGCCAGTTCATGTGTAATTACTACTATACTCAGTATCTGCAGGAATGTTTTTATATATCTGATCGTATTGGATCCTTACAACAGCCCTGCAAGGTCAGTGTTGTTTCTCATTCGGAAAGTGGGGAAATTGTAAACTTCAAAAAAACTCATCACTTTAGGTCACACACTTGGTAAGCAGCTGAAGGAAGATGCAGATTCCCTCAGATTTTTTGTTTTATCCTTTTTTTTTTTTTTTTTTGAGTAAGGGTCTACAGGGTCTATGGGATCTCACTATGTCAGACTCATAGTGATCCGCCTGTGTTCAGCCACCCAAAGAGCTGGGATTACAGGCACGTACCGCCACGTGCAGTCTCAATCACCATTTCAGCACACCCCGGGGGCAGGGCTGGCACTCCGGCTGCTGGGTCTGCCTAAGCTGAGCTATTTGGCTGGCCCTTCCCTCAGTTTTTTTGCAGAAGTCTCACACTCATTTCACAAAGGTATTGCCATTAGGGTTTGCTCTCATGGGTCCAAACTGGCTTGTTCTCTTGATTGCTGGAATATCAAAAGAGTTCTTGATCATAAGACCTTGGTTGTTATTCTGGCAATTTGGGAGTCATCATGGTGATAGGGACTGTGACTTATCCTTTTGAACTGCACAGATTCTTAGGATCAAATGGCAAAGTGACTTGGTGAAATTATTAAGCATTTTTTATTATTAAGCATTTCTGATACCTATCATATTGCTCAGTGCATACCAATGCTCACTGCATTGTAATTGCTTAACTAAATATTGTGTAACTTAATAAATTAACCTCTTTTAACACCAACATCCTATGAATTGGCTATAGTCATAATCAGATCACCTGCCAGTAGTTACAAGCATTGTGGAGTTCATAGTACCATGGTAACCAATTTATGATTCTACCATGAGGCAGCTAGCTGCTTAGCATCTGTCTATACTAGTGTTCAATACATAGTTATTTCTTCATCTAGAATAAAGTTAACACCTTTTTGGATTGTTGTGAGAATTGAGTGACATCTGCAAATCTAACATACTGGGGTAGGGAGTTATAAATGTTAGTTTATTATGGATCATGATTTTAATACTGACCCCAGACTATAATAAATGTTATACTAGGTTTTGTGGAAACCCAGAAGGAGGAGTATCCTAGGGATTTTGGAAAGGCTTAAAAGAGGAAATGCCATTTGAGTGTTCTTTGAAGGATGAATAGTAGGTTGTTTCTGTATTGTTGAGGGGAGTGGCAAATAGACAAGTTTAGTGGCCATGGATATAAACTAGTTTAGCTAGTTACTATGATAAAGATCTGGATGCTTAAGTACATGGGTTAGGGATTAAAATGAGATTTGGGGCCAGACTTGGTGGCACATACCTATAATCCTAGCACTCCGAGACATTAGGATTGCTGCGAGTTTGAGGCCAGCCTGGGCTACAGCATGAGTTCAAGGCCAGCCTGAACTGCATTATGAAAACCTCTCAAAAAGATCAAACCAAATAAAAAGGAAAAGAAAGATGAGACTTGGCTTGTACTGGTGCTGCTATTTGCAAGCTTTGTGACTTCGGGAAAATTGCTTAACCTCGCTAAACAAATATTTTCCCCAATTATAAAATTGAAATAATGTTAGGATCTATCTCATAAGGGTGATAGAAGATTAAAGGAAATAGTATAGATTAAACACTTAATACAGGGCCAGGGCGATATCTCAGTAGAATAAGTGCTTGCCTGGCAAGCACAAGATCCTGAGTTCAGTCCCTGGTACTGCAAAAAAAAAAAAAAAAAAAAGCTTAATACGGGTTTAAGTATCACTGCTTGGTTACTATCAATCATTTTCTCATATGAGACTGGAATTGTGTTCCTCTTCTTTATACGTGTTGATGATTTAAGAAGTATATATGTGCCTGAAAAAAAATCCTTTCCTTCCCCAATCTGCCAGTCTTGGATATGGGCTGTGAAATATGCCAGTCCTATGTAGAATGTAATACCAAAACCTGCCCGGAGAGAATATGGCAAGAAGCCCCAACTCTCCATTCTCTTGTATATAAGTATATAAAAGTGATTTCAAAGATTCTTTTCTCCATTTTTATATTTTCCAAACTTGAAACATCACAAGAGTTAGTCATAGTAATCAGAACAATGAGCAAGTGAAGAGTAAACAGTATTTAATTTTAAGAATAGCAGCTAGCCATGTACTAACCACTTTATGTGAAATAAGGATGAAATACTGTTTTTTTGTTGTTGTTGTTGTTGTTGCTATTTGAAAACCTTGTAATTGAATAGTTTCTAGATCAATTCCTTTTCTCTCCCTCCAGCTGCTTGTCTCATTTGTGACCTCATAACAAAATAGAAGGATGCTGAAATAAGCAGTGTGCTTAGGCTTGGGGTTTCTCTCCTCAGGCTTGAGGGGATGATTTTGAGTGCTGCACATCTGGCTTGCTATCTGGTTCAAGTTGTTAAGGACTTACCCACAGGTCTTCCCCAAGTGGAGCACAGCACACTTGTTTGCCATTAAGAAAGACAGACGAAGAATGTATTTGCCATCCTGGAAGCAACTCTTTTATTTGTGGGAAGGGAAGAAAATAGGCTAATGGCCCGTGCACATTTATTGAGCATCAACTGATATACTCAGGGATTTACAGATGTCCATACTTTATGAATTAGGTATTTCTACCTTCTTTTTATAGGTGAGCCTCAGAGAGGTTGTTAGTTACTAAACACCTTTTGGTAGGAAAGTGACAGCAGCAGAATTTGAACTTAGGTTAGTTTCTAAAGCTTCTACAAACAGCACAGTGGCTCTAGGTCTTCTGGATTGCAATCCACAGGCAGCACAGGGTCATTGGAAGAGGGTTGTTTTTTAGTCAGATAGATCTGGCCTCAAAGCCCAGCTCTACACACCAACAAGCTAGTGGCCATAGGCAAATTATTTATTTTCTTTGGCCCTTAAATTCCTCTTGAAACAGACCTGATAAAACCTTCCCAAAATGTTCTTCAAGGAATAACAATTGTGATCATGTAGACATTCAATAAATGATAATGTAGTCAGTGCTTATTAACTTCCTTCAGAAAGTCCTCCCTCCCCTCCCAGTTTCAGTGTTTACTTATAGAATGCAAGCTTTCTTTTGTGGGTATGAAGTCCAGCTATGAACCAGAACTCCATGTGGATGGGCTTGGTCATGAGGGGAACTACCAGAGAGAACAGACAGCTACTGTTATTCATGGTATCTTATTTCCCTGCACCATCAGTTATGTTACTAGCTGTTGTAGCCCTTTGTGTATTCATTACTGTTTCAGTGATATACCAGACACCTCCGTTTCAGCTCCAGGCCCCCATTCTAGAGTGCCCTTGCAGAGGGGCCTGTAGTTATGAACTGGACCCATAAGGCAAGTAGGTGAGGCCTCATTCATTCTTTCCTTAGACAAACCACTAGTACTTGCTTTGTGCCAGACTTGGTGTTTAGATGGAAGGTGAACAGGCTTAACAGCCCAGCAAGGGAGACAAAGAAACCCACATTTAGCTTACAAGGTAAAAATGAAAGATGAATGAGCTCACAGCCCCGTGAGGAAACACACATAGAAACCTGCATCTATGGGGCCGGGGAGATAGCTCAGTAGAATAAACTCTTGTCTGGCAAGTGCAAGGGCCTGAGTTCAATCCCTGGTTCTGCCAAAAAAAGAAAAGAAACCTGCATTTATGTTACTAGGTAAGATCTAGAAGGAAGTGGGAGGCACTGTGGAGCTTGGAAGAGGGCTTCTGATGGAATCTGGGTGGTGAAAGAACAGGTGGAGTTAGGAATAGCTCTTCCTGACCCTCCCCCCAGTAAAGCTCCTGAGCCCAACCTTTGGTAGGTGTTGATCAGGCAAAGGAGTGCAAAGTGAAAATGCAGCATGTATGAAATAAAAGTTGAAAGATACTGATCTTATGCTATTATTATTCAAAAAGACTCCCTCCTATTTTTACAGGTCATTGATATAGCACTAATTTCAGTTATTTGATTATTTCAGCTATTATAGCACAAATTCAATTTTCATATTGAGGGCATAAATGGGAAAAGTAAAGGAGAAGCATTTATTACTCCTGTTTTTCTTTTGTGTTTTCACTTTGCCAAGAAGAAACTTAGCTTTTTAGTGACAGCACCAGCTGAATTCTTATTTGGAAATAGAATTTTCTTCTGGTGTGTTTGTTATTTTGTCAGTGTGACTGTGTTAGTTTTCATTTATAATCTTGATTAAATTTTATAGAAATGGTTTAGTATGTAATTGTCTCCTTTATAGAAGTAAAACAAATACTTGCAGTGTAGAAGCAACAGTAAAGAAATAGGCAGATCATTTTAGGTTATTTCTGTAACACTTTTAGTTAGTGCCAAAATAGGGAAATAACTGAGAAACTAAACAGTAATTAATTGTGGACCATGGATGACTAAAATTGACCACATACTGTCTACTGGGCTTTGCTTCTTATTGTTACCATTTGGGGGCCACTTTTGTTCTTAATACTCCATAGGCTTTTACACGTTTTATCTCATTTCACCTGATCCTTACAGTACGTTATTGTGTGTGTTATTGCTGATACTTTCAGATGAGAACACTGAGGCTCAGAGAACGTAAGTTCCCAAGATTACACATGGCATTGCTAGGAATTGAATCTAGGATTTTTTATGGTTTCCAAAAACTATGATATACATGCTCTTCCGGGTTTTTAATTATAAATTAAGATTACTCATCTGTAGTGAGACTAATTTAAGACTGCTTGGTGGCTTTTCCTATCCCATTTCTTTGTCAGTTGTACAGCCACCAGTACTGCATAAATAACCTTCATTTCTCAGCCCTAAACCCATTTGCCTTCCCTGACTTTGTTAGCTTTTTGTTGGCTTCATACTTAGGCTCTAGCTGCCTACTCTATCCTGTCTACTCATGCTCTTCCACAGCTGGTGCTCAGCACTGCACAGCCTCTAGTTACTGTCCCCAACACGCTGTCTGTTACCTTGCAGTTGCCTGACCTGAGGAAAGGCTTCCCTTGGCACTCAGGCCTCTCCCTTGCCCTGCCCCCAAAAGACATGAATGTGCAACTGTTTATCTGCTGATTCCTGTCACTTGGAGAGCTTTGGCAAAATACCCATGCCTAGGCCCCACCTCAGAAAATCCCAAGCCCTGGAACTTCAAGTATCAGTGTTTCTAAAAGTTTCCAGATCCTGTTGCTCAGCTCGTATTGAAACACTGTTCAGAATGCCCAGAGCACAAGTCTTGGTAAGCAGCCTTTGTACCTTCTCTGTCAAGACTAGATGCATGACATGTGTATCTTTTGGGAGGCTTATTTAAAGCAGCTCTATTACTCTTTCTGAATAAACCAATACAGAAAATTCAAAACATGTGGCGAAGGATGGAGGGAAGGTAAAAACTATCCCCAACTTCACACCTGGAATTAACTATTGGAAATAAGGATACCATTCATTCAAAATCCATTTTGGAGTAGAAGCTATATTCTATGCAATTATGTATAAAAGGAATCCTCATGTATATCTACTTTGAAATTACTGTTTTTAACATCTGGGGCAAGTTTGACAGTCATTAGCTTTTAATACAGTCAGAGCTAGACTATGTGTTTAGAAGGCAGGCTAAATCTCAGGTGAAATGATTCGGAGGTGACAGCAGTTTGGAGAGGTGAGCTGTGCTTAGGTGGTAATGATGGCTCTTCCAAGTAGTATTGTAAATGTGCTCACACTTTAGGATGGTAAGGAAATGACTTGTGAACTAAAGGCTTAATATGTCCAAGTTCATTTGGTTATGGCATAAGAAGTGAAGCTGCCTCTCAAATAGTATTTTTTAAATGTGTAAATATTTGAATTGCTAGACATGTTAACATCTAACAACATACAGTGTGAGGAGAGAAAAACTAAAAATCATCTTGTATACATTTCACTGCTCATAAAGAATATAATTACATGTGTGAGGTGTTTGTTAGTGTCCTTTTTCCTGAACTTTTGTAATATTAGGTGTGATTTTTATATGCAGCAACCTGCAGGTTGCTGAGGAAATGTTCTGTGTATTTAATCATGTTGCAGTCTTGTTTTTTGGTGTGTGTGTGTGTGTGGTTTTTTTTTAATATAATAGGAAAATGTCTGGCTTGTTTCTGTAGCCAGATTGATTTTGCTTGTGGGTGTCCAGATGCTGATGAGCTGTAATTAGCATAAGAAGGAGGCTGGGAAGATGTTGAACAGTCTTTGTAGGTAGCCAAACAAAGGATCCCAGAAGAAAATTTATTCTCAGCTCTCAGTTTGGAGAGAAATAGCCCTTTGCTCTGGCTGATATTGTCTATTAGAGAAAGTGTGTGTTGGGTTGGGTGGGTCACCATTGAGGAGGGAATTGAACCTTGCTGTGAACTGGCGGGAAGGCGTGATTTCTGTAACTGAGCCTCTATTTGTGAGAAGTGACTTTAGATACCTTCAGTAGCCCAGAAGCGAAGAGCCCTGAGCTGGTGTAGAAGGCTAGATTTGCATTTCTCCACCAAACTCTTGCGCTTGGGCTCTGTGACTTGGGCAAGTCATTTGCTTTCTCTGAACTTCAGTTTTCTTACCTTTAGGATGGAGACAGTAACATTTCGTAGCATGTGGGACTTGGACAATTTTGGAAGAGTACACTGTACACTATAGAATTAGGCACAAGTGTTCAAGGAAGGTGCTGTGTATCTCATTCAGTGTTCTGCCCTGTATCTTCTACATCCTTGGTACTTATTCTTTGTAACATTGCTTTCCTCATCCCTAGCTGTAAAGGAGAGAAAAAAAAAAAAAAAAAAAAAAAAGATTGTTAATGCATTTCCTGTTTAGTACAGGGTTGCCATAAAACAAATTAAGCATATTATTTTGATAATCACTAAAAAGTATGTCCACAACTTTCTTAAATGTATTGATTACTAATAAATCATGTCTGTGTTAAGTATGCCTGCTGGCTTATCAACTTGTAGAGTAACAGTGTTTGCTATGCCGCTTCACAAACTGATTTTCCTAAAGTATGAAATCACTGCTGGTGGTAGTGGTGACTCAAATTTATGAAGTATCGCTGTGTGTGCATGATGTCATTGTCCCTAACTCCAGCCCTGTGTGGTATCATTAGCTTGCTTTATTACTAAGGAAACACCCTCAAAGAAGTTAAGTACTTTTTCAAATTGTACACACTGTTTTAAATTAGTATCTGCAAAAACCTAACACCATAATTCTTAATCTGTGCTTTCATCTCTCAAGGAGACATCTAAAACCAGAAAGTTAAATGACTTTTAATCACCAAGGCAACAATCCAGTAACTGGCTATTTCTAGAAATAGCAGGGGAAAATTTATGATACTGACAGGGCAGGAAAGCTCTGTCACCAAGGGTTTGGGGCCGTGTGTGTGTGTGTGTGTGTGTGTGTGTGTGAGAGAGAGAGAGAGAGAGAGAGAGAGAGAGAGAGAGAGAGAGAGGAGAGATTGAGTAATATGAGATGTGAATTTTTTTGTAACTTCATTCTTAATTTTTAGAACAATGAACCATGTTCCAATAAGGTTTTTCTGTAATTTCATACTGAGTTAGAGGTGCTTTTCTAAACTCTCAGCTTGGCAGGGATCTCAGTAGCAGTGTAGTTGGATAAACACAGCCTTTAGAATATGCAGACCTGGGCTGGAGAGATGGCTCAGTGGTCT
>NW_004524613.1:8441662-8443806 GCF_000260255.1 Octodon degus
CAGACCTGAGTTCAGCTCATTTCTCAGCTCACACCAGGTATGTAACCCTGAGCATGTTAACTCTAGCTTCATTGATCCCAGATTCCTCATCTACAGCAGCAATTCTCAAAGTTTTATTATATATAAATCACTTGGGATCTTGTTAGGGTACAAATTCAGTGGGTTCAGGGTGGGTTAGAAAGTGTAAATTTCTAACCAACCCCCAGGTGATTACAGGTCCTCCACCACACTGAATAGTGAGTGAAGAGCTATGAAACAGGTTATTGGTGTCTGCTTCACAGATTTATCATGGCATATAGTAGATGCTTAATGAATGTTAGCCCACCCCCTTCCCTCCTTGTAAAAAACCTGAGAATTTTGTAGGGTTGGCCTTGATTTAAGACGTGAATCTGGAAATATCTGTTCCTAACAGACCTTATATCTGTCAAAAGTTACAGACAACTAAGGGAAGTTTGTAAAGTCATAAGCACAAAATTAAGCTTGAGATGAAAGATGCCCATACCTGAGCACAGCCTGGTAGCTTAGGAGGCTTATCTTTGGCAGTAACCCAGTGAGAAGGCCTTGAGTACGCCTCTCTGATGACCTTTATCTACAAGGTGGCTCAGAGGTGCTCACTGCACCTCTTCGAGGAGGCCATTCACTCTCCAGTTCACTAGCCACTCTTTCCTGAGTCAGATAAAGTCTTAGACCTGAGAAGACACAGATGAGCCACCTTGGGCCCTGCCCTGGAGGCACACACTTCTGTGGGGTGACCACTAACAGTAGTGATCACATGATACAGGTCCTGAAGGAGGCAAGTACAGATGCATTGGAAGTATAGAAGGAAGAAATGGACATTTAGTTTACCAGGGAGATTCCTGAGATCTTTACAGAGGAGATTCAAAAGATTGAAAATGAGTAGGCAGTTCCTCAAAGGACAAGATGTAGAAGCATTTTCTGGCAGAAGAATAACAGCCACAGAATTATAGCGCACGTGATGAGACTCTGGAAAAGCAAGGCTTCCAGTGTTGTGGTCCTAGGTTTGAACAAAAGTGCAGTCAACAACACTGATACCTATCTTCATCACCTCTAGGGGAGGCAGAAGGCGACCAGGAGGACAGAGAAGATCCACACTAGGTGAGCCTTCTAACCAGCCTGAGCAAACACATCTAGCCACAGTACCATTGTTCTTTTATTGTTTATTTTGGTTTTTGAGACAAGGTTTTGCTATGTAGCTCAGACCATCCTGGAACTCACCATGTAACCCAGGCTAGTCTCAAACTTACTATTCTCCTGACTCAGCCTTCTCTGTTTTAGAATCACGGGCATGTAACATTTGTATGTGCCCAAAGCCGTTAAAAGTAGAAAGTCAGGAGAGAGCATCCTTCTTGGCTATCATCTGTGGTGCTACCAAACTCATTTTATTTTTCAAATCTTTTCTAGATTCTGCCATATTCTGACTTTGGTCTCCTTACGGCAAATCACTCATTTGCTTTCTTCTTCGGAGTTCACCTGATGGCATTGCTCATGAATAACACTCTGCACTGGTTCTCGGATTTCATCTCTGCAGTTCTACCGCCACACTGCCCTGTCTGCCCTCAGGTCCTTTCTCAGGAGGTTGCAGCTTCTTTCATCACTGACTCACAGAATGTTGGGATTTTATTGTTACAGTACCAAAGGATTAAACACAGGGCCACTCTAGCATTGAGCTACATCCTCAGCTTTGTTTTGTTTTGTTTGAGACAGGATTCTTTTGCTGAGTCGCCCAGCTAGCCCCTGAACTTGCAGTCATCCTCCCTCCGCCTCCCGAGTGTCGGGATTGCAGGCATAAGCTGCCACACCAGCTGCTGGTGGAGTTCTTACCTCACTCCAGGTATCCTTGGCTCCCTCCAGAGTGTCTTCTAGGAGACACTGCTGAACAGCCCCACGTGCCTCTAAACTGAGAATTTGATCACAATTCTGCTTTAATCTTGTAAAGCCCTCCCCCCTTTTTTTAAGTTGTTAGAAGTGTATTTTTGCAGTATGTAATGATTACATTCATTATAGGGAGTTGGTACTGGTACATAACAGACTTCATTCTTTTTTCACCCTCTTCCCCACCCTTCCTTCCATCTCTTGACCCCACTCCTGTTTGAAAAGAATCTTTTTTTTTTTTTTTTTTTTTT
>NW_004524613.1:8443906-8450605 GCF_000260255.1 Octodon degus
GGTGTGTGTGTGTGGCCAGCTCAGCCCACCAGGGGGCGAGGCTGGCTGGCATGTGGTGCTGGGGGATTGAACCGCGGTCCCCGATGCCTTGCCAAGCTTGTTCTAAGTAGGTGCTTTAGACCACTGAGCCATCTCTCCAGCCCCTTGAAAAGAATCTTATCTCCCTACTTGCTATTATGCTTTATTTTGCTCTTTATTTATATTGACTCATGTAAGAGAAACCATGCAGTATTTAACTTTGTGTGTCTGATTTATTTCACTTAACATTATGGTCTCAAGTTGCATCCATTTCCCTATAGCTGACTCAAATTTATCCTTCTTCATGGCAGAGTAATATTTCATTGTATATAAAACCACATTTTCATTATCCACCATAAAGTCTATACTCTGCCTCATGACATGGAAGGCCTGCCCATTTGGCCTTCCCTGACTGTTTGTTATACCCTGTCTGGTTTCTAGCTGGCTTGAGCTATTATTGTTGCGCCTCCTCCTGTTCCCTTTTTCCTTGCCTCCACACTTGACATTTGATGCTTTTTCTGACTGATATACTCTTTATCCCCTTGCCCTGGAGCTGATTTTCTACTCTGAAATTTCCCCCAGTCATCTTTTCTCCCTTGAAACCTGTCCTGGTTTTCCACTTCTCTTCTTAGATTGGCTCCTTTCTTAAGCTCTCAACAGCAGCCTCTCTGTGTGAGATGCCTGGCTTGCTTACTTCCACGCAGCCATGGGCTCTACTAGGCAAGGACCATGTCTTTATGCTTGGGGATAAGGATGAGTAAGGATCTTTTTTATCTTTTATATCCTTTAAATGGACTCAATCAAGGAAAAAATACCTTCATTAGGGAATTTGTCAGGAATATACAAAGGCAAAAAACGTGTTGATCCCTTATGTCTTTATGTATCCATCCAGCTTTAATGACTAATATTTTGTTTCCCTCTTTCTAGGGGAGGTTTATGTTTTGTTCTTGGTGCTGAGGACCGAACCCAGGGCTTCCAGCTTGCTAGACAAGCATTCTGCCACTGAGCCAAATCCCCAACCCCTTGTTTCATCCTTTCTTCTGCCCCAGGGTGTGTGTGTATCCTTTTCCAGTTTTTCTTTATTGTTAATCTTTTGTTTATTTAGTACAGGGTCACTTTACAGATCAGATTTACAGTGATCTTCCCATCTCAGCCTCCCCAGCACTGGGATTACAGATGTGTACCACCATGCCCAGTTTCGATGGCCAGCACTGGATACCCAGGGTTCCTGGGTTGGCGTGGCATGTATGCCGGGGATCAAACCCAGGTCCTTGCACTTGCCAAGAGGTACTTAGACCACTAAGCTATCTCCTCGGCCCTTTATTTTTTGAAACAAGATCTTGCTGAAGAGTCCAGACTGAGCTCAAGTTTGAGATCTTCCTGTCTTAGCTTCCCAAGTGCCAGTAGACAGCTATCTACCATTTTAGCCAGCTCCTTTTTTTCTTTAGGACATTTTAAGACAGCATGTAATTTTATCTCATATGGAATTCTTTTTTAATTTGTAAAACCAATAACTGATACGATTAAGAGCCTTGGATCTAGGTATTTTTCTAGCTGAAAAAGTCTGTTAACATTAAAATGGATTGCTACTTCAGTCTCATGCCATTAGATGTCAGAAATAGTTTAGATCAGAGTTTCTCTTTCTTGGCATTTTTTGATACTTTGCTGTGAGTGGCTGTGTCATGGATTGTAGGGTGTTTAGTTACATCTCTCTCCTACTTCCTGCTAGCGGCCATTAAGAACTCTTAAGTCACCACAGACATAGTCATAAAACCAGCAGAATGTCTCAGACACTGGAATCCCCACCCTACTGAGAACTACTGATATTGAGAGAGGGAATAGTTGTGTAGCTATTGAGATCTGGGGGGACCATTCACTGGACAGTTGTGGGAACTGAGTCCCAGACAGACATGCCTTTGTGCTCATAATCATACTGTTAGTGTCATCCTGTTAGCATAGAATGTAGTTTTTTTTTCTGTTTCCTGTGTCAGTGTATATCCCACTCCACCACATAAGAGTTTCTAGGAACTTCTGGGATGATATCAGAGCCTTCCTAGAAGCAAGAAAAAACCCTGAGGTTCTGGGGTTCTGGTAAGGGATGTCATATTAAATAGGGACGGTCTCGTGGCCAGGCTGAGGAAAGTTCTAGAATGGTGCTCTCAGCAAGGATATTTGGCTGCTGATTTATAACTTTGCCCAGCATCTGCTGAGACTGTTCATCATTTTTCTTTCCCAAATATTTATGATGAAGCTGGCTAGCAAATTCTTTCCTTGGGAGTACAGCTTGGGTTCCATTGTGGTAGACAAAGAGGATTTGCTTCACAGAAATTACTTTGAAGTCAGTTTTTGCCAGAAACCATCTGTTTTGTGTAAAGCAAAGGGACATTGGAGTTTCTGTTTATGGTTTTGTTCTAAATGGGCTCTCTGCTTATTTCTCAAAGCTTAGCTTGCTAAACAGTGCTCTGGGAAATTGGGTGCTAGGAATCTTCCTTCATTTACCACTGGGAAGCCAGCAAAAAGAAAGCTGACCCTTGATAGATAAGTTAGTCTGGCTTTAAGTAGCTCTCTGCACTGAGGAGGGCACATCACCTCTATGGCTATATTTTCTTTCATCTACAAAATAGAATAATTCACCACAAAGGTGGGAAAGGGTATATAAAACACTTGCCGTGGTAATCTGACACATAACACTTTTTTCTTTTTAAGAAAGGCCCACTGGGGAAGAACATGTAGATCTCATGACCCTTTGTTCTTTACTTGTGTATTTATGGTTGTATTGGGAAAGATTGTAAAATAGATAGATAGATAGATAGATAGATAGATAGATAGATAGATAGATAGATAGATAGATATAGGCACTGGATGCATTTGCCAATATATATGATTATATCTTGTTAGTAAAACAGAGCAGGGAATCATCTTTCTCAAATGCAGTGTGTTTTTTAGGACTAACTAGCTTTCTTCTTCCATTAACAGTCTGTTCCCTCCCATGATCCCAAGACATTTTCTCAGCAAAGACGACTACATGATTTTCTAGTGGGCTTCTGGTTTTGTTTGTTCATCCTAGACTAGGGCTGTGTAAGAGCAGCACTAAAATGCTGTCCTTTCGCTTTGCTTGGCTAAAGAAAGAAGGGTTAAGGAGTCAGACTTCAAGAAAATGAACATAAGGCCACCTGGGTCTGCAGGCAGGTTTTTCTGGTTCTGTGGCAATCAGCTGAGCCTGGAACTGGAGGAAGTGTATGGGGAGCTCAACAGTTGGAAAGGATGCCGCAGCTTTAAAGAGGACTTTGCTGCTTAACTGGGAAGAATAAGAGGAGGAGACGGGCCGTTTGAAGAGTGCCCAGGCAGCAAAGCTGAACAAGATGAAAGCAGTGAAGAGGTGGGTTTAGATCATTCCCAAAGGCCTGGTAACAGGCTCCCCCTCCTCCTGCTGAGTTTCTGTCCAAAGCAGGCTTCCAGGGAAAGACTCCTGGGAGTGGAAAGACAGCTTCCTTGCTTTGGAGCTGTGGTGATCAGCTCTCCCGCCAGCTGATGCTTGGCAGGTAGAGGTTGGGAAAGTGGAGGTACTCCTGGTGAGGAGGAGTGAGGAAGCATTCTGACATTCGTGCCCAGCTTCGGGTGTCACGCTCTGACTGACTTCTCTGCTTTCCCAACCATATGGGGCTGTTTGAGAATACACTGATCTAGCTGTTGAAAAAGAACTCTACAAAAGGAAAAAGTCACAGTATGAATATTCTGGCTATTTGTCTCATTTTAGGATCTAAAGATTTTTTTATGTGTTTCATTAGAGGAAGAAGAGTAGTAACCATATAATACACATTTCAAACCCCAAAGAACTGCTAGGCCACAGAGTCAGT
The DNA here is from genome assembly GCF_000260255.1 of Octodon degus. NCBI lineage: Eukaryota > Metazoa > Chordata > Mammalia > Rodentia > Octodontidae > Octodon > Octodon degus. Next base: position 8,447,782 of record NW_004524613.1, read on the forward strand.
TTAAATTAGATGAAATAGCACTACAAGAGCTAGACCACAGGAAAGCTGAATGGAGCCAGCCTCACCGACACCCAGCGACCTTAGTCAAAGGCCCCTGTCTAGTGAGTGAGAAGCTGATCTGTTCTTCCGCATACTGCCAGGTGCAGCTACTGCGCAGAGAGGGTTTGTGGAAATGTGCAGGTGAAATAAAGGTTCAGAGCATTCAAATACATTAATTTCTTCTGAAACAGGATGGTCAATTTTTAAAAACTGTATTTGTCCTCCAAGCCAGGCTCTCCAGAGGCTGCATATAATAATAGAATAATCTCCCAATGAGGCTCTTGAAGACAGTGAGGGAAGGAAATGTGCTTTTTCACCAACAGTGGCTTCTGATCCCAGAACTACCCCCCAGGCCATGTGACTGCTCCCGAAGGTGAGGTAGTACACTCACTTCGGTTGGGGTGTACACCTGAACTCTTAGGACTCCTGCTCTTTTTTTTGGCCATATTTTGAACTTTCTAGGAAAGAACTTATGGATCATAGATGATTACTAGTCAGAGAGACTAGACCAACAGTGGTTTAAACAAAATAGGTATATAGAAGTTTATTTTCCTTCCAGGTAAAGTAAGTCCCAGACACAGCTAGGTTGGTGGCTTCCTAGTGTCATCAGTTGCCCAAGGCCCTTCTGGCATTTTATTCTGCCATCCTTATCACAGAATGGTATTGGCTGGATTTTTAATGTGCCCCAAGCACCTGTGAGGTGCCTGGTTTCTACTTTCAAGATTGCCTTATGGTCTTAGGCGGCTGGCTGTGAGACCCAGTTATTACATACATATTCCAACAGGAGAAATACAAAAAGGGGGTAGGGAAGGATATTTAAAGGTGACTTGTCCCCTCCGGGAGGTACCAAATCCCAATTCAGCCTAAAGCTCTTACCCAAAGTTAGTCAGCTATAAGAGAAGCTATAAGATGGGTCTACTATTAGGAAGTCAGCAGAGTAGATAGTGAGTGGACACTCACATTCTCAGTCAGTCTGGTTGCTGTCCCTTGGTGTGTAGACTATCTCTTATGGACAGAGTCCATCCAGGCTTCCACTGAGTTCCTGAAGCACTGGTGACCTGCTCCTTCTCATACCCTTCCCCTAAAAGAGCATCATCCCGCAGTTAACACTTGCTGCCACCTGAATGATAGAGTCAGTTTCACTGACAGAACACATAGTAGGAGCCATAGAAAACGAAAAAGAGTCATTTTCAGGGTTGTCACATATGCACATGCCAGGTATTTAAAACTTCATGGACCTTTCCTTCTGCTCATCTGTAGTGTGGGCCCTCACTAATCCATGAACACCGGATCCAGGGAATCATTCTCTGAACTCATACCCTGAGAGAGAATGTTAGATGCCACACCATCCCGGTCTGTTCCTTCCTAGCACTTGGAGAAAAGTAGCATAGCACAAAGAAACATTTCCTGAGCATAAATATTTACTTCTTGCTGCAATGCCTATTTCCTCACAATTACAGGGCTCTAAACTTGTTAAGATACCACTTAAACACTTACTCCATAGTGCTGTTGGAACATTATGAAGAGAGAAAGGAATCCAACAGGAATGATGAGAAAGGGTGAGTCAAACACAAGCAACAACTGTTGCTTTGTACCTGGTGGGTGCTCAGTGTTTGTGGAGTCTTTCACAAGTGAAAAGCAAGCACATTGGGTTAATTTTGGCTGTATTTTAGCTAAAGTGGGTTTCAGTGAATCTACCTCAGTGGAAAAGACAGAATTTGAAACAATAGATGTATAAAAACATTTTCAGAAAAATTGCCTTTGGGAATCTCATTTCTATTCTGAGTTCACATTTCTTTCATGTCTTGCCTACTTCTCAGTATGTAAGTTTTTGTTTTTCTTTGCTTTTTTTTTTTTTTTTTTTTTTTTACATTTTTGTTTATTGAGACAGGGTCTCACTACACAGTTCTGGCCTTGTGTTCACTTTTGTAGCCGCCAGGCTGGTCGCGAACTCACAGCAATCTTCCTGTCTCAGCCTCCTGAATGCTGGTATTACAGGTGTTCAACACCATGCCCCAGGTTAAAAAAAAATTAAACATAAGAAAAAGTTGAAGGAACTGTCCAGTGAATACTCTCATGCATTTACCACCTAGATTATACAATTAACATTTTGCTATATTTGTTGTATCACATGTCATCCATCCATTAGTTGATGCACAAAGTAAGTTGCAGACACTCTTCACTATGCATATCATTAACCTAAAGTTATATGTTGTTTAGATAGAATTAGAGTGAAATGCAGATCTTGAGTATATCGTGTAATACATTAAAGCAAGAGTATAGGTGGAGAAGAGACTTCTTCTGTCCCATAGGAAATTAATTCATTCTCCTAACTGCTGTAGTGTTCTATACCTCTTCCTGGAACACAGATCTGATCATACTGCTGCTTCTTTATCAGTACTGTCTGTCCTATGGGATGAAATCCAGAGCCCAGTTGAGTGTGTAGTGTCTTCCTTCATTCTCTTGCCTTGTTATCCATCTCCTTGTCCATCCCTGCAGTCTGCCCAGTGTCATCCCTGCAGTCCATTCCATGCCTGTCTACTTTTTATGTTCTGTCTCTAACACCCTTTCCCCTTTGTCTCTCATGAATTCCTACTGCAGGATTTGGCACATCCAGACCCTCTCAGACTCAGTTACACCTTTTTTTTTTTCTCTTAGAGAATCAGTTATTCTCTTTTTATATGTATACCTCTTAAAGTTAATTCTTACAGGGCTGGTGAGATGGCTCAGTGGTCTAAAGCACCTACTTAGAGCAAGCTAAGCTAAGCAAAAACACAGGGACCGT
>NW_004524613.1:8450705-8466681 GCF_000260255.1 Octodon degus
AAAAAAAAAAGTTAATTCTTACACATTCTTGTTAGGATATCAGTTTCGTCATTACTGAGCTCCTATCACAGAGCTGGGAACAGAGATGGCTAAGGCACGAGTCTGGTCTTGGAGGAGCTTTCGTCTGTGTCCTATGGAGCAGTGCCTGTAGCAGCTGTGTCAGGTAGCACGACAAGCAGAGATGGGTAACGGAGTGGGAGAGCTCACCTCCCCCCATCCTTCAGGCATTAAATCTTATGGAAGCTTTGTCAAATGAAACTATCTCATTATTTTATTTGCAGTACTGGTGAAGGTGAACGCTTCTCTTCCCCCTTCCATGTGCCTGTTGGCTATTCTTTTATCTCTTGAGGAAAATTATCAAGTTTTACTACAGTGAAAACTAAGTAGGTCACTTTCTAGCAGTGAGATGCTGAAAGGTTCATTTTCCCCACAACTTAGTCTCTAGTTTTTTATCTGTAAAATGGAAAAGCAGATCAAATGTGTTCTGTAGCCTTGGGAGATTTAAATGAAGTCCTCTGTCCATAGACACATAGTTGGCTTGTAGTAAATGTTGCCTTTTTATAGGTCCTCAGTTTCTAGCCCCCTGCTTGTTACATATTGAATATTCAGGAAGGTTTGTAAAGAATAAGAAGGCATGTATTTTGTATGTGTTGAAGTAGGCTATATTTAGATGTTCATACAGAGCCATCTGTCTTGAGAAGAATATTTGATCTAACTTACATCAGTATTCAACTAGAGTGGCTAAGCACACATGTGTGACTCTTCTTGGGTTGCTATGTCCCCTGCTAGGCAGATGTCCATTATCCATGAAACGTAAAAACGAAAAAATAATAATAAAGGCAGAGCAGTGTAATGTTATGGGTTGATTTGACAGGGCCTCCTGCTACTTCAGCTGCCAGTGCTGGGCATGGAAAAGATTAATCTTTATTCCAGCACACCACAACTGAAGTCAAGATCAATCTAATTAGGGCATTTTAAACATCCTGTTTGCATCTCAAGTCTTACTGGAAATCAGGATGTCTGTCCATCTGTGGGAGCCAGAAGGTGAGCAACAATGTTCAGCAATAAACCAGAGATGGTTGTAATTTTAGAAGTGCAAGAACATTGCTGTATGATTTTCTTAAAACAAAAGAGCTAATGGCCTTGGCTGTTTCAAGGAAACAAAGGCAGCACTGCAGCACGGTCTTGAATTTTAAAGTAACCCTGCAAGATCTTGCCAAGATATGGGATGGGTGGGTGAAGTACAGGGACCATTTCTGTCCTTAAAGCAGAAGTCTGACTGAGCCATGAGTGTCTTTCTTAGCCACTTGTGCTGCTGAAAGGCAGGTGCAGGCTCTGGGCCTGGGTGGTTAGTACCACTGGCCAACCTGGGCCAGTATTCAGATGGTACAGTCAGTGTTCAGATTTATCCATGTTCTGCCCCCTACTATATGTTTCTAACCTCATTACCTTGCATTCTCTCCTCCCTCTATCTGCACTGATCTCTTCCAAGCTCTCTATATGTTGTGCTCTTCAGTTTGATAGCTGTACTTCATCCATATCTCTCTGTTTGGAATACTTTCACTGCCATTGTTTCTCCCCCTTACACCTATTTGTCAAAGCTCAGTTCAAAGCTCTGTTGTTCAGCACCCCCAGCTAAGAAAGTATTCATCTTATCAATAGTTTCTCTTTCCTGTTCACTGTCACTTCTTTTTTTTTTTTTTTTTTTTTTTTGCGAAACCAAGGCTTGAACTCAGGCCCTTGCGCTTGCCAGGGAAGCACTTATTCTACTGAGCCATCTCCCCAGCCCACTGTCACTTCTTATAATGCAAGTTTTTTTTTTTAATTTTTAGCAGCTTTATTGAGATATCATTGACATAATAAAAGTTGTATTTATTTAGAGTATGCAGCTTGATGTGATATAATATATATGCATATATATTTATATATTAGGAAATGATCACCATGTTAAACTAATTAACATACCCATCACCTCACACAGTTAACATTTTCTGGCATTTTTTAAAAATTTATTTTCTGGCATTTAATTTAGACACAATGGACCACAAGTACCTGGAGGACAGGACCAATGTTTGATTACCTCTACCCTCAGATGCTATCATGTACATTGTAGGATTCCTATGCCTATTTTATGAATAAATGAGTGAATCCTGGGTTAAAGGTTTCTAGAGCCTCTTGCAGAGTCCAGCTCTGCTTACTAGTGTGCCTCCATTCCTTTTTGGTGAGCCTAGGCTTCCCCTGCTTGCCAGGCTAGAACTTAAGCAGATCCCAACAGGACACCAGGAAGATGAGAAAATCAAATTGACAGTTGCTACTTTGCACGTTGTTGCCTTGTTCCTGCTCTTCTCTACCTCCAACCCCCACTCCCCATCTCCATAGATTTGTTAGTATAAATATTTCATTCATTAGTATTTCATTTCATTCAAGAATTAAATATGCCCATAGAACCCAAAATCCTGGCTTCTGTCTACCAGCTTTACCAGTGAAACCAAGAGTTACAAGTTCATACCCATTCACTTGACACTGTAACACACCTGGCTATGCATCGCTGCCATGAGCTTAGGAAAAATGTTTTCCCTTTGCCTCCATTCTGCCTCCTATCCTCCACTGTGTATAACCACCCCACTCTTGCCCTCTCCTAGCCCAACTGAGTTAGGGCCCTTTTCTGTATGTGCCCTGTATGCACCAGGCCTGCCAGTTCATCGTGCACTCTGTTGTAGTTTTCTCAGCCTTGCTTGTGAAATGATGGGCTTGTCTAACATTCCAGTACATGCTGCATTGCCTGGCACATAGTAGGTACTCAGAATTTTGAGTAAAGGATGGCTGGTGAGCATACCAAATCATGTACCAAGGTTATACACCTCAAGGAGATGCTATTTTCATTTCTGCTACCAGTCACATGTGTTTTCAGCTGTCACAATAACAGAAAAAGGCAAATGATTATTATGGGCCAGGTACGTTTATTTTCATTAAAGCATGGGGCCGTCTCTGCTTAGATATGTTGTATCCTTCAGCTTACTACTAAATAGCCACTGCCCATCTTAGGGGTGTCTATAGGTCTCCCAGAATCATGTATTATTTGGTTTTCTAGGCAGCCACACACAGCACTTTCTTTTAATTTATTGTGGGATTAAAGAATCTGAGTGAAGTTGGCCTTGCTCCACTTTAGGGTTAGAATAAATCTGGAGTTATAGCAAATAGCCCAACCAGCTGAGGAAATCAAGCAGTTTGACTCCTGTTTTTCTCAGCAGGGGCAGTCAGAGTGACCTAGGTGGATTGAAACATGCCCAGTGAAGGCTGTGCGATCAGCAGGCAATACAGAAGGAGTTAGCTAGTGAGCTCTAGCAGATGAGAGGTGAGAGAATCTCTTGTGATGCTCTTTTTGGGTACAGCGGATCTCAGCTATCTGGTGCAAGACTACTGTGTACATATCTCATTTGATATAACAGGTAAAAGGTGAAAGATCTATACGATTTGAAGAGAAACCAGAGTATTGATATAACAGGTAGAGTGGGTAGGACAACTTCCCTTTACAAGTAAGAAGACTAAGCACCATCCCCAACATTTAACCAGCCAGTGAGTGCCAGAAACAAGATTGGAATCCACATCTGGCTGATCCTGAAGCCTCATGAAAGGTTAACTAATTCACCTATCATCCTGTCTGGAGCAAGTCCCAAAAGTGTGTCCTCTCAGTATCTGTCTTTTTTCAGCAGGGGACCCCGGTGGGCCTACTTGTGAACAGGACTGTCCTATAGATCAATATCTTTTCTTATAGAAAAAGAGGTGCTGTTAATCAAATGCCTACTGAAATTCCGACTGTGCCTATGCTCAGAGTGAGGATGAAAAACACCAGTCCCTTCCATTCTTTGCACTGTGAACCCTAGCTAGAGTTGCTACCATTGGCTGGCTGTGCCATTCTGAAAAGACCTCTTATTTGGGTGTCATAGAACAAGGGTTCCAAGCCAAGGAGCCATCATTACTTGTTGAGAATGCTGAGAAAGTCTAAGGAAGAGGTTGCATTTGGGTGTGTATGGGGAGTGGGATGTAGCAGTATAACTGGTTATCAGACTTTCAAAATGTCTGTTATGATTTGGAGGAAAATTGCAGACTTTAGATTTTAGTTGCCCCATAAAGGTGCTTTGACCTAAGCAAATCACACCGTTTCTCAGGGCCATTATTTCTATTCTCAGAACCCTAGAGGAGATGGGCCAAAGTTCTAAGTCTCCCTCCAGCTCTGAAAATTATAGAATTCTGCCCCTGTGAAATCAAACTATTAGCCCTCTTACATATGTTCAGGACTAACTAACGCATTGCTCTCACCTTTGAGAAGCCTTAAGGAGCTAGTGGGAGGGTGGATCAGAGCCACCCAGGCAATTTTAGTACTTAGTGTCTGAGCCAGCCAGTTGTCTCAGCTGTTGAGCAGGGAACCCACAGGCAGGACGGACTTCACGGGACAATTTCAGCACTGGCTGTCTTAACATTTAACCTCAGTGCCACAACTCCCACCTCCCTAGCTAGCGAGTTGAAAATGTAGATTTAATGGCCTTCTTCTCTGTAGAGCCTTGTAGATTCCATGTGCTTGTACATGCGCATGAGGGTGTGTGTGTGTGTGTGTGTGTGTGTGTGTGTGTGTGGTGTTTTCTTTCTTTCTTTCTGGGTCGTGCCTCAGAGCTTATTCTCTGCAGTGGAGCTGCCCATCCACCCCTCTGTGCTGACAGCTCCATAGCCATCCTTCACCTCCATTTTATCCTGTCGAAATGACAGAGCAGCCGAGCCGTGTTGGCCAGCAGATAAACCTGTTATCTCCTCTGCTCTCTGTGCCAACAGCTCTCCCCATCTCCTTGGTGCATGAAAAATTGACACCACCTTGAACTGAAATCTGTTCTTAGGGAGGCTACATTTATTAGTAGCTAATGAAACTGTGTGTTTATATGTGTAGAACTTGAGGTAGCTGAAGTGCTTCCCTTTCTGGCATGCTCCAGTGACCTATCACACATCCAGACAGATAGGTGGAAGAAAAGTAGGCAGCTTCAATTCTCCTGAAATTGGAAACCTGTCTTTTACTAAAAACCCCAAACAAATAGGTGAATGCCATTTGTTGCAATTGATCAAGGTCTCTCCTGCCCTAGGCTGTATGAGCTATGGAAATGCATGCTAATTGAGCTTGAGCTAGAAATGATGATTCTTTTATATATACTATATTTTCCTCTTTGAGAAGTACTCTTTCTGTACCACCAGCACCCCTGCATCCTCTTATTGAGGTATGTAAAGAACATTCTTTTTAGAACTTTCAGATCATATCAATCAACAAGATTAAAAGGAAAAATTATTGCAGAGTTCTGGTTCAGTATTTTGTGGCACTGCCTGAAACCCACAGACTCTTCTTTATTTAGATGCTCGAAGAAATCATTTCTGGAAAGACTAATTCAGTAAAATAGAGAAAAGGACTTATTCATGTCTTATTCCATATGGCCTTTGCTTCTTTTTATTCTTGTTAAAGCTGTTTTTTGTTTTTTGGTTTTTATTAATCTGCATTTACATATTGCCTGTCTTGTGCACAGTAAACCCCACTTGCAACAGATTTTCAGGCTTCGCTGGTTTAGTTTCTAGTTTCTTTTATCTTCCTTCTTTAACTGCATTGATGATTGCCTTTTATGTGTGGGAAATATATTTGATAGAAAAAGCTTACATCTTGGAGTTACACAACTTGGATTCACTTCTAAGCTCTTATAGTTTATTCAAGCATGCAAACTTAAGCAAGTTAACCTTTCTGAGCTTTAGAGTCCTCATTCATAAAATGAAGATGAGCATGGTACCTTTCTTAGAACTTGGTTGTAAGGATTCAGTGAGAAGTTTTTGTATAAGCACAAATAAACCTATAGTAGATAATGAAAATGGTGACTGACCTACTTTCAAATAGGAAATTTTTGCATGGGGCATGGCATGTTCTAGAGATTGAACCCCTGGCCTATGCATGCTAGGCAAGTGCTCTAGCACTTAATTTTATGCCTAGACCCCCAAGTAGAAATTTGAAATAGTGAATCACAAAACAATTTAGTTATACTAAATCTTAGCCTTGAATAAGATTTTGTCAAGGGCTGGGGAGATAGTTTGGCAGTCTAAGGGCCTGCCTGGCAAGCGTGCAAGGATCCCAATTCAATCCCCAGTACTGCATTCCTGCCAGCCTCAGAACCCCAGGCATGCTTTGCTGGCCCCAAAACCAGGCATGATGGCATACGCCTATAATCCCAGTGCTGGGAATTCTGAGACAAGAGGATCACTACTAGTCTGAACTGTGTAGCCAGATGCTGTATCAAACAAACAAACAAATAATTTTTTAAAGAAGACTTTGTCAAAAGAGAAGTGGCAAACTATGAAAAATATTTACAGTATATATGAAAAGGATATTCTTAATTTACAAAAAGTTCATAGAAATCAGAATTGGACAAAGAATAAGTTCACAGAAGAGACAATACAAATAGTAAACATGGCATAATGATTAATTTATGTGTTTACATGACTAAGCCAAGGGATGCTGGTTTAACCAGATAACTAATAAAATATTTTTTAGCAAGTCTTTGGAAGTGTTTCTGGAAGAGAGTAGCATTTAAATTAGTTGGCTTAGTAAAGAAGATTGCCTTTACCACTATGGGTAGACATTACCTGGTTTGTTAAGGGACCCAAATAGAAGAGAAAAGAAGAGCAAATGTGTTCTCTCTCCTTGAGCTAAGCTGGCCATCTTCCTCTGCCCTCAGACATCTGTGCTCTTCTCTGTCTCAGTTACTCTTCTCTCATTGTTGAGACAAATACCCAACCCCCAAAATGATGGAAGGAAGGTTTATGTAGCTCACAGTTACTGGAGGTTTCAGTCCATACTCAGCTGGCTCCAGGCAGAGTAGCACAGGGCAGAGAGCAACCTTTCATGGCTGTGGCAAAGAGCAAAAGGAAGGAGTAACAGCAACAATGGTACAGAGAGGAAGTCTGTCTCCCTTAAATTGTATTCACGCTATCCATCCCAGACTGGGAGCAGTACTCACATCCCTAATCCCAGTGGATCATGAGCTAATCACAAACTGTAAAAGTCTGCCCTCTGATTACATGAGGCTTTGGGGGGACAAATACACACAAACCATACATTCTCAAACTTTCAGACAGCCTTTTCTGATTGGCTGTCCTGCACCCAGGTCCTTGAGGTCCTGGGCCTTCAGCTTGCAGACAGAAGGCTTTGGGAATTCAGTTTCATAAGTCTCACTGTACTTATAGAGAATATGTATTTTCACGTAATGATTTATATTCATTCTCTGTGTCTGGGAAATCCTGACTGATACACATAGGAAAAGATGCTTAACCTTTTTTATAACAAGAAAAATATACTAATAAAAGGAAAATCACTTTTGACTGACCAGGTTGTTATAATTTCCATCAGATATATACAACCTGAGTGAAGATGTAGGAAAATAGATACTCATATGTATACCAATGGCAGAAGTATAATTGGTACAGTCTTTTTGGCAGAATATTTGTGATTTTTAACATTTGTGAATTTCTTTCAATTTACTGACTATACTTGTAGAAATGTGCTGTAAGAATAAATATATAAAATTCTAGTATACCACAGAATGTGAATGGGATTGTTTGTGTTTGTTTTCTTTGATGCTGGGAATTAAGTCCAGGGCTTTCACACTAATATACATACATCCTAACACTTATTATTTTGAGTCAGGGTGTCTCTAAGACCCACTGGGCTCGAATTTTGTTATCCTCCTGCCTCAGCCCTCAGCCTGCAGCCCCATGCTTTGAGTACAGGCATGTGCCATCACGCCCAGCATGTGTAGCATTATTTTTAATAGCAAAAAACAAACAAACCAATACAGAAGACTTTTCCTCTGAAAATAATACATAAAATACTTCATAGTTTTTCTTGAGAGAGGAAAATGGGATGGGGAGGAGTATAGAAAAAGATATTAATATATATGTTTATGAATATTAAGTAAATTTTATATTATATGTAGTTTATTCTGTGTGCACCCCTTGCTTTTGTTTTAAAATCTACCGATAGATTTATTACTGATAGGGGACAATAATAAAGCAGTAAAAGGAATTAATTACTTCTTGTAGTTGAACATAAATTCATCTTTGAGATTCCTAATAACCAAGTTAAAGAGGAAACTTTGATAAGTACAAAATGCATCAGAAAGAGAAGCATTTTCTTGATGCTGCTCACTGACAGAAATGTAGTTTATAGGAAATTAACCCTACCTGTGATGTTGTCTGTCCTCAACCTAGCTTAAAATGCACAGATGAGTCCATATCCCTTTTCCCCCATGGCCTAGACCTTCTCCATCTGCTGGTCTCACCTCTACCACATGTCCACAGTACTCCATGCAGTGGCCTTTCTATGTACAGCCATGATTACAAAATACAGTGAACATTTAAATTTTTAAAAAATTATTACAGGGGCTAGGGAGATAGCTCAGAGGCATAGGTGCCTGCCTGGCAAGTGCAAAGACCCAAGTTTTATTCCCAGCCCCCACATGCGGTGGCAGCCCTGGAACCCCAAGCTTGCCGAGATGGCCCTGGAACTGGGCGTGGTGGTATACACCTGTAATCCCAGAACTTGGGAGCTTGAGACAGGAAGATCACTACAAGTGTGAGACTTGCCTGGGAGCTACAAAAGTGAGTATAAGGCCAGCCCGAACTGCGTAGCGATCCTGTCTCCAATAAGTAAATAAGCAAATAAGTGTATAAGAAAAATTACAAGAAGAGAGATTATTACCATTAATTCCCCTCAAAATATTCCTCACTTTAAGCACACATATCCCATCATTCTTACCACTTTCTGAAGCAGTCTTAGAAGTCCTCTTTCATGAGTATTTGTAGTTGTACTCTCTTGGCTGCCTCAGTGTCCTAAATCAATTCAAAAGGTTGCTTCTCATGGTGATTTTGACTTTAGGGGAGAGCAAGGAGTCACATAGGGCCAGAGCCAGTGAAAAAAGCAGATGAAGACGGATCATAATGTTTTTATGGCTAGAAATTGCTATAAGTGTTTTGTGATCAAAACATGTCTTGAATGTTTAAATTACAATTTTTATTACAGTAAAAAATACATTGCCATTAATTCCTCTCTAATTACTCAAAGTGCCCCCCTTCATTTCAAACACACCTGTCCCATTGTTCTGGCAGTGTGCCTGTTATTACATGCTTTTAAATTTAAGCATTCACCATATTTCTTGATCATGCTATTATTCTGATCTGCCTAGGATGTTCTCTTTTCTTGTCTACCTAGTTACTAGCTATGACCCTTCTTTTTTTTTTTTTTTTTTTTTTGTGGAACCGGGGATTAAACTCAGGCCCCTACGCTTGCCAGGGAAGTGCTTATTCCACTGAGCCATCTCCCTGCCCCGCCCCCATGACCCTTCTTTTTGTTTTTAAGATTTTTCTGTTGTTTGATTCCTTTAGTGGGAACCCTCCTAGGATGAACATTCCTCCCCTTTGTTCCGAAAGTCCCTTGGGCCTACCTCAGTAATGGAACTTGTCCTGCCACATTGTATTATTTTGTCTTCCCTATTACTTAAGGAACTCCTTCAGGTTAGGGTACTGCATTATTTGGGACCCTGAGGACCCAGCTCCTTGTCAGGTACGGAGGTAAATAACCGGTGAAAGACTGAGTCTGTAAGTGGGGTCCTACACCAGTAAGCTGTATGGACAAATTCCTCTGCTCTGGACTTTGATATTTACATCCATGCAGTAAGAGATGTGACTCAGATAATTTAAGAGAACTCTGGCTGTGATTGGTTTTTCTTGCTCTGTGGTTGTTATATTGTTGTGTATATATAGAGAAAGAGGTTGTTACCAGCTGTCTTGCTAAGTAGTTTTAGAGTTTCAGAATTGAGCTTGTTAGAATGTGCTGCATTCATTATGGCCTGTCCCACACCTGTTCACCAGCTGAAGGAGCTCAGAAGCACATCCAGCTTGCTTGGCCCAGGACTGTAGAACTGATTACCCCACTGCCCCACGTCCAGTCTTCTCTCCTTGGTGCACACAGATGTCAAGAGAGCTTTTCCCTGACCACCTCCCAGGTATCTCTCCCTCTTACGTTCCCTTCTCACCCTGAGCTGAACCCTGATAGCTGACTAACTCTCCTTGCCCTGGGTGCCTGGTGTTCTTTGCCTTCCTGTTGGGCAGGATCCGTTCTGTCATCTACTCCAGGTGATCATGGCCGCTAAAATTCTACCTCAATCCCAGCTTGACACACAGCCAAAAGAAAGATATTAGGTATGACCTTGAGTCTCATGAAAATACATAATACCTCTGAGTATAGTATATTTTAAGAAAAATTTTGTCTTTATACCAAAAAATTAGTAATACTTTATTGAAACCAATGGCTCTGTAAAGAAGAAAAAAAACCTACCAAATTACTCTCAAATATGAATACCACCTAAGACCATTTTGTAACTGAAAGGTTTGAGAGCATATTATCAATGTAAAGGTAATACTCCTCTGAATTGGGGATGGGCAGTATTGTGTATATACCAAAATGTGTAAGGCATTTAAAAGATACACAGGAGGGGCCAGGGAGATGGCTCAGTGGAAAAAGCGCTTCCCTGGCAAGCGCAAGGGCCTGAGTTCAATCCCTGATTCTGCCAAAAATAAAAAGTAAAATAAAAGATACACAGAAGTTGAGAGTGGTTGTTTAGGCCCCATCATCACCACTAAAACTTGAGAGCCTCCCTTCTTCCCATTCATTCAGCAAGCATTTTGAAAGCACCTACTATGTGCCAGGAAGATAGTTTTGAATCTGGGAAGATAGCCATGAATGAAGCATACTAAAATCCCTGTCTTAGGGGAATTTATATTCTAATTGAAGGAAGATGGTAAGCAAAATAAAAATAAACTATTTGAGAAGGTGATATATGATAAAGAGAAAAATAAGGTGATAAGAATTTGAGATCCTCCTGCCTCACTGTCCCATAGTGCTGGGATTACAGTGTGTGCCACCATGCCCAGCAAGGGACACTGCATTTTGAAGTAGGGTCTTCAGAGGAAAGCCTTGCTGAGCACTTGGCAGTTCAGTAAAACTCATGTGTGAGGAAGCAGTACAGTTAACTGGTAAGGGACATTTCTGGCAAAACAACAAGTGCAGAGGGCCCAAGGCAGGACATCAGAAGCAGTATTTAGTCTGAGTGATTAAGGGAGCCATCAGAAAGTTTTAAACAGATTTGACTTTAGTTTTTAACTTAAAGGATCATTCTGACTGCTCTATGGAGATTAGACCAAAAGGAATGAGGGTGAAAGCAAAGAGACTCACTACTGTTGAGTATTCTGAGCAAGAGAAGAGGGCACTGTGGATCAGAGTAATACTGGTAATGGTAAAGTAGCCAGGTATTTGGATATAATCTGAAGGTAAAGCTGCCTGTGCTTCTTTTATAAAGGGTATCTCTTGTGCTGGAAGCTTGTGAAACAGAAGAGCCTGGTTGGCGTGAACTAGATGGAAAAGACTACAGGGAACAGATTTGCAAGGAAGGTCAGGAGTTCATGTTTGGATGTGTTAGGTGGAAAGGACCTATTAGACAACCGAGTGGAAGGAGCAGGTGGCAAGTGCAGGGTAGCCTTCAGAGGACAGGGCTGACCTGCAGGCCCAAGTTTTTGAGTCGCAGCATGTATGTGGTTTTCAAGGCCATGGACTAAGATGTGATCACTGGGAAGTGTATATTGATAGAAGTTAGGCTCTGAGGTTTGAATAAGACTGGGGAAATGAGAAGGTAGAGAAGGCTTCTTGTGAAGAAAAACCACACAAGTAGAAAATGGTATCTGTTCTATAGTCCGAGAAGTAAGAATCCTTGCTTAGAGTCTCACTAATAGTCAAGTGGCAAAAAGGTAAAAATAAACTAGTCAAGTGGCTGTGGCAAAGTAACTTTGGCATATGAAGATGCTCTTTGGTTTTCAAATAGAATCTACAGGCTTTTTTTTTTTCAAGATAAACTTTGCCATTTTCTCGTGAGTAGACTCCTTTTTAAGGTCATTATTGAAAGATTTTTAAAAATTCTTTTTAAAGAAAAGAATCTCTTCACAGCTGAAGCCTCTAATATTCCCTTCAATTGCCCGCTTTTTTCCAAGGGCAGAAGAGTAGTGTTTCATGATAGACGTTGCTGAGTTATGGGCACTCAGAAAGCACCGTGCTGGCCTGAAGTGCTTGCAGTCTAGCTACTTTTAACACAAAGTGACAATTCTAGCTGTACCAGAGTGCAAGTGATAGTGATGGGACCCTATCAGATTTCTTATTTAATTCCAGAGAATTTACTTGGAAAAGTTATAATTTGAGAATTCAGTGGAACATTTAATTATTTGCTTATGTCATGGCTGGTATGCATATTCTGTTCACAGATTATTTCTGCACATGGGGGATTAATTTGAGGCTCTATTGTGGACAATAAAAATTAACTCCAGGCAGAATAGAAATTCTCACTTAGTCTTGACCAGCTGGTCCTTAAAGCTGTCATCTCTTTTGACTGTCTTGTGCGGTGTGTGAAGATCAGTTCAGTTTTTCAATGATACAATTGAGGTTCTTGTCTTATTAATCAATAGCAGCAGTCAGAGGAGGCCTACTTATTCCTCCTTCAATAGAACCTGAGTGGACTTGGAGAGGTAATAATTACTGCTCTGATCTCAGCATGTTCTCTTTTCTCCTTCCCAACCCAGAGCATGTCTGTTCGATCCTGGCTTCCCTCCTGCGCAACCTGAGAGGGCAGCAGCGAACCCGGCTTCTGAATAAGTTCACTGAAAATGACAGTGAGAAGGTGGGTAACAATGGGGCTGGGAGGATGGGATCTGGACTGGGAAGAATAGAAGGAATTCTTACCTAATACAATCTAGGGAATACTAGGATATATTCCTGCCTTAAGATGTCTTTAGCTTCTCAGCCCCATTGCTTTTGTTTTTTTTGTTTTTTTTTAAACATTTATTTATTTAGTGTGTGTGTGTGTGTGTGTGTGTGTGTGGCCAGCTCAGCCCACCAGGGGGCGCGGCTGGCTGGCATGTGGTGCTGGGGGATCGAACCGTGGTCCCTGTGCTTTGCCAAGCTTGTTCCAAGTAGGTGCTTTAGACCACTGAGCCATCTCTCCAGCCCCAGGCCCATTGCTTTTGATCTCAATGGTTCTGCTGGTTTGTTGTCTCTCATGTCCTAGAGAGCTGTCCAGGAGTAATAGTAATGCCTGAGAGTGATAGCAGTGGGCATATTAGGGGGAGTTTTAGACCCATGAAGAGCGGGTTATAATAGAATTTGGGGTGAGCTGGGGTGCACAGCATAGCAATGATTAGAGCATAGGTTTTGGACTCAGACACCTAGATTTCAACCTTCTTTTACTGCTTTCAAATTGTGTGCCACTGTGAGTCTCACTTGCCCTGACTTTAACATGCAGACCTTACTACTCATCTTGAAGAGTCAGTGAGAGATAAACTAGATGAGGTCTTATTAGATAATGGTGATGAAAAAAGGTAACAGTATGGAAACAGAGCCTACATAGGTTGGCTGTGGAAGCTGCTGATGATCCCTACATGAAATTGGATGGGTATTTTATATTGTTATCTTGCATGCCAAGTCAAAAGATTTCAACAATAATAGAAGCTGCCACTTATTGAGTGACTGCTGTGGAGTGGGTAATAGAGCCACTGCCTTTCATTCTTGCATTTAATCTTCTAACACTGTGTGGCTTATCCATGTATAGGCATCGCTCATATTTACAGATAGGAAATTGAAGCTTAGAGACATCCTGTGACTTGTCCAAGATCGTACCACCAATCACAGCAGAGCTGGGATTTGAACCAAAGCTGCCAAGTGCAGAAAGCCTGTGTACTTTATTGCACTGTATATAAGTAGGCAATTTCAGATGAGTAAAATGAAGTATCAAAACCCATTTTCTACCAGGCCTGCTGTGCCGGCCCCACTCCCAGGGCATGCTGAGACAGCAATTGAGACTGGACGTGGTGGCGCCGCCTGTAATCCCAGCTCTTGGGAGGCTGTAAACAGGCAGATCACTATGAGTGCGATCTAGTAGTGAGACCCTGAACACCCTGTAGACCCTTCCCTGAAATACAAAAAAAAAAATCCTTTCTAGCCTACAATAGTTGCTTTCCTGCTTGTATCCAAGATAGTGCTGCAGCCTTTCCGTGCTTGGAGGAAGGTCTGTGACTGTCTTCTTGAGCCCATCTCTAACCATTTTTACTGCCTTCCCTAGCTGCAGTGTGGCATGGCAGAAAATCATCAGGCTAGGATACAGGACATCTTAGTGATATGCAGGATGATATTGTTTAATACCTTTATTTCACTTTTCTTACCTTTAAGTTGAGGTTGCGTTGAGCTTCTCTGCTACTTCATCTGGGTGTTTTGTTCACCTCTTAAGGAGGGAATGATAATGAACATGGAAATACTGTGTAACCTGAGATACATGAAATCCTTAGATCATCATTGTTAGCTGCATAGGGACACAGTCTTCTGAGCTGTCTGAGACCATACTAGAGCAACATTTCCAATTAACCAGCATCAGCTTCTAGGCAAATAAATACCAAAATTACCAAGACGCATGGTGGCGCCAGCCCAATAAAGTTAGGTCAGAAGCCTAGACTTGCTTCAGTCCTTTAGAAGTCTTAGGGGAAAATGAAACTTGCAGATCCAGAGTGTTCCTCAGGCCCTGTTCGTAGCATGACTTTGCTAAGCCTCAAACTGATTTTTAGCTTACTACTGTAAGTCAGCCTTTTTTCAAGTTGCTGAAGGGGTTTTTCTTGCACTCTCTTCTGACTCAAAAGCAACTAAAAAGATTTTACTCAGGCATTTTTTAAAAAAATATCAGCTCTGGAGCAGAATCTGAACATGAAAGGTTGCGGTTCAGTTGAAAAAAAGAAATTTCTCTAAAGTTCTAAGCGAATATCAAGTGTGTAACTTCAAGCACCTTCTCTTTTCAAGAAGGGACTTGAATTCTTATTTATGTATTTATTGTTAAAGATTTGAATTCTTGAGAAGGATGGGCATGCCTAGTCTCCATCGGGGAATAGGCCTGTGGTCAAACTGCATGTGTCCCAAGTGTTTGCCATATTCCACTCCGGCTCCCTACCTCATTCCTGATGTATGGTAAGCAGAACGGATCTCCCCCGTCACAAGTGGTAGTGTGGCCTCTCTTAAGCAGCAACAGTGAGATGAGAAAGAATGCCGCTGACCTCTTGCCTTGGTGTGCTCTCCCCTCACTCATGTGTGTGAAATCATGTCTTTCAGGTTGACAGACTCATGGAGCTGCATTTTAAATATCTGGGTGCAATGCAGGTGGCCGACAAGAAGATCGAAGGGGAAAAACATGTATGTATCCTTGGCTACCTTTGCCAACTATTTACTTACACCCATTTAGGCCCCGTGTGTGTGTGTGTGTGTGTGTGTGTGTGTGTGTGTGTGTGTGTGTCTGTCTCTCTCTCTCTCTCTCTCTCTCTCTCTCTCTCTCTCTCTCATGGTATAAAAGCAAGGCAGATTACATTCTGCCAATATGTATAATGCTTACCCTACACTCCCACCAATGAAGTGACAGTGTTTAGGAGGTCAGATATGTGGACTCACCAGGACTGTGCTGGGGATCTAGGAGAGTAGTACCAGTGCCTTGCCCAACAGCTTCACTCAGAAGGTCTGGCCCAAGTGCAGCACTTTGTCTCAGTGCCTCATTGACGGAGTTATCTTGGTATTCATGCTTGCAAGTTGCTGCAGTCTTAAGTACCCTTCTTTAGAAGAGTGGTCCAGAATAGAACAGCTGGAAGGAGACTGAGAGGCTACTGAGTCCAGTTCCCTCATAGACAGATGGAAAGCTAAAGGCCTAGGAAGGAAGACCCAGCTGTGTTTCAGTCAAGCAAAGCCCTACTGACCACATTTCTTTTTTTAAATTTTTTTTTTAATTTTTATTCATTTGAGAGAGAGAGAGAGAGAGAGAGAGAGAGAGAGAGA
>NW_004524613.1:8466781-8475171 GCF_000260255.1 Octodon degus
ATGTGGTGCTGGGGGATCGAACCGCGGTCCCTGATGCTTTGCTAAGCTTGTTCTAAGTAGGTGCTTTAGACCACTGAGCCATCTCTCCAGCCCCTGACCACATTTCTTGAAACTGACGTTTTCCAAGAGAAGGGCATCCTGCTTGATCTCTTTAAGGGGCTGGGCTTTCTATGATAATATCCTACCTTCTCTGTTTCTCACCTCTCCCATTAAGTTCTCTGCCATCTCTGACCTTAGTAGCTTACTCATTGGACTCCTTAATCATGGTGACTATCCATGTCTGCTGTTTAATGTCCAATTTGTATTCTGTCCACTGCAAGACACTCCTCAGTCTGTGGTCACATTACAATGTGATCTTTGCATGCTTTTTTCACAGTCTGTAGCAGACCTCATTTTCTTTGTGATTTTGATCTGCCAGATCACTCCATTCACTTCTCAGTCTTCCTGCCTTCAAGGTACACTTGAGGCTTCTGTACCTCAGTGGCAGGAGAACCCATGTCAACACCACAGCTCCCAGCCTTGCACAGAGCCCTTCACCTTGAAAAGGAGGCTTGCACTCCCTCCAGCTATGCCTCAGGCCTGGGAGCCAGGCTAGAGCTTGGCAAAGAGGTGAGCCTGTTTCCTGCGTCCTGTTTCTCTTCACCACTTCCTACCCAGCCCTCCCCTTTCACAAAACACAGTTTCAGTTATGAAGGCCAATAGATGATAACTGTGCTTTTCATTCTTGGGATTTCCCTGTGATCTCTAAACCTAGTAAGTACTCAGATGTTTGCTGATTGATTGAATTGATTGACTGGGACTTTCTTCTTTTATACAGTGATAACTACTACAAGATAAAAGGCAGTCTCTAAAGACTGAGCTGGACTTCAGATCCTAGTGTGTTCAACACACCGTTCTTTCATTTCTGCACCCCACCTGCTTTGTTTTGTTCTTGGATTAAATTTTCCTCTTCCTATAGGATAATGTGTGCAGAAGGGGCACTAAATGAGCATAACAGTGCCAGAATAAGATACCCTGTCTTTGTCTGAATAGTAATTAGAAGTGACTCAGTCATGAGACCATTGGGGTGCCAACCCTGAGGGAGTAAGCTGCAAGCTGCTGGAGTAGTTTGAGGGTTAGCAGGAGCAACACCTATGAGGCAAGGGGCAGCACTTTACAGTCCTTGCTAGCTGTAGCTTGTTCCTGTGCCTTGGGCGACCTTGGCCAAGGGCTCTCCCATCCCCTTAAACTTGATATTTTCCCTCAGGTTCAGTTAAACATCCTTTGAAAGCTCTCTGCAATTTTTGACAATAAAATGGATTAAAAGCATGGTGGGAGGATGCTTCTCTCACTGGAGGCCAGTGGTATGGTGGAAACCATGAAGTAAGGCATGTGGGGAGTCAGAAAGCCCAGGGTTTCAGTGAGGACTGCTGCTTCCTATCTCTGAGTTGATCTTTCTTAACTGTCTAAACCCGGAATCTGTAAAATGGGAAGAATAACGCTTCTCTTTTGGTTACTATGAAAAGTACACATAAATTATACAAAGGGCCTGGCTCATTAAGCAGGAGTTGCTGCTGCTAGTGGTTGCTTTTTCTGGCTTCTGTTGGAATTATTGTGTAACTTTTAAATAAGCCAAGGCAGTCCTTTCCCTGAGCACATCCGCCTTACCAGCTGCCCCAGAAGGTGTCACTCTGGCAGAACAGAGTATTGGCACATCCAGTGCTTCATTTTGAGGTGAGGTGTCGACATTTTGAGGGAGACCCAAGTAAATGGTTTGGGCATTGGAGAGCAGCTTACGTTTAGCTGCTAAGAAATTTGGCCTGCTTCCCACATGATTATCTATTATCAGCACTGAAGAGGGTGTGAAATTGATTAGCACTGACAGAGATTGATCACAGCCGCTCCCCCAGCACTCGAAGGGCTGCTGTGTGCCACAGGCATATCCCCTGCCGTTCTCTGACAAACATCTGTCTCCTTGATGCCAAGGCCGTTTTGCTGGGCCCTGGCAAACATTCCAAGGCCATTAGTGCTGGGCAGCCACAGTGCTGCTCAGGGAGCCAGGGTGGGCAGCAGGGAAGGATGCATTTGTGAGCAGCCTTTGCTGCCAGCTCTCAGGCTCCTTCGTGGCAGATGAAGCCACCTCTCAGGTGTACAGTGACTAAGAAAATCAAGATTTTTTTCTCCTCTCCCTCAGTCTGTCTTTTCTCTTAGTCATAGCTTGTCTCTTACTCCCCCACTACATTTGGACGCAGCACACCAATGGTGGCGGATCTATGGCACATGTGCCACAGCACACTGTTATCTTTGAAAGTTCCAGTACTGTGGAGGTGAACTTATAGGACACATGCTGCCCTTAAGACAAAAGATGTTAATGTATGAGTTGCTTCTTCTAAATTTAAGCCTCAGTATTTGGGTTTAATTGTAGTGTTGGCACTTCATGATACATAAAAGGGTTTGGGGTTGCAATTTGAGCACTCATCTCAAAAAGGTCTAGTATAACTGTTCTAAAAGGCTTATCATCACTCCTCTACCAGTGGGAACACAGCAAATAATTGTTGACTTGAATACTTATTTCTTAGGCATTTTGGTGACATTGACCATCAGATTGGTGATGAATAAATATCATATACTTCACTGAGTCTACAATATAAAACTTGAGATTATAGGGTCAGATGTTGGCATGTTTAGTGTCTCAGAAGCACCCCCTTTCCTGTAAAGGTTGGGTTTCTCTGGGCATACTACAAGTCTGGTTTGCAATTGAACAAGATTCACTAGAAAGAATCCAGTCTATAGGTAAAGTTTGCCCAGGTGCCTGTCTGTGGCAGAAGGCCAACGTGCCAACAAAGATGTGGACACAGGAACAGGACTTCTGCTGAGGACAGAAGATCTAGAGAGCACTGAAATCACCTGAACAGGTTTGTCAACAAGTCATCATCCACACTGAACAGATAGAGATGTCTCAAGCACTTCCAGTCTAGGTAGGAACAGCAGAGCAGAAGCAGTGGGACTCAAGCTGGGATAGGGTGAGTTTTGTTTCAAATGTGGAGAGTGTAAGGAGAGCTTGAGCTCTAGGGCTAGGCCCTTCCCTGGCTTTCTGACTGTGCACAGCTAGCTTACTGAAGACTAATCTGTATGCTTTAAGAAATTTTACAGGTAATGATATGGTAACAGTAAACAACAAATAAATAAAAATGTTGCCTACAGTATGGTGTAGCATTTAGAAGGTGGGCATAGAAACTTTTGTTTTCTTCCTGGGAGAGGCCTCAGCAGCATAAGTGCCTGCCTGGCAAGCTCAAGGTGTTGAGTTCAGTTGCTGGTACTGAGAGAGAGAGAGAGAGAGAGAGAGAGAGAGAGAGAGAGAGACTTTCTTTTCTCCACAACGTCTTTCTTTTCCTCCCACTGTCCTTTCTCTCCTTTTCTCTCTCTTCCTCTCTGTCTCCTTTTCCTTTGTCTGTCCCTCTGTCCCTTCCTGCCTGCCCACCTCCCACTTCAGTCTCAATACTCTAGTTCTGCAAGATTTTGCATGATCTGACTTCCTAATACTTCCCAGCCCCCATCCCCTCTTCCAGCACTGCCTTCCAGCCTTTATATTTGCTCCTCTTCTGCATTTTTTTCCTGTTGCCTCCTCCACTGTCAGGTCTCAGCATAAATGTTACCTCCTCAGAGAGTCTTTCAGTGACAGCTATATGTAAAGAAGCCCCATCTCTGCCACTTTGTAACTAGGAATTATTTTGTTTGCTTTTGGTCCCTGGGACTGTAGTCTCTTTTGTTCATCATGTTCTTAAGACTTACAGCCTGAGATCAAGCATGAGAAAATGAAGGGCCACTGCTTGTTAAGTGAAATTAATATCTATCCTTAGGTATTAAGAGATCATGCTGGGCTTTCCATGTTATTTCTGGGGTTTGGTTCTGTTTGGCTCAGTTGGTGGTATTAGGGATTGAATCCTGGACATTCAAAGGTGAACTACATCCCCAGCCCTTTCCTTTAATTTAATTTTTTTTAATTTTGAGATAGGCTGGTGAGATGGCTCAGTGGTCTAAAGCACCTACTTGGAACAAGCTTGGCAAAGCACAGGGACCGTGGTTCAATCCCCCAGCACCACATGCCAGCCAGCCCCGACCTCTGGTGGGCTGAGCTGGACACACACACACACACACACACACACACACACAAATAAATAAAAATGTTTAAAAAAAAAAAACTTATGTCTACAATACAATGATATTAAAAAAAAATTTTTTTTTTTTGAGATAGAGTCTTGCTAAACTGCTGGGGCCAAGCTTGAACTTGTGATTTTTGTTTCTTAGCCCCATCATCAAAAATAGTTAAGTACAAAAAAAAAAAAAGTACAAATGTGTAATACAAATGTGCAACAACATTTTAGTTTGTTTTTTTTTAATTTTGTTTTATTTGTGCTGCTAGGATCAAACTCTTGGCCATGTTCATGCTGGGCAAGTGTTCTGCCTCTGAACTATATCCCTAGCTCCACAGAAATATTAAATAAGGAAAAAAACCTGACTTGGAAGAGTCTGCAGGACCAACTGATAGATAATTTTATACATGTTTTGTTCACATAACATTACTGCAACAATGTGGAGTTAGCAGAGACTCCAGGTCCTGGGCCGTGACCCTCAGCTATCTTTTGTGTCCCTGAGATTCCAGGCCATGACATATCTACACATACCTAGAGGTTCCTGGTTAACAAGATTTGACCTGAACTTTTAAAGGTCAAGTAATTCTTCAGACTCTTCTAGTGAATAACCTTGGAGCTCTGTAAATATCCAGGGTGCTTGTCTCAGCAGATTCCACCAGGGTCCCCAAACAAGTCCAAATCCAGAAAACACCAAAATGTCCTGGTTTTTCTTTGGTTGCTTCCAGTTTCTGTTGGTTAAATGTGTGGAGCCTGCCTGGCTCCTGACTGTCTAAAGTAAGATGTAATTAGATAGGTACTGGCAGAGATTTCTAAAAGAGAGGAGAGCCTTAAGAGAGAGGTTTTTCTTTCTTAGTTCCTGGGAAAATTATACTCAGCAGGTTTATTCAATAAAACGTTCTCACCACATACTTTGCACCGTAATGACTTACAAATTGCATGCTAATTTTGCCACAGTTAAATCATTTCAGGCTTTATCCTGGAAAGAAAAAGATGGACTCAGTAATGAAACAATATCCACAGGACTTGATATCTTAAGCAAACTATTTCCTTAGCATTTGGAACTCACTTAAAAATTTGTAATGGCTGGGCTCTGTGGTACATGCCTGTTGTTCTAGCACTCAGGAGGTGGAGGCAAAAGGATGGCTTGGACCCAAGAGTTCAGCACCAGCCCAGGTAATAGAGCAAGACTCCATCTGAAAAAAAGAAAAGAAAGAAAAATTGTATACAAAGGGATGAATTGCCAGAATGGATGAGTAGGGTATGTGATCCTAAAAAGTGCAGGGTAAGTATGCAGACAGTGAAATGAGAGGCTGCCATTGATTTTTCTGCTAACTGTGCTGGAAGCTCCCCAGGCAAGCTTTACAAAAAAAGAGAATCCTGCTGAGAGTTTCTCTCAGCCCTTCTTTAAACCAGTGGTTCCCAAACTCTCAGTATGCCAGAACACAGCTTTCTATCTGTAAAAGCTAGTGTGGGGGTTGGGAGGCCCAGTGCTTTTCCTCTCCTGCCTTCCACTCTTGTACACTCCCTGTCTGAACTGTGTGGCTCTTTACCTTCAACTGCCTCTTAAGCCTCTGTCACAGTTACTATTTCTGTGGAGGAAAAGTCAGGCCTGGGTTCTGGTCACATGCCTCTGCCACTTGCCTTGCAGTATGGTCCAGAGCATTCTGCTTTGCTGTTGTGACTCTTTCTGTCCTCTTGCAGCAGAGCTAATCACTATCCCTTACCAACCTGCTGGGTGCAGTGTGAGTGCACAAAGATCAGAGTTGTATACTGGGACCTCCCACATCTCTGCACTCACACAGCCTGGAGTTGTGCACCTGAACCTCACCCACAGGCTTTCCTGACTCAGCAAGCCCAGCCGGGCTCGTGATCCTGACCCTGGATAATCTCCTTGCCTCCCACAACAGGACCGTTCAGCAATAAGACCAGGTCAAAACCCTGTGCGCTGTCCACAGACTCCCACCCCTCCATACAGCCACCTGGTAAATTTTACTTGCAACATCTCTGCAGCCTGTCCTCTCCTCCCCTCCTCATTCCCAGTACTTAATTTTATTTATCTTTTCTTCTTGCACTAGCCCAGCACCCTCCTAATGAGTTTCCCTAGCTCTGGGTTTGTAACTTGCAGTTCATCTTCTGCACATTAAATGGAGGTTTTCTAAAATGAGAATCACTCAAGTCATGTCCCTCTTCAAACACAGATGCACTGGTGCCATGTAACCATCAGCATGTAGTTGAAGCTCCATCACCAGCCCCTGACTGCCACTCTGCCCATATCCCTCACCCCTCACAATGTCCAGAAGCCAGCTGTGTGTCATGGAGCTTGCACCTTCTCCAGCCTTCTAGGCATTTGCTAATTGCTATTTGTTCTTCCTAAAGTACTTCTTGGTACCGGCTTTTCTATGTGCCTTTCAGCAGCTAGCTAATTCCTCCAAATTCTTCAGGGTCTGAGCCTACAGATGAGTCAGTAAATACGGATTAAATGTCTGCCACATGCCAAACATGCTACTTTGTGTTTTCCTGTCAGTTCCTGCAGAAAGCACTGTGACTGCTGAAGCCCCTGAATACATGTGGGCACTATACAGCCACAGGCTGAGCAGGACTATGAGACCAAGCCAGATCCTGGTTTTACCCCCCACTGGCCAACCACAAGCAAGTCATTGAAACTCCTGTTTCAGTTTCCACATCTCTAAAATAGGACAATAATGGTACTGATCTGGTGGAGTTGTGGCGAAGAGTAAATTAGTTAGTACAATTATATCACTTAAATGAGTCCCTAGCACAAAGAAGGATGCCTTACATGTGGCCATTATGACAAGTGGGTTTGGCCCACCACTTACCTGCCACTCCCTCTGAAATAACTCTAAGCCCTCACAGATACGGCTAATCTTATTCACTTTTTCTGATCCTTCAACAGGATTATTATTTTCTGGCCCACATTATCTATCATATCTGCTATCATGGAAACTTTGGTTCTCTGAAGACGGGCTTGTACTGTTGATGTTCAAATGAACACTGGACTTTACTGTTTTAGGGAGTGAATGTTAAATAAATGGAGATGATGGTGTACATGTGGTGGGAACATCATTTACACCACAGAAAGAACACAGCCAAGGCTGTTTAAATGCCAGCTCTGCCACACAAGAATTCTCTGCTCCTAGGAAGAGATTATCCTACACTTCAAGTGTGAGTCTAAAGTAGGGTCCTTTGCAGCCATATGGAATTGTTTGACAAGACCTGGCACATACTCATTTGCTAAGGTAGCATGACACAGTCCTCTCCTCTGTGAGCAAAGCTCTGGCCCAGGGTCCTTGAATTCCATAAGGCTCCCATCAGTTGGCTATGCAGTTACCTCCACACAAAATTCCCTTTACTGATTCTCCAGCCTCACTTTCTCCAGCTGATGAAGACTCTAGGAGCCTTCTGTAACAGTTCTGCCTATTTTTAGAAGCTTTTAGAGGAAATTTTGTTTCACCTCCCCGATCTCCTTTTGGCCCTCTCTCTCATGGCTTAAGTTTTTCCCCTTGCTTTGGAATTTTTAAAGGACCTGGCATCACCTGAATGATGATACACTTCCTGCCCAGGACCAGAGGCTGTAGCTGCTTTTTCCATTGGAGCTGCTCTTCTTTTTTTTTTTTTTTTTTTGGTGGGGGTGGGGAGGCGCTACCGGTAATCTTGCACTTGCCAGGCAGGTGCTTGCTGCTGAGCTATATCCCCAGCCTGAGGGCTGCATGTTCAGCCTGAGTTGCTTCCTTTCTTATTGAAGCAAGAAGGATTTGCATTGGCTTCACAGTAGCCTCTTTTATGACTGTCCCCTTCTATCAGCCAGGGGCAGCTCGCTGCCTGTCAGGGGCAGATTAGAAATGGCATCCGCATGCTCACTCAGAAAAGATAGAGACACGTGGGCAACTGATTTGGTAGTGCTCCCGAAGACAGATTAGCATTTAAAGTGAAGAAGATGTGGTGGGGATGGGGGAGGACACACATACCCTGCAGAAATGGCACCTTGATGCCACACATACCACCTCCTTGTGTATCTTTGGAGATGAATTTGTTTATTTTAGCAGCCCCCAAACAGGCTTATGCTGCTGTGAATTGCAATCTGTTCTACTTAATGCACCATTTACCATTACCATCTAAGTTTTTATTCTAACCGTCTCTTTTGGAATGACAAAATAAAACCTATTAAAGTGTCTTTTTTTAATTTTTTTATTTGAGAGAGAGAGAGAGAGAGAGAGAGAGAGAGAGAGAGAGAGAGAG